>NC_091471.1:194096239-194696239 GCF_036971445.1 Narcine bancroftii | reverse complement strand
CAACTGTCCTATAGATGGAGGTTTAACATAATGTTACTGAGGAAACCAGAGTTTATTACTTTGTTCTTGGCTGAGAATATTAATTCAGTGAGTAGTAATTTTGTACTATGGGACGCTTTGAAAGCATATTTGCATGGACAAATTATTTGTTACACTATAAAAGTTAAAAAAAACTTGAGGTACTGGACAATTTCTTTTGGGTAATTTCTTTTGTGACTGAGTTTTTGATTTCTTCACGTTTGTAGCCATTTCAATCCGCCACTATTCCAAAGTCTGTAATTTGGAGAAACAAATTACTGAGTTGGAAAAGGAATTTCAGAAAGAGGGTACAGAGGATAAAAAGTCTGCTTTAACAAAGTTGAAATTACGTTATAATACATTACAAACTTACCAGTATGAGCGTTTAATTTACCGATCTAAGCATTGTTATTATGAACTGGGTAAGAGAACTCATAAGGTATTAGCATCGCAATTCAAAACGGAACGGACATCGCAAACTATTAATGGTATTAAAAATAATTCAATAGTTACCTATAAAACTCAGGAAATTAATGACCAGTTTTATTAATTTTATCAAAAACTATATACTTCTGAGGAAAAGCAGGACATTGGTTCTATTGAATCTTATTTATCTAAATTAAAATTACCTGTTTTAGGGGAGGAGGAGGAGGTTAAGGAATTGGAAGTTCCATTTACAGATTTTGAGATTAAAGAAGCTATACAGGAGATGCCGAATGGAAAGTCACCAGGGGATGACGGATTTTCAGCTGAATTTTATAAAGTATTTTATGAAGATTTATCCAGATTTGGAGATGTATTGCAGCACATAACTGAGGATCAGTTGTTACCGGATTCTTGTTCAAGTGCTATAATTACTGTGATTCCAAAAAAAAGATAGGAATCTGCTGAAAGTATCTTCGTATAGGCCTATTTCTTTATTAAATGTAGACTATAAAATTATAGCGAAAGTGTGCGAATAGACTTGCTAAATACTTACCTCAGTTGATACATATAGATCAAACAGGTTTTATGGTTTTATTAAGAATAGAAATGCGCCTGACAACATCCTTAGATTGATAACGTTGGTCAATGCATCTAGGCAGCAACCCAACCAGTGGTTGCACTGGATGTGGAAAAAGCTTTTGATAAGGTTGAATGGAATTTTTAATTTAAGGTGTAAGAGAAGTTTAATTTTGGCCCTTATTTTATTGGTTGGGTGAAGGCTTTATATACAAATCCAATTGCTAGGGTGGTGACAAATGGTAAAACTTCTTTACCATTTAAATTAACGCGATCGACCCGGCAAGGTTGTCCATTATCACCAGCTTTGTTTGTATTGGCTATTGAACCGTTAGCTCAGACAATACGGCAGAATGATAAGATTAAAGGGTTGAGAATTGCGGATGATGAATATGATTAATTTATTTGCGGATGATGTGTTGGTGTATTTGACAGAACCATAGCAGTCTTTGAAATATTTGCAAGATTGTTTGTTGAAATTATGGGAGTTATCTGGATATAAGATAAACTGGGATAAGAGTGAAATATTGCCAGTTGGGGAAGGAGATTATTCAGAATATAAAAATATCATAAAATTAAAATGGTCAGATAGAATTAAATATCTAGGAGTAATAGTAAATGCAGATTATCAATCTTTATATAAATCAAATTATGTTCCTTTATTAAAAAGGTTTAAAATGGATTTGATTAAATGGAAAGATCTTCTGTTAACATTAATTGGTCGAGTAAGTTGTATTAAGATGAATATTTTTCCTCAAATCCAATATTTATTTCAGTCGATACCATGTTTACTTTCAAAGGGTTTTTTTCAGGATTTGAATAGAGCGATGCGGGAATTTTTATGGAAGGGAAAATTAGCACGAGTAGCTTTGCACAAACTTACATGGAAATATTCATTAGGTGGACTTCAGTTACCTCATTTTCAAAATTATTATGAAGCAGCTCAGTTGAAATTTGTTAGTAGATTGAGGGATATGGACCAACCTCTGAGTTGGGCAAAGGTGGAAATGGCTTGTATTTCTGAAGTTGAGATTCACCAGTTTATATTTAAGTGGAATATGAACTTATTGCAGGAATGTAATATGCCGGTATTAAAACATTTGTTAAAGATATGAGTTAAAAAAAATTTGGTTTTAGAATCAAAGAATAAATTATCAATTCAAGCCCCGTTATATCATAATCAGCTTATTCCTTTTTCAATGTTCAATAATCATTTAAAGAGATGGAATTCTAAGGGTATAAAGATAGTTCAGGACTGTTTTGAAGAAGGACAGTTTCTTTCTTTTAATCAATTGAGGGAGAAATTTGATGTATCTGTAAATTCTTTATTTGTATATTATCAACTCAGCTTTGATAAAAGATAATTATGGTAAAGAGATGAATTTACCTATGTTGACGAAATTTGAATCTTTGATTTCCTCTATACAAAGAAAGGCTATATTTCGGATATGTATCAATTGTTACTAGAAAGTATAGATAAACCGGAATGGGAGAAATCTAGGACTAAATGTGAAAGTGATTTAACTTATATTATCCCTCAAGAGAATTGGGAAGTTATGTGTCATGAAAGTGTAACTAAACTGACACTTTCATGGTTAATTATAATTTTTTTACATCAGTTATATTTGACTCCAGAGAAACTGAAAAAATATGGGTTTAGTAATTCAGACTCTTGTTTTAGATGTGGGTTATGTACTGGAAGTTTTTTTACATGTTGTTTGGTCTTCTGTTAAAGTACAACCATTTTGGGAAGGAATTAGGTTGGTTTTGGAAAAATTATTTAAATTACCATTAGACTGATTGTTTTTTTTTGCTGGGCTATATGGTCTATTTGAAGGGATTGGGGTTGGATAAATTTCAGATCGCATTTGTACGTTTAGTGTTATCTGTCACCAAGACACAAGAGCAACTTGTCCGTGAACTACTCTTTGCAGACGATGCCGCTTTAGTTGCCCATTCAGAGCCAGCTCTTCAGCGCTTGACGTCCTGTTTTGCAGAAACTGCCAAAATGTTTGGCCTGGAAGTCAGCCTGAAGAAAACGGAGGTCCTCCATCAGCCAGCTCCCCACCATGACCTCCAGCCTCCCCCCCACATCTCCATTGGGCACACAAAACTCAAAACGGTCAACCAGTTTACCTATCTCGGCTGCACCATTTCATCAGATGCAAGGATTGACAATGAGATAGACAACAGACTCGCCAAGGCAAATAGCGCCTTTGGAAGACTACACAAAAGAGTCTGGAAAAACAACCAACTGAAAAACCTCACAAAGATTAGCGTATACAGAGCCGTTGTCATACCCACACTCCTGTTCGGCTCCGAATCATGGGTCCTCTACCGGCATCACCTATGGCTCCTAGAACGCTTCCACCAGCGTTGTCTCCGCTCCATCCTCAACATTCATTGGAGCGACTTCATCTCCAACATCGAAGTACTCGAGATGGCAGAGACCGACAGCATCGAATCCACGCTGTTGAAGATCCAACTGCGCTGGGTAGGTCACGTCTCCAGAATGGAGGACCATCGCCTTCCCAAGATCGTGTTATATGGCGAGCTCTCCACTGGCCACCGAGACAGAGGTGCACCAAAGAAGAGGTACAAGGATTGCCTAAAGAAATCTCTTGGTGCCTGCCACATTGACCACCGCCAGTGGGCTGATATCGCCTCAAACCGTGCATCTTGGCGCCTCACAGTTCGGCGGGCAGCAACCTCCTTTGAAGAAGACCGCAGAGCCCACCTCACTGACAAAAGACAAAGGAGGAAAAACCCAACACTCAACCCCAACCAACCAATTTTCCCTCGCAACCGTTGCAACCGTGTCTGCCTGTCCCGTATCGGACTTGTCAGCCACAAACGAGCCTGCAGCTGACGTGGACATTACCCCTCCATAAATCTTCGTCCGCGAACCCAAGCCAAATGGAGAAGAGAAGAGTTATCTGTAGCACTAAAATGTGTAGATAGTACTTGGAACGATAACGTGGAGATTAATATAGCATGTTGGCATAATGAATTGAGAGTTTGTATTACTACAGGAAAAATTACATGCAACTTGCATGATAATTCCTTTTTTGTTAAAATGTGGTCTTATTTGGAATATATGAATTTGAAAATTCTTCAAAATATTGTATATATTCTGTTCTGTTTTTATATTTGGCTCCCCTTAAGGGAGCTGGCTGAAGAGGTGAGAGAGTGGGGAGGGGTTCTTGTTTTGTTTTATATATATATATATATAAAAAAATAGATTTTTTTTGTTATTTCATTGTATGAAGTTCAAAAATCTTTTAAATAAAGTTTAAAAAAACCCATTTGTGATTGCGTGGCTAAACACAGCTCCATATCCACCTATAAATTCCAGAATGACACCACAGTCATGGGCAGGATCTCTAACAAAAGTCAGAGTACAGAAGGAAGATAAAGGGACGATGGCTTCATGCCAAAACAACCACTTCCTCAATGGTAACAAGAACTGGATGTAGACTTTTGGACGAAGGGTGGAGCTCAGAAGACAGCCTCAATTCCTAGGGGTAAGCATCTCCAGTGACTTGTCTTGGTCTATGCACGTTGATGCAATGACCAAGCACATCAGCAGTTCCACTTCCTCAGAAGCCTGACAAATTTAGCATGTCATCTGAATCTCTTAACAACTTCTACAGGTGCACCTCAAAGCATTCTAAAAGGATATATCACTGTGTGGTAAAGGAACTACTCCACTAAAGAGTACAAGTAACTCTAGAGGGTTGTGAACGTGGCTCAGGCCATCACACAAACCACCTTGTATCCATTGACCCACTATAATGACTCCTTTGTTCCATACCAATTTTGTTCTGTGTCTTGCTTGTACTATGTGCAAGATGTCTAAATGGTCTGCTTGTACAACAATCTCTATCACTGCACCCTGGTACACTCAACAATAAATTTGAACTTAAAGTGGTACAAACTTTGTAGTGGTCATTTGTCCCATCTGCAAAAAAAAAGGCAAGATGGGCTTTCTCCACTTATCTGGAATAACATTTCCAGATGTGAATATCAATACTGTGTTAGCACAAGGGAAAAATGTCATGGCTTGTCAAAGATTCTGCAAAGTCTGGTGCTCAAATTATATTTAAGATGTCCTCGTTCACAACCTTTAACAGAAGAGTGGTTCCAAGCAGAGTAAAATAAATAAATAAATTGCTAAATAAAGTTGTGCCCTAGAGCAATATTTTGAAGAAATTTCTGAAACTGCACTGAAATTCAGAAAAGAGGCAAGATCCAGGATGAGTTCTGGGGCAACAGCCATAATTGGATGTTCTACTGATAGTACTGTGTACTGGGGAGAATAAGGATGCATAAAAAGCAAAATCTGAATAATACAGATAAAAGTTGGAGTGGTCAACTTCAAGCAATTGCGTCAAAGCAAACAACAATTCTGAAAGTATTCTGGGTGCAAAACATTGATGGAGATCAGAGAAGACAGGGAAAGCCAAAACAGTGGATGGCATATAACAAATATTGGGTGAATGCAAAAGTGAACCTTTAGACAAGAACATGTTGAAACTTTCAAAGACAAGGAAGAGTGTCCCAGTGACACCGTGGACAAGGTATAGACATTATGAAGCTGAAAATTCATAGCACAGATAAGATGTGGGAATGTGAACATCAGCAAAGCATCAAACAGTGATGTTTGAACGATTGAGCAGCTGGGAGAAAAATAAAGTGATAAGATAATGCTGTAAACCTTTGGTCAAATGGAAAGGCAGTTTTCTTTTTTTTTTGGCTGAAAATTTAGAGACCTTTATGAACCTGTGCTGAAAAGAAATCAGATAACAGCATCAGTATTTGAACTGAATGTGGTAAAAAGGATTAGAAATGACCTTTCATTTTGGACACAGATGGAAGCTGATCGGTGAACAGTGCTGTTACTACATTGCACCACGCTGATATTGGAAAAGGAAAAATCTAAAAATGGTACTTTTTTTGAGTCCATTGTAGATATGGTAGAAGAGGTGGCTGGGGGAGAAGGGCTAACTTTGAACACCTTAGATCGATGCATAAAAGGATGATGCTCTGAAGGAGAAATTTTGAAAGAATGATTAATTGTATCAAAACCTGCAAAAGTTTGAAAATAAAGGTCAAGAGTCATGGACACAATCACAAATTTTACACTGATGATTTTGACAAGGGCATCACTAGTGCTGGTGTGACACACCAAAGAGAGCAGAATGGAGATGGGGAGCTAAGTGGAATGCAGACTAAATGCAAATTTGCCTGTGAAAATTATGTTCCAAGATTTTTGCTCAATCCTCTGTCCATTTTCAAGCTCAAATGTCACCCAAAGGCAGCCAAAATAATGACATTTTAAGAAAGTATTTATGGGTTTGACAGAATTTGGGAGAACATTCTGTCTTCTAGTTGACAAACTTACTGTGCTGGTTCCTGAAAGCTTCAGATTGAGATTTTGCCTGCTGCAAGTATGATTCAAAGTCTTCTTCCTCTGTTTCACTGCACAAAAGAGTAGAAAAATAATATACTAAATTGAGCACACCATCAATTTTAAATATATTTAGAAATGATTTAATAAATGCTTGGTCTCAGTAAGGGGAAATGCAACTATTAAAACAAATCTGTGTAGCAACTGTGTCACAGTGTGACATGAAGAACGAGAAAATGACCAGACGTAGTTGAGTCGAAGTTCAATAAAAATCCTTGACTCAAAGAGTCACCTCCAGGTTTTTAAAGCCCCACACATTCCAAATGATGTCATCGCACTATGTCATGACGTCACCTGGAACCTCCCAAGCTGGTTCGATTAAGCCTCCGGTGAGCTGCTACGTGACCCCGCGCCCCCCCCCCCCCCTTCGTGTGCCTATGCAACCGTTCCACCAGGCCATTCAATTGCAGTGGCAGGCTGTTGTGTGGTGGAGCTTCATTCCAGCAGTTGCGACAAAACGCCCCAGAGTGCGGAGGTAAACTGTGGGCCTCTGTCAGAGGTGACGTGTGTGGGTAAGCCAAACTGAGATATGAGGCAGGAATAAAAGCTCTTGTGCATGAATCCGTCAATGAGACCAACGTAGGAACCAACTCCGGCCACCTAGTGAATCTGTCGATGACTGTTAAGAAGTTCCTAGACCCTTATGACACTGGAAGTGGGCTGACAATGACAACATGCACATGGTCAAATCTGGGCTGCAGTGGCTGGAAAGGCTGAAGTGGCACCTTCAGGTGACTTTGCACTTTTGCAGATTGGCAGTCCGTGCACCCCTTTGCCCAGTACATGACCTTTTAGTCCATGTCATACAAACGTCAGCTATCAAGCAGACCACCACTCGAATTCAGGGGTGGGACAGTCCGTGAATGGCATTGAAAATACTATGTCACCATGCAGCAGGGACGATAGGGTGAGGCTGACTTGTGGACACGTCGCACAGGAGAGTGGTACCTTGTGGCCCAAAAGCTACATCTCTGTCTAATGATCTGATGTCCCAAGAACTCAATAGAAAACTGCCCAAATTTGCACTTGGCAGGGTTCACAGTTAGCCCGAACACCTGTAGGCAGTGGCAGAGTAAACACAGACCTTGGAGGTGCTCTTTGTGGGAGTGGTTGGTAATGAGTATGTCGTCGCATATGAAAAGAAAGTCCATGCCATGCTCCACTGTGTCCATCAGTCACTGGAATGTTTGTGCATTTTTGACCTCAAAAGGTATTCTCACAAAAATTCAAAGAGGCCAAATAGTGTTATGATGGTGGTCTTGGGCACATCCTCCAGGTTTACAGCTATTTGGTGGTAGCCATGCACCAGGTTAATTTTAGAAAATATCCTGGTCCCATGATTAGTTGTAAAGTCCTGTGTATGGGGCATGGGGTAGCGACCTGCAGTGGTAGCATCCTTGAGATGCCTGTAATCTCCACAAGGTCTCAAGTCACCTGTGGTTTTGGACACCGCATGCAGCGTGGAAACCCACAGGCTATCAGACCAGCGTGTGATTTCAAGTTCCTCCATTTTGTGGAACTTTTGTTTTGCAAGCCGTATATTGTCAGGCTTGGGCATGTGGAGGAGGTCATTGGTGAGGATGTGGTGTGCGACGCCATGTTTGGGTGTTTCAGTGGAGAAACAAGGTAGTGACAATGTCCGGAAACTCTGCAAGAAGTTTGGTGAATTTGTTATTCGAGTAGTCTATGGCGTCCGGATGCAGGATGGGTAGTTTGGCTTTTCCAAAGCGGAATGTCAGGGATGTTGTGTTGTTCACCAACCAGCACCCTTTCAAGTCCACCATCAGCAAGTGGGCTCTGAGGAAGTCATGGCTGGGACACAGTAGCAAGAATGAACTTCCATGTGTTTACTGTTGCCAAGATTCAGGGGTATAGACCATGTGCCGTACGTACGAATCAAACTGTTATTCATCACAGTGAGCACCGGACCCACATTCCTGGTATAGGTGTCAAACTGAAGAAGGAAGGACATTAACCTTCACACCTGTGTCAACTAGAAATTTGCACTGGGAGAGTTTGTCCCGGAATTAGAGTAGGCTGTTACGATGGCCAGCCGCCGTAGCCATTGTCACGGAGTCATGCTTATCTGAGAAAACATGCGCACTCGTAGCTGATACTTGTGAAGCTGGGTACTAATTTCTGTGGGCCTTGCACCAGGCTGTTTCGCACGCCATAGAATGCCATGCTCCACTGTGTCCATCAGTCCCTGGAATGTTTGTGCATTTTTGACCTCAAAAGGTATTCTCACAAAAATTCAGAGGCCAAATAGTGTTATGATTGTGGTCTTGGGCACATCCTCCAGGTTTACAGGTATTTGGTGGTAGCCATGCACCAGGTCAATTTTAGAAAATATCCTGGTCCCATGAAGATTAGTTGTAAAGTCCTGTGTATGGGGCATGGGGTAGCGACCTGCAGTGGTAGCATCCGTGAGATGCCTGTAATCTCCACAAGGTCTCAAGTCACCTGTGGTTTTGGACACCGCATGCAGCGTGGAAACCCACAGGCTATCAGACCAGCGTGTGATTTCAAGTTCCTCCATTTTGTGGAAATCTTGTTTTGCAAGCCGTAAATTGTCAGGCTTGGGCATGCGGAGGAGGTCATTAGTGAGGATGTGGTGTGCGGAGGCCACGGTCCGGGCAGAGAGATGGAGGCGGCGGCCCCGGTCCGGGCACAGGGAGAGCAGTGGCGGCCCCGGTCCGGGCACAGGGAAAGCAGCGGCGGCCCTGGCCCCGGTCCGGGCAGAGGGTAGGTGGCGGCGGCCCCGATCCGGGCAGGAGAAAGGGGGAGACGGCGGCCCCGGCCTCGGTCGAGTGAGGCAGGCAGAGGCCCCGGTCCAGGTAGAGAGGTGGAGGCGGCGGCCCCGGTCTGGGCACAGGGAGAGCAGCGGCGGCCCCGGCCCCGGTCCGGGCAGAGGGTAGGCGGCGGCGGCGGCGGCCCCGGTCCAGGCAGGAGCAAGAGGAGGCCCCGGCCTCGGTCGAGTGAGGCAGGCGGAGGCCCCGGTCTGGGCAGAGAGGTGAAGGCGGCGGTCCCGGTCCGGGCAGAGGGAGAGTAGCGGCGGCCGCGGCCCTGGTCCGGGCAGAGGGTAGGCGGCGGCGGCCCTGGTCCGGGCAGTATGGACCGACCTAGGAGGGGAGGCAGGCCCCTCCAGCCCGGGTAAGAAAACTGCATAGAAGGCCACTCCGATATAAAACCTACGACCCAAGGACCTCGCTGCCACGTCCCTGCTTGCTTGGCCACAGCACACGAACCATGGGTGTAAAGGGTGGGGCCAGTACTGCGCGCACTGCACTCCACCTAAAAGCTCCTTTGCGCAGGCCCGAGGACAGGTCCACGTCCTCCCCCTCCACGTCCTCCCCCTCCACGTCCTCCCCCCTCCACGTCCTCCCCCCTCCACGTCCTCCCCCCTCCACGTCCTCCCCCCTCCACGTCCTCCCCCCTCCACGTCCTCCCCCCTCCACGTCCTCCCCCCTCCACGTCCTCCCCCCTCCACGTCCTCCCCCCTCCACGTCCTCCCCCCTCCACGTCCTCCCCCCTCCACGTCCTCCCCCCTCCACGTCCTCCCCCCTCCACGTCCTCCCCCCTCCACGTCCTCCCCCCTCCACGTCCTCCCCCCTCCACGTCCTCCCCCCTCCACGTCCTCCCCCCTCCACGTCCTCCCCCCTCCACGTCCTCCCCCCTCCACGTCCTCCCCCCTCCACGTCCTCCCCCCCTCCACGTCCTCCCCCCTCCACGTCCTCCCCCCTCCACGTCCTCCCCCTCCAAAGACACTCACAAACTCAAGCTAGCATGCTGGAACATCAGAACCATGCTAGACAAGGCTGACAGCCACCGACCTGAATGTCGGTCTGCCCTCATTGCACATGAACTCCTCAGACTTGACATCGACATAGCCGCTCTCAGTGAAATCCGCCTGGCAGATGTAGGCAGCCTCCAAAAACGCGGCGCAGGCTACACACTCTACTGGTCTGGCAAGCCTTTGGATGAACGATGCCTATCTGGTGTTGGCTTCATGGTCAAGAACTCCATTGCCTCCAAACTCGAAAACCTCCCGACAGGCCACTCGGACCAGATCATGTCCATGCGACTCCCCCTTCAAAACAAGCATCGCATCACCCTCATCAGTGTCTATGCTCCAACCCTCCAGGCAGAACCAGCAGAAAAGGACAAGTTCTACACTGACCTGCGCAACCTCATTCAACGCACCCCTACAGCCGACAAGGTTGTCATCCTTGGCGACTTCAACGCTCGCGTCGGCAAAGACTCAGAAACCTGGCCAGGAATCCTGGGCAAGCATGGTGTCGGCAAGTGCAACGACAATGGGCGCCTCCTGTTGGAGCTCTGCGCAGAACAGCGGCTTGTCATTACAAACACCCTTTTTCAGCAGAGGGACAGCCTGAAGACTACCTGGATGCATCCCCGATCCAAACACTGGCACCTCCTGGACTACGTCCTGGTGCGAGAAAGAGACAAACGAGATGTGCTCCACACCAGGTTCATGCCCAGCGCGGAATGCCACACTGACCACCGGCTGGTTCGCTGCAAGCTCAACCTTCACTTCAAGCCAAAGTCCAGGAACAGTCAAGCCCCCAGAAAGAGGCTCAATGTTGGAAACCTGCAGTCAGACGAAGTGAGAGGAAACTTCCAGGCAAACCTCAAAGCAAAGCTCGAGGATGCAATCCGCCTCACGGACTCGTCCCCTGAAACCCTCTGGGTTCAGCTGAAGACTACCATACTGCAATCCACTGAAGAGGTACTGGGCTTCTCCTCCAGGAAAAACAAGGACTGGTTCGACGATAACAGCCAGGAAATCCAGGAGCTGCTGGCAAAGAAGCGAGCTGCCCACCAGGCTCACCTTACAAAGCCGTCCTGTCCAGAGAAGAAACAAGCCTTCCGTCGCGCATGCAGCCATCTTCAGCGGAAACTCCGGGAGATCCAAAATGAGTGGTGGACTAGCCTCGCCAAGCGAACCCAGCTCAGCGCGGACATTGGCGACTTCAGGGGTTTCTACGAGTCCCTAAAGGCTGTGTACGGCCCCTCACCCCAAGTCCAAAGCCCGCTGCGATGTGTTGGGTGGTAAAATCAAAAACTACGTATCAGTTATTTGTATTCCTGCCCCAAACCTGTGATCTGGATTTCCAGACTTAAATGCCCGTGATCTGGCTCTCAGCAGGTCCTGGATTTCATTGTTCATCCAGGGCTTCTGGTTGGCAAAAACACTGAACAATTTGGTGCAGACACACTCATCCACAGCTGTTTTAATGTGTATGGATGAAGAGACAGAGATTAGCACCTTCATATTCCTGTGAGTCCATATTTTAGAAGTCCTCTCTTAGAACCAGCCCTATAAGGAAGACATACCAATGCCTCTACTTTGCAAGTCTGAGGAGATTTGGCATGTCATTGAATACTCCATTGGGCACACAAAACTCAAAACGGTCAACCAGTTTACCTATCTCGGCTGCACCATTTCATCGGATGCAAGGATTGACAACGAGATAGACAACAGACTCGCCAAGGCAAATAGCGCCTTTGGAAGACTACACAAAAGAGTCTGGAAAAACAACCAACTGAAAAACCTCACAAAGATAAGCGTATACAGAGCCGTTGTCATACCCACACTCCTGTTCGGCTCCGAATCATGGATCCTCTACCGGCATCACCTACGGCTCCTGGAACGCTTCCACCAGCGTTGTCTCCGCTCCATCCTCATCATTCATTGGAGCGACTTAATCCCTAACATCGAAGTACTCGAGATGGCAGAGACCGACAGCATCGAGTCCACGCTGCTGAAGATCCAGCTGCGCTGGGTGGGTCACGTCTCCAGAATGGAGGACCATCGCCTTCCCAAGATTGTGTTATATGGCGAGCTCTCCACTGGCCACCGTGACAGAGGTGCACCAAAGAAGAGGTACAAGGACTGCCTAAAGAAATCTCTTGGTGCCTGCCACATTGACCACCGCCAGTGGGCTTATATCGCTTCAAACCGTGCATCTTGGCGCCTCACAGTTCGGCGGGTAGCAACCTCCTTCGAAGAAGACCGCAGAGCCCGCCTCACTGACAAAAGACAAAGGTGGAAAAACCCAACACCCAACCCCAACCTACCAATTTTCCCCTGCAACCATGTCTGCCTGTCCCGCATCGGACTTGTCAGCCACAATCGAGCCTGCAGCTGACGTGGACATTTACCCCCTGCATAAATCTTCGTCTGCGAAGCCAAGCCAAAGAAGAAGAAGAATGTCTGCACGGGTGGCCGCTGTTTGAGGTTTATCAAAATCCTCGTCAGCCAACATGAGGCGAATGTCTTCTGGCATATGCTCTCAAAACAACTGCTTGAAGAGAAGGCAAGTCCTAAGGGGCACGGTCCCTCAGGCCATCGAAATGGAGGAGTTTTGCAGCTCGTTCGCACCGTGAGAGACCATAAATCCAGAGAAGGAGCGCTTTTAGGGCTTCATACTTGCCGAGAGCTGGTGGGTCCCGAAGGAAATCCACTACTCAATTGGCCGTGTTCTGGTCAAGGGTGCTTAGTCCATGACAGTACTTTGTGGCATCCACTTCTATCTTTTGAATATGGAACTGCACCTCAGCCTGCCTGAACCAAACTTCGCGTTGAGTGGTCCAAAATAAAGGGAGTTTGAGTGAAACTGTTGCATTGTCCGTGTTGTGTTCAAAATCCGTTTGGGCCTGTCGGGGTCACCAATGTAGCAACTGTGTCACAGTGTGAAATTAAGAATGAGAAAATGACCAGACGTAGTCGAGTTGAAGTTCAATAAAAATCCTTACTCAGTCACGCACAACTTTTGAAAACCCCACATGTTCCAAATAATATTATCGCACTGCGATGTCATGACATCACTCGCTGCTACATTTGCAAGTATCAGGCAAATTCCTCATAATTTAAGTGGTAAAAAAGTGTTGGAATTTACAAAACATGTCCCTGGACAGCAATGTCATGGACCGATTGGGTGGAAAGGCTGGATTCTGTAGCATTCTGTTTCAATAGCAGAGTGGTGAATAGATGTAGCATTTATAAGCACTGCAAGTTAATTAAAATTAACATCTTAAACAAGATAATGGGGCAAACCATCTGCTGCTCAGAGAACACCTTCGGTCACTTTTTCCCCCCCCCAGGGAGTTGGACAGATTCTTGTTGCGAGGCTGGCTCCTAGCACAGTGGCCTGACCAAATGCAGTATACTGGAGAACACAGGAAGGAGCAGTGCAAGTAACTGCCAATGCTCCTAGTATTGTGTGGTTAGGCGAAAGTTAATCAGGTGGTTCATTGCCTTTTAAAGCAGTCAATGAATTTAAACATTTATGAATACAAGGAAAATCCAGCAATAGAAAATTAAAACTACTTAAATATAAAAAAAATTCACAAGCCTTCAGACCAAAATAACTAACTGCTTTTAAATCAACAAATTAAAGAGCTCCCTATGGCTAATTTCTCTTTGAATCTGTTCTGGTGCCAGGATACAGGATTAGTGGGCATGTTTCTCTAGCAAGCCCCTGAAAGCTCATGCTCCTGTGGGACTCGTGTGCTCAGAGCAGCACTGGTGGCAGAGTAGAAATCATCCCTCCTGCTTTAAGCTCATGCAAGTGCTGCAGGTCCCACAGAAGGAATGTCCCCAGAGTGGAAGGTTGGAAGGTCTGACCACTAGTGTCACTTGGGGGGGGGGCATTACACCAAAATGACTGTATAAAATTTTTGTGCAGTGTTTCAGCAAAAATTTAATCTTTTTTTAATATAAAATATCCCCGTTGTTTGTTATAACAAAACTTTTTTTGGAAGCCCAACATACATGTATTAATATACCTACAAGGCTAAAACTCTATGAATATTTAATTTTTCAACTTTCTAATGAGCTCCAGTCAGACCCAACTTCAACGACGCTTTGAATTACGTAGTTTCAAATGGAGGATGAAGAACAATTAAATCAGCCCTTTGCTGACCTTGGTCCCAATATACAATGAATGGAAGATCACTTCCTCTTGTAGTAAGAGAGTTAATAATTATCTAAGAATTATTCTTTTCTTTTGGAAGTGGCATGGGAAAATATTAAAATGGTTATCAAAATATGTAAATATCCTGACATCATTTTACATCAAAGAAACCTGGGCAAAGATATTCAGTTAACATTGATCAACTTTTTCTTTGAAGGGCTTCCTTACTTTCTTTCGATCCCTAAAAAGGCATCTGAAGGAAGGAGAGCAGATCACCATTGTTTGAAAATGGAGCTTGTTCAGCAGACTCATGGATGAACTCAGTTTAGGTTCTCAAAGGGAGAGAAATTGGATGGAGTTTAATCGCTACTCAGAAGATGTTGGAAAATTCAGGATCCAGTGACCAAGATGGGTAAAGGAGAAGCCAAAGATATTTACCAACTCCTCATTTGTTATTGGAAACCAGCGAAGCAAAGAAGTAGGTTTGAAATAGCTGGTGATGAATAAACCTGGGGCTTAACTCAATGCCACATTGGCATTTCATTAAATATTCCTATTTTGAGACATGCCAGAGCAGACTCAATGGGCTGGATGGCCCACATTTGCTTATATTTTATGGTCTTAAACCAGTGGTTCTCAACCTTTTTGTTCCCACATATATCACCTTAAGTCATCCCCAACTAACCACAGAACACCCATGACATTCTATGCCATAGGTGCTGTGGTTAGTAAGGAATAACTTAAGGTAGTATATGAGTGGAGTGGGAAGGTTGAGAACCACTGTCTTCGACGCAAGGACAGGATTTCTCTTGTTCTCATTTACCAGCCTCCACATTCAACATACTATCCTCCGCAAATTCTGCCAGCTGCAATGTGATCCCACGACCAGACACATTTTCCCCTCTCCTCCCCTCTCCACAGGGAGATTTGCCTCAGTGACTCCCCCATGCATTCATCCCTTCCACTAATTGCCCCCTTGGTACCTACCCCTGTGAAGCAACACTTCACTTGTGAATCTGCAGAAGTTGTCTACTACATCCGATGCTTCCATTGTGGTCTCTTCTATATCAGAGAGACTGGATGCAGACTGGGAGATAATGTCATTGAGCACCTTTGCCTTGTCTGCTGCAATACCGTGGACCTCCTTGTGGCCAACCATTTTAATTCCACACCCCACTCCCACACCGATGTGTCTGTCTATGGCCTCGTGCACTGCCAAACTAAGGAAAAGCACCTAATATTCTGTCTGTGCACTCTAATCAGATGGCATTAACATCTTCTCCAGTTTCCATTAGGACCTTGCCCTGCTTTTCTCTCTCTCTCTCTCTTCTTTCCTCCAGCTCTCAACCCCTTCCCATTCAGAGTGCTGTCTCCTCTCCTCATCAACCCAGCTTTTTTTTCCCCTTCTAACCCTATCACCCGTGTCTTCCAGCCCAAGGGCCTAAATCCCTTCCCATTCAGAGAGCTGTCTCTTCTCATCAACCCAGCCTTTTTTTCCCCCCTTCTACCCCTATGACCCGTGTCTTCTAGCCCAAGGGGCTAAACCCCTTCCCATTCAGAGAGCTGTCTCTTCTCCTCATCAACCCAGCCTTTTTTTCCCCTTCTACCCCTATGACCCGTGTCTTCTAGCCCAAGGGCCTAAACCCCTTCCCATTTAGAGAGCTGTCTCCTCTCCTCACCAACCCAGCTTTTTTTTCCCCTTCTACCACCATCACCCGTGACTTCCAGCCCAAGGGCCTAAACCCCTTCCCATTCAGAGAGCTGTCTCCTCTCCTCATCAACCCAGCTTTTTTTTTCCCTTTTACCCCTATCACCTGTGTCTTCTAGCCCAAGGCCTATACTCCTCCCTTGTCCCTCCCCCCCACCCCCCCCCCCCCCCACCACTTTATCCACATGGTTTTTGCTTATACCTTGAAGGGCTCAGGCCCAAAAGGTTGGATTGATATCTTTGCTCCACAAGGAACGCTGCATGACTTGCTGTGGTTCGCCAACACTTTCGACTAATGAGTGTCTGCTGACTTCCCTGCTTCCCTTTTTAATGCAAGTGCTGAAGCAAATTGTGAAACTGCAACTACCGCTGGCCAAGACTGGGCAACATAGCCTATATGAGTACAATACAAAAGTCTGCAGTCATCATTGAAATAAAATCACATTGCTGGTGAAAGTCAGCGGGTCAGTGTCCTTCATATCACAAAGATTAAATGATAGGAAGGGTTCAACCTGAAATGTTGGCTGTGAATCTTTATCTTTGCTATAAAAAGTTCACTGAGTTTCTCCAACATTGAGTTTTTATTTTGAGTTGGCCTACATAATTTTTCAAACAATTTAATTACTCATTTCCCCAGCTCCTAAACAATGGAAGAACATACATGCAAGCAACTGAGTGACAACAGAAAAGCTTTAATATGAAGTCTCACCCTTTTTGTTGGTCAGGGGTCACAGCAGACTTAGCCTTCTGCTTCATCTTTTGTAGCCTTTGTTGCTATAAATCATAGAGATTGATTAGTGCATCATCTTTGCATGCAAAATATTACACATTAAGTTGCAGACCAGAACCCAGAAGAGCGCGAGAAGCAAATTGTGATTCTGCAAATTACAGTCAATGAGAATAAATTCAATAGTGGATGGCTGTAAAGGTCATGGCAAGGAAGTAAAGAATATCTAAAAACCTTGAAAACAAGATCTTTTTAAATATTTTATCTTAAAATTAACATACCAATTATTCAGTTAGTCTAAATTTAATCTAGTCTGCCTTTCTCTTTTGCATATTAATGTTTCCTGATTATTTTAGGAGTTTGTAGTTCCATCAAATATTTCCCACCAAGTCAAAGCAATGACCAAATACACAGGGAAGTGGACAGAGTCATATGCAGTTAACAAAGAAACATCAAAAAAAATTAAATGATTTTTGTAGGTATTGAATTTTGCAACCAGAAGCCCCAACACAGCTAAATATAGTGGGAGGTGGTGTTGAAAAGTTAATTTAAAGGTGGGGGGGGGAGGAGGAGGGGAGAGCGCGACCAAGAGCGAGTGCGAGAGAGAACACAAACACACAGCTTAGGGGGAGAATTCTGGAGCTTCAGGGCCACAGGGTTAATGAAATGGTGAAAGGAGTGGGAGGTACATAAAAGGCCAGAGTTAAAGGAACACACAATTCATGGCTGATCGTAGGGTTGGAGGAATTCACATGGAGAAACAATGCCAAGGTGGGATTAGAACACAAAAATTAAGGCTGTGGTGTGACAGAGTGCCCACATCTCAGAAGAAAATTATACAAGTATTCTTCACTCACGAAATAGCTCAAATTCTACTTTTATGTTTCAGTATGCAGTACCTATTTAATTTACTGTGAATAATGATTTTCAGGATTACAAATTTGAACAAGACAGCAGGTTAAAGCTGAGCAAGACAATGACGGTTAGATATAGATAGCATAAAATGTGTCATTTATGGTGGTCAGGGAATTATCTGGAGGTAACAGAACCATGGATGAAGATACGAGCTGAGTTCGAAGAGAGAGGTGGCTACTAATGACAACAAATATAGCTCAGCTCAATAAGTCTGGTTTAGATTAAAAAAGTCTCCAAGGGGATGAAGGTGAGGGTTTGCATTGTAACTCATAGACACTATGCTTTAATCAGTTCATTATATTAATGGAGAAACCTGTGGCATTTCTAGAACTGGATGTCAGACAGGCATTTTGACAACAAAAACAAAAATAAAGTATGAGGTTGGTGTTGTCATTGAGCAACTCACCACAGATCTTGTTTTCTGATTGTGTGTGCTGCTATTCCCTGACACAAAGGAGAAAGTGCCTATTAGATCTTTAGGAGTACTACAGAAGTAATGGAGCAGAATTGGGAAGTGGAGCATTTGAAGATTCCGCTGACTCCAGGTAGAAAAGCAAGAGAACTGGACAAGGCTAGGTTTAATTGGTTGAAAGCAGTTTCTCATGACTTTTGTTTTCATCTCTCTTAAACACATTTTTTGTAGGTTATTAAGCTTCTGATATATTTTCTTAAGTGATGTGGTCTGAGGCCTAGAATTTCACTCACAAAAATCTTTTGCTTCTGTGTCGTTGCATACAGGACCTGCAGCAATTTTTGCCAGATGCTATTCACGCTAGATTTTCACCTGCACATGTTGCATAATTCTGTACATAGAAGAGATGGCAATAGCTTTGCAAATGTTCATCAACTGTAAGACACTTTAGTTCTGCCCACCACTGAAACTGACTAGTCCTCATTCATGTTGTTACCTGAAAGTGGAAGTTATAATATTTGCTGCCAATTAATAATTAAACATCCCCCTTCTCAATGACCTTAGATTCATGCACCAGTGCTTAAAGATGTTATACATGCATCCATGTTAAGCCCAATCGGTGGATGGATCATCCACTCCTTACTTCATCTTGAGAACTGCACCATCACAGAAAGCTATATTCTGCCAATTGTATTCACTCTACATGGTATCAAGAAACAGCAAAGTGGACTTGATGCAACAAGCTATGGAACTCCAGACAACTTCTCCGATGCAGTACTGAAGACCTATGCTCCTGAACAGCCATGCTTCCACAATCAAACTATCCCAGTACAGTTACAACACTCTCATCTAATCATACATGTTGAGAATTGCCTAGTTATACCCCATATACAACAAAAAACTGGACAATCTAGTTTGGTTAATTACTGCCCAAACAGCGTACTCAAAGAGTTACCGACAATGTTATCAAGGGCCAGTTCTTCACCATTAACCTGCTCTCCAAAACCCAGTTTTGATTTTACCAGCAATGCTGGGCTCCAGACTTCAACACGAACACAGTATCAAAAATGAACGAAACAAATGAGTTCCAGAGTTAAGGTAAGAATGACTGCCTTTGACTGTGGCATTTGACTGCGTGGCATCATATAAAAAAGGAAGTCTGTGGTTGTCAGAGATCAATCAACCCTGCTCCTGGACATCACAGGAAGAATTCCTCAGGGTGGTGTCCTTCAGCTGCTCTCTGGCAGAAGTGGGGATATTTGCACAATGTTCCGATCCACTTGCAACTCTTCAGTAAACGCAACAGCCCTTACCTGAATATTGTTTTACAGCTAAGTGACAGGAAACATTGTCTGGCACTTCTGTTGCAGGCCAGGTCAGATGCTGAGCATCCTGTAGGAGTGGTTCACTTCACACCCTGTAGGCTTTCTACTATGTAGAAGATATAGATTGGGGGTTAATGAACGTCTATACATTAATCTGAGCCCGTTACACAAATGCTGCATAACACCATCTAAGACAAGGTGAACTATTTTACTGTTAACTCGGGTTTGACTATCCAGCATCCTGGTTGCAAATATTGGGGATGTACTGAAAACTATAGGTAAAACCACAGGGATAAAAAAAACAACACACTGATCCAAAAAACACCATTTATTGTGCACCCATAATCTGCAATGAGCTGATCAGCTTGGGCTGAGAGAACTCCAACAGCATTGGAGGACAACTTGAACAATGGGAAAATGTACATCCAAGCATGGATGGCATGCAACTTGGGTTCCCTTTGCAGATTTTTGGTAATGCAAGGAAATGATACCGTGGACTTTCTTGTGGGTCCAGGGCAAAGATTTTCCCTTGTGACAAGGAGGAACCATTGGTCAACTGTTGTTGTTTATTTGATGCAGGGTGTGGGGACCTGGGTGTACGATGGATAGCTAAGAATGTTCAGATTGGGTCAAAAGGATAATAATGATCAGGCTAATTTTCTACTGAATAAGGTAAAGATTCTTTAGCTTTGGAGATTCATATGCAAATCTGTTCAGGCAGAGAAGTTCACCCCACATATGGTGGATCTCATCACCAATGCCTTTGAAAATTGCAGCCTCTGGCCATCATGCTGCATGGATGGTAGATAGGGGCCAGGGAAAAGCTTCCCAAGGCTCGTGGAGAATAAAACTGCCAGGCCCTTTGCTTCTTGTACGATTTCCATGGCAAAGTAGGATCTCCTCTTGCTGGAGACCTGGTAGAACAATAAATTGAAGTACACCAAAAGGTTTTTTTTAAAACCTTCTGAAAGCTCAAAAATCTCCCAAAGCAATCAAGCTCCACAATTACACTGATGATAGTAATAAATTTTGCCCAGGCTAATTACCAAACAAACTTGTCTTCAAATGGTGGGCCCCTTTTACTGCTGCAGATGGAGTTGTATTTATTGTTGATTCTAGTGAGAAGCACTACATTTTAGACCTTAAATTCAGGTCCATACACTCAAGAAACACAAGCTAAGTGATTGAATTTCTAGGCCTCATTGCTCAAGTCTCCAAGGTGTTGCACTGTTCACGATTGTTTAATTTTGTGTCATATTTCTCTATAATTCAGTGACAGACGATGACAAAAAAATTCACTGACATTCCACCAATCATCAGTGTTTGAAGAACACATTGAAACTATACCGATGAACAGCGACATGCTTGACTTTAAATTGTAATTTAATCAAAGAATCAAAATTCAAAGATATAGCAGAAAGTTGGCTACATTATTTTTGATTAATCATGGCAACAGGCCTTTCTGGCCCATAAGCCCTTGCCACCCAAATACACACATTTGACCTATTAACCTACAAACCCACACGTCTTTGGAACATGGGAGGAAACCCACGTCGACGTGGGCAGAATGAACAAACATTATCGGATTCAAACTCTGGTCGCTGGTACTGTAATAGTGTAAACTTTACACTGTGTTCTGATCATAAAACCATAGAATCAGACATTATGGATTACAGCAGTTAGAATTATTAAATAAGAATTGTAGTTAGGATGGCAGAACTCCAAGTGACTGAAATAGGCACCTGCAATAAAACATCAAATAATATTTGGAGCTGGCAGCATAATTACACCATTATATCCGAATCAGTTCTATAACACAGTTCTATGGCTGTTTTCTTTAAACATTGGTCTGTTCTGGTGAAATGTCAGTGAAAATTTTGTTATTGTTAAGTAAAACCTGAAAGGTCATTGTTAAATACAAAACAAAAAATGGGAATAACTCAAAATTGTTAAACTGATAACTTCAAATTAATCCTTTCATTCATTATGTTGCAGACATATGGAAACCAAAGTTTTGCTGCCTTTTAGATTACCACATCCGTTGAACTCAATGCACCATGATGACCTGCTCTAAAGAATGTTTCTAACTTTGCAGTTGTAAATGATAATTGGAAATTAGCACAGCCAGTATCTGTCTGGTGCAATCTGAACAAGATGAGGCCTTTGGCCATTACAAAACCTGATTGCAAAGTGCAAACATATTAAATAGGGCTGTTAACAAGATATGGGTAAAGGATTTTTCATCTGAGAAACCAAACAGGGGCTTGATGCCCTCACCTCCAATAGCTTTTTCTGCTTTGCTGCCCTGGCTGTTTCACGTTGTGCAGCATAAAATGCTTCTTCTTCTATTCTTAACTGTTCCTCTTGTGCAGCTAACTGCATGTGAATGAAATAAAAAGGTTAACAAAAATGATAAACCTCTCTAGAAATAAAATTGCATTACAAACATTTTGAGCAGTAATATACACAACACAAAATGCATAACCAGAAATTAAAGTGAAAAGAACATCATAAATTGGGGGATAAAAAAAAAAGTTAAGCAAAATAATAGCTTATATAAAGTTTCAGCATTTTCTTCTAAAACATTGTGAAATGTGGCTCAAGTCAATCATGAGACACTTATCAAAAATAGAGGAAAAATATGGGGTCCAGGAGAGAGCGTTAGGTGACAGCTTCAGAAGGACAGAGGCCAGGTGGATGGGGTCATGAGGGGAAAGAGGAGTCTGTTTGAACCTTGTGTTAGGAAATTTTGCTCACACTTAGCTTGGCCAAAAATATATCAAAGCCAGGTAAAATTGGGGATGGAGGCAAGTTGTGGGCCGGTGGGTGGGGTCAGTAATCAGTGGGCAGATGATAGTGGGGAAAAAAGGATTTACTTTGGTGCAGTCCTGGTCTGGCACAGCCGTTGTATTGTGAATGACCAGTGATCATCACTCCTCATAACAACATAGTCTCATCACCCCTGCAGTGCTCCAAAAAGAACGTTGCAGGGGGAAAAAATCCCTTTCCTGGTGTTTGTCAAACACTGAAATTGTTTTACCAGATTTCACTCAAGGAAATACCCAATTTAGATCACAAAATTTTGAAATTAAAAAGGCAGTCTTCAAATTTCTATGCAAGTATTCCTATCAATTGTTCAAATAACTTTTTAAAAAATGTATCTATTCCTCCTTTGGTGAAATAGTTTCATTTCTAGCCTCCTAATGGTTAAAAAAATAATAATTTAACAAAAATACGTGTTGGTAATTTGGATCAATTTAATATTAAATCACCTCTGCGATTTGTAATCTTTTGACCATTTGAGCTTTTATTAAGAACAATGGGTAGGGTAAAACTGAGCTTTTGCAACCACTTTAATAAAACAGGTCAAGTTTATCCCTATGTTTAAGGTTGTATCCTCTCAAAGTCAAATACCTTCCATGGTTAGACTGGAACTCCTGACAAGGGAAACAATTTCTCCACACACCATCAGCTATTTTATTTTGAAATCTTTTACTTATCCAGTGTGAAACTCTATTTGATTTGATCTTTTCACAGTGGCAATTGTATACGTGTCCTCAAATTCACTACCATAACAAGTAATTGAACCAGCCTTTTTTCCTCCAGCAGTTTACTGTTGTTCAGTTCAATGAGTCAGTTAGTATCAAATTTGGCAGGAAAAACAATAATTCTGGGTAAAATGGCATTTAAAATCCATGCCACTGATGATGGCATTGAATAATTTTTAATTAAACCGGTCTGCCTAGTTTCATTCTAGTATAGTTATCCCAATAGAGCAACTGCTAATACATTTAAGAAATATAATTTCCTATTATAATGCAAAATTAAAATGCTACCTATTCAATGTAAAACAAAACAATATCCAGCATTATTCTAAATTGTATACATTAATTTTAATTTCAATCACATTTCCAATTTCAAAAGAATCTCCTGACACAACTTGCTACTTAATCAGGCAGGCCATTCACCCGATATTCTTTCATGGCATTCATCACAACCTAACTAAATGGGAGACATTGGAAAGCAATCATATTTTATATTTAACATGTGTAATCCAGAGGAATGAGGTGAACAGAGAAGCAGCAAGCTCCTTGATCAGATATTCTTGACCTTCTGGGAAAAAAAAATGCTAGGAAACAGCTGTGGAACTATAAGACCCTCATTAAGCAGACACCAAAAACGTATCAGGGACTTTTCCAAATGCTTTCAAAACATAACTGCACATGGAAGAGGGATTTTTTTTCCTGTCTGGTTCTTCACATTTTAATAATAGAATCCATTTTAAAACTTGCTGACAAGACAAAGATCTATGAAGTCTTAAATTCATAATTTAAGCTTTTATTACTACAAGCCATTTTTATTTTGGGGCAATTAAAAAAAGGCCACATAATGAACTCAAGTGCAAGCATCCTTCACTAGTAATCAAAATAGTTCAAAATATTTATTCCCCAAAGGAAAGTACAATTTTTTTCCCCCCAGTTTGGTATGATTCCAGACATACTCTATTCAGCAACAAGGAAATATTGCTTGAATTCGAACATTGAGCTGTTTAGCATTATAAATGAGCTTCAGTTACAGACTATAACCAACTGCTGAGGCAATCATGTGTATGAAAATTATCTAGTCATGATGAAAAATGATAGTGAAACAGAATTTCCTTCTTTCTCCATTATGTTTGATGTAAATGATATATTGCCTCATCCAATAAGAGATCTTAAAGTCAATTAATTAAACAGATTGTTAAACTCGGCTGAAATATTAACTTATAAAGAAAATGTAGGAGAGAAAAGTGTTATATTACAGGATAATCTAATATGGATTTGCATAAACCCAGTTCAAGACTATCACAGTTAAACTGTGCCCATGTCCTTCCCCAACTTGATGGATTTTTAGCAGTCACTTATAGAGTACAAGAGAAATACTTTCCTACTTTTTTGGGTGCAAAGGGAAATGGGAGAAAATATAGTTTGAATAACTGTGCAACCTTAAATTTATACTTCAGAAATGAATGCATAATGTTTGGAATTTGCACAGTCATCCAATTTATACTTTCATCAATACTTTAGTTATAAGTGTGAATGATTAAGGAGAATGAAATCCTTAGGCAAAACAATTGTGGCTGACAGAAGATTAAATCTGGTGTTCACATGTGATCCAAGGGTTACTTCATTCAATATTTTTTTTTTAATTTTTTTTAATTTTTCACACCATAAATCACATTAACCATGGTACACACTTTTTCCTTTTCACACATATACAGTGCCATTTTCTCCCCCCCCCCTCCTCCCAACCCACCCTCCCCACCCCCCCCTCCCCCCTCCCGTCCATTTAAGATATACAATCTAGGATACATTTAACCAGTCAGACAATGTTGTCACTCAACAAAAATACACCAGAAATTTTACTGAGTCCGTTCTTTTCATTTCCTTCTCCTTCCATCAACTTAGGTAATGATTGTCCCCGGTAGGTTTTCGCTATTGTATTTAATGTAAGGCTCCCATATTTGTTCGAATATTTCAATATTATTTCTTAAACTATATGTTATTTTTTCCAATGGAATACATTTATTCATTTCTATATACCATTGTTGTATTTTCAAATTATCTTCCGATTTCCAGGTTGACATAATACATTTTTTTGCTACGGCTAGAGCTATCTTAACAAATCTTTTTTGTGCACCATCCAAATCAATTCCAAATTCTTTGTTTTTTATGTTACTTAGAAGGAAGATCTCTGGATTTTTTGGTATATTGTTTTCTGTAATTTTATTTAATATCTGGTTTAGATCTTCCCAAAATTTTTCTACTTTCTCAAATGTCCAGATTGCATGAATTGTTGTACCCATTTCTTTTTTTTACATCGAAAACATCTATCAGATACTATTGGGTACCATTTATTTAACTTTTGAGGTGTAATGTATAGCCTGTGTATACAGTTATATTGTATCATACGTAACCTCGTATTTATCGTATTTCTCATCGTTCCAGAACATAACTTCTCCCATGTTTCCTTTTTTATCTTTATATTTAAATCTTGTTCCCATTTTTGTTTAGTTTTACCATTTTTTTCCTCATTCTCCTTTTCTTGCAGTTTAATATACATATTTGTTATAAATCTTTTGATTATCATTGTATCTGTAATCACATATTCAAAGTTATTTGCCTCTGGCAAACTCAAACTGCTTCCTAATTTATCCTTCAAGTAGGATCTCAATTGGTAATATGCCAGCGCTGTATCTTGAGTTATATTGTACTTATCTTTCATTTGTTCAAAGGATAAGAATCTATTTCCTGAAAAACAATTTTCTATTCTTTTAATCCCTTTTTTTTCCCCATTCTCTAAAGGAGAGGTTATCTATTGTAAAAGGGAGTAACTTGTTTTGCGTCAATATTAGTTTTGGTAATTGATAATTTGTTTTATTTCTTTCTACATGAATCTTCTTCCAAATATTGAGGAGATGATGTAATACTGGAGAACTTCTATGTTGTACCAACTTTTCATCCCATTTATATAATATGTGTTCAGGTATCTTTTCCCCTATTTTATCTAATTCTAATCTCGTCCAATCTGGCTTTTCCCTTGTTTGATAAAAATCTGATAGGTATCTTAATTGTGCGGCTCTATAATAATTTTTAAAGTTTGGCAGTTGTAAGCCTCCTTGTTTATACCATTCTGTTAATTTATCTAGTGCTATCCTCGGTTTCCCCCCTCTCCATAAAAATTTCCTTATTATTTTCTTTAACTCCTTGAAGAATTTCTCTGTCAGTTGTATTGGCAATGCCTGAAATAAGTATAATATCCTTGGAAAAATGTTCATTTTAATACAGTTTATCCTTCCTATTAGTGTTAGTGGTAAATCTTTCCAATGCTCTAAATCGTCCTGTAATTTTTTCATTAGTGGATAATAGTTGAGTTTATATAGTTGGCCGAGATTTTTGTTTATTTGTACACCTAGGTATCTTATTGCTTGCATTTGCCATCTAAATGGTGATTCCTTCTTAAATTTTGAGAAATCCGCATTATTCATAGGCATTGCTTCACTTTTATTTACGTTTATCTTGTAACCCGACACTTCTCCATATTCCTTCAATTTCTTATATAATTCTTTTATTGATAGTTCTGGTTCTGTTAAGTACACTATAACATCATCCGCAAATAAACTGATTTTATATTCTGTTAGGTCTGCTTTGTTCATGAATGAGTGAGTCAAACACCAGACTGAGTCGAAATCAAGGTTCTTTGTTCTTTATTGCCGGATTGTAACACTTGCAACTAACAGTGTTAGTTGGAGAAGGCGCATTCCGCTGTTATCAGCAAGTGGTGTTTTTTATACACCTTAGGATACGTACTTAGTAAATTATCATACCACGACATTGTCCAATGAATAAACTGTTGCTATCCTTCTCTGCTAGTTTCCTGCACATCAATTTGTCATCCCCACTCTTATCTTGAGAGTACAAGGTCACAACTGCATCTTGTTACGGCCCAGCACTGGGTGACTCCTTCTACATTCCCAGCTCATGATGTTTTTACCTAACAATTCCTTGTCTTTTATTTTTATTCCTTTTATATTATTATCTATTCTTATCAGTTCTGCTAGTGGTTCTATAGCTAACGGAAACAATAAAGGTGATAGTGGGCATCCCTGCCGTGTTAACCTGCTTAAGTTAAATTGCTTTGATACATGTCCATTTACTATCACTTTCGCTAACGGTCCCTTATATAATGCTTTAATCCAATTAATATACTTCTCCGGTAAACTGAATTTTTGCAATACTTTGAACAAATAATTCCATTCTACTCTGTCAAAGGCCTTCTCTGTGTCTAAAGCAACTGCTACTGTAGGTGCTTTATTTCCTTCTACTGCATGAATTAAGTTAATAAATTTACAAATATTGTCTGTTGTGCGTCTTTTTTTGATAAATCCAGTTTGGTCTAAATTTACCATTTTCGGTACATGCTCTGCTAATCTGTTTGCTAATAGTTTAGCTATCATCTTATAATCTGTGTTAAGTAAGGATATTGGTCTGTATGACGCTGGTGAGAGTGGATCTTTCCCTTGCTTTAGTATTACTGTAATTATTGCTGTTTTACATGAATCTGGTAAGCTTTGTGTTTCATCAATCTGGTTGATTACTTCCAGGAGGGGCAGAATTAATAAGTCTTTAAATGTTTTGTAGAATTCTATTGGGAATCCATCCTCTCCTGGTGTCTCATTATTTGGTAATTTTTTTATTATCTCTTGTATTTCTACTATTCCAAATGGCTCTGTTAAGTTATTTTGTTCCTCTATTTGTAGTTTTGGTAGTTCAATTTTAGTTAGAAATTCATCTATTTTCCCTTCTTTCCCTTCGTTTTCAGTTTGGTATAATTGTTCATAGAATTCTCTAAAGTTTTCCTTAATTTCTTTTGGATTATATGTAATTTGTTTGTCTTTTTTCCTTGATGCCAATACCATTTTCTTAGCTTGTTCTGTCTTAAGCTGCCATGCTAGGATTTTGTGCGTTTTTTCACCTAGTTCATATTTGTTTTGTCTTCATTATATTTTTCTCCACCTTATATGTTTGTAGTGTTTCATATTTTATTTTTTTATCCGCTAATTCTCTTCTTTTAGTAATATCTTCCTTCATTACTAATTCTTTTTCGAAATTTACTATTTCCCTTTCCAACTGCTCTGTTTCCTGATTATAGTCCTTCTTCATCTTGGTTACATAACTTATTATTTGCCCTCTAATGAATGCTTTCATTGCATCCCATAGTATAAACTTATCTTCCACTGATTCCGTATTTATTTCAAAATACATTTTAATTTGTTTTTCAATAAATTCTCTAAAATCCTGCCTTTTAAGCAACATGGGGTTTAATCTCCATCTATACTCCTCTGACAAAAGGCAAAGGAGGAAAAACCCAACACCCAACCCCAACCAACCAATTTTCCCCTGCAGCCGCTGCAACCGTGTCTGCCTGTCCCGCATCGGACTTGTCAGCCACAAACGAGCCTGCAGCTGACGTGGACTTTTACCCCCTCCATAAATCTTCGTCCGCGAAGCCAAGCCAAAGATACATTCTTGGAGGGATGTCCTCTAACTTTATTGTCAATATTAAGGGTGAATGGTCCGATAGTATTCTAGCTTTATATTCTGTTTTTTTTTTACTCTATCTTGCATACGTGCTGATAACAAAAATAGGTCTATTCTTGAATATGTTTTATGTCTAGCCGAGTAATATGAATATTCCTTTTCCTTTGGGTGTTGTTTCCTCCATATATCCAAAAGTTGCATTTCTTCCATCGATTTAATTATAAATTTGGTTACTTTGTTCTTTCTGTTAATTTTTTTCCCAGTTTTGTCCATATTTGAATCCAAATTCAGGTTGAAATACCCTCCTATTAATATGTTCCCTTGCGTATCTGCTATCTTCAAAAAGATATCTTGCATGAACTTTTGATCTGCTTCGTTAGGTGAATATACATTGAGTAGATTCCAAAACTCCGAATATATCTGACATTTTATCATTACATATCTCCCTGCTGGATCTATTATTTCCTCTTCTATTTTAAATGGCACATTTTTACTAATTAATATAGCTACTCCTCTTGCTTTTGAATTATACGATGCTGCTGTTACGTGTCCTACCCAATCTCTCTTTAATTTCTTATGTTCCAATTCAGTTAAATGTGTTTCTTGCACAAATGCTATATCAATTTTTTTCAGTAAATTTAGCAGTTTCTTCCTTTTAATTTGGTTATGTATTCCATTAATATTTAAAGTCATATAGTTCAACGTAGCCATTTTATACTTTGTTTATTTTCCCTTTCCGTTTCTCCATCATTACTTTTCCTTCTTATCCATTTCTGTTTTTTTGTTTTGAATCCTTTATAAGACAACATTCCTAAAACATCAAACATTTTCCTTATTCTCCTATTTAATACTTCTTTAGCCCCAATCCCCCCTTCCCCTCCTGAGTTGTCCTTTATCCCTTGTCGGACGACATTTGGATTTGCGAATTCACTCGCAAGCGTCAGCTGATTTTGCAGTGACCGTAATACCCCCCCACCCAGCCCCCCCAGAAAAGATTTCGCTTTTCATATGTGACAAAGGTCACTCTTTTAATTCCCTCCTTATTCCCTCTATTCCTTTTCCTTCCCTTATTAATTCTTGTCTATACTATCTATATTTCCCTCTAAATACGGATACATTCATGTATGCACATTATACATATACACACATATACCTCTTTACCCACATACATATAAATCGTGGTCATTTTTACTCTTATTACATGTCTTCATCTCTCTGTTTATTTTGTAGTTCTGCAAATTTCCTTGCTTCCTCTGGATCCGAGAATAGTTTTTTTTTCCATAAGATCATTTTCGATGTTTTGAACTCTTTCCTCTTCAGGAGCTCAAAACTTATGTCTTTTTAGTTTGCAGTCTTTTGTACTCTCGTTACACGTCTTCATCTCTCAGTCTATTTTGTAATTGTTCTGCAAATTTTCATGCTTCCTCTGGATCCGAGAATAGTCTGTTTTGTTGTCCTGGAATAAATATTTTCAATACCGCTGGATGCTTTAGTATAAATTTATACCCTTTCTTCCATAAAATCGCCTTTGCTGTATTGAACTCCTTTCTCTCCTTCAGGAGTTCAAAACTTATATCTGGATAAATGAAGATTTTTTGCCCTTTGTACTCCAGTGGCCTGTTGCCCTCTCTTACTTTTTCCATTGTCTTCTCCAGTACCTTTTCTCTTGTAGTATATCTTAGGAATTTTACTAAAACAGATCTTGGCTTTTGTTGTGATTGTGGTTTAAAGGCCAATGCTCTGTGCCCTTTCTATTTCCATTTCTTGCTGTAGTTCTGGACATCCTAGGATCCTAGGGATCCAATCTTTTATAAACTCTCTCATATTCTTGCCTTCTTCATCTTCCTTAAGGCCCACTATCTTTATGTTATTTCTTCTGTTATAATTTTCCATTATATCTATTTTCTGAGCTAACAGTTCTTGTGTCTCTTTAACTTTTTTATTAGATTCCTCTAATTTCTTTTTTCAAGTCCTCTCCCTCCATTTCTACTGCTGCTTCTCGTTCTTGCACCTTGTCCATTCTTTTTCCCATTTCTGATAAGGTCATATCTATTTTATTCATTTTCTCTTCTGTATTGTTTATTCTTTTTCTTAAATCATCAAATTCCTGCGCTTGCCATTCTTTAAATGACTCCATGTATTCTTTAATAAGAGAAAGTAAATCCTTTATCTTGCCTTTCCCTTCTTCTTCTATTTCACTGTACTTTTCCTCTTCCTCCTCTTCTTCCTCTGGGTTGACCATCTGTTGTTTCTTTGTTGCCCTTTTCTTCTCTTCTTTCTTGTTTTCGTTGTCTTCTGTGTTCTCCTCTTGCTGCAGGTGTTCTGCAGCTGTCGTTGCTGGCTGTGGAGATCGACTCCCCAGCTGGTCACCCCTCCCGTCGGTGTGGTTTTTTTCATGCGCGGTTGCGCACTTTTACTCGGCTCAGCGAGCCATTTTTGTAGTCCATATTCTACCGACCTGAGGGAGCGGGTTTCTCTCTCCACCGCGGGCCTCTTCGAACAGGTAAGGCCTTTTCCTTCATCTTCCGTTGTCTTCTCTTCCTCTCTTCTTACCGTTGGTTTCGACTTTTCTTTTTTCGTCGCCATCTTCTTTCCACCTTTATATTCACTTTGATTTTTATTTCTGTGCCTTTGTGTTTTGCTTTGTTTTTTCTGACTTTTCTGGAGAGGGCTGGAGTTCACCGTCCGGCCACTACTCCATCACGTGACTCCTCCCTTCATGCAATACTTCAACTCAATATTTCTTTGGAGCTGACAACTAAGAGAATAGTGCATCTCACATATCTGAGAGAATGTACTGAACATAAAATTCTCAGATGATAAACCAATTAAAATAAGGACCTGTGGCTGTGTGAGCAGTGGAAGAAACACAGTCATCATGTTGAGGGTCGTTAACAACTGTTTTTATTTAAATTCAGCACGCCCCTTTAAGGGCAGCATGAGCTCAGTCACCTGGTGAATTGTGACATCAAAATCGCTGGAAGGGATACTGGAGTCAGAGAGAAACCTCTGACGACACCATTTCCCCATGCCTGCCCCGCCACGTGGCAATACAAGCGGGACTGGTTCACCGTGAGGCTGTGTGCCGCCACACAACCCCCCCCAGAATTGGCTACGCGTCCTGTCGCTTTGGCGGCTGGCCCTGATGCTTGGGCGCGGCCGTCTGCACCGGCTGTGACAAGTCTGTAAAAAGTTCCTCTCTCCCTCCAACGTCCTGGGTGAAGGTTCCGCCGGACCGGTGCAGAATGTTGTATGGCCCCTCGTATGGTCGCTGTAGCGGTGCACCTTGTGGTCCCCTCCTCACGAAAATGAACTGGGCCGAGTCGAGCTCTTTGGGGAGATGAAACAACCAGGTGCTGTGGCATACCGGGGGTGGAGGAGCTAGGGAGGCCAGTCACCTGAGTAGGTCCGCCAGCAGGTTTTTGTCGGTGGCCATGGTGTCAGAGTCTGGGCTGAAAACCTCTCCCAGCAGGGAGAGTGGTGCGCCATTGACCATCTCCGCTGCTGAAGCCTGCAGGTCCTCCTTGGGTGTTGTCCTGATCCCGAGGAGGACCCAGGGTAGTTCGTCCGCCGAGTCTGGTCCAAAGAGCCTGGCCATAAGTGAGGCCAGGTGCCTGTGGAACCTCTCCATCAACCCGTTGGACTGCAGGTGGTATGCTATGGTGTGGTGGAGCTTGACCCCCCCCCAGGAACTTCGCCATCTGAGTCCAAAGGGCAGACATGAACTGCGTCCCTCTGTCGCTAGTGATGTGTGCCGGGACCCTGAAACGGGCAATCCAATGGTTGATCAGAGTCCTAGTGCACCTCTCTGTGGAGGCCTCCTTAATCGGGATGGCCTCCGGCCATCTTGTGGCCTGATTCACCACCGTGAGGAGGTAATGAGCCTCCTTGGACACCGGCAGGGGCCTGACGACATCAAAATGGATGTGTTGGAATTTGTGAAATGCCGGGTCGAAGTTCTGGATGAGGGCTTGTATGTGTCACTGGACCTTGGAAGTCTGGCACCTGGTACAGTTCCTGGCCAGTTCTGCCACCTCCTTCTTCAGCCCATGCCACACAAACCACTCTGCGACCATCCGCACAGTTGTCTATCGCTGGGTGAGTGAGATAGTGGATCAGACTGAAGACCTTTGCCCTCCAGTGCGGCGCGACCACCGGGCGCAGTGTGCCTGTTGAGACGTTGTTGAGCAATGTGTTGAGGCCCAAGGTGGCGGTCCGCAAGGCCTGCATCTCCGCATCGTTCCTCAGTGGCTCGTAATCCAGGCCTGGCGCGAGTGTGTTGATAGCTGGACAGGAGAGTGCATCCGCCACTACATTGTCCTTGCTGGCCCTGTGTCAGATGACGGTCATGAACTTGTACTAGAGATGGCGCTGCTGTCTGGTGGACCACAGATCCTTGGCCATCGCCAGTGCTTGAGTGAGGGGCTTGTGACGTGATCCGTGAAGGCTGTGAACGTCTTGCCCTCGAGGAAGTAGCGGAAATGGCAGATGGCCAAATATAGCGCCAGGAGCTCCCGGTCGAAAGCGCTGTATTTGAGCTCCAGCAGGCGCAGCTGCTTGCTGAAAAAGGCCAGTGGATGCCATTGCCCATCGAGCCACTGTTCCAGAACCACCCCCCCCACCACTGCCGTAGCTGAGGTGTTCATGAAGAGCGCCATGTGGGCCTCCAGCTGCGGGTGCACCAGCAGCATGGTGCTGGCTACAGCCTCCTTTGTCGTGATGAAAGCCCCATCTGCCGCCTCTGACCACGATAAAGTATTATCTTTGATGGCCATGAGCGTGAACAATGGGTGCATGGTGTGCACGGCTCTGGGGATGAAACTATGGTAAAAGTTCACCATCCCTGCAAACTCTTGGAGGCCTTACAGGGTGGAGGGTTTGGAGAATCGTTGAACAACCGCTACCTTCTCCGGTGCCGGTGAGACCCCAGCTGCCGAAATGGTGTGCCCCAGGAACTGGAGGGACTCCTTGCCGAACTGTCATTTGGCTGCATTGACCGTGAGGCCGAAGTGTGCCAGCCGGGCAAAGAATGTGCGGAGGTGGGCTTTGTGTTCGTAGCGGTTGCAACTGGCAATGAGAATATCATCCAGGTAAATGAACACAAAGTCCAGGTCTTATCCAACTGCGTCCATGAGGCGTTGGAAAGTTTAGGTTGCGTCCTTTAAACCGAAGGGCATACTCAGGAACTCAAAGAGGCTGAAAGGGGTGATAATGGCCGTCTTACCCACGTCATCTGGATGCACCGGGATCTGATGGTATCCCCACACGAGGTCCACTTTAGAGAAGACCCATGTGCCATGGAGGTTGGCGGAGAAGTCCTGTATGTGGGGCACTGGGTACTTGTTGGGGGTGGTTGTGTCATTCAACCGATGGACCATATGGAGCGGCGATGCCCAGGCGCTGACCGAGCACCGGACAATTCCCAGTTTCTGGAGCCTGGAGAACTCCTCCTTTGCCTGCTGGAGCTTCTTGGGCGGCAGCAGTCTGGGTCTAGCATGTAGTGGGCGGGTCCTGTGTGGCAATGTGGTGGAAGACCCCATGCTGGGGCAGGGTGGCTTTGAATCGTGGCTCTAAGATGGCGGAGAATTCGTGGAGGATCTCATCGAACTCGTCCCTGGCGGCGGCTAAAGTGGCGATTTCGGGCCTACGGGCTTCTGCTGCGTCCAGTCAAGTGGATTGGAACATTCGGGTGTTGACCAGCCTTTTGCCCTTCATGTCAACCTGTAGGCCATGAGCTGTGAGGAAGTTGGCCCCTGACAGCACAGTGCCCACGGAGGCTAGGACAAACCTCCAGTGGAACTTTTCCTTCCCGATCTGGATCTGTACCCTGCGGGTGCCATAGGTCCAAATGGTGGAGCCATTGGCCGCCTACAGGGTTGGACCTCGAGATCGGGTGTGAGTCTCTAATACTATGTGGGGTGGGCGGGGGAAGGACGCTGAGCTCAGCCTGTGTTCACCAGGAATTGCTGGCCAGTGGATCTGTCCATCACATGAAGGAGGCTGTTTGTGTGGCCAGCCGTTGCAACCATTAATGGGGGCTGGCCTGGTCATTTCCCTGAAACCCTCAGGGCTGGCGGCACTTACGGGCTTGTGCTCCCCAGCACTGGTGGTGGAAACACCAGGTTGACTGACCATCCTCTGGCTTGGTCTTGGTAACGGCTTGAGGTTGGCTGGCTCCTGATCGTGCCACCTGGTTGAGGGCTGTCTCGTTCTCCCTCCGTGCGCCAGAGGGCATCCGCATGGGCTGCTGCTCTCCTCGGGATTGAGAAGTCCTCATCTGTGAGGAGCAACTGGATGTCCTCCAGCATCTGTTCCAGGAATATCTGGCAGAAGAGAAACAAGGCTTGTGGTCTTCCGCCAGGGCCGACGGACTACGGTCCCCAAGACCATCTAGATGAAGAAGCCTGGAAGCCCGTTGCTGGGGAGTTAGCCCATAAGTTCCAAGCAGCAGGTCTTTGAGGGCGATGTACTTGCTCCCCAGCACTGGTGGTGGATGATGTCGTCCACCCTCACTGCTGTATCTTGGCCCAGAGCACTGATAACATGATAGAACATCGTGGCGTCTGAGGAGATGTTGCAGAGTTGAAATTGTGGCCTGCCCGAACCACGTTCTTGGTCGGTGGGTCCAAAAAGGGGTGGGGGGGGGGGGAAAGAAAGCTTGATGGAGACAGCATTAATCTCTGAAGGTGTTTTGTGTCTTGAAAAACGTCTGGGCTCGTCGGGGACACCACTGTGGGGGTGTCAGCAGTGGAAGAAACAAACACAGCCACCATGCTGATGGTCGTTAATGACTGCTTTTATTCAAATTCAGCATGCCCCTATAAGGGCAGCATGACCTCAGTCACCTGGTGCATTGTGACATCATAATCACTGCCCAGGGTGGGCACTGGAAGGGATGCTGGAGTCAGAGTGGCGTTACAAGCGGGGCCAGTTCGTCATGAGGATGTGCGCCGCCACACAATTTTCTATGATCTCTAATATTTTTCAAATACCCATTTGTGATATTACAACTGATTCCCAAGTATATTCAACTACCTTGAGCATATATGCATTATACAAATGGGCCAATAAAATTATTTCTAAAAATATTGCCACAGAAGTAATAGAGAATAAAGTGCATGAATACATCTTTCTCTTGTAATCCACAGAAGGCTAACATGGTATTTAATTTAAACCAGATAAATTTTTTGCAATTAAACACTTATTGGCCCTTGAATGATTACTTTTTTTTTACATCAGAATTACTAACACTTGGCAATAGTATATCAAGTCTTAAACATCAAACAAAACAGGAATTAAAACTCATGTGCAACATTCCAAAATAGGTCTCCCACCTGAAGTAGACATCCCTGTTAATTTTAGAATGGGTGGATGCTACAAAGTGCATAGAATTGCCCATACTGTCGACAGATAAATTAGAGAACAAAATTTCCTCCTCGTAAAAGTAGGTTTGCTTTGGCTTTTATGGAAAATCAATCAAAGGTTCCTCATTTTTTTAATATTCTAAGCAAAATGAACAGAGGAAACGCGATATTGCAAATGATGCAACTGGACACTTCTGCTTTTAGAATATTATTTATGGACAAGAGAGATTACAATGCAAAGTAGAACAGCTCACTATACAATCTAATACAATTTTCAGTATATGTATTTTGAAATCCAGCAGCTGTCAGAACATTATTTTAACATTAAAATTCAAAAGAGCAAACTAAATTATCTGCATTGTACCTCAGTCTGGAGCTGTGTGTCCACTGCCACTTGCTTCTGAGTAAGTGTATCATACTGTTTTTTGTGAAGGATTTCAACTTCATCTTCATTAATTGGTCTGCAAAATTGGAACCGCAAAGACTGTGGCAACTGACAGACATCAGAAACACCATAGTTATTACAATAAACATCACAACAAAAATTGTTCATATTGTTGATAATTTTTTTTGTGGGGCATGAAGTTCTTCACCACAAACCCAATCACCATCTTTCTCTCTATACAGTTTTTGTGCTGGTGCATTGTTGCCATCACAGAAATTGTTCTTCAAAAGCCAACTGTTACGAGTCCGGAGGACCCCAAAACCCAGCAGCAATAGATGTGCACCACGACAAAGAGTTACTTAAACAAAAGTTGCCTTTAATTATCTTTGAATATGGAAATAGAATCAAACTTTAACTTATCTCTATTGACTCACTTGACCTCCCCCCACACCCACCCCCTGTCTAATTCTAAGTGCATGTGTGTGCAAGTTCAGCAAAGTTCTTTGGTTCACAGTCCAATCTCACTGGTTGCAGGCAATTCTTGTACTGTGCACAGAAGTTAACAACAATAAAGTTTACCAGGCTTTGGTGCTGAACAGGTAAATGGTTACCACTCAGAAAGTTCTTGTTGGTTTTCAGAGAGAGTTTCTCTTGCTCCAGGACATTCTCAACAGATTCCCTTTTAATCAGCCACTCCAGTGTCTTGCTGACAAAACTTGCCCCCTTCAGGGTTCTCCAGATGATAACCTCTTTCTTTCAGGTCACCACATAGTTCCTTTCGGCTTCTCCTATTCCAAGGGAAACACCGGACAGCCAGTACTCTCCTTTGACCAGGCCGTCTTCCAAAGCTTGCCAGCTTGTCCCTCTGGAACCGATGTCTATGTCTCTCTCCCTCCTCTCTGAGAGCAAAACCTATTTTCTTCTGCTCTCTGCTTGCAAAGATCACATGACCTCCCAGACATCAATGCTCTTTTCCAAACGAAGCTGCTACTGCTTGATGTTACATTTGTTTCCTTCTGCAAATGACAGTCCATCATGAGCACTCTTACAAAAGCTCCTGCAAAAATTCTGTGTTTTAAAGTGATTATGTGTGACCTGCTCTAACAAACCTTTCCCAATTTATCTCCCAAACACCTCTATATATTCTGTCACACAACATACTTTCCAGTAGCTAGCTGGACCATGACATGGTAGCTGTGATTTTTTTTTGTAGGCAGCTGTTACCAGGAATCAAAGCTTTATCCCATAATTTAAAGTAAAATAAATACTTTAAAATCTGAGTTCTCTCACGCCAGATTTTTTTTGTGGATCACCTGATTGGCACTACATACAGGGCATATTTTATACAGCAAAGGTAAGCTTCTTACCTCTGGTTGGATCCTGGACTTTCAGTCTGTAAAAACAAAAATTAAGACATCATACTTAAAAAAATACTTTTAACTGTCTAAGCACTTTTTGGCCATTTTTGGCCTTGCAGCCATTGGCACCAACTTCTTTCTATTTCAGTAGCAGCTAGCCTTGATCAAAACTATGGTATGAAAATTTTAAAATTTATTATTATTTAATGTTAACTGAAGACAGAATATTTATTAATTAGGAGAGTAAACTTTGACGACCTAAAACAACTTAATAGCTATTTGTCATATTTCTACAAGATTGATCTTCAGGATGCATAATTTTACATTTTTTAAATGCAAGATTTAAGAGCTAACTTTCCAATCACATGACAAACTAGCAAAGGAAACCACATTTATTTAAAATCAAGGACATTTTGGAATTGATTATTATTTTGGTATTCATGATATCAAAGTAGATTTATCAATTATCAGATACCTTATCAATGCCATATGTTTTATATGCAATTGCATATAGATTAGTGAAAGACAGTAGTTATCTTGGAAGATGATGGCAATGGGTTATTTCACAACCAGTAAATATTTCTAAACAACTTGCACATGCAAGTTAAAAAAAAAATCAAAATGATCTTCCTCTTTGTACTTAAAAGATGGCCGGATTTAACATTTAGGATTCCTTTTATTGTCATGTAATGATACAAAAAAGGTCATATTTTGCACAAAATGTTCTTTTGCTTGCCGCGAGGCAAAGGGTCGCCATTAGCATTGCCCAATGCCCCGGATAGTAAGAGAAAGAAAAAGGTAGAAACATGGATTATCCACATACTGATTCTTAAATACCAAAATCTGGCACAAAGTCAAAACAATTCCTTCGCCATTTCGCAGGTTGTGATCTTTTGCCTGTCTTCAAATGTAGCATTGGACCATGTAGCATGGCGATTTCAAGTCTGCTGCGAACATAACTGTGATACAATTGCATAATGAGCCATAAATATACTTCAGTAACTTTCCCAAAACAGCTTGTGCAATCATACCTCATCACTCTCCACCAAATTCTCAAACTGTAAGAAAAGAAACAGAGTGGTGGTTAATTTTAGGTCACGTTCTGCTCAGAGATACTTTTACTTATGCACAGTCCTATGGAAAGGGCAAACAAGAGAAGAGTCAACTTCAAAGTCAGTTTTCGTGAAAATATAAAAATGAGTATGTTTATTGCATCCGATGTTCCTTATTGAAATTAGAGGCTTCAAATTCATAGTGATAAGTTTCATAGTATAGAAATAGATTCCATAACCATGCAATAGGAATAAGGAAATTACAAATATGATATTGCATTGCCTTATAACCACATCCTCACAAAAAAGTGGTTCAATAATCTGCTGCTTCAGGTTCTGTTCAGACATTTCTCAACAGTGACCTCTAGTGAAGGAATTTATTATTTCAGGTACACAAAAAAATCTCGATACTGTAGTCTAACGCAGTACACAAAAATAAAAAAATTAAATTTAAACATATAGCACGGTAACAGGCCCTTTCAGCCCATGAGCCCATCCTGCACAATTGCACCCATTGCCCTACAACTCCCTATATGTTGTGAATGGTGGGAGGAAACTGGAGCATCCAGAGGAAACCCATGCAGTCATAGAAAGAACATACAAACTCTTCATAGACAGCACCAGATATGAACCCCTGTTACTGGTATTGTAATAGAGTGGCGCTATCTGCTATACTAACCATGCCACCCTGGAGAAACTCAGGTCACTTAGCCTCCAAAGAAAGCAAAAGGCCAGAGTTGTTCTTCAGAAGTGTTGAAAATCCAGCAGATGCCATAAGAAGGTGGTGGGCTGAGAAAGTTAGTTTCTCCGATAGAAGAAAAGGATGGGGTGCTGGAGGAAAGGAGAAGGAGGGGTGGGAATAGAGAGAGAGACAGACTGGAGGAGAGGGTTATCAGAACTTGGGAGGTCAATATTGATACTGTCAGGTTGGAGACTGGAATGGAAGAAGTTAATCCTCCAATTTCTGAGTCATCAAGAAAGTAGGTAATCGCCAGAGTGGCCTGAGTCAGAAGGCTTTGACTCAAAAGGTTTCGGCAAGAAGAGACTGAGGTGGTGGTGCAGGAATTGACGTAAGCAAAGGCCCCCTATTCGGGGAACAAAAAGGATGCAGCAGGTAGGCACAGGTAAGGGCAGGTTATATTTACCGTAAATATTCGTGTATAATGAGACCCGTGTATAATGCAACCCCCCATTTTTGAAGGGAAAAAGGGGTAAATTTTTTACCCCCGTGTATAATACGAACCCCCCTCCCCTCATCTGCCTGAGTCACGCTGCCTCTCTCCGGCCGCTTGCCCGCCCGCCCGAGTCGCGCTGCCGTCGCTCACGAACACCCTCCCCTCCCCCATCCGAGTCATGCTGGCATCTCTCACGAACCCCCTCCCCTGCCCGAGTCACGCTGCTGTCTCTCATGACCCTCCTCCCCTTGCCCGAGTCACGCTGGCGTCTCTCACGACCCCCCTCCCCTCGCCTGCCCGAGTCGTGCTGCCGTCTCTCACGACCCCCTTCCCTCGCCCGCCCGAGTCACGCTGTTGTCTCTCACGACCCCCCTCCCCTCACCCGCCCGAGTCGCGCTGTTGTCTCTCACGACCCCCTCCCCTCGGCCGCATGAGTCGCGCTGCCGTCTACTGTGCCCGCTCCCCTGCAAAATTTAAAAAATTTTTTTTTTTATTCTCGAGTATAATGCGACCCCCCCCCCCTATTTTTGAGGGGATATTGGGGGAAAATATTTTTGCATTATATTCGAATATTTACGGTATCTTATATACTTTTTCCTCTAGTCAAAGGCAATGGGAGTGGCAGCCAAGGCAGCGGAATGCTCCTCTTGCAGAATGTGGGTAGTCAGGGAGCCAGCAGTATACCTGACAACTTCATCGGTGAAAAGTGCCTCCAGCTGCAGCTCTTTACAAAATGTGTTAAGGAATTGGATCTGGATGAACTCCAGATCATTCGGGAAGATGAGGGGGTTATAGGCAAGAGTTACATGCACAGAATCACACCAGGAGGCAGGTGGAAGGTAGCTGGGTGACAGTTAGGAGAGGGAAAGGGAACAGGTAGTCAGTGCAGAGCACCCTGTGTCTACATTCCCCTCAATAGCAAGTATACCATTTTGCACACATACTTTGGGTGGGAGGGGGTGGGAAAAATGACCTACCATGGACAAGCCATGGCGATCAGCTCTCCAACACAGAGTCTGCACTTGTAGCCAAGGGAAGAGAGGAGGAGAGCTGTAGTGATAGGGGATTGATTCCATAGTTAGGGGAACAGACAAGAGGTTCTATGGAAGTGATCGAGAATCCTGGATGGTACATTGCCTCCCTGGTGCCAGAGTCTGAGATATCTCAGATAGTCTTCACAGCATTCTCAGGAGGGAGGGTGAACAGCTAGATGTTGTGGTCCATGTAGGGACCAATGACATGGGTAGGAAAAGTGATGAGGCCCAGCAAAGAAAGTTCAGGAAGTTGGGCACAAAGTTGAATGTCAGGACCTCCAGCTTGTGATCTCAAGTTGCTACCCATCATGTGCTAGTGGAGTTAGTAATAGGAAGATAATGCTGCTTAACATATAGCTAAAGTCATGGTGCAGGAGGGAGAGCTTTAGGTTTCTGGATTCTCTATTCTAGGGAAGGTGGGACCTATTACAACTGGGCAGCTTGCATGTGAACTGGAAGGGGACTAATGTTTCTGCGGGAGGGTTCACTAGTGCTGCTCCAGAGGTGCACAAACTAGATTTGCAGGGGATTGGGAACCAGAGTTCCAGAGCAGATAAGGGAGTGGGAGAAGGGAAAGATGTGAAAATTGCATGCAACGTCAGAAGTCAAAGGATTGTACCTGGTGGAAATGTTCTCAGGTCCATCTATTTTAATGCAAGAAGTACTGTAAGAAAGGCAGATGAGCTTCAAACGTGGATTGGCATGTAAAATTATGACATTGTGGCAATTAGTGAAACTTGGTTGCAGGAAGGGCAGGGATGGTAGCTCAAGTTTTGAGCTTCTGTTCTTTCAGACATGATAGAGTGGGAGGATGAAAGGAGGAAGATCATCATAGAAAATAACACAACTGTGCTCAGGCAGGAAAGACCAGAAGGCTCGTCTACTGAGGCTAGGTGGATAGAGCTGAGGAACGGGAAAGATATGAACACATTCATATGGGTTTGTATTATAGACGGCCCAATAGTCAACGAGAATTGGAGGAGCAAATCTGTAGAGAGACCGCAGACAGCTTCAGGAAACACGTTTGCAAAAGTAGGAGTTTAACTTTCCACATATTTTCATTGCTGCTGGTTTTGGGGTCCTCTGGACTTCTAACAGTATTTACTCAGGAAACTGGCACAGGGTCAAGGGAAGTTAGAAAACAAGCTGCGAGATCATGGAACCTATACAGACTAAAGTCTTGCCGTCTTAAAGTAAATAAGGGTGGAGAAATCCCCAGGGCCTGACAAGATACTCCCTTGGATCTTGAGGGAGGTTAGTGTAGAAATTGCAGGAGCTCTGGCAGAAATACTTAAAATGTTCTTAGCCACAGGTATGGCGCCAGAGGATTAGAGGACAGCTCATGCTGTTCCATTGTTTAAAAAACTCCAAAAGTTACCCTCAATGATAGGACAGTGAGCCTAATATCAGTAGTACATAAATCATTGGAAAGTGCTCTTAGACATTGGACATATAATTATTTGGATAGCCAAGGATTAATTAGGGATAGTATGTGCTTGGTTGTGTTTAATCAATCTGATGAGTTTTTCTTAGGAGGTTACCAGGAAACAACCAACTGAAAAACCTCACAAAGATAAGCGTATACAGAGACGTTGTCATACCCACACTCCTGTTCGGCTCCGAATCATGGGTCCTCTACCGGCACCACCTACGGCTCCTAGAACGCTTCCACCAGCGTTGTCTCCGCTCCATCCTCAACATCCATTGGAGCGCTTACACCCCTAACGTTGAAGTACTCGAGATGGCAGAGGTCGACAGCATCGAGTCCACGCTGCTGAAGATCCAGCTGCGCTGGATGGGTCACGTCTCCAGAATGGAGGACCATCGCCTTCCCAAGATCGTGTTATATGGCGAGCTCTCCACTGGCCACCGTGACAGAGGTGCACCAAAGAAAAGGTACAAGGACTGCCTAAAGAAATCTCTTGGTGCCTGCCACATTGACCACCGCCAGTGGGCTGATAACGCCTCAAACCGTGCATCTTGGCGCCTCACAGTTTGGCGGGCAGCAACCTCCTTTGAAGAAGACCGCAGAGCCCACCTCACTGACAAAAGGCAAAGGAGGAAAAACCCAACACCAACCAACCAATTTTCCCTTGCAACCGCTGCAATCATGTCTGCCTGTCCCGCATCGGACTTGTCAGCCACAAACGAGCCTGCAGCTGACGTGGACTTTTTACCCCCTCCATAAATCTTCGTCCACGAAGCCAAGCCAAAGACCAGGAAAGTGGCTCAAGGAAAGGCTGTGGATTTTGTCTACATAGATTTTAGTAAAGCCTTTGACAAGGTCCCACATAGGAGATTAGTCAGTAAGATTTAGGGGCTTGATATTCATGGTGAGGTTCGACATTGGTTATATGGGAGAAGCCAAAGAGTGGTGGTGGATGATTGCTTCTCAGACTAGAGGCCTATTAGTGGTTTGCCTCAGGAATTGGTGCTGAGACTATTGTTGCTTGTCATCTATATCAATGGTCTGCATGATAATATGGTAAATTGAATCAGCAGGTTTGTAGATGACACAAAGATAAAAGGTGGAAGGTTTTCAAGCTTGCAGAGGGATCTGGACCAGGTGGAAAAATGGGTTGAAAAATAGCAGATGGAATTTAATGCAGGTAAGTGCAAGGTGTTGCCTTTTGGAAGGATAAACCAAGAAAGGACATACATGGTAAATGGTAGGGCACTAAGGAGTGTGGTAGAACAGAGGGATCTGGCAATACAATACATAATTCTTGAAAGTGGTATCATAGGTAGAAAGTGGATAGGGTTGTAAAGAGAGGTTCGGCATATTTGCCTTCATAAATCAAAGTATTAAGCACAGGACTTGAGATGTTATGGTAAAGTTGTAGAACACATTGATGAAGCCAAATTTGGAGTATTGTGTGCAGTTTTGGTCACTTAACTACAGGAAAGATATCAATAAAGATAGAAAGAGTGCAGAGAAGATTTATTTGGATGTTGACCGGACTTCAGGAACGGAGTTACAGAGAAAGGTTAAACAGGTTAGGACTTTTGCCTCTGGAGCATAGAAGAATGAGGGGAGATTTGATGGAGGTCTTTAAAATTATGAGTGGTATAGACTGAGTAAAGATAGGTCGGCTTTTTCCACTGAGGGTAGGTAGATACAAACCAAAGGACATTGGTTAAGGATGAAAGGGGAAAGGTTTAGGAGAACATTCGGGGAAACTTCTTCACACCGAGTGGTGGGAGCATGGAATGAACTGTCAGCTGAAGTGAGTAAAAAAAAATAAGAACACACAATGCTGGAGAGACTCAGCTGGTCAAATAGTGTCCTTTATGTAGCAAAGGCAGAGATACATAAATGATATTTCGGGCTTGAGCCTTCAAAGTATGAGAAAATGACGGTGAGCATTAGAATAAGAGTGGGAGGGGGAAAGGAGGGTGGCAGGGCGAAAGGAGGGTGGCAGGGCAGGAGTACGTGGTTATAGAGCTGAAGAGCAGCAGATGGGAGCAGCAAGAGAGAATCCCACAGAATTCCCTTTGGAGAGCAAAGGCAAACTTCTTCAGGGCAGGCATCCCTCAAAGAGCTTTCACAGAGCTGATGTAATAGTCAGAAGTAAAAAAACAGAATTAGGTGGACACCGTGGCTAAAGTAAAACACACCATGCTGGAGAGACTCAGCAGGTCAAACAGCATCCTTTATGTAGCAAAGAGATACATAACTGATGTTTTGGGCATGAGCCCTTCATCTTTTGCCCTGCCAGCCCCTTTCCCCTCTCACTCTTTTATCCTGATGCTCACCAGTATGTTGAAACACCAGTTATGCATCTCTACCTTTTACTTCTGCCAGCTGAAGTGATGATTGCGGGCTCAATTATAACATTTAAGAAGAATTTGGATGGAAGAGGTATGTAAGGCTATGGATGGTGCAGGTCAGTGGGACTAGGCAGCAAAATAGAAGGGCTGAAAGGCCTATTTCCATGGTTCTATGAGTGACCTCAACCAGGCAGTATACAATGCCATAGACAGACACACAGTGTGGCAATAGGGTATGTAACTGGAGTGATTAATCACTGGAAGGTCATTGCAGTGGACAGAGCAAAGCTGCTCATTGAAGCATTCTCCCATCCAGTTTTCTCACCAGAAGTGCTGGATGCAGTGAGTGACCCCTATGGATTCACATGTAGTGTTGTTTCATTTGGAAGGACTGTTTGGGGCCTTGAATGATGGTGAGAGAGGAGGTATTAGTGAAAATGAAGCACTTCCTTCAGCCACAGGAGTAGGTACCAAGGGGGTGATTGGTTGGCAGGGATGAGTAGATAAGGGAGTCTCAGAGGAAGCGATCCCCACAGCAAGTGGAGGACAGGGGAAGATATACCTGGTGATATTTCCTGTTGCAAGTGGCAGATATTGCAGCAAATTATATATTAGATATGGAGGCTGCTGAGATGCTAAGGGAGGATGAGAACAACCCTGTTCTTGCTGCGTCTGTGGCAGGTGGGGGCTGGAGGAAAGAAGGGGCAGGTTCAGTCAGATGTGTGGGATGTAGGTTAGGGCTAAGTGGTGGCAGTAGAGGGGAAGCCACGTTTTCAGAAGAGGGAGGACATCACAGTGGCCCTGAAATGGTTTTGACCAGTGAGTTGCATTAAATCTAGCAACTGTGTCAGCAATGCAGGGAGTTGAGCAGCTATTGCACCATCAATTGCTGGAACCACTTGGCCAGGGGTTGCATGTGCTAATCCTATGGCATGAAGACAGTAATTTTATCAATCATAATCCTACTTATGATTTGGAATCTTTGTCATCAACTAGCATGCTGGTCCACTATTTTCATTAAAAGTCTCTTGGGCGCTGTGGCAATATCAAAATGATTATGTCGGTTGGTACAACAAGAAGCAGCCTTATTTGGCAGACTGGTTGACGTGATATGAACTAGACAAATCTGCAAGACTTGCCATAGTTGACGAGTCAGCAAGCAGTCTGAACCCAGGGTGTTAATCACTCACTCTCTCCATCTCTCTCTCTCTCTCTCTCTCTCTCTCTCTCTCTCTCTCTCTCTCGAGGTTGCAGATCTTGCTATAACTACTATAAATCATTCAGCAAGTTTAGAGCAAATAGTGCAATGTTCACACTTTGTGTCCACAGGCCATGGCCATTCTCTCTTTCCATGCCCGTTACAGAAGAGGAGCATTTTGTGAAGCAAGGGGCTTTAATAAAGATCTACCGGGACCAATGCCTGAAGAGGGTGCACAAAATCAGTGAACCGGTGCGGACTCGAAAGGCCAACATGGCCTGTTTCCGCTCTGTAAATTGTTATATGGTTATATGGTTATATTACTTTGTTGTGTGATATATCAGGCAAACATTTTGCTTTGCCTGAGAGCAACAGACATAGACATAGAAGATAGGAGCAGGAGTAGGTCATTCGACCCTTCGAGCCTGCTCCGCCATTCAACGAGATCATGGCTGATCTTAAAGTTCAGTACCCCGTCCCCGCCTTCTCTCCGTAACCTTTAATACCCTTATACTGAAGAAATATATCTAATTCCCTCTTAAATATATTTAATGAACCTGCCTCTACTGCCCTCTGTGGCAATGAATTCCACAGATTCACCACCCTCTGGGTATAGAAATTCCTCCTCATCTCGGTCCTAAATGGTTTGCCTATTATCCTCAAACCATGGCCCCGGGTTCTGGATTTTCCCATCATTGGAAACATCCCATCTGTATCCATTCTGTCCAGTCCTGCCAGAATTTTATATGTCTCTATGAGATCCCCTCTCAATCTTCTAAACTCCAACGAGTACAATCCCAATTTGCGCAATCTTTCCTCATAAGTCATTCCTGCCATTCCAGGTATCAGCCTGGTGAATCGCCTCTGCACTCCCTCCATTGCAAGAACATCCTTCCTTAGATAAGGTGACCAAAACTGCACACAATACTCCAGGTGGGGTCTCACCAAGGCCCTGTACAGCTGCAGTAAGGTATCCTTGTTCCTATACTCAAACCCTCTTGATATGAAGGCCAACATATCATTTGACTTTTTAACCGCCTGCTGTACCTGCATGCTCGCCTTCAGAGACTGGTGTACAAATACCCCTAGGTCTCTTTGCACTTCCCCATCTCTTAATCTATTGCCATTCAAATAGTAATCTGCCCTCCAGTTTGTATTACCAAAGTGGATAACCTCACATTTATCTACATTGTAGTGCATTTGCCATGTATCTGCCCAGACCCTCAATTTATCCAAATCTCACTGGAGCTTCCTGATCCCCTCTTCCGTGCACACAACCCCTCCTTGCTTAGTGTCATCTGCAAATTTGGAGATATTACATCCAATCCCCTCATCCGGATCATTAATATAAATTGTGAACAGCTGGGGTCCCAGTACAGATCCCTGTGGCACCCCACTGGTCACCGCCTGCCACTCAGAAAACGAGCCATTTATCCCAACTCTGTCTTCTACCTGCCAGCCAGTTCTCAATCCACATCAATACTTTGCCCCCAATCCCATGAGCCTTGATTTTGTAAGCCAGTCGTTTATGCGGGACCTTATCAAAGGCCTTTTGGAAGTCCAGGTACACCACATCCACTGGCTCTCCCCCATCTATTTTACCTGTCACCATCTCAAAGAATTCCAATAGATTCGTCAAGCACGATTTACCTTTTGTAAATCCATGTTGACTCTGTCTGATCCCTTCTCTGCTAGTCATATGCTCCGCTATTACATCCTTAATAATGGATTCCATCATTTTGCCCACTACTGATGTAAGGCTCACCGGCCTATAATTCCCCGCTTTTTCTCCACCCACCTTTTTAAATAGTGGGGTAACATTAGCTACCCTCCAATCCATGGGTACTGATCCTGAGTCTATCGAGTTCTGGAAAATAATTCTTAAAGCATCTGCTATCTGAATGGCCACTTCAGGCTCTTGGGATTTATCTGCCTTCAATCTCATCAATTTCCCCAAGACCATGTCCTTAGAGATACTGATTTCTTTCAATTCCTCCCTTGCATTAGTCTCTATGTTTCCCAACATCCTTGGGAGGTTATTTGTATCCTCTCTTGTAAAAACAGAACTAAAGTAAGAATTTAATTGGTCTGCCATTTCCTTATTCCCCATTATATATTTCCCCTGATTCTGACTGCAAAGGACCTACTCTGGATTTCACCAATCTTTTCCTCTTGACATAATGATTTCAGAGAGCATCTCTGACAACCAAAGAAAGCTTTAATTGCAAAATGGAATAAATCCTCAGAAGCCACAAGAAATGTACTGTACTTGAAGGTTTTAAATCTAAATATAAACTAGAAAAATTAGAATACAATACAACAATTGTACCAATAAGTCAAAAACCTTGCTTGATTAAAATCAAGAAATTACATTTTGCACAATTCTCTACTAGTAATTCGTTAACATTTGCTCTAACAAATGGAATTTTTTTTTTATGGTGAGGGAGTGGGAAACTATAATGTTGAAACATTACAAAAAGCTTTGATTCAGAAATTGGATATTTTCCAAAACCATTCATCCAAGGGACATATTGTTTTAAGAAAGATAGAGCAAACCATAAGGTATAGACATTCATCACACCATTGAGTATTGCATGTCATTTAAAGATTTAGCAATATAACAATAATCTCTTCTTTCGTAATGCTAACGGAAAGAAAAAAATAGCACAAAAGATCAAGGGAATTTATTCCATCTGTTGTACGTTACTCAAAATGAATGATATACAATTCAGATAATAAGTATTTAGCAGCATTTAACATACCTCTATCGTAAAGTGCTGTCCAACAGAACTTGTTCTAAAGTACTTCGATCTGGGGGGGTAAAAATTATTGTTAAATTTTCCTTGAAAACTTTATAACATCTTAAGAAGTGCAAAATTAGATAAATGCAAAATAACATTTCTCAAAGCTTTCAACAAAATAGCACTTAAAAGCTAGAAATGCAGTACAGCGTTATATTCTGTTGTAGCGGCCGGTGCCTCAGGCCGACACAGGAAATGGCTGTCGAACGTGGCGACGGCATAGCATTATGAGGGCTGAAACGTCCATTTCCATTGGTCACCGGTAAAGTGGTGAAACTGGCCAATCACTGCCGGTGAATCGCAGACATCTGAGGTAACCAATCGGAAGCCGGCCTGCTCAAGTCATGCCCCAGTAGTGACGCAGCCAAGCTGACTATAAAAGGCAGAGCTGCCACTGCATAAACTCAGTGTCGAATACACTCGCAGAATGACTGATGAATGCGGCGACTGCGCAGACCTGTGGGGGGTGACACAGGCCGTTGTCCCAGGTGACATCCACATGGCAGGAAGATGGGGAACTCTGGTGGAAACATCAGTGCCAGTGGCCCATATATACAGAGCTGCCAGTGCAATAAAGCAGTCCTCGATTTTGATTCCTCGAATGTGTGTATTCCTTCCGCACTCATCATAGTACATACGCGACACTAGTGAACCCGACAGGTCCAACCGGCAGTTGGATCAAAAGACGATGGATCAAGTGGAGCCTGCGACCATCCACGCAGTCTCCCTTAGGATCCCAACGTTCTGAGTGTCACAGCCGCACGTGTAGTTTGAGCAGGCTGGGGCCCAGTTGCAGCTTTGCCACATCACCGTCAACAACACCTGCTACTTCTACGTCGTGAGCACCCTCGATCAGGACACAGCAGTAAGGGTCATAGATTTCCTACGGCAGCCTTCGGAGCAAGGCAAATATGTGGCCCTCAAAGAGCTGTTAACCCACACTTTTGGGCTTTCCTGGTGCGAGCCTGCCAACCAATTGCTGCAATATGGATGGACTGGGGACAGGGCCCCAACTTCCCTAATGAGTGAGATGCTTGCATAAACCAAGGGCCACAAGCCTTGCCTGCTCTTTGAGCAGGTCTTCCTGGAGCAGCTATCTCTTGCTCACAGATGAGTACTTCTGCGACCCTCAGAGGGTCACCGCATGGGTGGACATGCTCTGGAGAGCAAAGTAGGATGTCAGTTCTGTTGTAGACCACATCAACAAGCCCCATGAACAACCCTGGCAAAATCAAGGCCAGCAGAGAGGCAAGTGAACACCCTGGGGCAGCTATGCTACTACCATCAGCAATGGGATGTGGAGGCAACCTGGCCAACCGTCGTTAGTGGCTGTAGCGGTTAGCCCACATGATAGCCCCCTCCACATCTGGGACTCCCTGTTGGGCAGGCTTTTCCTGGTTGACACAGGCTCTGAGGTAAGTGTACCCTTCAGGCCTCGACACTTGCTACAGCAAACAGGGCCCAACACTGAGGGCAGCTAACAGCTACTGAATTCGAACTTTTGAGACTCACACCATTCCCCTTAGTTTTGGCAACAGTTGCTTTACATCTCGCAGCAGTGCACAGCCACTCCTGGAGGCTGATTTACTTCAGGCCCACTGCTTGCTGGTTGACCTCAAAGGACAGCGCTTGGTGCACGTCAGACCCTTTCAGACTCTTCCTTGTGGGGTAGTTGGGGGGGGGGGGGGGGGAAGCCAAACTACCTCACCCCCATTTGGACTCTATAACACTCTCAGACAGTGAATTCGCCCGCATCCTGTCAGAGTTCCCCTCAAAAGTGGCGTCATGGTTCTCCACAACCGAGTCAAAGCATGGGTAAGGCACTGCATACTGACACCCTATCGACATCAGGGAATGCCAACTCCCGTCTGAGAAACTCAGTCTGGCAAAAGAGTTCAGAAAGATGGAGGAGCTTGGGGGATTGAGCAATGCTCTGACAGCCTCTAGATCTCTCCCCTTCACATGGTGCCCAAATCAGCAAGGTGTTGGAGACCATGCAGGGACTACTACCACCTGTGCCTCACATCCAAGACTTTTCTGCCAACCTGCAAGGGCCACGGGTGTTCTCCAAGGTGGACCTCATCTGGGGGTACCACCAAATCCCAGTTCTCTCACAGGACGTCCACAAGACTGTAATCATAACCCCCTATGGTTTGTTCAGAAGTCAGAAGAATGGGCACAAACATTCTGCAGTCAGAAGAATGGGCACAAACATTCCAGCGACTGATAGACGCAGAGGGGCGGAACCTCCCATCTGTATTCATCTCTTTGGACGATCTCCTCATTGCCAGCCCCAATGACCATGCCGCCCATCTGAATGCATACTTGGCTGAGCGAGTTTGGGCTGACAATCAACCCCGCTCAGAACTAGTTCGGACTGGACATCATCGACTTCCTGGGGCACAACCTTCCCCGAGAAGGTTGAGGTGTTCCGGCACTTCACTAAGCCATACACAGGGAAAGGACTACAGGAATTCACCAGTATGATAAACTTTTACCACAGGTTCATACCGGTAGCAGCACACATCATCATTTGATAACCAGTAAGGCAAAAGACATTGCTTGGTATGAGGAATCCTCCAGGGTGTTCCAGAGTGCCAAAGAGGTGCTAGCCAATGCCACCCTCCTGGTACACCCCATTCTGGAGGCACCTACTGCTCTGCCTCCAGTACAGAAGTAGGGGGCATACTAGAACAACTCATCGAGGGCCAGTGGCAATCATGGCCTTTTTCAGCAGGCACCTCCGTCCCCCAGAACTCAAATAGACCGCTTTCAACTGGGGGCTGTTGGCTCTGTACCTGGTGGTAAGCCATTTCCATTACGTTTTGGAAGGCTGGTAATATGGATGGACTGGGGACAGGGCCCCAACTTCCCTAATGAGTGAGATGCTTGCATAAACCAAGGGCCACAAGCCTTGCCTGCTCTTTGAGCAGGTCTTCCTGGAGCAGCTATCTCTTGCTCACAGATGAGTACTTCAGTGACCACAAGCCATTGACATTTGCTTTCTATAATGCATCAGAACCATGGTCGGCCCAACAGCACAGATGCTTGTCCTAAGTGTCAGAATTTACCATGGACATCCAACATATTGTGGGTAAAAACAACATGGTGGCTGATGCTCTGTCACGCCCCATGATCAAGTCGATACACGCCCTGCCCCAAGGGGTCGATTACATGGCCCTCGCTAAAGCACAGCAACAAAACCCTAAGATTACAGGACAACTGTCTCCAGTCTCAGGATGGAGGACATCACTATCAGCCCAGGTAACCTGACACTGCTATGACATTTCTACCAGCAGCCCCCGCCCCGTCATCCCCACTGCATGGAGATGCCAGGTTTTTGAGGCGATCCACAAACTAGTGCACCCTACCATCCATGCCACTGTCAAAATGGTGGCCAACAAGTTTGTCTGGCAATGGCCTCCGTAAACAGGTCAGCCAGTGGACCAAGACCTGCACAAACTGTCAGTCCTCCAAAGTGCAGGTTCACACCAGAGCACCCACACAGACTTTTCAGCCGGGGCAATGCAGGTTCAGCCACGACACATTGACTTAGTGAGGTCGTTAATGGTTTCCTGTGGGGCGAGATACCTCAACCATGGTAGACTGCTCCACGGAGGCAGTCCCACTGGCTGATACCACCATAGAAGCCCACACCAGGGTACTTGTTGACACATGGTTATCCTGACTCAGGGTCCCAGAGCACCTCATCTTGAACAGGAGGGCATAATTCACCTCTGGGCTTTGGGTGGCGCAGGCTAACTTCCTGGGGACGCACCTCCACCATACCATGGTATATCACCCGGAGGCCAATGGGCAGGCGGAGCACTTCCACAGGCACCTCAAGGCAGCCTTGATGGCCTGACTCAAGGGTCCAAACTGCCTTGGATGAATTGCCTTGGGTCCTGCAGCAAGCCTTTAATAATTTCTGGGGAGTTCCTGGCCCGTGGTAAACACCCAGAAGACCCTGCAGCGAACCTCCAGAGCCTGCAATGGAAGCTGGTGTCCTTGGTCCCACGGCAACCCCCACCCTGCAAGGCCAACCCAACCATATATTTCCGAATGACCTACGGACTTGCCGGTATAAGTTGGTGAGGAGAGGTATACACAGACCACCATTACAATGATCCTATGAGGGACCCTACAAGGTCATTAGAGATAATGGTTTCACTTTCAACATTGTCATCGGTGGTAAGGAAGAAACCTTTACCGTCAACTGCCTGAAACCGGCATATTTGGACTGTGATGAGCTGGTCTCCACTCCACCCCTGCAACACAGGGGCAGGCCAACGAAGGCTAAGGACAATGGCCCAGTCACTGGTTCTGGGGCGGGTTGTGTAGCAGCCAGCACGAGATGCGAACCAACCTGCAAAATGGGCGACGAACGTGGCAACCGCGTGGACCTAGGGGTGACACTGGCTGTCATCCCAAGTGATCTCCACACAGCGGGAAAATGGGGAACTCCGGCAGGAACGCCGAGCAACCCGAGACCAATGGTCCAATGACGCGGGGCCCTGACATAAGCGCTGGGGGCCCATATAAGCAGAGCTGCCAGTGGAATAAAGCAGTTTTCAATTTCGACTCCTCGTGTATCTTCCTTCCACTCTTATCATAGTGTGTACACTACATGCTGTCATTTTTGAAGTTGATTCTATAATTTTTTTTTACTAAACACTCATTCAGCTGCAACAAGATTTTTGGTGCAAATGTAAATTATACAATGTATGTGACAATAAACTCATTATCATCATAGCTCGGCGGAGAGAACTGCATAGCCCAGAGTACTCCAAATGTGGTTTCACCAATGCGTCATGAGATTCCAACATAATACCCTGCCCAATGAAGATAAGAAATGTCAAATGCTTTTTTAAAACTGCTCTGTCCACCCCAGTCAACACTTTCATGCACGTGTGGGAGGTGATGGGCAATAACTATTGTGCTTTCTGTACACGCTATACACTGTATGCACAATGGTGGAGAAAATGTATGTTTAGTACCCCATCACTGACCTAAACAAGTGGGCTGTTTTGGATAGTGTGTAATTTGCCAAGTATCAGATTTGTACTCATCCAGGCATATTCAATCACAGTTCCAACTTGTCTTGTAGCTAGTGGAGAGATTTTGGGGTTTTAGAACAAGACGTTCACCATAGTTGCTGGTCAATTAAGTTGAGTTTCTGGTCAATGGTGATTCCTAGGTGGAGCCTTAGTAATGTCAGTCCATTAGATGTCCCCTCTTGGAATCAATCTGCTGCAAGAACTCAGCAGGCCAAGCAAAATCAGTGGGAGGAAAAGAATGGTCAACGGTTTTGATTAAGAACCCTTCAAAACAGAGTGGAGTTACTCAGTATTATGTGGTCAGGGTGTGAGGGGTTGGATATAGGTTAGTGAGGGATCAGTGATGAACCAGTGACAGAAGCAGTTGATTGGTAGGTGCCAGACAAAATGAGAGATGCAAGAGGGAAAGGCAGGTGGAAGATGAGTCGTACAGAGTAGAGTAGGGTGAGGTGGAGGCAAAGGGCATCAGTATTGAAATCCAATATTGTGACAATAGTGGTGTCATCAGGGATGTTGGGAAAGAGCTGTTTGAAAAGGACAGATGGGACAACCCTTTCTCATCTCCATCCCTCTCTGGTCCAACCTCTTCCATCCGCATATCCCTGGATTTTTCCCCTCCCCTCTCCATGTCTAGTGGTCACATGAGAAGATGGCGTTTAAAGCAGCACAGAGCAATTTCTGCAGTGATGTACCATGATTGATCTGTAACAATCACAATGTTCCTGCACTTGATAGGACTCTAGCCATTGAAAAAAGTTATCCTCCTGATGCCTAATACCCTGACTGCTCAATACTAGATTCGGCTTTGATAATGTCAAGAATATTGACCATCACTTTGCTTATGAAAGTCATCTCCTTATCCCAGCTCAGTGGTCCCAGTGAAACCCAAAGGAGGGCAATGGAAATTAAAATAAATGGTAATAAATACCAGTCACTGCCCAATGATTGAGAATGGACTAAGTGAAGTAGCAATTCAGAAATCATGTGTTTGAATGTATCTGGATAATTTCCCATATTACCAGGTAGAGGCTGGTATTTACACGCAAACGTCACACTCTACTTTGAGCTAGAGCTGGTTATGGAGCACAAATCTTCAGCGTGACAACTGGAATGCTGACAGGTCCTGTCAACTTCAATCACACCAGCCTGAAAACTATCCTATCGAGGTATCAACAGCACGACAACTTCGCCACCAAAAAAAAAGCACACCGCGGATCAGGTGAAAACCAACGTCCCTAGTGCATACAAGGCTGCCCCTCGCCCTCATTCTTGGATCACAAATCAGTCCTGCTAACCCCAGCATACAGACTACTGTGGTCTGGTTCGTGGGGCCACAGCTAGAAGACTGCTGAGACCACGGATTGGAGCTGTTTCAGGGAAGTTGCCATCTACAACAGTCATGTAAACAGAGGAATACACGAGCTCAGTGACTGGCTACATCAGCAAGTGGATTGAGGATGTCACTGAGATCAAATGCTCCACAACCAGGGCTAATCAGAATCCATGGATGAATGCAGAGGTCCAGGCACTTCTCAGAGCTTGTGATGTCACCTTCAGGACAGGAGCTAAGATAGCACTAAGATCAGCCAGGGCTCAACTCTTCCCGTGCATCCAGAATGCCAAGCATGGGTGCGCAGAGGATCCACATACAGCTGCGCGACACCAGCTACATGAGGCACATGTGGGAAGAGATCAAGAGATCGCAAGTTAACCTTGCAATTTAAAGACATGAATGCCTTCATTCTGGACAAACTAAACATCTTCTGTGCACTGTTCGATGAGAACAGGATGATGCCGAAGAAAGCGGTGTCTCCTTGATGAATGGGCTCTGCATAGCTGCAGCCAAGGTGAAAGAACCCTATCCAAGGTGAACCCACACTAGGCAGTGGGTTCAGACAACATACCTGATTTGGTACAGAAAGACTGCGCAGACCAAATGACAGCCATCAAGCCAATCTATGATGCCAGATTTATAACTAGTTTAATAACATGTAGTACTTATCTTGATAAAGGGTCCCATCCCAAAATATTAATTAATCAATTTTCTCCATACATCCAGTCCCTCCAGCTTCTCTTTGCTTGTTCTTTATTGCTCGAGATCCCAGATATTACTCCTTTACACAACTAGGAAGCTGCTGCAAAACATTCATTTCATCTGTACATTGCATTTGTGTATCTGACAATAAGGTCTCATTCGTTCCACCTCATTCAATTTAAATTTGAAGGATCAAATTGCTTCATGATTCCTATTGAAATAATGCAGAATCAGAATTTATTGTCACAAAAAAGTCACAAAATTCATTGTTTTGCATCAGCAAATCAGTGCAAATATTCATCTGAACTACGTTGCAAAATAAAAAGTGCACGAATGTCAAAGAAAGGCAGTGTCTTTGGTTCATTAATCATTCAGGAATCTGATGGCAGAGGGGAAGAAGCAAAGTGAAGAGGACATGGTGGGAGTCCTTGAGGATAGATGCTGCCTTCTTAAGACACTGCCTCTTTAGATGTTCTTGATGGAGTGAAGTCTAGTGCCTGTGATGTCATAGGCAGAGTTAACAACTCTCTGGAGTTTATTCTTGACCTGAGCATTGGCACAATCAGCCAGAATACTCTCCACGGCACACCTGTAGAAGCTTTCCAGTATCTTTGGTGACATATGAAATCTCCTCACAAAGTATAGCTGCTGGTGAGCCTTCTTTGTGATTGCATTGACATGGAGGCTCCAGGACAGATCTTCAGAGATAATGACAGCCAGGAATGAGGTTCTTGGCCCTCTCCCCTATTGAGCCCTCAATGAGGAATGGATTGTGTTCTCTCAACTTCCTCCTGAAGTCCACAAATCATCTCCTTGGCTTTGCTAACATGGAGTGGAAGGTTGTTGGTGTGAAACCTCTCGATGCGCTGATCTATTTCCCTCCTGTATGCTTTCTCATTGCCATAAATCCACGTGTTTAAGAAAATGAATCATAAATAATGCATAATTCCTGCCATCAGGATAGAGGTATGGGTGCCACAAGAATTGTACCACTAGGTTCAGGAACACTTGCTCTCCTTTTACCAGACTCCTAAACAACAAACTCAGAGACTCATTTAAGGACTTTTACTTTGCACATAATTTATTATTGAATATTCATTCTCTCCATCGCACTATTTATTTATATTTCTCTCCTTTGAACAGGTATCTTTACCCAAGTTTTTTTGCTGCGCTATTCAGATGTAGAAATTCTATCTCGTCTGCAGGATAAAGAATCTCAGTTGCATGTGATGTCATGTGTGCACTCTGACAATAACTTTGAACTATTTTACAAGCACAACAGTGTAATTTGGTGCAATCTCCCACTTTGACTCAATTTGCAGAGATTTGAAATCATGTACAAATTGAGCAACAAATGACTGCAGATAAATTTATTCTCAAACTCTGCTTAATGCCAAGTTTGACATTTTTCTTTTGAGAAGGAAGCAAACAGTTTTTTTTGGAAAATCTGTACACCTCATCAATAGAACAACTGCAAAATATTTCAGCTATGTCCTCCTAAATCTTAAATTTCAGGGGAGTATTTGATCAGGTGCAGTTCACCTTTCCCTGAATGCAATATTTTAAACAAATAATTGGCAAAAAGACATTCTGCCAGAACAAGATTTAAAATCTGTGACAGGATTTGGGATGAGAGGAGAAAGCTCAAATCTACTCACCATGCAGAGACAAAGACATGATAATACTGATAAAAATGTGGCCAAGAACTCCCTTGCACAACCGAAGATGGAATTTAGCACACATTTATGGGTGTGTTAGTATCCATTCAGAAATTCAACTCCTGTTTCTTTAACAGTATTTTCAGTTTTACTTGGGTCAATTTTTACTTGGACCAAAAGTGCAGCGAAATTAATTTATCACAAGACTTTCTGCTTCATTAGAGTCTAAAAACCAACAGGACTTTATTCACGCACAGAATCATCAAGTTTCTTTTAATGAATTTCCCCAAAATTGTTCACTGTGTCAATACCCAAACAGCAATCTTTGTCCTTGATGAAATATGAACTTCATGTGCCTGGTTTGCTTTTACTCAAGAAGCCTGGGTCACAGACACTCTTGGCTTTGTACCCTCAGGATCATCCCAGGCTACTGCACTTCATCCTCTTGCCAAAAGTTCTTTGCTGTTGCTCTGGGTAAGGGTGGGGGAAGTTTAGTGGCTTCATGCACAAAAAAAAATTCACCAATTTGACAAGATCCTTCTCCCTCCCAGAGAGAATTCTCCAACTGGCTCTCCCTAATGCATCCATTCCCAGTCAACTCAAATAATGTTCCTTTCATGACGGTAATCGTAGGAGCCCCTGGCCATTAAAGAGAGCAGCCAGTTCATTAAATCAGTGTCAACCGCACCCCTTGTGTGTGTGTCTTATTTCCCGAGTTATAACCTCGAAGTATGCCACAGTATATACCGTTAACAGCTGGCTTCAGACCACATCCACATGTTGCCACCTGCCATAACTGGGACGGGATCAATTGAAAACGCCGTGGTAAAACCAACACAATGGCACACAGGTAAACTTGATAACATCATTCAGTGAATCATACAAGATTGCATTTTGTAAACATGGACTGGTACACAATTTCTTGGTGAATTTGGCTAACTTTCCCAAGCAATTACAGACAGTTGACAAACAAAACACCTTCACATTATGAGTGAAGAATAATTCCAAGGATTTCTCCTATAAACCTCATTTGCCAACACCCCCAATACTGCGCATGAGTGCTTGGCCATTGATACAAAAATCTCAAGAACTACTTTAAAGGAGTACTGCTGTCAATCCATTTTTCATTTAAGGTTAAATTTGTATGTGCTAATTATCTTTCTTGGTTACAAAGTTCAGTCACTCTAATCTTTCTTCTTACAAACTGAAAACAGATGACACCAGAGTAGAATTCCCCCCCCCCTCACAAAAATAACACAAGTTCAAAATTTGGTTTTAAATCAATATGTTGCAATGTCTGGGTATTATTTAGCTGCTTCTTCCCGCAGGCATGAGATTGATAATCTGAGCTGCTGTTCGAGATTCCTGCAATCCTTTGCCCCTCTTCTTTTGCAGTGTACAGATTTTATTCATACCTCTATACAACTATAAACTTTGGGGGGTAAAAAAGCAGCCTTGCAGTCAATAGGTACCCACCTGTTTAAAACAGGTGTCAATCATGCCCAAGTAGAGTATGGTAACCTGCCTTAGTGACTTTCTACCAGTGGCACTCACATCAACAGCGATTAAGTGTTTTGAAAGGCTGGTGTTGAAGCATATCAGCTCCTGTCCGAGGCGACGTGGATCTATTCCAATTCGCCTATCATGGCAACAAGTCTATGGTGGATGCTATCTCACTGACTCTACACAAAATATGGAACACCTGGACAGCAACAATGCAGACATCAGGATGCTCTTTATCAACTACAATTCAGCATTTAACACCATCTCCTCAAAACTGATTAGAAAACTTCAAGACCTGGGACCCAACACCTTAATGTATAAATGGATCCTTGATTTCCTCACCTCTAGACAACATTGTGGATTGGTAGGAACAACTTCACAATTTTCCTCAAAACCAGAACACCACAGGATTGTGTTCTTAGTCCCCTGCTCAACTCACTTTACATCCTTGACTGTGTGTCGGCATACAGGGGGAAAGACTGAAAACTTGGCTGAATGGTGCACCAACAACAACCTCACACTCAACATCACCAAAACCAAGGAGCTGATTGTTGACTTCAGGAAGGGAAATCCAGTGATCAATGGGGGAAATCAGAGGTGGGGAGGGTGAGCAATTTAAGTTCTTGGGAGTAACTCAGAGGATCTTTCCTGGACTCAACACACTAATGACATAGTGAAGAAAGCATGTCAGCACCTCTACTGCCTCAGGAGTTTGCAGAGGTTTGGTATGACATCAGAAACCCTGACAAATTTCTACAGATGTGTGGTAGAAAATGTGCTGACTGGCTATTTCATGGACACCAATAACCACGAGCTAAAGCCCTGCAAAAGATAGTGGTCACAACCTAGGATATCACAGGCAAACCCTCCCCACCATCGAGAACATCTGAAGGGAACACTGCTGTCAGGGAGCAGCAGCAATCATCAAGGATAGACACCACCCAGCACTTGTTCTCACTGCTACTATCAAGAAAGAGGTATAGATGCCAGAAGACTCCCACCACCAGGTTCAGGAACAGCTGCTTCCCCTCCAACATCAGACTCCTCAACAACAAACTCAATCAGGGACTCATTTAAGGACTCTTACTTTTGCATTTTGTTTTTCTTCTCTATATTGCACAGAATCAGCGTTATGTGATGCCATGTATGTACTCTGACAAAACAGATACTCCCGACAGTTCCCAGTTCCATTCTGACCAACCAGTGGTATCTCAAAATGGACGCAAATATGTTAGTAATCCATGTAGTCCCCACACTGACCCCATGCTCTCCTGACTGCCTGCTATCAGTCCTCACACTGATCCTGTGCTCTCCTGACAGCCCGCTACAAATCCCCACACTAATCCCACTGCCCCACACTCTCCCGACAGCCCACTATCAGTCCCCACACTGATTCCACTGCCCCACACGCTCCCAACAGCATTCTTTTATCCTGAGAACAGAGAAATGCCGGGACGTCGTCTGATGGTCATTATCATATGCATGTGACCGTTAGCATTGGTGTATGTATGATTGAGCATAATTTTTTTATTTACATTTTTTTTTGTTTTAAAAAAATTACACAACTTTTTTTTTCAGTCATATGTATGGATGGTCATAAATCACGCAGGTTATAAGTTGGGGAGTATCTGTAAATCTGAATCTAGCTACGAGGCAGCAAACCATTTTGACGATCTATCAAACCAGCACACAGTATCATTGACCTACTACCATTAAGGAAGTGGTACAGGAGCATCAGAATCAGGACTGCCAGGCTGGGAAATGGCTTCTTCTCACAGCCTGTGAGATTGATGAATAGTATTCTGTGACCGAGCAGATCATTCCAAATAGTTCTAAATACTTATTTTAAATTTTATCTTGATGCATATATGTGATTATTATGTGTGGTGTATTCTGTGTATGTGTGCACTATGGTCTGAATAAACATTATTTTGTCTGGTTACACATGATAATAAATTTGAAATTTTTAACAGTCCAACTTGTCTCAGAGGCACAACTCTTGCACAGTACTATGAGAAAGCTGCACGGACAGAAATACTCTCTCTCTTGGAAACAATAATTTTGAGTTCCTACTACAGAACCCACATTCTATCTCTTACTTTGAAAACAATTAGGCGATAGAATGCACTGAAGCCTAATAGGCACAAACATATCCTCTTGTCCAGCCGAATGTACCATGTTTTTAGTATTTCACCCTTAAATGAAAGTTACAGCAGCTGCTACTCGTGTTTTAACCAAATCAGAGTGATTACTGTACAGAAGGCAGTCTAGCCGGTCATGTTCAAACCAGATCTTTGAAAGAGCAATCCAGCCACTCTCCCACGCTTGCCCTGTGGCCCTGAAAATTCTTCTTTCTGATAGGCGTTCACTTCCCTTTTGAATACAACAATGAAAACTGACCCGACTACTCCTTGGCGATGTATTGCAGACACTCATCAAGTTTTGTTCATGCCACTCTTGGTCCTTTTGTCAAGACATCTTCATTCTGGTCTGGCTTCCTGACTCTTCCACCAATGGAATAGTTCTTCTCCACCCACCTTCACAGACCAATGTTTTCTGTGTACTGCTTTACCAAACTCTACACTGTCCAATTCACACAACAAAAAGCAGGGGTATCCCATAGGTGCAGGAGCCTCTCCACTTCTAAACATCAGGTGAAAAATGGGCAGGCAACAGGCAAAACTAATTTTCCATAGATTTGAAAACAATCAAGCCAAAGATTTTTTTTTAAAAAGTGTGTTGACCAGTTAATCTCTGCCATGAACTTGAATCTGTAGGAAAGCACCAGCTTCATAAACAGTATCAATTCTATTCACAAAACAGCTATAGAATATTTATAGTTCTAAATATTTCACTAAAAATGGCAGAAGTTAAATGTTCAACAAGTATTTTAAATTTAAAATTTTCAAATTTTGGGGCTCCTTTTTCAATCATTTTCATGACCTTTAATGGTAATGATAATTACAGTAAGTACTTTATATTTTCTGAATATATTCCTATATAAAAATCTAATAAAATATTGAAAAAGACAGAAGTTAAACTTGTGCTCGATAATTAGTATGAGGAATAATTGCTGTCGATGACTGTCTGTCATTTGTATTCTTTCAGGTATCAAAGAACACATTTGCAATAATTATATCAGAGATGAGTGTTATGTGGGGAAATGGCAATTATAGCACAGAACAATTTAAGCAGACTTCCTTGACAAAGCTCCCAGACAAGTCAACTGTACTTAAGCACAGCAGAGTGCAAAATATGTACAATTCTAGTGCTACAGAAAACAATAATTAACAAAAAAAAAGTGCAGGGCATTTGGTGAGGTAGGCTTTGATTCAAGAGATGCTTTACATACGACTTATAACAGCAGGAAGAAACTGTCCTTGAATCAAGCAATATGCATTTTCACTTGCACTTCTGCCTGATGAGGGAGGGAGGAAGACAGTAAGACCAGGGTGGGAAAGGTCCTTTAATAAATTGGCTATTTTCCCAAAGTAGCAGGAAGTCGATGGTTGTGTGATGGCCCAAGCTGTGTTCACAACTATCTGCAGTTTCCTGCAGTCTTGTACAGACCAATTCCAGTACTGTGCGGTAACCACATAAAATACTTTCTACTTATAAAAATGTACGATGATGGACTGCATCACTAAATACACAGATTTAAGGGGTTAAAATGAACAGGATGGCTATCTTCATTCATTTCCTTGATGTATTTTTCTCACATGTCGTGAATTTAATTATGGACCAATGATCTATTGAAAATGTATTAAAATATAGATAATCTGTCACAAGTTCAGCAGGATTGCAGCTGGAGAAAACTTCATATTTCCATGGCCAGGAACACAGCAAGCACAATTCACAGTCTGTGGCTAAGGGGTTAATTAAAACTGTTGATGCAAAGCTTCTAAAAAAAAGTGGAGAACAAACCAACTCTGGAGATAGCTAATTTTAGCCAGGATGATTTAAAAGGGACCCGAGGGGCAACCTTTTTTTTTTCCAGAGAGTGCAATGCAATTACGTTTAAAAGACATTTAAACATGAATATGAAAAGGAAATGTTTGGAGGGATATTAGCCAAATGCAGGCAAATACTGTATGACAAATTTCAATATTCAACCTTGTCTACATGAACAAGTTGGGCTGAAAGGCCTTTTTCTGTGTTGTGCGACTCAACAGTTCTACCATAAAGAATTATCTCTTCCACTGCGACACACCAAGGACCTGTCAGTCACCAGACAATACACTGCCAGATCATCAGGAGACTTATCACTGAGATGGCTACGAGGACCCACTATTAAAAATGTGTGAGAAAGAGGTACATCAGAGGTTGTTATGTCAGAAATTTAGTTAAAAGTACTGTGATTTCTCACTTTAAACCAATCATCACAGCAGAAATAATCCTGGTAGATTTTCAATTATTATATTTCTAGATCACATTTGGGTTTAGTGTGGACACTAATCCTGCACACTGGTAAGCAATTGATTTTTGTGGTATAATATGAATTATTGACATCTTTCAAGCATGCGACTGGTACAATTTTAACTTTGCTCCACCATGCAGTGTGAAATGTGCTTATTGGTAACGCAATGGGCTATGGTCTTTCAGAAGATGCTCGATTAGCTATTGCTTGTTAGACACATTGAAGCTTATGAATAAAGAGTCAGTAACCAGGAGGGTACAAAACTAATCTGGGGAAGAAAGCCCAAAACCTGATTTTCAGACTGAAGAGTAGTAGGTATTGGAGTACCTCAGTAATCGTTAACAGAACGATTGCTGTTTGTCATATGGTTCAATGATGTGGCAGGGGAGCATGGGGGAAGAGGCACTGTGTCGCATTTAGAAGTTTGTAAGTGAAGCAAAGCTTGATAGAAAAATTAATAAGAGAAAGACTGAACAGAGAGACTTCAAGGGTAAACAGAACATTTGCTAGAATATGACAGATAAAATATAGATCGGGAGTTTGTCAAATGGTACAAGATCAACATCCCGAGTCTCAATGTGGACAAGGCAAGGAGATGATTGTGATTTTCTGGAAGATAAAGGTCAACCACTCTCCACTGCACATCACTGGCCCCATTGAGGAGAGCACAAAGTTCCCTTGGTGGGTATATGTCGGATGTCCTTTTCTGGACCCCAACACCTCATTAGTCAAGAAGGCACTCTTAGGGAGGTTGAGGAGAGCTAGGCTACCCGGCCCCAACTTGACAATATTTTTTACAGGAGTACACTTAAGAGTACTGAATAGAGGGTCATCTACATAAATGTCACTGAGTAGCAGGATAGGTAAACAGTAAAAGGATATGGGATCCTGCATTTCATGAAGAAAGACATAGTATAAACTGTACTAAATCTACACAACTGACAATGTAACCCAGCTGGGAATTACTGGCTGACTGTCTACATTATCCTTGAAGATAAGATAATGTGTTCAATATCTGAAGTATTGATAACCAGGAGTCAAATTTAAGGTAACTTGGAAAGTAACCAAAAGAGGTGCAAGGAAAAGCCTGTGCTACATGTAGTTTGGGTAAGAGTGTATGATCAACTTGCAAGGAATAGAATCAATAGTATTTTTCAGGAGAACTGTGTAATATTTAAAGAATATAACCAGAATATCAAGAGGGTGTTGAAATAATTGAATTGCACAGGAAAGCTCATGGAAGATTAATGGCTTAAATTATTTTCTTTGATACTATTCTGTACTTCAGTGAAAATATTTCTAAGATCAGTACAATTATATACAATACAACTCCAATTATCCAAAATGATATGGACTGGGCCTATGTTTGGATAAACTTTATTTTAGATAACTGGTCATTTTAAAAAAAAGCCCATTAACAACAGCAAATCTCTTGTAATAGCGTTTAAACAACAACAAACAACAAGGGAGACTTTTCAACATTTAAAATAATGTTTAATTCTCACCAAAAAAAAATGCTGGCCACCACCAATCACCAACACCTCCCCACCAAGGCTCCACTCCTATCCAGGAGCCCAATGTCCCCGCTGCTGCCAGGAGGTCTCTATCTCGATTCTTCTGACCACTTGCGGCTGAGAGACAGTGGCATGTAATTTGAGAGGGAGAGTTGGGGAAAAAAGTCAATAGGGGAAGGTAAAGAAAAAAATGGAAAGAGAGAAGGGAGGGAATTACCTGTCGAGTTAATTTTTTTCAACCCGGAAGGTCAGTTCAGCTCTGAAAAAAATTTGGATAAATGCAGCTTTCTGATTTGTTTCAGATAACCTAATTTACCCTCAATTTAAAATTCTTTTTTGTATAAATGAGGATTTCAGAGAATCTGATTTTGGATAATTGGAGTTGTACTGTTTTTCTTTGGCTTGGCTTCGCGGACGAAGATTTATGGAGGGGGTAAAAGTCCACGTCAGCTGCAGGCTCGTTTGTGGCTGACAAGTCCGATGCGGGACAGGCAGACACGGTTGCAGCGGCTGCAGGGGAAAAATGGTTGGTTGGGGTTGGGTGTTGGGTTTTTCCTCCTTTGCCTTTTGTCAGTGAAAAACAGCTTACAACCTTAAGGAAATTCAAACTAGTGTGACCTACTACTTTAAAAAAAAAGCTAATTGTCCATGATGTTCACAGTTGATTATGACAAAAGGCAAAGGAGGAAAAACCCAACACCCAACCCCAACCAACCATTTTTCCCCTGCAGCCGCTGCAACCGTGTCTGCCTGTCCCGCATCGGACTTGTCAGCCACAAACGAGCCTGCAGCTGACGTGGACATTACCCCTCCATAAATCTTCGTCCGCGAAGCCAAGCCAAAGAAGAATACAAGTTTTCAACATACAAGAGGAGGCTGTTTTTAAATTGCAAACCATAGCAGTGCAGACCACCCCAGGTAATAAATGGGTTCCTTTTTGATTGACACACAAGCTGATATGGTCTTCAAATCAAAAATAATGAAAACTGGACAAGGTAACGATCACCACAATTCAACAATGAAAGGCATCAAAGGCACATAAGACTGATAAGAACATTTACTAAAAATGGAGAGGGTATACTAGTTCTCTTGTTCATAGGAATGAACATGTGCATGTCGTGTCAGACTTTAGATTTAATAACATGGGATCTCATTCGTATGTAGGGTGCCCTCAAGTCAAGCATTTATTACCCTCAATAACCTGTATGAATACCTGGAACTTCAACTACATTACATAAAATTTACATGAAGTGGAATTCTGAGCACGAGACAGTGTTAGCACTAAGCATGGGTAGGAGGTTGAGCACAAGCTGTTGAAATGTTCTTGCTTGAGCAGATTCTAAATTGCAAGACTCAGATTCAGCACTCAATGCTCTTTCTTGCTTGTTGTGACAGGTGATCACAGCATTTGCCCTTTGATTTGTCAAGCTGGGCCAAGATATCAAGTGAAGTCAGAACATCCCTTAATCAATTATGCATCAGCACAAGGCCATCTTCAAAGACAAACCCCCACAAAGACCAAAAATTCATATCATTTAATTGAATTGAGCAAAGAATATTTTTGACAGGAAATTTCTGGGAAGAAAAGGAAAGTGAAAATTATTATTTTTTTTTAAATCAACCAGCACCAGAAAATATCTCCCTCCCTGTTACGCCAGGAAAAAAAAATCCTTACTAATCACATTAATGCAGTGATTGGGAAGATGATGGCGGTTGGAATGAAGTATCTTAGTTAGCAGTTCTTTAAGATACAGTCATACTTTAACCTTCAAATTCAAACAAACCTGCATTTAATACACAAACAGAATATGATGGCATCTCCTGCCTATGACCTCAGCCACCGAGAAAATGGATACAAAGGATTGTCATTCTCTCTAGTTCACATCCATCCATCATCCAAATTGATAAAGTGGCCTGCTTTTTGTTCATACTTTGATGAAGGGCTCATACCCAAAATGTTTACTATCTTTGCTTCCTACGAATACCACACAACCTGCTGAGTTTCTCCAGCACTTTTGTGTATTAAACTTTATCCTTTAGAATCACTCATAAGAAATCCTGGAAAATGCTACTCACAACACTGGCAATACAAAAATAATACCTTCCCAAAGCAGTTAATGATACAGATACATTTTAAACAGTTGTTTACTTGCAATGCTCCAGCATTATAAAATATAAAAGAAACATGGAAAAAATAATTTGCATGAAAGAGAAAATAAAAGCAATTGCTGTTCCTCTAAACCTTTCGGAAGGAAAAATATTGTTGGGCTAAAGGAGAAACTAATTTTAAAAGTCTATTAAAAGAAATGAGACCCATTCAGAGAATACAAGGCAAAACAAAATGAGCAGAGAATACAAGGCAAAACAAAATGAGCAAAGTTTAAACCTAGACATGATAATGTTGTTATTTTACTGCTACAGGTATTGGTTACCAATTTTTGATTTTTCACAAAATCAAGGGAGCTATAATCAGTCTCTAATGGGACCCAGTCAATGTCAATCCTTTTCTCCAATTTCTTTTCCATTGTCCATCATAGGAATTTGAACTTTTGATTTACCACTGGCAACCTCTGTACCTGCAGGAGTGTAAGGGGACAGGACAGGACAACAACTGGCCTACTGTCAATCAGTCGGCCTGAAGGGATCAAGCCCCACCCGGTCGTGTCAATCACCCTCCGCGATATAAGCCTGTGCCAGCCTCCCGAAGCCTCACTCTGAGTTACTGCAGCTACATCCAGCCTGGCTCGGTGGAAGTCTTTATGGAAATCTTTACCTTGTGTGTGTCTGATTCTGGCTAACAGTGCACCACAAATTAATCCACAAAATTTTCCCACAGCTGCCATGGAAAAACTCCTGAGCGCAGGGAGCCATGAAGTCGACCCACGCAACACGGAAGCCCAGACACACTTCGAGATCTGGCAGCATGCTGTCGAGGCGCACGCAGGCGGCATCCTGGACTCAGATTGGAAGAGGCAGGTCCTTCACTGGTTAAAGCTGGGTCCCCACATCTTCCAGACAACCAAAGGCTGCTCCACATACAAGAGCACAAGGACACTCTCGAGAACTTGTACAACTCCCTTCGTGAATGCAGTCTGTGCAAGGTACCTCCTCAATACCCGAGCCCAGCAACCCAGGGTGATGGCTGAATCTTACCTGAAACACCTGCGAGAGTTGGCCTGACCGTGTCTAGCTGAACCCGGAGTAGGCGCAGAGGTGGTCGAGAGGCTGATCCGGGATGCCTTCGTCCAAGGCTTTCGCTCGAGGGCCATCCGGCAGAAGCTGCTGGAAGATAGCATCCATGCTCTGACCAAGACAGTGGAAGTGGTCCAAACCCTGGAAGCTGCAGCCCCGCACATCGAAACCTTCAATTCGAGGTTCCCCCAGGCTCCCTCATGGCCCTCTCACACTGCAGCCCCAGACTGAGCTGGGGAGGAGAACGTTGCTGCGCCAGATGCCTGGAGCCCCTGTAAGTACTGTGGGTCCTGGTGTGGGTCAGACCGACGATTGCGCCAAAACTGCTCAGCTAGGAACCAGTACTGTTCCCGATGTGGCAAGAAAGGCCACTTTGCTAAAGTGTGCCTCTCAAAACCAGCTGGCAGCTCAGCGGCCCTCTATGACCTCCCCACCTTTCCCGCAGACCCCTCCACATGCGCGTGCCGAGCAGCGCCATTGTCCCCACTACGACTTCCACCTTCCCCTACCCCAATGGTGCAGCATCCGGCACCGCCAGTGACGATTGCAGCATGCGTCCCAAGCACATGGACCAGCCCCCGCCCTCACCGAGAACTACAGCGACAGCACTTCCAGCGCACAGTATGACGTCATTTCCGGCTGGCGTAATGATGTCACTTCTGCCGGCCCTGACGACGTCACTTCCCCTGGCGCAAAGAACACAGCTGGGGAAGGAGGCCAGCCACACAGCAGGCCACCATATGCCACCGCCATCTTGGGCCAGGCAGCGGCCAATACGTAGGGTCCCCTATGACAATGGGGACGATGTGGTCAACGCGGGCGATGACCAGGCTGCCCCACTGATGCACCCCACGCCTCCGGACGTCATTGGTTGCCGCAAGCCGCACCCCACGACCGATGTTGACAACGTGGGCAATGACCAGGCCACCCTACCGACGCTCCCCACACCTCCAGATGCCGTAAACCGCCACACACAGCTGAAGAGCAACAAATCCGATCCTGAGATGGTTCTGGCTGCCACCACTCTGACCAGGTATATCCCTCACAACCTCGGGCGCTCCACGATGGACGTGCAAGTTAACAGGCAGGTAAAAAAGTGCCTGATCAACAGTGGCAGCACCGAGAGCTTCATTCACCCGAGCATAGACCATGCCTGAGATTAAAAATCCACTCGCTCGATCGCCCTCACCGCCAAGGATAAGACTGTTGGTACCCTTGGGCGGTGCTCAGTCGATATAACTGTGGGAGGGGAGACATACACAGAGTTCAGGCTCCTGGTCATGCCGAAACTCTGTGCCCCAGTCTCCCTGGGCCTGGATTTCCAGTGCCACCTGCAGAGTGTCACCCTTACCTTTGGGGGGGCCCCAACCTCCATTCACCTTACACAGTGCACCAACCTACCAGCCCTGGCCAACCTGCGGCCTCTCCACACTACGCATCACCCCACCGGCGCTCTTCCCACATCTTACGCTAGGCTGCAAGCCGATCGCTGCCAGAAGTAGGCGCTATTACACTGCAGACAGAGACTTCATCAAGGTGGAGGTGTGGCGACTCCTGGCAGAAGCTGTCAGAGTCCAGTAACATATCTTGGAGAGCCCAAGTCCTGGTGGTCAAAGGGGGAAGTAAGCCGAGGATGGTCATAGATTACAGCCAGACCATTAACCGGTACAGCCAACTGGACACCTACCCCCTGCCGAGGATAGCTGACACGGTCAACAAGATAGCCCGCTACCGGGTTTTCTCCATGGCACATCACAAAATTCCCATCCACCCGAAGGACAAGCTCTATGCCGCCCTAGAGGCGGACAGGTGCCTGTACCAGTTCTGCTGAGTTCCCTTTGGGGTCACGAACAGAGTCTCCGTCTTCCAGTGGGTGATGGATCGCACGGTAGACCCGCACAAGCTAAAGGTGACGTTCCCATATCTGGATAACATATCACTATCTGTGGCCATGATGCTAACCTGAAAAATTCCTCCAGATGGCCGGGGAGCTGAACCTCACTTACAACGAGGAGAAGTGTGTGCACCAGCCTCGCCATCCTGGGGTACATCGTGGCCTATGGGGTCATCGGCCCAGATCCAGAAAGGATGCGCCCATTAATGGAGCTACCTCACCCACCCACGTTAAAGGCCCTCCGCAGGTGCCTGGGCTTATTCTCCTTTTACTTGCAGTGGGTCCCTCGCTTCTCGGACAAGGTCCACCCACTGGCCCAAGCCACAACATTTCTCCTTCCACCCGAGGCGCAGGGAGCCTTCATCCGCATAGTCCGTGGTTCTAATGGGAATCTCTTTTGCTTCTTTCTCTTACTGGAAGTGGCACCAGTCAATACTAATGGCAATGCTTTGCCTTACACTAACTAAAGGAAATTACTTGTAATATTATGTTTTATTACATTACAATAAAAGAATCTTGAACCTGCAAAGAGGTAATTTATTGTGAAGTCAACAGGATCCCTTTAGACCTCTGCTTTCTGAACTCTCTTCCCATTTAGAAAAGTCTACTTCTTTATTCCTTCTACTAAACACTTCCCTACACTTCCCATCTGCCGCTTCTCTACCCACTTTCCTGACCTGACCAAGTCCCTCTGTAAAATCCCTACTTCTTCAACACTAAGCACCACTCCATCAAGCTTTGCATTACCCATAAACGTGGCCACAAAGCCAACAATTTCCATCATCCAAATCATTAAGAGTTTGAGAAACACAAATTAACAGCAGAATTTGCAAAGCTATAGTTAGGTCAGTGGTTCTTTTTCTTTCCACTCAATGCCACCTTAAGTATTCCCTATGCCATAGGTGCTCTGTGATTAGTAAGAGATTGCTTAAGGTGGTGTGTGGGTGGAAAGAAAAAGTTTGAAAACCACTGTTTTAATCATACTTCATTGACTCGTTATGTGCACTGTTTCATAACTCCAAAAGGAAATGGGCCAATGACAATTTTTCCTCAAATAAAATATTTTAGTAACAATTCGGTCTAGAACAGTGATTCTCAACCTTCCCTTCCCACCCACATACAACCTTAAGCAATCCCTTACTAATCAAAGATTGAAACCTCACCAATAGCACAACACAATTCAATGAGATAATCACCAATATTAACAGGTTAAATATTTCCCAGAAGTCCATCACATTGCTATTTCAGTTTAAAAATTAAATGCCTTGGCACATCTCTTAGTACCATAAGATGTAGGCTCAGATTTAAATCATTCAGCCCATTGAGTTTGTTTGCTTTTGACACAATTTTCTTCTCAACCACATTTTCCTTCCTCCTCCATATAACCTTTGACACCCTTATATTAAACAGGTTAATCCATATTAGGTTTATATATTATTCTACAAACCCTTGTATCATACAATTGCACATTCTTATGAACAAGTGCAAAACTAATTTGAGAGAATATAAACCGAAAGCGAAGCTTCGCTGAAGAATTAATTAACTGACAAACTGAGCCTTAAGGTCTAACAAACTGGGTTACTATATTTCCTTCAGTGCGCTAAAAATACTTTCCCTTCATTTCTCACCTGACATTGCAAGCAAATCAGAGTCTCAAACACAGCTGGCTATTAAGTGCGAATTACTGCTCAAATACATCTTTATTTTGACAAAAAGTGCTTTTCACTGTAGAAATTTGAAAATTTCATGCAAATAGCAAGGAAAAATAGGTGAATAGTTGCCATCATTAATGCAAAAATAATTCACCAAGGACCAATTGAATGATTTATGAACTGGCACCAAGCAGCCAAACAATTTGCTTCCCTTGGCCACCAACTGCAGACAAGACTGCATTCTTCCAGTGTCACAAGGTTGCTAAACTTGCACATTAAACTTGTCATGGAGCACAAGTCTCATAATAGTGCAAGGAACTTTTTAATATAGTCTGTTATTAATAGACTGCAATCAACTTCTGAGCTTCAAAGCAAATAATTTAAATAGTGCAGCTTCAATTCAGTTAGCGAAATAAAGCCCAAGATTTGAATGCATTCGGAGTTTCTCCAGCACTTTGTGTATTAAACCACAATCCATAGAATCTGCAGACTTTCTTTTTTAACCCCAAGATTTGAATGTTATTTCTTAAAAAAACGAGGTTTTACCTTTCTTTAGCTTTTTTTTTGGAAAATAAAAAGTCCTTTACTTTCCTGTATTTTTCATTGATTTAATTCACATTTTTAATTATTTTTAAATTCACTCTCCTCTATCTTTGCACTATTTATCAATCCTCCAATCCCTCTGGCCAAGAAATTATCTGTTGACTCAAGATCCAGGTACCACGCTGCATTTTGACATCATTCATTAGCTCACATATTCAGCAACTCGTATGGCAAAAACAAAAATGGGGCTGCCGGCCACATGGCAATTCCAATCAATGAATTGCAATGATACACTTAGCAACATTTAAAATCTTTGCCCAAGATCACAAAACTATTTGGTTGTGACTCGTATGACAAGGGGTGGAATATAATCTTTCAAAATAAAAGAGAGCAATTAGAAATTAAACTCTTCATATATCTAAGTACAAGATTCAAATAGTATCAGTGCTGAACAATTGCTCAGCAAAAGGAGGTGTAAGGCGCTCCTTCTGTCCGATAGCTTGCAGGTCTCCTTTGGGCATGGTGTAGTACCTGTTTAGCCTCCTGATCAGGGTCACATGAAGCCATGGATTGCAGATGGTGGATGTTTTTTTTTAAAAAAACAAGTAGATTCTACAAATCAGAATTTATGGTTGTAAAACTAAAAAACACTGGGCAGAATAATCTGTGGATCAATGGCCAGGGTTACCCGTCCAGTATGGACACTGAAACTGAAGGCGGCAACGGGAAACCACTTCAATATTTTTTCCCAGAATAATCATAAACTCAACATTGACTATGCACTCAGCTCAAGGACGGAGCCTTAACCAAAGGAGAACAGGGGAGGCAACAACTACAATTTGGAAAGTCCAAGATTGTGATGGATGGAGGGACATGATTGACCATGCGGAATGGCAAGGCATCTGAATGATGATGACAAGATTAAATTTATTGCCATGTAATGAAAGTGTAATATTACACAAAATTGCTTTTGCCTGCTGCAAGGCAGACAGATTCACTATCAGCAGAAATTGCCTGAAGCACCTCTTACAGTCAGAGAAAGAGAGCAAAACAGAGTCACCTCAGAGTCACTGAGTGTCCAAGGATTTGCCTCCAGTGCACCCGCAGCCTCCATAGCCACACAGACTCCAGTCCAAACCATTGGCAACCTGAGCTCCAGATCTGAACCTCCGACACAATCAGGAATCCTTCATTGCCTTCAGCATCCTCTTCACGTCCCAGTTCCAATACCTGGTACCCCTTCAGCCAGTTTCGAGCCAATCTCCAGCAGTCCACAGCCCGGCGCGAATTCCCCGACAGCAGTCTCCAGAAGCCCGCAGCCCATGTGGGTTCCTCGCCTCAAGTCGTCACCAGCTCACCATATGCGTGGGTCTTTCAGCCACAGAACACCCTCACTGGTCTGCCACCATGGCCACTGTCCCTTGGGCTGTCTCCTCTGCTTCTCCCTCTCAGACATGGGGGGGGGGGGGGGGGGGAGGGCGATCTTCCTGTTTTCTGGTGCTCTGTGCCAGTCCTCCACTTACATGGAGCCTCACTGCTGCTGTTGATCAGAGGCGCCACCATCTTGGGCACAGACCTCACAGTTCTAGTATTTTAAATAAAGCTACTATCGGCTTTTTTAATGGGCTGTTGGACTCCACAGGAGTGCTGTTTCTCTGCTCCTTGCTCTCCATGGGTCTGCATCAGTGCTGCTGTTACAGTGGATCTGGCAGTGCCACCATTTCCATATTATATACAATAAGTTCAAGGTTCAAATCTGATTGTGTGTATGCATATATATATATATATACACACACACACAACTCGATGAAACAGTGTCTCTCCAGACCATGATGCATGCACAAAAACAATATGCAGTATGTCAATATCACATAAATAATTAAAATAAATACATAAATCTTGGGGATGATTGTCAGTTACTGGATACTGTTCATCTTAGCCTGTGAGAAGAAGCTATTCCCCAGCCTGGCAGTCCTGACTTTGATGCTCCTATACCTTTTTTGATGGTAGTGGGTTGAAGATGCTGGGTGCTAAATGGAAGGGGTCTTTATAATTCCTTGAGCCCACTTTAGACAGCACTTTCAGTAAATGTTGACCAGAGGGAAGGGAGATCCCAGTCATCCTCTCAGCTCTTTTAATGATCCTCTGTGTGGACTTGCTGACATTAGCGATACAGCTTTACCTCCTATGGACACTGCACGACATGTTGAGTTCCTCTAGCATTTTTTTGTGATTTTATTAACTATCTTTAATTTTGACTTTCATTAAATCAGATAAAGGCAGGTCCTTTTCTTCCTGTAGGATTTTACTGGTTAAGTTGTTGGTCCAACAGACATTACCTGTTGAAATTGGTCTCACCAACAGCCGTCTCATTTATTCAACTGCTGCCAATCTGAACAATTACCTTGGCTAAGCTCCCCCTATCCAATCTAAGTGATCAACCAGATTGTTGTCTGAAAAGGGCACACAAAATCATTGAGGACCCCTCCACCTTGCCCACAGCATCTTTCAGCTGCTCCCATCAGGGAAGAGATACAGGAGTATCACAGCCAGCAACACCAGGATGAGGAACAGCTTCGTCCCACAGGTAGTGAGAATGCTGAATAACCATAGGAACTGCTCTCTCTCTCTATAGACACACACACACATATATATATATATATATTTCTTTTCTTTCTTTGGCTTGGCTTCGCGGACGAAGATTTATGGAGGGGTAATGTCCACGTCAGCTGCAGGCTCGTTTGTGGCTGACAAGTCCGATGCGGGACAGGCAGACACGGTTGTAGCGGTTGCAAGGGAAAATTGGTTGGTTAGGGTTGGGTGTTGGGTTTTTCCTCCTTTGTCTTTTGTCAGTGAGGTGGGCTCTGCGGTCTTCTTCAAAGGACGTTGCTGCCCACCGAACTGTGAGGCGCCAAGATGCACGGTTTGAGGCAATATCAGCCCCACTCGTCGGCTGCAAGGATCGACAACGAGATAGACAACAGACTCGCCAAGGCAAATAGTGCCTTTGGAAGACTACACAAAAGATTCTGGAAAAACAACCAACTGAAAAACCTCACAAAGATTAGCATATACAGAGCCATTGTCATACCCACACTCCTGTTCGGCTCCGAATCAAGGGTCCTCTTCCGGCATCACCTACGGCTCCTAGAACGCTTCCACCAGCGTTGTCTCCGCTCCATCCTCAACATCCATTGGAGCGCTTTCATCCCTAACGTCGAAGTACTCGAGATGGCAGAGGTCGACAGCATCAAGTCTACGCTGTTGAAGATCCAGCTGCGCTGGGTGGGTCACGTCTCCAGAATGGAGGACCATCGCCTTCCCAAGATCGTGTTATATGGCGAGCTCTCCACTGGCCACCGTGACAGAGGTGCACCAAAGAAAAGGTTCAAGGACTGCCTAAAGAAATCTCTTGGTGCCTGCCACATTGACCACCGCCAGTGGGCTGATATCGCCACAAACCGTGCATCTTGGCGCCTCACAGTTTGGCGGGCAGCAACCTCCTTTGAAGAAGACCGCAGAGCCCACCTCACTGACAAAAGGCAAAGGAGGAAAAACCCAACACCCAACCCCAACCAACCAATTTTCCCCTGCAGCCGCTGCAACCGTGTCTGCCTGTCCCGCATCAGACTTGTCAGCCACAAACGAGCCTGCAGCTGACGTGGACTTTTACCCCCTCCATAAATCTTCGTCCGCGAAGCCAAGCCAAAGAGAGAGAGATATATGAATACTTGTCCTCCATGTGTATTGTATTGTACGTCTGCATATTTTGTAGCAAGGTCTGGAGAACGCTCTTTTGTCAGTTTGTCCTTGTGCAATCAGATGACAATAAATTTAACTTGAGACTTGAAAAATAACATTTACCCCTTTTACACAGATGATTAAAGCTGGGTATGATTCCCCTTTCAAGTGCTTCACCTAGCTGTGTGAACGCATCGAAGGCAGATTGTGGGTCTGAACTTGTCCAGCTTTAATCTGCCAAGGTAGGTAGTGTCAGAGGTGGAACAGGGCTGTACTACATGTCCCACCTCTTTGCTTTGAGAAGCTAGCTTGCTGTGTAAAAGGACTCACCGACCTGTTTTTTCTGTTCTGTGTAGGCCATTTTATAGTGGGGGGAAAAGCAAATGTAAAGGTGGATATTCTTCGTCTTTACATTGCTTAATTTACCTTGTTGACAGCTTTGAAGGCAGATTCAGGAAGCGGACTCTGAGTCAGAGGTGGAGCAACTTTCTCCACCTCCTCTGCGAAAGCAATGCTGCTGAAAGCGGTGGGCGGACGTTGTCAGCCTGGAATCCAGGAGCAGGATTTTTAAAATCCCATATGCTGATTACATTGCTAATTACATTGTGCAGATCTGCCGGAGTCCTAAGACTGCTTGAACAGATCTTCACCAGCACTCTTACCTGCTCTTCGGTTGCCATTTCACATATAGGCTGCTTTCCCTTCTCGGCGCGGTGATGGGCAGAGCTCCGTATCACTTGCCCTGTCTCCTTCAGCACTGGAAGATGGTTCCAGATGCTGGCGAGTTGAAAGCAACGCTGGTCCACCTTGAAGGCCTTCTCCATAAAAAGCCAAGTTCAATATTTTTTTTTCATTGAGCCAACTTCAAGGCAGCGTTACACCATAAAAACGCCTCATGAATAAGCAAGCAGGCTTCCAGAGGCAGGTCATGTGTACAGCAATAATGCGGCTTCTCAGTACAAAAAGGGCTACTGACACGAGTGCCCTTCAATGCACATTAACAATATTTCAGAGCTTCAGGTGATACTTCCATCTTTTACTCAAAAGAATATACCTGTTAACATTTATGTACCCATATGCAGTTGCGTTAGTAGAACATACTACACTCCGTGGGCCTTTTCTTAACGCACTCACCAGGTGCAGAAATTATTTAATTTTCTTTGCATCAATTTCCCATAAATTCCTCCATTTTGCAACTGACAAAACCAATCTGCCCTTTCAACAGCATGACAAAGCCTTCTCCCCCCCCCAGTATCAGTCAGCTGTTGTGTTTCATTGTGCATCAGTGAGAACATGATCTATTTCTCTACACCATCAGAAGCTGATAAGCCAAGATCATCAACTTTACTGCCATTCTATCTACTTGAATTCTCAAGTTCCCAGTTGCTCATTCATGATGATGAGGTTACAAAATGGCAGCCTTATTTACCAGGTTATTTAATCCTCTTTCTTGACATTCACAGTTCCACTCTATGCAAATTTCATTCAACTTAAGAGATATACAAGCCTCCTGGAGGCAAACAAGAAAATCTGCAGATGCTGGGGTCTAGTGCATACACAAAAAATGTGATGGTAAAACTCAGCAGGTTATGCAGCATCCAGAGGAAGCAAAAGGCAGTCTATGTTTCAGGTCTGAGCCTCTCTCCCCCCCCCCAAGGAGTGTCGAAAATCGGGCAGATTTCCGAATAAAAAGGTGGAGGGGGGGGCTTGGAGGAGAGAGAGAGAGAGAAACCAGATGTGCAATGTCTAATATGTAAGGGATAATAGGTGGAAAGACGTGGGAAGATAGAAGAGAAAGGTGGTGAGCTGTGTGATCACTTGGTCATAGAACTTGAGCAGCAGGGATGACAGAACAGGAGCAGTAAGAGACTTTCACAAAACTTCCTTCCTTGCTGCCCTCAAACTCCACAACTATGTCTTTAGCTACCAAGGTCCTGTAGCGTAGAACTGCATTCCCCAAACCTGCAATCTACTGCTTTCACATGGCCTTTTAATCCTTTTTGTTCCAGTTGGCTATCTTGGCCTTGTAGTGTTGTATTGCATTAAGGTACTCTCAGTTTCATGCAAAATAACAACAGTCCATGGTGATTATTAAAGATTGTTTACAAAAAAAACAAACTATGAAATCTATGGTACTCTTTCCATATCTTCAACTCTTCGACTAAACTAATGGACTCCATTACTGAAAGAACACGCAATGCTTCAGATTTATTAAGAATAGTCACAGGAATTAAATCAATACTGATTGTACAGCAGTACATTAAACTCATGCTTTAAAGCTGTACTTGTAACCTAGCTCCTATGACCATTAAGAAAAAAAATTCACATGACCATGCACATTGACAGAATATTTCCACTGGCTGCAGCTTATTCAACTGCTAAGGTGGCAGCCTTGACTTCGTCTTAAAATCCTCATCTGAGTTTGAGGACTGAGGATTCAATTCAACTCAAGGAGTGTATAATCAAACCTGACATCACAGTGAGGTGCTGTGTGATTGCAGCACTTTAAGAGACCCTGGCTTTCCATTTAAACGTTGAAATGAGGCTTCATCTGCCTAGACATGATGGTTGCAACTTCCATACAGTATTACTTGAGCATAATAATTAGATAGACAGCCTCCACATTACAAAAGGATTACAGATCTAGAAAACTGTTCATGCCACAATTTTCTTTCGCACATAACCCCATGGTCCATTGTTACAAGTGGAGATGCAGAACAGTAACCAGGTGTACGAATCACCCTCCTTGGTCCATCAGGCCTCTGTCCTGATCCTCCCTCCCGGTCCTCATGTACTGGCTTTTCTCTCTGTATTTCAGTTTCGATGAAGGGCTCCAGCCTGAATCATCGACTACCTACTGCCTTCCATGGATGCTGCCTGACCTCCTGCTTTCCTCCAGCTATTGGTGTGTAACAATGAATATGCAGTGAGGAGGTGGGTGGGGGCACTAAGAGAAAGCCTTGAAAGTCTCCAAAGCAAATCCCTTGTGGCCAGCAGAGACATAATTGTGTTTAGAGGCTGACAATCTGTAGGGAATGGCTCTCCTCCTGGCACCCAAAGCCTTTTCATCATCTCATCATCTAGGAAGCACATATTGGAGTGAGATAGAATGCTCAAGACAAACAAATCAAATTATATGGCACCCCTCCCTAAAAGTGAATACTTTACTCTACCATCATACTGTCTGGAGTGGTCCGCAGTTACTCAAGTGCTCACCACCTCTTTGCCACAAGGCCAAGCTGGATCAGTACATTACACCTATATTAAGCTAACCTGAAAATTCATCTCCAGTACTTTATTGTTGCTAGGTCAAAATTCTAATACTTATGCTCCAATAACGATGTACATTATCCAGATGGAATGCAGTGGTTCAAATGGGTAAATTCCCTTCACATTCTCAAGGACAATAAATGCTAGCTTTCTGAATGTCAACATTCTAGAAATTAATAAATTAGACTGGAAGTCTTCAGCTCAATCTATGGTGTCTACTGTGTTTCCGATTGTTATTAAATGCAATATCGTTATATTTAATTGAATTGATTACTCCATTTATACAAATTGGAAACCTGGCTTTGGGTCCCAAGCACTTACCCCCCCAAGATTATAATTAAATATTCTAGAAATGATGATTCCTACATTTTCAAAGAAAGGCAGGTTCCTGATTCAATGACATTTTATACACGAGATTCCCATGAACTGTAGTTAATTATTTTCTGAAAAATACAAGCTTCAAACTTTAATCCTCAACACCAACTGTTCAATAACAACCTTACTGCTGGAGGTCTAAAATTAAAATAGAAAATGCTTCAAAAACCTAGCATCAGGCAGCATCCATCAGAGTCTGAACAAGTCAGCATGCTAAAACATCAATTACATTTCACCGTTTTCCCAAAGCCACAACCCGCCACAAGACACACCTTCCCCTCCCCCGTGCTCTCCACAGGGCCCGCTCCCTTCCGAGACTCCCTCCTTCACTCATTCCATCCCACTAATTACTCCTCAGTGACCAGATGAAAGGCTACATTTGCACCAACACCTCTGCCCTCATCACCATTCAGGGCCCCAAATAATCTTCCAAGTGCAGCCACATTTCATGTGTGAATCTGCAGGGGTCACCTACTACTCCAGTTGTGTCTCCCCTACATTAGAAACTGGACGCAAACTGGGAAATTATTTTGTTAAGTATCTTCCCTGTCTGCTGCAATTACAGAGACCTCCCAGTCGCGAACCATTTTAATTCCATACACCATTCCCACACTAACATGTCTATCCATGACCTCATGTACTGAAGAAGACGAAGGAGTTTACATGGGTTTATCAGTTAACCAACTTTATTTTCCTTGTGTTGCTTCCACCACCTCCAATGACTTCCAGCTGTCTTCAACCTACAATGCTTGCAACACCCCTCATATGCATCACTTTCGGTTTCTACCCAACCAAGCACATTACATGCTGGGAAATACACATACTGACACATTGTCAAACTGAGGCTACCCACAAATTGGAGGAACAAATATTCTATCTGGGTCTTTTCCAACTTGACAGATTGAACATCGACTTTTCCAGTTTCCATTAAGCCCCTCTGCGAGTTTCTCTTTCCCTATACTTGTCTCCTATCCTCCTGCCCTCTATCCCTTCTTTCGCCGTTCACCTAATTTTTTGTCTTCTCCCCTGCCACCTATATCCATCGATGACTTATTGCCTGTTAGCCTATGCTCCTCCCCCTGCCCCCCTTCCCTTCCCTTTTTATTCAGGACCCACCTGCTTTTTGCTCACATCTTGATGAAGGGCTGGCCTGAATCACTGGTTTCTCTAACTTCCTACAGATGCCGCATGATCTATTGAATTTCTTCAGCACTTTTGTGCCTTGCACTTCCTTATACATACGACACCAGTGGTTTTCAACCTTTTTCTTTCTACTCAATACCACCTTAAGTATTCCCTACGCCATGGGTGCTCTGTGATTAGCAAGGGATTGCTTAAGGTGGTATGTGAATGGAAAATTTTTTTGAAAACAATTGTTTTAATTATACCTAATTGACTCGCTATGTTCACATTTCATAACTCAAGGAAATGGGCCAATGGCAATTTTTCTCAAGCAAAATATTTCAGTAACAATTAGGTCTAGAGCAGTGATTCTCAATCTTTTTTCCCCCCCACTCACTTACCACTTTACTAATCACAGAGAACCCATGGCATAAGGAATACTTAAGGTGGTATGTGAGTGGAAAGAAAAAGTTGAAAACCACTGCTGTACACTTTTTATCCTTCCCTTAAACCCATGCCCACTGCTTAAAAACACAAGTTACGGGTGGATAAATTTACCACCATTTATCCAATCTATTCTCCTCAATTTTATATGCCTCTATCAGGCTTCTCTATTCTAATCATCCTACTTGAGGTGGCATGGTTAGTGTAGCAGTTAGTGTGACGCTGTTACAGTAACAGCAACCAGAGTTGAAATCCTGTGCTGTCTGTAAGGAGTTTGTACATTCTCCCCACATCTGCATGGGTTTCTTCCATCCTTCAAAACATATGGGTTTGTCAGTCACTTGGGTGTTATTGGGTGGCATGGGCTCATGGGCCGAAAGTGCCTGTTACTTTGCTGTATGGAAAAAAAATCTATGCAAAATAAACCCAGCCAATCCAGTCTCACCTCAAAACCAAGAAATTTCAGCCCAGACAACATCCTGGTGAATTGCCTCTGCACAATCTCCAGAGCAACCACACCCTTTCAATACTGTGGCAACCAAAGATTCACATATCATTGCAGATGTAGATTCACCAATGTTTTGTAAAGCTGTATCACAACTTCCTGCTCTAATATTCTATGGACATGCTAATGAAAGCCAGCATTCTGCATTCCTTCTATCCCATGATACCCACTTTTGCTGCAACCTTCAGGGATCTTTGTACTTGTAAGCCAAGCAATCACTGTTCCTCAAAGAACTCCAGGGCTCTACCATTCATTGAGTATGTCTTACCCCTCAGCTTTCATATCCCACAACACTGATTGTTATTTGTGTCATGTGCAAATTTACTAATCTTGTGCTTCAGTTAGATCATTTCATTCTTCTAAGTCCACTGAGTACAGGCTCAGCCTTTTCTCAGAAGACAATCCCAGAAATCAATCTTCAATTAAAATAAGGAAATCAAAACATTGTGTAGCAGTCCAGGTGGGAACCCACCAACGGTCTATAAATTTCTATTGAAATTTGACCAATTTTAAAACCACAATCTTTTTTTCAATGAAAATGTTTTCATTATCTGCTAAACCTGTACAATGATTTTGTGTTTGGATGAAGTTATCCAGCTCCTTTGGTGGAACATTATTTTGTACAATCTAATCAATATCCTCGATTTCTATTTTTCCTGTCAGAGTGGATTATCTCACATTTCCCCAAATTCTCAGCAATTTTTTGCCTACTTACTTAACCTGGTCTTCGAGGCAGCCCCTTAATTTAACATAGAATCACAGCTTGGTTGGGGAATTAGTCTGCCCAAGGCCGTGTGAAACTGCAGAGTTGTGAATGTAGTTCAAGAGATTCCTAGGACTAATGTCCACATTCCTCCCTACATTCACCTCCCATCCAACCCCAGTCATATTCCTTCCCTTCAGGCAGAAAATATACCAGTTTGAAAACACATCCCTCCAGTTTCAAGGAGAGTTGTTTTCCTGCTGTTATGAGACCCTTGTATGGTCCTCCCTGTAGTACAAGACAATTCCTTGAACTATTTAACTGTAGCTTTCTCTTTGACACCATATTGTGCACTGTATATGACACTTAACAAAAAAGTTATAATGCTATGATCTTCTGCCCTATGTGAAGGTTGGCTTGTCTGGAGAGCAAGTAAAAAGAGATTTTCCATTCTAACAATTCAAATCACTTAACCACTTGTGCCAATCCACAATTCTACAGCTGATGTCTCAACTCACAATGAGTATTATCCACCTAGTATTTTCATCTACTAAGTTATAGATTTCTAATTTTCTAACACGAATTCCAAATGTTTACAAAGTTGCCCTTGATCTAATTTCCCATAGGCAGTGAGATTGGTGAATGACTGCTAAAACAACTCTCCGGGACTCTACCATGTTCAATAATATTTATTTTAATACATGTAGTGTGCATCTGTATCATTTGTCTGTATGTGTTATGTGTGTTTGCACTGTTCTGCACTGTGGACTGGAGAAAGCTGTTTCATTAATTTGCACTGATGCAACTGGATGACAAATGAACCCAAGTTGCTCTCTGTAATATGCTATAGCTCTACAACCCTCCAAAATCCTCCACTCCTTACATGTATACATCAGACCACTAATAACCTTGTTTCCAGCTGCCTTGGCTTAGCACTTAAACCCCCTGCCTGAAATTCTTTTCTTTAGAATTCACCTTAAAATCATTGTCTCAGCTTTAGATTGTCTGTCCTAAAATATTCTTGGGACAGACACTTCAGTGAAGAACCTTTGGAAATGACAGTGTAAAGTGTCAATAAGTCACATTTTCCCCTCTTTGTCTTCCACAGGGATCGCTTCTTCTGTGACTCCCTCGTCCACTCCTCCCTTCCCATTTATCACCCACTTGGTACTTAATCCTGTAACAGCAGGAAATGCTACAGTTGTGCCCACATCTCCTCAGCACCATTTGGGGCCACAAACAGTCTTTATAAGTAAAGCAACACTTCACTTGTGAATCTGCAGGGGTCATCTACTGCATCTGGCACTCCTATTGTGGCCTCTTCTATATCAGAGAGGCTGGATGCAGAATGGGAGATTGCTTCATTGATCACCTTCTCTCTGTCCACTGCAACAGTGGGGATCTGCCACTGGCAGCCCATTTCAATTTCCTGCCCATTCCCATGCTGAGACATCTGTCCATGGTCTCATGCACAGCCAGACTAAGAGGAACAACACCTCATATTCCATCGGGGCTACCCTCCTACCAGACTGTACTAACATCAACTTTTCCCACTTCTGTTAGCCCCCCCCCCCCCATCTTCCCCTTTCCCTAGGTGTCTCTCCTTTTCCATTTCCCGGTCTTTTCCTCCAGTACCCTTTTTACATTGATACTTCAAGCCGGGAATAATCAACCTTTAATACACCTCGCCTACCTGTATAAACTGGACGGTGACAGATTGGGGGGTTCATTTCAGACACATCTTTTATCCGCCAAGCGAGGTAGTTTCAGTGGCAAAGCGGGGAGAGTGTAAAAGGACGAACTGTGTTGTCAGGTCAAAACAGGAAAGGAACGTGATATCATTATTACGTCTTATGTGTGCAATGTAAATGCAGGAATTTTAAATTTAACCGACAGCTCCTGCCCAGCGCGCATGTTTTACATCACACTAATTGGCGACGCTGCTGCGCTACACGCCCCACCTCCTTTGCTCTCAAAAGCTGGAATGCTGTGTAAAAGGACTCACTGACGTGACACGTCTTCTAACCAAGAAAGTATATGGCAATAATGCGGGTAGAGCTATACTAAAAATAGTATAGCTCTACATTCCCCTCCCTTAAAAAATTATCAACTTTTTTCCCTCCTACCCTCCTCTCTATGACCACCTCTGGCTTCAGCTGTTGGCCTGTGATCTTCCCTCTACCCCTTCTTCAGATCATGATGTAGGTCAGGGGTCTCCAAATTTTTTAGACTGTCGACCCCTTCAGGGACTACGTGATTCCTCATCAACCCCTAGGCATGGAATCCTGACAAGGGGTGGGGGCTGAGTTGGGTGGCCAGACATTCAGTTTATGTCGGACAGTCCAGCTTATGACCCCTCTGTTCTCCTTCCAGCACCAGCTCAAGCTGGATGTTAACTTGTTCTTCATTTGGGGGTACAGGCCCTACACCCCTAAATGGAGGGCAAATTAAGGGCAGATCCACTGAATGCAGTGTCCTGGGGTCCGCAGGCCATGTGGGGCCAGCGCAAGCACGATGAGGGGGGGGGGGGGAGCGTGATGGTGATGTACAAAGATTCATGACAGGTAAGCCTCTCTCACCCCATGCTGGATGGTGTGGAGGTGCTATTTTATAATCGGCTCCTACCCTCACCCCGTGTTGTCAACCCCCTTTCGACCCCTTGGAAGGTTTCATCGATCCCTGGGGGTCGATATTGACCACTATGGGGACCCCCAACATAGGTGCAGAAATAGGTTATTCATGCATCAAGTCTGCCCTGCCTTCCAATCATGAGCTGATCCATTTTCCCCACAGGCCATCTTCCTGCCCTCCTCCCCTTGGATGCCCTGCTAATCAAAAACTTGCCAATCCCTGCCTTAAATACACCCAATGACTTTCCTCTTCTTCTCCCCACACCCCCCCCCCCCACCTCTGCCCAACAACCACCTGTGGCAACAAATTACACAGATTCACCACCCTCTGGCTAAAGACATCTCTCCGCATCTCTGTTCCAAGTGGAAACCCTTCAATCCTGAAGTTGTGCCCTCTTGCCCTAGACTCTCCCACCATGGGAAACAACCTTCCAACATCAACTCCATCCATGCCTTTCAACATTTGAAATGTTTCAGTAAGATTCCCTCGCATCCTCCTAAATTCCAAGAGCCACCAAACACAATTCATATGATAACCCTTTCTTTCCCAGAATAATGCTTGAGAATCTCCTTTGAACCCTCTCTTATGTTCTTTCCTCCTCCACCCCCACCTGCCTTTTTTATTCAGGCACCTACCTACTTTGTGCTTATACACAGATGAAGGTCTCAGTTCTGAAATATTGCTTATACATTTTTGCCTCAGTTTTTTTACCCTGCAGGACCTGCTGAGTTTCTCCAGGACTTTTGTGCATTAACTACCATCACAGCGTTTGCAGACGTTCTCGTTTCACAGCCCAGGGTGCATGCTTTTCTTGTGGAATTTTGTAATAACATTAGGATATGGCTTGGCTTCGCGGACGAAGATTTATGGAGGGGGTAAAAGTCCACGTCAGCTGCAGGCTCGTTTGTGGCTGATAAGTCCGATGCGGGACAGGCAGACACGGTTGCAGCGGCTGCAGGAGAAAATTGGTGGGTTGGGGTTGGGTGTTGGGTTTTTCCTCCTTTGCCTTTTGTCAGTGAGGTGGGCTCTGCGGTCTTCTTCAAAGGAGGTTGCTGCCCGCCAAACTGTGAGGCGCCAAGATGCACGATTTGAGGCGATATCAGCCCACTGGCGGTGGTCAATGTGGCAGGCACCAAGAGATTTCTTTAGGCAGTCCTTGTACCTTTTCTTTGGTGCACCTCTGTCACGGTGGCCAGTGGAGAGCTCGCCATATAACACGATCTTGGGAAGGCGATGGTCCTCCATTCTGGAGATGTGACCCACCCAGCGCAGCTGGATCTTCAGCAGCGTGGACTCGATGCTGTCGACCTCTGCCATCTCGAGTACTTCGACGTTAGGGATGAAAGCGCTCCAATGGATGTTGAGGATGGAGCGGAGACAACGCTGGTGGAAGCGTTCTAGGAGCCGTAGGTGATGCCAGTAGAGGACTCATGATTCGGAGCCGAACAGGAGCGTGGGTATGACAACGGCTCTGTATACGCTTATCTTTGTGAGGTTTTTCAGTTGGTTGTTTTTCCAGACTCTTTTGTGTAGTCTTCCAAAGGCGCTATTTGCCTTGGCGAGTCTGTTGTCTATCTCATTGTCGATCCTTGCATCTGATGAAATGGTGCAGCCGTGATAGGTAAACTGGTTGACCGTTTTGAGTTTTGTGTGCCCGATGGAGATGTGGGGGGGGCTGGTAGTCATGGTGGGGAGCTGGCTGATGGAGGACCTCAGTTTTCTTCCAGGCCAAACACTTTGGCAGTTTCCGCAAAGCAGGACGTCAAGCGCTGAAGAGCTGGCTCAGAATGGGCAACTAAAGCGGCATCGTCTGCAAAGAGTAGTTCACGGACAAGTGTGAGCTTGCAGGCGCCTCAGATTGAAGAGACTGCCATCCGTGCTGTGCCGGATGTAAACAGCGTCTTCATTGTTGGGGTCTTTCATGGTTTGGTTCAGCATAATGTTGAAGAAGATTGAAAAGAGGGTTGGTGCGAGAACACAGCCTTGCTTCACGCCATTGTTAATGGAGAAGGGTTCAGAGAGCTCATTGCTGTATCTGACCCGACCTTGTTGGTTTTCGTGCAGTTGGATAATCATGTTGAGGAACAATTGATATATTTTAAAGTCTTGTTTCAAAATTCTAATATCCAAAGAATTTGCCTTTGTATACACCTATCCAAACAACTCTACTACCAGCCAACAGCCTCACAAAAAAAAAGCAAAGATTATTGGGAAGAATCTTCTTCAGCTTCAACAATGATTGCTAACTTTTGTTAGTGATTCGAGACAGGAAAAAAACCCGGAATGTGAAAAGACAAATTTCTGGAGAAACCCATCAGGTTGAGCAGCATCTATGGGTGGAATGATCAACATTTCTGGTCACGCTCTTGCATCAGGACCTAAAAATTTGACCATCCCTCCCACTCTCCCCACAGAATCTCAACACACTGGGATCTTCCCCAGAGCTTGTATTTTTTTGTTCCAAATTCCAGTACCTGCAATCTTTATTTTTGTCCCTTCTATTAGAATAATATAATGTTATGAACAGAATGTCCTACCATTTCATTGGCAAGGCCTGTCATTCCATTTAATAATCCAGCACAAGTGTACATTGCCTTCCAATTTCTCAGGACTTCATTCACATGTCCAATCATTCTAACAAACATTGGCCCTAGACATCCTGTTAAATCCAAAGCAGATGGTCACCTCTGATTTCTTGAAGATCAGGAATCATATTCTTAATATCAGTTCACTGGCTATAATTTCAACATTTTTCTCAGGGTCTTAGATTCAAATTTATTGTAGATGATTGTACATAATCTCTAGAGACCGAGTAGCCTCCCAACAGACAAGTTCACAGTGCATTCTTGGTAATAAGAAGACAACTTTTTATTTCGTGAGAGACATGAAAAAGTCACAGATCAAGTAGTGAAAAGGGTATTTATCCAGTATCATTAAATCTGCACAAGATTAACTTTGGCAAGGAAAGAGAGATCAGGAAAAAAAATCAGATTATTGGCTCCTGCAGCGTCATTGAACTGTTGGAGCATAAAATTATCCAAACTACGTGATTATTTAATAGGATTGATTTTTTTTTGTGAATTCACGAGGAAAATTGTTACGGGAGCACGTCTAATATGCCATTGATCGGAATGACTCAAAAAAAAAATTGTGCGTCAATTTTGGGTGTAAAGCTTCAATACATGTCTTCTTCATTCTGTTATTACAAAGGCCTTAAAAGCTGATTAATCGATTACCTTTGTCTGTAGCACTGCAATGTCAGGGTCTCTTATGTAACCCAATTTTGTTTCATCAGGCATTACTGGTCGAATTTCTCATTGTTGCCAGCATTTGGACATCCAGCCAAGAGCTCAGTCAGCTTGTAATAGCACAAGACACACCACCAACAGCAGTCCTGGAGAAAACAGTTTGACTTGCTTTCTGCTACCCCAGGGAATTCTGGGGCTGCATGTTCCTACATGTTATAGACCTCTAAAGGTCGATGGACCACACCACCTGCAAAAAGAATGTCTTCTTTACACGAAGACCAAAGAAATCAGAATCGCTGGCATTTTATTTCAAAAATAAAGGTCAATTCTCACTGCTTTCCTCTCCCTACCTCATAGCTCTTTGCCAAACAGACACAGGCATTTACAGCATGGTCACTCTCCCCACAGAGACCATACTGACCATTAAACATCTATTATAAATGGTGGCCAAAACATTCGACAATACTCACCCACAAATGTATTTCCAAGTGTTTTTCTGCAACACATACCAGCTCTTAATTTCCAATAAAAGTGAACAAATCACTACTGTACCAAATATTTTTTTCCTCAAAGTTGGGACTTTTTGATTTAAAGACAGGATCATTGGTTCCTCCACGAGAAATCCTCTAGGATTACAGCTAGCAATTTGTCAGGACATCTTTAGGACATGAATGGTCTCCAAATGGTTGCACTTTGAAGCAGCTGGTAATGCAAAGAAATGTCCTTGAATAGCCTGCTGTTCCTGTATGCTGATGGAGTATAGCATTCCAATGACCTCTTCCTCCTAACCAAGCAAACAAGGCTGACAATACATCAGCAGATGTAGGCATGAAACAAGAAAGTTGAGAGTCTCAGTGACCTTGATTTCCACTGAGAAAGCAATACCTAAATGGGCCTGAGCTTCCATTTGTGGTTTTATGTTACATATGTCAGTGGGTAACCTTGTGGAAGCATAGACTACATGGATGTTGGTAAACCAACAAATACATTTAAGATAATAATTCCCCCACAAGGTTCAGTTGGACTCTCAGCCCTTATAATCCTCTGCTGTGGTGGCCCCAGTGTGCTCTCTAGAAAAATCTTGTCCCTCAACCCTCTTCTTTATGGATGACAAGTCTAGACAAGTGAATATTGGCAGTCAATTTTATTTACAGCCAACTGAAGATGTGTAGAGGGGTCAACGCGAACTGTAGGGATACAGAGTGTGTCTGACCATGACATACAGCTATTGGAGTGAAACAAGGTCTGCACATGCTGTGATTGCAGTTAATACTCGAAAGTGCTGGAGAAACTCAGCAGGTTCCAGTGTCTGCTGGGGGAAAAGATATATAACCAACGTTTTGGGCCTGAGCCCTTCGTCAATTGGGCCTTTTATTGTGAGCCTTCAGCACGAGTCAAAGGTGCAAATGGCCAGCACCTGTTGTTTGATGAACATAGAATCTCACTGATGAGTAACAATGGAATGCCCCAAAACCACTGAGTTGAGCAAGTTTGTGATCAGAAGATAGCACATGGGTACAAAAAATTATGGTACGGAAATGAGAAGTCTTGACCAACCTTTAACACACCCAGAAAAGTGTGCCAAATTACTTAACGCCATGTTGAGATGGCTTTCATTTATCTCAATGCAAACACTGAAGGTCCCAATAAACAGGATAATTTACACATCTTTACAAATCAAGCTTGGAGAGTAAACAGAGTCAAGTTAACAACCAGACCATTTCCATTACCCATGAGCAACGAGTCTTGATACAAATTCAAACTTGCTTTGACAACTAGTCCATCTCCTTAAGGGAAAAAAAGTGAACTATGTTCATGCTTGCCAATAACACAACAAAATATCTTACTCTTACACTGTCCCAACAACTGCAAAGGGTGATGTCCTTTGGAAAAGAGCATGCAACCATTGGCACCACACCCTCAAAGGGTTAGCACTTTAAAATGCCACATTTTAAATCAAGCTTCTCAAACTCGTGGAGGAAGACGTGCATTTTCTTTGTGGGCCTGAATGGTATTCATTCTAAACTCAAGATATTCTCTTCGACAGTCACTTCTGAACATTTCGATCTTGTGGTGGTGTGACAAGTGACATCACGATGCATCGAACCCGAGCTCTCCTCAAATGAGGCGAGTGGGTCAGGTCGGGAATCCTGAACAACAAAGATTCAGCAGTACAATGTCCTGCAGCACATTTGAGACAGCAGCCAAAAAAAAAGTAGTGGAAGTCGCGGCATGCTTGCAAATTAAGCTAAATAAATGATGGGCTATTAAACAACCGCTAGCCTCGCCTGTTAGTTAAAATGCGTCGTTTGAATAAAACCCAAAAGCTGAATTTGCAACGCCCTGAACAATGATTGCTGGACTCACCCTCCACCCCGCTGGATCCTGTTGGCCTCTGTCCTGAACAACCGCATGCACAGAGCCCAGCAGTTCCCCATGGCACATACTCTTCGGTCACCAACGAGACACTGGGCTAAAGAGAGGAGCAAGCCCGCGTCCATAGGACAAGCCCATCCACCGGAGGGTTACAGCGGCGGGACATTAACTCAAGTCAGCACGCCGCGAACCGGGCCAGCAACACAATCCCCGGGAGCTCCAGCACGCATCTGTTCCGTCACCGGTTCGCGCAGCTTCTTCCGGCAGGCCGGAATCTCGTCGAGACCCCGCCCCCTCGTTCTCTTCCTCCTGGCCGCAAGGGAGCGCTGGAGCGGGCGGCTCCTCCCCACTTCGAAGTCTCCGGGGGTGCTGCGGCTGTCGCCCGCTCGGAGCAGCGCTCCCTCCGGCGGTGACGATCGGTAATAACATCTACTCTGAGTGACGTTTGTCAAGAAGAAACTTGGGTTCTTTTAAATCAACTATTAATTAAAGAACTCACTCAGAACCATGTGGAGGCATCCATCGTGAATCCAACCAAAGCTGCAACAAACTAGTCTCCGTCTCCCTCTAGTGGTCAGGATGATTACTAACACGCTATCACTACAATCGCTTAGCTTGAGAAGTTTAACATGACTCACTAATTCAGTTCAATTTAAAGTTTAACACAAATGTAAACACAACATCAGCAGCACAAACTTTTTAAGTGTGCAGTTCATTTTCTTTTAAAGATTCAGCCTGTCATCATGGCTATCCCTAAAGGTTGAGGATGATGGACTTCTTTCCATCTTCCACAGAGCGAAGACACCTGTGCGTGTAGTTGTTTAACAAGCACTCCAAGAAGGACATGATACTTCACAAATCAATCAACTAATTCCAATGGCATGGAGACCACAAGTCCATGACAATTGGAGATAATGGATTTGTTTCAGCATTCATCTGCCTTCACAGCCGTTGAGTTCGAAGTAACTTCATCCGTCTGTTCCACCATTGAATTCTTGGTTGAATTGTTCATTGTCAGGGATGTCACCTTCCACCTTACCACTTTGGGTAGCCCTACCAGGAGCACAGATCCAGATGGCATATCTCTTGGGATCTCAGGACTACACAAGCTTCTCCACTATGACAAGGTGACAATCCACATCTGTCAGGAACTTTGATAACTTGTGCAGATCTTTTTAACAGAGGTGCTTGTTTCAGCTTTGCTGGTATTTCCTTGGTTGCTGTGCAGGCTGGATCTTCTGCATTTGTCTGTTTTTGCAGTGTCTCTTGAATTTTCAGCAGGCTATTTTGATTCGTTCTCAGTATTTGACCATCCTCTGTTCTGACAATGTAGGATCTTGGATTTACTTCCTCCAGAACAGTAACCTTTTTATTCCAAATGTTGGAATCTCTGAGTCTCACTATGTCATGTTGTGCCAATGGCCCTAAGCTTCTTGCTGACTGTCAGTTTGCTTTTTGTCTCTACTGCAAACACTTTTGTTTCTGTTTGACATCTTCTTCAGCTCTGTTCTTGTTTGGACCTGCAGGGTAGGGAAGTGTTGTAGATAATCTACATCCCATCAGAAGCTCAGCAGGTGACATGCCATGTTCAAGTGGTGAATCTTTGTAACTCAATAGGGCTGGATAAGGATCTGATCACTGTCTAGTGTTTTCTTGAGCAACTACATGAACTCCTTTCTCTGCTTTACTGTTTGACTGTGGATGCAGAGGATTTGAAATCACATGTCCAAAATCATACTCTTCTGCAAAGTAGTGGAGTTCTCTACAACTGTAGCATGGTCTATTGTCGCTTTAGACAATTTGAGGAATTCCATGTCTTACAAAGATCAATTTCATATATTTGATCACACAAGCAGCAGACATTAGGAAGCAGCACAGTCTCCAGATAGTTTGATAGATAGTAAATAACCAGCAAGTACTTCTACCATTCATGTGGAACATATCAGTCCTAACTTTCTGCAATGGCTCTTCATAGCTATATTCCATTTGAGAAGATTATTTATAATTTACAAAATAAATATCAGATATTTTGGAAAATATGGTGCCCCTATTTGCAAAATATGGGTATGAATGTTTAACAGACTTCATGAAGACCCCATCTCTTGGTAACCTCAGGAATATTATACAATAAAAAAACTTTATGATATATAGCTGATCTTCTTGACACTCTCCAGTTTTTCTCTCTTCTATTTTCTTTTTCCTCATTTTCCTTTTTTGGTGGTTTGGGGAGGGAGGAGGGAATTTTGTACACCACAAGTATAATTTTTGAAACTTCTTTATTGAAGAAATATATTTACTGCTGCGATTGAAAAATTGCTAAATAAAATATAAAAAAAAACCTTTTTGCCATGGTTCAGCTGGTACATCAGTTATTATCATGGGATATGTATTCTGGAATGTATAGTATCATTAGATGCAGAAAAAGCTTTCGATAGAGTGGAATGGAAATATCTGTTTGAAATTTTGGGAAGATTTAATTTTGGTCCTGGTTTTATTTCATGGATTAATTTGATCAATCAGGCTGCAGTAATTATTAATAATCAAAAATCATCTTTTTTAAAATCTATTTCATGGAACTAGACAGGATTTCCCATTAATTCCTTTATTCTTTTATATAGCCTTGGAACCTTTAGTGATAGCACTTCATGACTCCAGTGATGCTCAGAGTATTAACAGGAGAGATGTAATTCATACGGTATCTTTATATGCAGATGATCTTTTAGTGTATATTTCAGATCTGGAGAAATCTATTCCTTCAATGTTTTCCCAATTCAGTATTTTTTTCAGGATATAAATCGAATCTCCACAAAAGTGAACTATTTCCAATGATATGCATGTGCCTATCTATGAACATATAACTTTTAAAGTGGTTAAGATTACTAAAAAAAATTAAGATTTTAATAAATTTAATTTTCTCCCTTTGATTGACTATGTGAAACAAACACTTTCTAGATGGCCTCCATTGGCCATAACCTTAATAGATCCTATAAATGCTACAAAGATGATAATTTTATCCACATGGTATATATTTCAAGCAGCTCCAGTTTTTATTCCTAAATAATTTTTCTGACAATATATGCCTCTAAGCTTTCTTCTTATATATGGAATAATAAAAATGCTAGGTTGAGTAAATTTAATTTGCAGGAATTAAAGAAAGATCATATGGCTTTACCTAATCTAAGATTTTATTATTGGGCAGTTAATATTTGATACATTATTTTCTGGCTATATTATTCTGACAAACCTGAACGCCCTCATTGGACAGATTTGGAATTGAAATCTGTGCAGAGGTATTCATTAGCTGTTCTTCCTTTTACAATTTCTAAGATTAACTGACATAACTTTAATCCAATACTTAAACATACATTATGGATCAATATGGATCATAACACCTTATGACCTATATTTCATCAGTGTCATGTCATATGAATAATATAGACCATAATGTCTGATGATCACTATAGATCATAATGTCTTATGACCTATATTTCATAAGTGTTGTATCTCATGATCAATATAGATCACAATGTCTAATGACCTATATTTCTTCAGTTTTGTGTCTTATGATCAATGTAGATCATAATGTCTTATTTTCCATATGGTTTCAATTTTGCTAATTTTTTAATTAAAATTTTTTTAGTTTATCAAGTAGTATTTATCTCAACCTTTTTTTTCTCATCATCTATAATGGATCAAGCCTTTTCTTTTTGGGAAAAAAACCGAAAGAATTGTCCATTTTTTGGATCTGTTTAATTACTTTTTATATAATATCTAACAAATATAATACACCTAAGCCACTTTTTTTTAGATATTTCCAAGTGTTGCATGTGCATCAGTGAAAATATCTATTTACTGTTGGTCAAAAGCAATGTGGAATCATCCGAAAGGTGAAAGCAGCTAAATACATATCCCATTTTGAACATCCTTCATTTGTTGGCAATTCAACCTTAAACTATAGATAGATGTAGCACTTCCAGATTCAGGGCCCTTTCTTCTGTTATTGCACACGTGAATTTACTTCCAAACAGGATAACTGAATTTTTTTCTTTAACTTTATATCATGCATTTTTGTCTAATGTGACACCATGCTTTGCGCTTGTGTTAAATTGTAGCACTGCTTTTTTTTAACTGCTTTCTGTGCTATGCAGAGATTCAGATGCCTTACTTGCATGCAAAACAATGTTTTTCACTGTCTCTTAGTACATATGGCGATAAACAATTTAATTCAATTCAATTCAAAAGTTTTGTGGGTACACTGGACCGCTGGTCCATTTTTGCAGAGTGTGTGTTGTAGACCTGATGCTGTTTAGTTGTTATTTATTTTATTTTCCTTCTTACTTCTTCATCTCCTCAATTTGATGGTACAGTCGGGTTGACACTACTTGTGTTTGATAGAGTAACATCTTGGCCTACTGGCATCAAAGTTCAAATTGATTGGAAACTATGCTTGGCTGCACAGACTGAGCACATGCACAAAAATCAAAGCATGACTGCCATAGACATCATCCAGGAAAAGATGTTAAACTGAGCATCACCATTCCATTTGCAAGTGAATAAAAATATTGTTCAATTTCAAGTTTATTATCATTCGATTGTACAAGTACGACCTTCCATTCACAAAGACATGATGACTATCCTTAAGTAGACCGTACTTCTCCAAAGGTTAATAGATCCTATCTTTAAGAATCCTCTCGACTAATCTCGACTAAGATTTACTGGTCTTTAATTCCCAGGATTCTCTCTATTACCTTTTTTCAACAAGGGGACTACATTTGCCATTCTCCATTCCTCTGGCACCTCCCCTATGACCAAAGAGGACTCAAAGATCATACTGCCCCTGCTATCTCTTCCCTTATTTCTCACAGCAATCTGGGGTATATTGCATCTGGCCTCGGGGACGATGTTTTTAAGAAGATTGAACACTTCCTCTTCCTTAATTTCCACATTGTCCAGCAAACAAGCCTGTTCTATTCCAACCTCACCCTGATCAAGGTCCTTTACTCTTCTGAATACTGAAGCAAAGTATTAATTTAGGACCTTCCCAACCTCCTCCACCTCCAGGCACATGTTGCCTTCTTTATCCTTTAATGGCCACACCTTCAAACTCATCATCCTTCTGTTTTTCACATAAGCATAAAATGCCTTGGGGTTCTCCTTAATCCTACAGGCCAAGGTCCTGAAGAGGGAATTTAGGGAGTTAGGAAAGAGGTTTAAAAGCAAGACAGCAAGGGTGGTAATCTCAGGATTGCTGCCTGTGCCATGCACCAGAGAGGGTAGGAATAGGAAGTTGTGGCAGATGAATGCGTAGCAGAGGCACGTGGCATCCTCTCTTTTTACCATCCTTGACCAGTAATGCTATTGTCACCCACCATGTCCCATCCTATTCCTTTTAAATCACCTAAACCCCAGTATCTGCATCAGCCAATCTTGCCCTTCTTCCAGCCACATTTCTGTTACGGCTACAACATCGTAGTTCCACGCTCTGTATATCCACTTTATTCCTAACATTCCTAATGTTGGTTGAAATAGACACATTTCAAACCCTCTAACTGGCTACATTTATGTTTCGTCCCTGCCTGCCCTTCCTCACAAACTTAGAACACATAGCATCCTGATTTTGACCTTCTTCTCTATTCTCTGCACTCACATTCAGGTTCCCACCCTTCTGCCAAACTTGTTTAAACCCTCCCCAACAGCTCTAGCAAAACTGGCCACCAGGTTATTAGTCCCTTTCCAGTTCAGGTGCAGCCTATCCTTTTTGTACAGGTCAATATTTCCCAGAAGAGATTCCAATGATCCTCAAATCTGAAGCTCTGCCACGTGCCTCTGCTACGCATTCATCTGCCACAACTTCCTATTCCTACCCTCTCTGGTGCATGGCACAGGCAGCAATCCTGAGATTACCACCCTTGATGTCCTGCTTTTAATCCTCTTTCCTAACTCCCTAAATTCCCTCTTCAGGACCTCATCACTACTCCTATATATGTCATTGGTCTCAGCATGGTCCACAACATCTGGTTACTCACCCTCTCCCCTAGAATGCTGTAAACTTGATCAGAGACATCCCTTACCCTGCTATCTGGAGCCTCGATCTCATTCACAGAACTTCCTATCCACTAACCTAACCAATGAGTCCCCAATCGCTATACCTCTCCTGTTCTCCTCTTTTCCTTCTGAGCTGAGGGGCCAGCTGCTGTTCTAGAGACATGAGCAACACAACTTGTCCCTGGTAGATCATCCCACACAACAATATCCAAAATAGTATACCTATTGTTGAGTGGAATGGCCACATGAGTGGTCTGCACTGTCTGCCTATTCCTCTTCGCTGTCCTAACACTGAGCCAACTACCTACCTCCTGACATTTTCCTGAAATGCCTCTTTGTCACTATCTCTGCCTCGCGAATGATCTGGAGTTCATCTGGCTCCAGCTCCAGTTCCCTAACTTGGTCTCCTAGGAGCTGCAGCTAGTTGCACCTCTTGGAGGTGCAGACATCAAGGACAATTGTGCTGTCCCAGATCTTCCACAAGCTGCACTTGGAGCACTCCATTGGCTTAGCTGCTGTCTCCATGAACTCTTACTAATTTAAATAAAAATATCTTACCTGGTCTTATCTTGCTGGAAACAAGCTGGTCCTCAGATTCTTCTCACCAAAGCCTCGTGAGCCAAAGCCTCTGTCCCACTCTTACCTAGATACTGGTTTCTCTCCACTGGCTACTCCGCTTGAGCTACCCCTTTTTTTTATTTGTCACTTCGCCTTATCTTTATTACTCCTCCCAATCACTGTTCTATTTAACCCTTAACTTGCCCTCCGCTCCCTTTTAAATGCACTCACCTCAAGCTGGTTCCTGACTCTCACAGCTCTCCCATATCTCTCGCTCCTCCTTTTCCAGCAAAGGTCCTGAGATGACTACTTTTCCAGCAAAGGTCCTGAGATGACTATGACCAGAGTCCCCAATCCGCGTCCCTTTTAAATGTACTCACCTCAAGCTGGTTTCCGACACTCACAGGTCTCCTGAGTGCCTCGCTCCTACTGTTCCATCAACGGCCCCAAGGTGACTATCCTGCGCAGTATATCTGTTTCTCGCAAAATGAGTTTAACAAAAACAGATTATCTACTTAAACATTTCAATGCTGTGGGATTTTAAATGTGTGCTGACACTTTAATGAAATGACTAAGTTGCTACCTGAATAGTTTTGTTTCCAGGAAGGAAGATGGGAACAAGAATGATCCATCAAATTTGACATAGTATTCAATCGGATCATGGATGACGTCTTGATTCTACCAAACGGAACATTTAATGGTACTTTTGCATCTAAACAAATTCCACCAGTTTCCAATTTTAAGACTTTCATTTAACCCTCCAGTTTTAGATGAACTTCTCCCTTTAGTGTCTTGTTTGCACAGACAACTGGAAATGCCCTACAATTCTTTTCATGATGGACTGTAAAATGTTTGATGCAGAGTTGAGGACAGGACACTTAATATGAATTGATTGGCTGAAATATTCCTGAATGCTCTCATCCACTTTGAGCTACACATAAATTTGCAAAAATAAAGTTTTACAAAAAAATGTGGATCCCGTCAAATCCTGATAAGTTAGTAAAGGATCATTTGGTACAACTTGGGGTGGTGACATGGCATGCATAACGGTTAGCACAAAGCTGTTACAGCACCAGGGATCAGGACCGAGGTTTGAATCCCACGTTGTCTGTAAGGAGTTTCTATATTCTCCCTGCATCTGGGTGGGTTTCCTTCCATCATTCAAAAGCGACCGAGAATTTTAGGTCAATTGGGTGTAATTGTGTGGCACAGGCTCATGGACGCAAAGGGCCTGTATGTAACTACTTTTAAAGTTGGCCAATTACTATAAGTGACTTCAACCAAAAACTTATTTCCTTCTAATTTCTCAATCCTTCATTTTACTTAGCCTTTCAAAAAGTAATAAACTGGTCTTAATTTGACAATATAATTACTGTATATGCCTCATTTCTGATTATTCCAGTGCAGTCATCTTTGATTACATTTCAGCCATGGTGTCTCCAAAAATAACTTAGGTCCAGTTTTCTCCACAATGTTTGGGACAAAGACTCATTTTTTTTGTGTTTGTTTTCCCCTGTTCTTCACAGTTTTAAATTTGTAATCAAACAATTCACATGATTAAAGTGTATATTCTAGATTTTATTGAAGGGCATTTGTGCACATTTCGGTTTGACCATGTAGAAATTACAGCACTTTTTATACATAGTCCCTTTATTTCAGAGCACCATAAAATATTTGGGACATAGCAATGGAATGCCTATTAAACTAGTTATGTTTAGTACTTTGTTGCATATCCCTTGCATGCAATGACTGCTGAAGTCTGGTATCATCAGGTGCTGAGTATCTTCTCTGGTGATGCTCTGCTAGGGTTCTGCTGCAGCCATTTTCAGCTCCTGCTTGCTTTGGGGGCTTGGTTTTAGGCTGGAACAGTTGGGGGCAGCACGGTTGGCATAATGGTTAGAGCAATGCCTTTACAGCGCTAGTGATGGGACTGGGCTGGGGTTTGAGTCCCGCTCTGACTGTAAGGAGTTTGTATGTTCTGCCTGTGTGTGTGTGGGTTTTCCCACCATTCAAAAAAATACCAGGGATATAAATTAATGGGGTGTAAATTGGGTGGCATGGACTCATGGACGAAAATTGCCTGTTACTGTGCCGTCTTTCTAAATTTAAAAAATATGTCACCTTAAGTTTTCTCTTTAGCATATGGAAAACATGCTAAATTGGATTTAGATTGGGTGACAGTGGCCATTCAAAATTTTTTCTTCAGTTTTTAGCTTTGAAAAACTCCTTTGTCGTTTTAGCAGTATGTTTGGGATTATTGTCTTGCTGTGGAATGAGTTTGGAGGCATTGCTCAAACGTGAGCAAATGAGATTTTTCTATACACCTCAGAATTAATTTTGTTACGACCATCATCCATGAAACTAAATGCACCAGTACTTATGGCAGCCGTACATACCCAGGCCATAACAACCCCACCACCATGTTTCACAAATGAGGTGGTATGCTTTGGGTTTTGAACAGTTCCTTTATGCCTCCACACTTTGGTCTTGTCATCACTCTGATACAGGTTAATTTTGACCTCATCAGTCCACAAGAACTTTTTCTATCCATAATTTTACAAGCTTTTTTAAATACTTCTTGACGAACTATAACCTGGCTATCCTGTTTCTGTGGCTAACTAGTGATTTGGGTCTTGAAATTTTCCATTCGAAGATGCCCCACATGTACCCTTTTCAGCATGTCTTGTCGCAATGATTGAGGAATGACAAGTTTACTCTGTTTGAGTAGAAGCCCATTGACAACACTCAGCTCAGCTCTGATGTTGCGGTATGGCTGACATTTACCTCTAGGCCATCCTTCATTCGGATTCTTGATGACCTTCTGAAGACCTGTTTCCTTTTCTGTTGCAGCTGCGATCTTCTTGGATTTCATGTCAGATACGTGGAGATTCATGTCTGTCTCTGTGGATTTCTCATTGTGTGCTTCACTCTTCATTGTTGCCCTGGATAATGCATCAGCTAACACAATAAGTTTCCTGGTGTGTACACCCTCTTGACTAGGCTTAAGTTTTCACATGTTTTGTCATCAAGCAGTGATTCATGTCCATCTGGGATTACTGTGAACATGACGTGGTGCTCTTTATCTTTCACCTTGAGTTTGCATGTACCTTTCATGTCGATGCTTTTCCATTGTAGGCTTTGAGCTGTACAAGATTTGATGGATGTATGGCTTTATCTTCATTGTCGTACTCATAGATCAAATCAACCTGTGCCTCTATGTCCAGCTTGAAATGACTATTTGTTCCATTCATATGCAATGACACAGTTCACTAATCCTTCTCGACTCTGTTCATGCTAGGCTCTTCAGTGTCTGTTGGTTTATAGTCTTTCTTTACTACTGCAACTCCTCTCTGCAAATGGATCCTTGACTTTCTCATCCAAAGACCACAGTCAGTATGAAATGGTAGCAATGTCTTCTCCTCACTGATTATCAACACAGGCACACCCCAAGGATGCACGCTTAGCCCACTCTCTTCTCATTATACACCCACGATTGTGTGACCAGGCACAATTCCAATGCTATCTACAAATATTCCGATGATATCACAGTTGTTGGCAGAATCACAAATGGCAATGAGGAAGCGTACAGGAGAGAAATAGATCAGCTCATTAAACGATGTAACGACAACAACCTTGTGGTCAATGCCAGCAAAAACAAGGAGATGATTGTGAACTTCAGAAGGAAGTCAGGGGAACATCGAGGCTCAGTAGTGGAGAGGGTCAAGATCTTCAAATTCATGGTTGTCAACATCTCGAGGATCTGTCCTGCAGACTCCACATTGATGCAATCACAAAGAAGGCTCACCAGCAGAAACACTTTGTGAGCTGTCTGAGGAGATTTGGTATGTCACCGAAGACTCTCGTTAACTTCTACATGGAGAGCATTCAGGCTGATTGCGTCACTGCCTGGGATGGAGGTGCCAAATCTCAGGACAAGAATAAATTCCAGTGAATTGTTAACTCAGCTTGCAATATCACAGGCACCAGACTTCACTCCGTTTACATGGGGCAGTGTCTTAAAAAAAGCAGCCTCTTTCCTCAAAGTCCACCACCACCAAGGCCACACCCTCTTCACTTTGCTACTATTGCGAATTCTGATTCTGATTCTGAAATGTCACTGAGAATCCAAAGACTGATGATGGAGCTAAAACATTATGACTTTGAATTGGTGTACACTCTAGGGATTGTGTTAGCTGATGCAACTAAATTTATTTCTACTATGTATTTATTGCTCCGAGTTCAAAGCCCAAAAATTGGGTTGCATAGATCTTGGGAGAGATGGGAATTGGATTTGGGCATTGTAATTGATCAACAATGACGCTGAGCTGTTTTGTTGATGGGTGGTAGCACTGCCGTCTGGAGCTGTAAGTCAGTGTTCTCACCTAGCTATTTCAGTGGGAAAAGGAAGACTGAGCAACTTAGTCCACGGGTGCTAGTACTGTTGTCCTGACAGCAGCTTGGGAAACTCTGATACCCAGAGTGTGTGTATGCCTCTCCTGTTCCCTTTCAAGAGGAGGACTTTGTGTGACAGGAGTCACGAGGCCACCCAAACCAAGGTGTCCAAAGGAGAGGATGTGCATGACAGAAGGTCACTTCTTAACCCTAAAGAGGGCTTCAAAAGACATGTGACAGAAGGCCACTTGGTTACCCTAAGGAGGGCTTCAGAGGCATGAACCTTGAGTTGTGACCAGAAAGTTATTGTGAAAATTCCAGGATGAAGGAAGTAAAGGTGAATGTTGTTGCCATATTTGAACCTTAAGCAAGTCTTGTGTTCCCCTGGCAAAGTTAAAAGTCTATATGGACCACAATAATCTGGATACAGCCTCAAACTAAAAGACCAGTGGGCAAGGAAACAAATAATCCCAAGCCTGGAGATTAAATCTATGAGCTGTTCCTTCTTGACCGACAGACTTAGGGTTCTGGTTTATCAAATTTTTATTGACTTTTTTGAGGCATTTGAGCTTGTACTGTAATGATCTGGGGTTTTTTTCCCCCCACATAATGCTGTGTAATAATCTATTGTCCATACCGAGTTGCCATTTAAGGCTGGTGTTCAGGTGTTATGTTTATTGAGTTAATTCTATTATTGTTAGTTTGTTAATAAATTTTGTGTAAAACATGACCCATTCATTTATGCATCTCTCATGTGTGTGTGTGTGCGTGCGTGCGTGCGTGCGTGCGTGCGTGCGTGCGTGCGTGCGTGCGTGCGTGCGTGCGTGCGTGCGTGCGTGCGTGCGTGTGTGTGTGTGTGTGTGTGTGTGTGTGTGTGTGTGTGTGTGTGTGTGTGTGTGTGTGTGTGTGCAAAGGTTAACATCAATGGATATGAAAAAATTTACAGAGTCACTCACCCTAGAGGAGTTGTGGAGGACTAGAAAGCACAAATTGGTGACTTTTGCCCAAAAATTAGAAATTATTTCAGTAAAACCATCAATGAAAAAAGTGGAAATTGGGCTAAAGATTTCCAAGCATTATATTGCTGAAGGACTATTTGAAGAAGATATGCTAAAACATTTTCCCAAGAGTCTAAACTCTGGGCAAATAAAAGTTGGATGCAGAAATAGAACTTAAGAAATTAGAGATGGAAGCAGAGGAGAGAGCTGGGCTACATGAGTTGGAGATGCTGAGAATGGAGAAGGAAAGCAGATAAAGAATGCCACAGATACCATCTCCAGGTTTTGGTGGAGGGTTTATAACTAGCCAAGAGATTAGGTTAGTTCCACCATTTGATGAAGCCAGAATACACAAATATTTCCAACATATTGAAAAGGTAGCTGTAAATTTGAACTGACCAAGACGTCAGTGGTCCCTTGTGCTGCAGAGTGTGATTAGGTGAAAATCTCAACAGGCTTATTCTGCCCTGACGATTGCACAAGCTGAAGATTATGACCTGGTGAAAGGGACCATCCTTAAGGCCTATGAATTAGTTCCAGAGGCCTACTGACAAAAGAATAGGAACCTAAGGAAAACCCCAACCCAATCATATACTGACTTTGCATACAACAAGGTTGTGTGCTTTGACCAGTGGTATACTTCTAAAAACATAAATAATGACTATGACTGGTTAAGGGAATTAATAATAATGGAAGAAATAAAGAGGTGTGTCCCTGATGACATCAAAGCTACCTCGATGAAAAAGAGACCACAACTCGGCAGGACACTGTTAAGAGAGCAGATGATTATGACTTAACTCGTAGGTTTAAGTGGACATCCAGTAGAACTTTTCACAAAAATCAGAGGGATGATGAAGAGAAGGCAGCAAGTAAATATGGGAATAGTAATAGACCCAAAGATGAAGGGAAGGCAATCAAAGATAAGCCTTCGGGTTGTCCGTGTTACTACTGCAAAAAGACTGGTCATGTGTTCTCCAGTTGCCCTGTGTTGAAAAGAAGGAAAAGGAGGTAGCCCCAAATGCTTGTATTCAGAGTGAAAGGAGATCTAATGCCTGGGGAAAATCCAAACTAATTGATGGGGGTTAAGGACATTTTTAAACCATTTGTGACTGAAGGTTCAGTGTCAATCCAAGAAGGGTCAAAACCAGGGGCCCTGAAGATTTTAAGGGATATGGTGGTGGTCCAGTCAATCATGCTGGACAGAAACTTAGATTTTGGTAAGGAAACTGACACAGGGGAGATCAACATAATTTGAGGTATTGGGAGCGATATGGAACTTATTTCTTTACTCTGAATAGTGCCAAGATCAGACTTAGTCAATGAACCGGTTATCATTAGGGGTTAGGGCAAAAATACCAATGGATGGAGTTTCACTATTACTGGGGAATGACTTGGCAGAAGGAAAGGTTGTTTCTGCAGTACAAATGTAAGTGAGGTGTCTGAGAAGGACTTGGATATTTACCCCAGCTGTGCGATAACTAGGGTGATGTCTAAGAAGATAGTGAACCTAGATAAGGCAATCAAAAAGAATGTGGACCAAAACAAAATTGGTAGTGGTTTGGAACCGGTTTTGAGTAAAACTGACCTGGTTCAAACTGAGAAATGGTAATTAGTCAATCTCAGTCCTGATAGTAGTGTGAAGGGTTCTGAACTCTCTTTGTCTAGATAAGAATTGATCATACAACAAAAGGAGGATCCAGAACTTGTGGAGGTAAGGGAGAAGGCCCTCTCCAAGGAAGAACTGAAAAAGGTGCTGGTAGGATACTATGTTAAGGACGGCATGCTCATGAGAAAATGGAGGTCACCTGATATTTCTGCCAGCAAAGACTGAGCAGTGGTTGTGGTACCTTGAGCTTACAGAAACATCACTAGCTCATGGCACCCCTTTTGGAGGTCACCTTGGGGTAAATAAAACTGTCAATAAAATCACCAAATAATTTTATTGGCTGAGTGTAAAGAAAGATGTTGCACATTTTTGTAGGGTTTGTCACATCTGTCAGATGGTTGGTTAACCCAATCAGGTCCCCTAGTGGTGCTTTTACAGCTAATCCCAGCTTTTAGTGAACTATTTTCCAAGGTAATTGTGGACTGTGTGGGCCCATTACCTAGAACAAAGGCTGGAAATCAATACTTACTGACAATTATGTGTGCCGCTATGAGATTTCCTAAGGGCATTCCTCTGAGGAATATTCAAGCCAAGATGGTGGCAAAGGCTTTTCACTCTAGTGGGCCTGCCCCGGGAGATACAGTCAGACCAGGGGAGCAATTTCATGTCAGGCCTATTTCAACAATTTATGAGTTGAGGGTTGAACAGATTGTGTCATCTGCTTACCCCCCAGAGAGTCAGGCAGCATTAGAAAGTTTCCATTCTACCTTAAAAAATATGATGAGAACTTATTGCTTCAAACATGATAAAGATTAAGATGAAGGAGTTCACTTACTCTTATTTGCCTTAGAGAATCAGTCAGGAATCACTTGGTTTTAGTCCATTTGAACTAGTATTTGGACATGAGGTGAGAGGTCCTCTAATGTTCTAAAAAAACTATGGACTAATCAGGATATACAGTTTAACCTATTGGATTATGTCTCTAAATTTAAAGAATGATTACAGAAGCCTGTGAAATGGCAAAAGAAAATCTGAGAGCCATTCAACAGAGAATGAAAGTCTGGTACGATCATAGGACAAAGGTAAGGAGTTTCAAGCCTGGTGACAGGGTGTTAGTACTGTTCCCTACCCAATAAAATCCTCTTATGGCTAGGTTTTATGGACCATATGAGTTTCAGTCTAAAATTAGTGAGGTTACATATGTAATTAAAACACCGAATCACAGACGGGAAAGCCTAGTCTGCCATGTAAATATGATCAAGCTATATTTTGAGTAGGTGCCTCCTAATGAGACAAGACCTTCACTAGAAATGTTGGTAATGAACCAGGAGGGAGCAAATAAACTTAGTTTCAAGGAAGATCATGGGACACAGAAAATGATAAGTTCAAGACTGGACAATTCTCTGGATTTACGGGACCTGGAAACAAAATGGGCTCATCTTGAAATTGTGGAAAGGGAAGAAATGGAACAATTGCTTCTAGAATTCAAGAATTTGTTTCCAGATGTACCCCAATGAACTTGCATAGCATGCCATGATGTGGACATAGGTGATGCTAAGCCTATTAAGCATGAACCTGGAAAACAGTAAGTTAATGAATCATGTACTTGATTATATGCTCAAGAATGAAATCATCTATAAGTAAACTTCAGATTGGAGTTCACTGTGCGTGTTGGTACCTAAGGTAGATGGCACAGTGAGATTTTGTACCAATTACAGAAAGGTTAACATGGTGTCAAAAACAGTTGCCTATCCAATTCCTGGAATCGATGTTTGCATTGACAAAGTGGGAGGAGCTAAATTTGTGACTAAGATAGATTTGCTAAAGGGGTATTGGTGTGTGCTGTTAATAAAAAGTGCCAGAGAAGTTTTGGCATTTGTAACCCCATCCGGGCTGTATTAGTATAATGTGACACTCTTTGGGATGAAAAATGCTCCAAGGACCTTCCAGAGAATGATGAATTTGGTAATTCAGGATTGAGGTACATGGGTGCTTACCTGGATGATTTGATTATAGGAACTCACACCTATTGTGCATATGATGGAATTGAAAGAATTATTTACTTGTTTGTCAAAAGCTAATCTCATTGTTAATTTGAGCAAGAGTGAATTTGGACATGCAACTGCCATGTACCTGGGCTATATTGTAGGACATGGACAATTAGCATTGGTAGAGGCAAAAGTTGCAACCATTTCTAAGTTCCCTGCCCCAATTAATGGGAAAAGCCTACAAAGATTTTTAGGAATGATTGGCTATTAAGGATATTGCACTCTGTAATGGAGGATTTAGACCCTGCTTTTGCTTGTGCAAGGCTGAGTATCAGTAACCTACTTTGAGAAAAATGTAAGAATCAGCAGGCATAAGCTAAATTCCACCATGGGGCCCAGAGATGCAGTTATCTGACAAAAAGACATCTGCTACCAAGAACATTTAATCTTCCTGCTCGTTAGCTGGTTCCTGTTTGAGATTGATGGAATTTTGATGGTCGCAGACTGTCAAACGAGACCTCGCAGCTAAGTAGATCATTGTATTCGAAGTGATAAGCTAGAAAGTTGTGGTATTTGATAGAAACCTAGGCTGCTCGGTTATCTTTTTTTGTGCTGGGAATAGGTGCTTGGGTAAGCAGTTTTTGGGTAATATAAGCCATGGTCCCGCTGCTGAAGTTTCAGACTCCCCGAGGGGTGGCAACATCTCTCAGCAAGAAGAAGAACTTCTACAGTCCAACCAACATTCCGGTCGGGGGAGGTGGAGAAGCTGCTACCGGCACTCCGGTAACCTACTCCAAGTGTGCGGTCGTTGCCTCGCTTCGGCAGTTGGGACCAGTCCAGGCATTGATAAGTATAATTGGGAAGGGCTTGCATATTGAAGTTTGAAATCAGCTTAAGATTTTGTAATAAAGATTTGTATAAAGTGAAGTGCTCTCGGCGTGTGTGTCTGTTCTCTTTCGGTAGCTCAAACACTGTGACCAATCTAAAACCAACAAAGTGAGGGTTACAAGTTTACCCAGGACACACTCCCTCTCACAAAATTGTTAAAGGAGCGAAAATTATTTGGTCGAGGATTGCCAAGAGGCATTCATAAAATTAAAAGGCATCTTATGCCACCACTCTGCACCTAAGTCCCTGGACTTGGGGAAAGGTTTTACTCTAGCTGTGGACGCCATTGCTGCTGCAAAAGAAGGAAGGTGATGAGGTTGACCACCCTGTGGCATACTTCTCAAAGAAGTTCAAAGAACACCAGAAGATCTACTCAACAGTTGAAAAAGAACTGTTGGTTCTTGTGATGGCTTTACAGCATTCGATGTCTGCATTTGTACACCACAACAACCAATTATTGTATAAACAGATCAGAATCCTTTAGTTTTTCTATGTAGAGTGAAGAATAAGAATAGATGGTTATGGAATTGGAGTTTGTTTTATAGGAATATGACCTAACAATAACCCATATTAAGGGGAGAGATAATGTTACATTTTGTAAATTAAGAATTTCTTGTTTGTGTTTATAATGGAAAATTGTACTTGCCTTGTATTATAGTTTTGCACTTTTGTTAACTTTTAAAATTTTGTTCCTGCAGACCAAAATTTTCTTTGTTGGTGGAAGGTGTTATTGACCTTGGACAATTTTATTTTTGACTGAGGACAGGACTGAACCTACTGCTGGGGATTTGACAGCAGCTAGGAGCTGTAGTTACGCTGGACTACCAATAGGGAATTTTGACAGCTGTCAAAGTACGGGAACCACGTTCTGGAAGTCCATGGACTCGCACGAGAGCGAGTCTGTGGCTGTTAACCTCTCCACCAATGGGGATAGCTGGAGGCATGCGCTGGGGAGTTTAAAAACCCCAGTGTGGTGGTTTTGAAGAGTTTGGTCAGTGGATTGGACTGCAGACAGTCAGACAGTCACTCTGACTGTATGTGCTCACCCGGCAGCTCCAGCAAGCCAGATGTTGAGTTGCTTTGTTCACAGGTTCAAATGCTGTCATCTGGAGCTGTAAGTCAGTGTGCTTACCCAGTAGTTTCTGTGGAAAAAGGAAGACTGAGCTACTTTGTCCATGGGTGCTAGCATTGTTGTCCCGACAGCAGTTTGGGAAACTCTGATACCCACAGTGTGTGTGGGACTGACCAGAGCCTCTTCTATCCCCTTTCAAGAGGACTTTGTGTGACAGGAGACACAGGACCATCCAAGCCAGGGTGTCCAAAGGAGAGGACTTGCTTGACAGAAGATCACTTGGTAACCCTAAAGAGAGCTTCAAAGGACTTGTATGATGGAAGGTTACTTGTTAACCCTAAGGAGGGCCTTGGAGGCATGAACTTCGTGTGGTGACTAGACCACTGTGAAAACTCCCAGATAAAGGAAGTAAAGGTGGTTTTTGCCACATTCAAACAAGTTTCATGTTCGCCTGACAGGGTTGAATGTATTTCGTAAACATGGTCACCTGGATACAGCCTCAAACTAAAAGGCCAGTGGGCAAGGAAACAAATAATCTCAAGCCTGGATGTAGCAACCCCCCCCCACCTCATACGGGATGTGGCTCATTGCCACAACGAGCCCATGAACAGCGGACGATGGACTCCAACACCCTTCGCTTCGCAGGTATTACATCAAAACAAAATTACCAATTTACTAGTCCATTACCTCTTTCCAAATAGTTATTTCTTATTAACTCCGCCTATTAAAAGGCAGAGTTCCCACAATATCTAATGCCTGTTATAATTTATAAAAAATTATTTTATCATCTGATAGTACAATTTCCACCATCGCTGGGTAACGTAACATAAATTTGTATCCCTTGCCCTCTTATCCTTCTTTCATAATTCTTGCTAAATGATTTTTCAAATTTTCCATAAATTGACAAAACCATGAAAAAAACCTTCGTCACTGAAATCAATCATCTCATTCAAAGTCAATAATTTGACCTTACTTAAAAAATCCATTTTCCTTGGCCAGACACCATCTTGTCCAGCCAAAAGGCTGCTCAAACTTGCTGCTGTTCCAGCATCTCAATTCTGTAATGGGCCCTGTTCATCACTCCAGATCCAAAATTCTCTGAATCAAAGACCTCTCTTCATATTTAAGAATAACACTTTCATCCACTACAGCAACAGTAATTCTTTTGTCCAAAGGCATATTAAGGTTAAATGGACTAGTCTAATATTCTTTCATGTTTAGTCTCTGTTAACTTCATGTAGATATTATCATTGAACACCCTTCACCTCCCAGGTGTTACATCAATATAAAGTTTCTAATTTACTAGGCCCATTGCTTCATTCCAAATAATTTCCTCTCATTTACTCACCCTATTAAAAGGCAAAGTTTCAACAAAATCTGATGCTTGTTTGCAATCCATAAGAAAATTATTTTTGCCATCCAGTAGTATAATCGTCATCATTGCTGGATAATGTAATGTAAACTTTTAACTCTTTTCCCAAAGACTTCTTTTAACTTCATTAAGAGAGATCTTTTCTTGGACAACAACTGCGTAGTAATATCCCGATAAAAGAAAACCTTTGAACCATGATATTCAAGTGGACTCTTTATTCTTTCTATGGCTAAAATCTTTTCCTTATCTTGATATTTTGAATACTTAATTACTATAGAGTGGGGTTTCTCATCTGATTGCAGCCAGGACCTAAGGGCTCTAGGTGCTTTTTCAATTTCAAATGGGCCTTCAAATTTATTTACTCCAGAATACTCAGTATCCATCCTTGGAGAAACTGAGTCATGTCATGTTTTTCTTCTCCTTCCTCCAAACCAACAATCTTAATATTGTTCCTCCTACTAAAATGTTCCATCTTATCAATTTTTTTCCTGAAATTATCTTCCTCTCAACAATTTCTTCCTTCAATTCGAACTCCAAATTTTCTAGCTTCTCCTTTACATTTCCAACCTTCCATTGAATTTTCATAACTTCCTTATTCTCTTCACCTTTCCGTTCATGGACTTGCATCATATTTATTAATTGGTTGTATTTTTTCTTTATATTTTTATTCTCCTCTATTAAAAGTTTATTTGTACTTGCATTAAGCCCATTTGGATCCGCTTTGTGCTTACCGTATTTTGTAATTCAAAATCGATGTTGTTTTTATCCTTGGATTTATATTTAACTCATTTAACATCTTTACACACTGAAGTAACTTCATTGCAATTACTCGTCTCACTCAAATACGATGATCTGTCTTTGCTTAAGGAATTTGTTTCCCTTGGCCCGGCGCCATCTTCTCCAGCCAACAGGTTGGAACGACTTGCTGCTGTTCCCAGTAACTTAACTCTCTGACGGGCCCCGGTCGTCACTCCGGATCTGAGGTTCCTCTGCACCAAAGGTCTCTGTTGGGCACTATCAGTAGCCCCAATAATGACACAGACAAAAGGCTGAGGGGAATGATAGGCTTTATTGCACTAGAGACTGCTGGCCCAGGTACAGGCTAGGAAAAGAATGGAAAGGAGAGGGGACTCGACCTTTATGGCTTGGGGTCACATGGGCAGGACTAAGGGAGGAGCCAAGGCAGGAAGACACCCAGAGGGTGGGCCAGCCAGTACACATAATCATATCACCACATTCGCCCCCACTTTTAAAAAATGGAACCCACCGGAAAAACAGACAGAAAAACTGGGGTAACAACAGTAACAGCCATAACAATAACAGTAAGAACAACAGCAGCAGTGTTAACACTGATTACAAAAGGGGGGCCGGAGAAGCAGACGCCCCCACCGGCTAGAGGTTGAGCCGCACAGGCGGCCTCCTCAAGCAGACGCCCCCACCGCTAGAGGTTGAGCCGCACAGGTGGCCTCCTCAAGCAGACGTCCCCACCGGCTAGAGGTTGAGGTGCACGGGTGGCCTCCTCTGTCTGCCGGACCGCTGGAGAACCAGGACATCCGTACGGCATTCCTCCGGAGAGGAGGCCGACGGGAGAGTACCCACTGCAGGAACTGTCCTAGTTGGGGTGCTGGCACTGGACTCCTGGAGTGGTGGGGGGGTCCTCCGCTGCTGCATGGGGTTGGATGCCTGGATATCCGGCGCTCCTCCGGAGAGGCAGCTGACGGGGGACCGTCCACTGCAGGAAAAGTCTGGGTTGGGGTGCTGGCAGTGGACTCCTGGAGTGCTGGGGGGGTCCTCCGCTGCGGCATGGGGGGTAGATGCCTGGACGTCTGGCAGCAAGGTAGGCAGCTCGGACTCCAGGGTCGTGCTCTGATGCAGCATGATCAGATCTGCGACGTGGTCAGCAGGTGGCAAGGCAGTCGCAGGGTCTCCAGCCCTTGTCAGGTCTCGCATTGGCACAGTGTCCTCGTGGCCGTCCGGGTACCTCACAAATGCGTATTGAGTGTTTGCATGTATGAGGTGCACCACTTCAACCAGTGGGTCCATCTTATGGTCTCTGATGTGCTTCCGAAGAAGAACCAGCCCCGGGGTTGTCAGCCAGAGAGGGATGGAGGAACCATTCACTGACCTCCTAGGGAAAGCAAAGAGGAATTCATGAGGAGTTGTGTTAGTATCGGTGCACAGTAATGACCAGATGGCATGGAGAGCTTCAGGCAAGACATCCTGCCAGCGGGACACTGGCATATTTTTGGACCTAAGGGCCAGGAGCATCACCTTCCAGATGGTACCATTCTCCCTTTCCATCTGGCCATTACCTCTGGGGTTATAGCTGGTGGTCCTGCTGGTGGTTATGTCTCTGGCCAAAAATTACTGTCGCTCATGAATGAGGTCCCCCGGTCACTATGAATATAGTCAGGGTACCCGAACAGAGCAAAGATGCTGCCCAGGGCCTTGATGACCCTAGCCGAAGTCATATCTGGGCAGGCAATTGCATAGGGGAATCTGGAAAATTTGTCCACCACTGTCAGGAAATAGGCATTCCTATTTGTGGTCGGGAGGGGTCCTTGAAATTGACACCGAGTCAATCAAAAGGGCGGATGGCCTTGATGAGGTGTGCCTTTTCTGGCCAGTAGAACTGGAGCTTACACTTGGTGCCGATCTGGCAGTATCTGGTTGTGGACCAGACGTCCTCTACGGAGTACCGGAGGTTTCGCGTCTTGACAAAATGGTACAACCTCATGACTTCGGGATGGAACAGATTATCGTGCAGGATCTGGAGATGGTCGAGATGCACACTGGCACATGTCCCTCAGGATAGGGCATCCCAGCCAGTAGAAGATAACATAGTTGTAGGTGGATAGTTCAATCTTCCACCTCAGAATCTTGTCATTCTTGATCTTACCCCGTTGTTTGGCATTGAACATGAAGGTCACTGCCCTCTTACTGGCTAGCTAGTGCCACCAGTGGCGCATCACCTCAGCGATCGCTTGTGCCTCCTTCTCAGTGGAGAAGTGTCAGAGTTCGGGACCATGAAGGGTGCAGGAAAAAAAATGCTAAAGGCCTGCCTGCCTGGTTTAGTATGGCGGCCAGTGCAAAATCGGAGGCATCGCTTTCCATCTGGAAGGGGACGGACTCATCCATGGCATGCATATGGTCCTAGCGATGTCTACTCGAATTTGATTAAAAGCAGCCTGGGCTTCCGCCGATAATGGGAAGGTGGTTGATCGAATTAGAGGGTGGGCCTTATTGGCGTAGTTGGGCACCCATTGTGTGTAATACAAGAACAACCCCAGGCACCTCTTTCGTGCCTTCAGGGTGTTTGGGACAGGGAGCTCCATGAGGGGTGGCATGCGGTCTGGGGGTTGGGGGCAATGACACCATGTGCCATGAAACAACCAAGAAGGGCCAGGCACTCCGTGTTGAACACACACTTGTCCTTGTTGTACGTCAAGTTGAGGGACTTGGCAGGTATGCGTCCAACTGGGTGAAGCGGTTGATGGTCTGACCGTAATCAATTACCATCTGGGGCTTGCCCGCCTTTCTGACCACGAGGACCTGTGCTCTCCAGGGACTGGTGCTAGGGGCTATGATCCTGTAGAGCTCGTCGAAAGAACCAAAGACTTGTTGATCCAAACCAAGGCTTTTATTAGCAAAAGACAGGAGCTCTTCCAGGTGGCCGACCAGTCTGGAATGATCTGACCTGGCTAGGGACACAACCCTTTAAGGCCCAGACAATAGGCGTGGCTTAGCTCTCAGCCAATCGCTGTAAGCACACTCTAGATACAGTAACTATATACACTATGTACATTGGTAATAGATCTGTACTATTACATTCACCCCTTCTTGGAGAACTGACCCTGGAAAAAAAAAACAAAAAAAAAAACCGAGGGAGAGAATGAAAGGAAGGGGTAAGTCAAGGACTGTAGCGGCCAGGGGGTCTGACCATCCGTCGTGACCGCCGTGGTGCCGGGATTGGGGTCGCAGGGATGGTGTTGCCAGCGGGCTCGTCGGGTGTGACTGCTCCGTCGCTCAATTCCCCAGTCGTGTTGTCAGCAGGGTGGCCCGGGTCGTTAGGGTGCTGTTGGTCCTTCTGTTGTGGCACGGGGCCTGGGGAATAAAGAGTTGGGGAAGGTTGGGTTGGGGGGTTTGCTGGGTCTACCGCGTGCTGAGCTAGGTCCCGCACCGAAACAGTATCCTCCCGCCCGTCTGGGAACTCAATGTAGGCGTAATGTGGGTTCGCGTGGAGTAGAGTCACTCGGTCGACCAAGGGGTCATTCTTTGAGCGCCGGACGTGGCGTCGCAAAAGGTCGGGGCCAGGGACGGTGAGCCATGCCGGTAGAGTGGTTCCTGATTCGGATTTCCTCGGGAAAAGGAACATCCTTTCGTGGGGGGTGGCATTTGTTGCAGTACGTAGGAGGGAGTGGATGGAGTGTAAGGCACTAGTGAGAACCTCCTGCTAGTGAGAGGTGGGGAGACCTTAGACCGGAGAGCCAGTGTAACCGCTCTCCATATGGTGGCATTCTCCCTCTCGACCTGGCCGTTACCATGTGGGTTATAGCTCGTGGTCCTGCTTGAAGCGATACCACACTCCAGAAGGAACTGTTGTAGCTCCGCGCTCATGAATGAGGACCCCCTGTCACTGTGGATGGAATTGGGGTATCCGAAAATGGCGAAAATACTGTGAAGGGCCTGTATCACTGAGGTGGCAGTGGTGTCTGGGCAGAGCACAGCGAATGGGAAGCGGGAGTACTCGTCGATGGCCGTAAGGATGTAGGTATTACGGTTGGTCAATGGTAGGGGCCCTTTAAAGTCTACGCTAAGACGTTTGAAGGGGCGGGTGGCTTTGATAACGTGGGAGTTATCCGGACGGAAGAAGTGGGGCTTGCATTCAGCGCACACTGAACAGGCTCGGGTCATGGAGCGGATCTCCTCGACTGTGTAGGGTAGGTTGCGCGCCTTGACAAAGTGGGCAAACCTAGTGACCCCTGGATGACAGAGCGCCTCATGGAGTTTCTGTAGTCTGTCCATCTGTATGCTGGCACACGGCCCCCTGGAGAGCGCGTCAGGCGGGTCGTTGAGCTTACGAGGCCGGTACAGGATGTCATAGTTAAAGGTGGAGAGTTCGATTCTCCATCTGGCGATTTTGTTGTTTTTTACCTTACCACGCTGGGTGTTGCTGAACATGAAGGAGACCGCGCGTTGATCAGTCAACAGTGTAAAGCGCCTCCAAGCGAGGTAATGTCTCCAACGACGCACTGCTTCAACTATGGCCTGGGCCTCCTTCTCGACCGAGGAGTGTCTACTCTCCGAACCCTGGAGGGTTCTGGAGAAGAAGGCTACAGGCCGACCGGCCTGGTTCAAGGTGGCTGCCAGGGCGAAGTCGGATGCATCGCTCTCGACTTGAAATGGGACAGACTCATCGATCGTGTGTAGCGTCACAGCAGCGATGTCGGATTTGATTCGATCGAAAGCCGCTGTGGCTTCGGTTGAGAGGGGAAAGGAGGTGGTCTTGATAAGAGGACGCGCCTTGTCGGCGTAGTGTGGAACCCATTGGGCGTAATACGAGAAAAGGCCCAGGCAGCGTTTGAGAGCTTTCTGGGTATGGGGGAGGGGTAAGTCCATTAGGGGACGCATGCGGTCAGGATCTGGCATGACTATCCCGTTCTCCACCACGCAACCTAGAATAGCGAGTCGTGTGGTCTGGAAGACATACTTGTCCAAATTGTAAGTCAGGTTCAGCCGACGGGCAGTTTGAAGAAATTTGTCTAGGTTGGCGTCGTGGTCCTGCGTGTCGTGGCCGCAGATGGTGATATTGTCCAGATACGGGATGGTAGCGGTTAGCCCGTTCTGGTCCACCATCCTGTCCATTTCCCGCTGGAAGACCGCGACACCATTCGTAACCCTGAATGGTACCCTGAGAAATTGATATAGCCGCCCATTCGCTTCAAAGGCAGTGAATGGTCGGTCCTCGCAGCGGATCGGGAGCTGGTGGTAGGCTGAACGTAGGTCAATGGTGGAGAAAATGCGGTTTTGGGCGATCTGGTTCACCACATCTGTGATGCGTGGCAGGGGGTACGCATCCAGGAGTGTGAAGCGGTTAATGGTCTGGCTATAGGCGACCACCATCCGTAGTTTTTCCCCGTTCTTGGCAACCACCACCTGGGCTCTCCAGGGGCTTGAACTGGGTTCGATGATGCCCTCATCCAGCAATCTACGCACCACACTCCTAATGAATTGCCTGTTTTCGTAACTATATTCCCGACTTTTGGTGGCCACAGGCTTCCAGCTAGGGGTGAGGTTTGCGAAGAGTGCTGGCGGGGCAATCCGGAGTGTGGAAAGGCCACAGGATTGGCTCCGGGGCACGGGGGCGGGTTGCTCGGGTGCTTCGGGGGTGGGGCGATGGCAGACCGAGAGGGGGGCGTGGGGTCCCCCAAAGTGTAGGGACACCGTTCGGAACTGACACTGGAAGTCTAATCCCAGCAACACTGGGGCGCACAATTGGGGAAGGATGAATAATTTGAAGTGGGTGACCGTTACGCCCTGTACTTCCAGCATGGCGATGCAATACCTCTTTATCCCAGTCGAGTACGACCTCGTCGCTAATGAGATCCTCTGGGTAGTGGGGATAATGTCAAGTCCCCAGCGGAGGGCCAGATCTGGCAGGATAAAACTGTCAGTTGACCCAGAGTCAAATAAGCAATTGGTGTAGTGTCCATGCACTTTAATCAGTTCCATTGCTCTGGTGAGGGGATGAGAGCATTGCTGGTTTAGTGTTATTGAAGCAGTTGACAGGGGAGTTTTGCGCGATGACGTCACGCAACGGGATGACGTAGTCAACGCTCGAGGAGCAGGTTGGAGGACCTCCCAGAAGTGCTATTGTGGCGGCGTCGGCGGGTGAATGGTAAGTAGTGGGGTTTGTAGTTGCTCGCGTTTGGCGGTGGGTAGGTCATTGGTCGCGGCGGTCAGGCCCTGGCGGTCGTCGGCGATGGACGCTAGAGTGAGTACTTGGTTGGCCGCGGGGGTGGCTGTGGCGGCGGTAGCAGCAGCGGTAGCGTCGGCCCTGGGGGTATCTGTGGCGGCGGCAGTAGCGGCGGTAGCTTTGGCCCCGGGGGTGCCTGTGGCGGCGGCAGCAGCGGCGGTAGTGTCAGCCCCGGGGGTGTCTGTGGCTGCGGCAGCAGCGGCGGTAGCATCGAGTGTTCCGCACGGGGGCAAGAGGCGGGCCAACACCATGGTTGCGAGGGTGGGCTGCCCCTTCCGGGTTCGACGTCTCCGTGATGTCAGGCGTTGCCGTGCAGGGGAGCCCTCACTCTCATTGGACGAGAGCTCTGGGGAAGAAGAGTTTGAATGGGATAGTGGCAGTTGGGCTTCACACGAGGCACTGTGTTTGCTGGCGGCCATTTTAGACCTACAGACTGCAGCAAGGTGGCCCTTTTTATGGCACTTCTGGCACCTGGCTTTTCTTGCTGGGCACTGGGATCTGCTGTGTTTGTCTCTCCTGCAGAAATAACATTTTGGGTTCGCAGGGGGCAGGGTAGCAGCAGCTGACAGGCAATCAGTGGTAGGGTAGAAGGGCACTCTACTCACATCAGAACGTGGGGTCCAGTCCCTAGAGAACTCGGTGGACTTTAAGGCTGCATCCTCCATTGTGATTGCAATCCGGGCCACGTCGTCTAGTTTTTCTACCCCTTGCTCGAGCAAGTGCAGCCTCACTTCGTTCGATCGGAGCCCGGCCACATAGGCATCCCGGACGAGATCATTTGTGATCTCGGCAGCAGTTTTGTCCACACAGTTACAGTCCTTGCACAATGCTTTTAATACTTGTAAATATGCCCTGCTGGACTCGCTGGGCTGTTGCTTCCTTGAAGCAAGCACGAGCCGGGATGAACTCTGTTCTCCGGTTGATTATACAGTTCTGTCAGTACCTTTATGACTGCGGTGTAAGTGGTCTCATCCTGGATGTTCTCGTAGACTCTCAAGGACACCATAGACAGCAATGCTGTTAGACGCTGGTTATCCTCCTCCACTTCAATGAGTCTCAGGAAGTTTTCAAAGTTCAGCAGCCAGAACTTAAAGGCTTTGAAGGCTGTAGCTGACTGTGGGTCGATATCAAGTTTTTCTGGCCGAGTTAAACGCTCCATCCCTTTCAAAAAAAAATTATTTTTGCTAATAAATTTGTAGAGCTCGTCGAAAGAACCAAAGACTTGTTGATCCAAACCAAGGCTTTTATTAGCAAAAGACAGGAGCTCTTCACAGGTGGCCGACCAGTCCGGAATGATCCGACCTGGCTAGGGACACCACCCTTTAAGGCCCAGACAATAGGCGTGGCTTAGCTCTCAGCCAATCGCTGTAAGCACACTCTAGATACAGTAATTATATACACTATGTACATTGGTGATAGATCTGTACTATCACAGATCCCCTCCGCTAGGAGTCACTGAACCTCATCCCGGATGAATTGCATGTCCTCCGAACTATAGCACTACTTTTGGTGGCAATCAGTTTGTAATCTGGGGTGAGGTTCGCGAACAGTGATGGGGGGGCACCCGCAGAGTGGTGAAGCCGCAGGACAGTGCTGGAGACTGAGTGCTGGGACCACAGGATGGTACCAGGTACTGGAGGTTGTGGATGGTCAGTGGTGGTTGGGGGCCTCCGAATGCCATTTTCACACTCCTGAACTGATTCTGAAAGTCGTGGCTTTCAGAATACATGCCCACTTGTCTTTTTAAGGACCCTGTGAGATCTGATTCCACCAACATTACAGATTGTCTGTTCCAGGCCATAAATAAATGTCCCCCCCCCCCACTGTATGGAATAATTTCTCCTCTTTCCCTCTTGGGCATTTTGCAAATTATTTTAAATTTGTGGCTTTTTGTTATCATGTTTTCCAGTTTAGCATCTTGAACATCTACAAATGTAATCACTCAGCTGCAGCTTATGACTTAACCTACTGAGGTATCAGGCATTGAATTTCTCCCTTCAGCACTTTTGCCCCCTGTCTTCCTTTAAGGGATTCCTTAAAATGTGACTTAGTAACTGGTGAATGAATGATCCATCTCAGCTTCCTTCCAACCATCTATAAAACCAGTTTTCAGCCAATTCAATTTATTGCACATGATATCAAGATGTGACTGAATACTCTGGATATAGCTAGACAATGGAATCAGACAAAATCATGGCAGACCTGGCTGTGCTCTAATCAAGGTGAACCAGAAGAGTTTCAGTAATGGTATCAATGCAATAATGTCAATAAATTGCCAAGGTGCATTCTGATCACAACAAAAGGAAACATTAAATTCTGATTATTTTGGACCATCTCGAGGTCCGATTTGTCATTTCCCGAGGGTGGAGGCAAGTCGTGGCATTTGGTATCCTCTGCAGGTGTCGGGAGAGGTGAGTATTGACCAGTTGTGCTCTCCGTAGTTGTGGGGTGTGGTGTGTGGCATTTAGCAGTGTCCGGAGGAGTGGGGTGCATCAGTAGGGCAGCCTGCTCAGCACTCATGTTGACCACGTCGTCATCGTCATCAGTCCTGTCTTCATTGGAGGTCTGGGAGGGTCTGGGTGGCAGTAGCACCCATGCCTGATTGGTTGAAGATGGCAGCACTGTGGGGGAGGGTGAGGCATGGCTGGCCTTCTTTCCTGGCTATGCTAGTTGTGCTGGGGGAAGTGACATCACGCCATTGGCTGTCCGTGAGGGCAACGTCATCATAGGTGGCGGAAAGTGACGTCATTCCGTAGACAGGAAGACAAGATACAAGATCAGTTAATTCAAAAAATCAATGTCTTAGAGAATTATAACAAATGAAACAATATAAAAATAGTTGGCATACAAGATCAGATATAAAGATGGATCCCACAAGTCTTGGAAGCAGAAGAACTACAAGATAAAATAGAAATTGAAAGAGCACATTGAACATCGGCACCAAAGCCTTATTCAAGCCAAAAACCATGTTCTATAATAATAAAATGACTAAGACACACAACAAGAGAAAAAATATTAGAGCAGGCAAAATATAAAGTAAAAGAAAATAAGCAGCCTCTGGAATATAAAGGACAAAAAACATTTTTCTATCCAGACATCAGCTTCGAGCTCTTAAAGAAACGGAAAGAATTTAACTTGACAAAGCAGATACTATGGAAGAAATTATATAATTTTAATCTACAACATCCAGTAATATTAAAAGTATTTATTCCAGGGGAAAGAAATAGACTGTTCTCAGACCCAAAGGATGCCCAATACTTTGCTGAACAACTGCCAAACAGACAACGATACGAGAAGTATTAAAAAAAGACTATCAAAACAATGTATAGAGATTAATTGTAAAGATAATAATGTAAATATAAAGTTGAAGTTTGAAAAAGATAAGGAGGGAAAAGATAAGAAAAAAAAGCTTTGTTACATTTTTGAAAAATATAGAGTGTTTCTCTGAGGGGGGCTAAAGAGAAGAAAAGAACTACTCCTGCAAAATCTGTTGAAGCTTGCAGTTATTACTGCAACCCAAATAGATAAGGGAATTGTGGTTGTCTGGGAAGGAGCCAAAGACAATCCAATACAGGGGGGACACTCATTATTTTGGATAGGAATATTTTTTGTGTTAATTTTAGTAGGGATTTCTAGGATAATTTGTTTTTTAACTGTGTCATTTAATTTAAAAAATAATATTGGGAAAAAAAGAGATGGAAGAGTTGAGGAGATGAGAGAGAATTGAAAAAAGAGGTATAAGATAGGTACATTAAATTTCATGACTGTAAATATTAATGGAATACACAACCACATTAAAAGGAAGAGGTTATGGACATTACTTAAAAAAGAAAAAATCAACATTGCTTTTGTGCAAGAAACACACTTAACCAAGATAGAATGCAGTAAATTGAAAAGAGACTGGGTAGACCATGTAGTGGCATCATCATACAAATCAAAATCCAGGGGAGTAGCTATATTAATCAACAAAAATCTACCAATCAGCATAAAAGAAATAATAACAGATCCAGCAGGTAGTTATGTAATGACAAAGTGCCAGATTTATTCTGAATTTTGGAATTTACTAAGCATCTATGCACCTAACAAAGAATACTAGCTATTCATGCAAAACATCTTCCTAATGATAGCAGATACACAGGGACATACCTTCCTTGGAGGGGATTTCAACTTCAACTTGGACCCAATGATGGACAAAACGGGGAAGACAATTAACAATAAAAATAAAGTAACTAAATTTACATGAAAAGCAATGGAGGATATGAAACTAATCAATATATGGAGGAAACAACACCTAAAAGAGAGAGAATATTCACACTACTCAAATAGACATAAAACCTATTCAAGAATTGACATGTTTTTGTTATCAGCACAGATCCAAGGAAGAGTTAAAAAAACAGAATATAAAGCAAGATTATTATCAGATCAATTTTCCCTATTATTAACAATTGAATTAGAGGATACCCCACCAAAGACATGGAGACTTAATCCTACACCGTTAAAAAGACAAGATTTCAAAGAATATATTGAACAACAAATTAAAATATACTTCAAGATAAATACGGAATCAGTAAAATATAAATTCATTTTATGGGACGCAATGAAGGCCTTTATTAGAGGGCAAATAATTAGATATATGACTAAAATTAAAAAGGAATATAATCGGGAAGTAGAACAGTTGGAAAAAGAGATAATCATCATAGAAAAGGAATTAGCAGAAAGAGAAGGTACAGAGAAAAAAAGAGAACTGGCAGAGAAAAAATTAAAATATGAAACATTACAATCATATAAAGTAGAGAAAAATATAATGAAAACAAATCAAAAATATTTTGAACTGGGAGAGAAAACACACAAAATATTGGCCTGGCAACTTAAAACAGAACAAGCTAAAAGTATCATTCTAACAACAAGAAAAGACGATAACCAGATCACATATAATCCATTGGAGATTAATGAAAATTTTAAAAGATTCTATAAACAATTATACCAAATTGAAAATAAAGAAAAAAATGTCAAAATTGATGAATTTTTATCTAACATTGAACTACCACATCTACAAATAGAAGAACAAAATAAATTGACGGAATCTTTTAAGACTGAAGAAATACAAGATATATTAATAAAACTACCAAACAATAAAACACCAGGTGAAGAAGGATTCCCTGTAGAGTTTTATAAAGTTTTTAAGGATCTATTAATCTCTCCCCTCCTAGAAGCAATAAATCAAGTAGAAGAGACCAAAAACTTACCAGAATCATGTAAAACAGCGATAATTACAGTAATCCCAAAAGAGGGAAAAGACCCGCTACTGCCATCTTCATACAGACCAATATCATTATTGAATACAGATTATAAATTAATAGAAAAATTACTAGCAAACAGACTGAATGATTATGTACCAAAACTAGTAAGGCAAGACCAAACTGGATTTGTTAAAAAAAGATGAGCAGCTGATAATGTTTGTAAACATATTAATTTAATACATGCAGCACAAATAAATAAAATACCAATGATAGCTGTTCCTTTAGATGCAGAGAAAGCCTTCAATAGGGTAGAGTGGAACTATTTGTTTCAAGTGTTACAGAAATTTAGACTACCGGAAAAATTTATTAACTACATTAGAGCATGAGATAATGGATCGTTAGCAAAGGTAGTAATAAATGGATATGTATCAGATCACTTTAAATTAGGCAGGTCAACAAGACAGGGATGCCCATTATCCCCTTCACTGTTCGCTTTGGTTATTGAACCACTAGCCAAGTTGATAAGGAAGGAAGCTATAATAAAAGGAATAAAAATAAAAGAGAAAGAATATAAAATCATCCTATTTGCAGATGACATCATAGTATATTTAACAGAACCAGATAAGTCAATAAAATCTACATATGAAACTGAAAGAATATGGAGAGATATCAGGGTACAAGATTAACACCAATAAAAGTGAAGTGATCCCAATGAACAAAATGATTATTCAGAATTTTAAAAAAATACTCTTTTCAAATGGCAATCACAGGTGATATGTTACCTTGGTATCAAAATAGATAACAAGCTGAAACATTTATACAAATTAAATTATGAACCATTAATTAAAAAAATACAGGAAGATCTAGAGAATTGGAAAGAACTACCATTAACTTTAATAAGAAGAGTACACTATATTAAGATGAATGTGTTCCCACGAGTGCAATATCTATTCCAAACTTTACCAATCCCCCTGACAGAGAAATATTTTGCAAAACTGAAGAAAATTGTAAGGAAATTTTTATGGGAAGGTAAGAAATCAAGAATAGCGCTAGAAAAATTTACATGGAGTTACAAACAAGGAGGTTTACAGCTACCAAACTTCAAAAATTACTACAGGGTGGCACAATTAAGGTGCTTATCAGATTTTTATCAGAGAGGAGAAAAACCAGACTGGACTAAAATAGAATAAAACAAATTGGGAGAAAATATCCCGGAACACATACTTTATAAATGGGATGAAAAATTGGTGCAATATAACAATTCACCGGTACCACATCACATACTTAAATTATGGAAAAAATACACCTGGAAGAAAAAAAGATAAATTATCAAATACCAAAAATGATATTAACACAAAACCCATTAATCCCCTTTACAATGGACAATTTATTTTTCAAGGAATGGGACAGAAAAGAAATTAAGAAAATAGAAGATTGCTTTTGGGGAAATAATTTATTAACATTTGAGGAATTAAAAGATAAATATGGAATAACACAAAGTACAATATTTACATATTGCCAATTGAAAACTTACCTAAAAGATATATTGGGAAATAGCTTGAGATTACCAGAAAGTAGCAACTATGAATATTTAATCACAGACACAATGATAATTAAACAAATTATTACAAACATGTACATCAAATTACAATATAAAGAAGAAGATGAAATAAAGTATAAACTTTATTTATAAATATTTAAACACAGAGATAAAGAACAAAACATGGGAGAAGTTATGTATAGGAACAATGAGGAACATGATAAATACTAGATTATGTATGATTCAATATAACTGGCTACACAGATTATATATCACTCCTCAGAATTAAAGAATAGTACCCAACAGCTTCGGATAGATGTTTTCGTTGCAAAAAAGAGATTGGAACAACATTACATGCAATTTGGACATGCTCAAAAGTAAAAATATTCTGGGAAGATTTAAACCTTTTCTTTGGCTTGGCTTCGCGGATGAAGATTTATGGAGGGGTATGTCCATGTCTGCTACAGGCTCACTGGTGACTGACAAGTTCAATGCGGGACAGGCAGGCACGGTTGCAGCGGTTGCAAGGGAAAATTGGTTGGTTGGGTTTTTCCTCCTTTGTCTTTTGTCAGTGAGGTGGGCTCTGCGGTCTTCTTCAAAGGAGGTTGCTGCCCGCCGAACTGTGAGGTGCCAAGATGCACGGTTGGAGGCAATATCAGCCCACTGGTGGTGGTCAATGTGGCAGGCACCAAGAGATTTCTTTAAGCAGTCCTTGTACCTCTTCTTTGGTGCACCTCTGTCTCGGTGGCCAGTGGAGAGTTCGCCATAGAACATGATCTTGGGAAGGCGATGGTCCTCCATTCTGGAGACGTGACCCACCCAGCGCAGTTGGATCTTCAGCAGCATGGATTCGATGCTTGCGGACTCTGCCAGCTTGAGTACTTCGATGTTGGTGATGAAGTCATTCCAATGAATGTTGAGGATGGAACAGAGACAGCGCTGATGGAAGCGTTCTAGGAGCCGTAGGTGATGCCGGTAGAGGACCCATGATTCGGAGCCAAACAGGAGCATGGGTATGACAACGGCTCTGTACACGCTGATCTTTGTGTGTTTCTTCAGGTGGTTGTTTTTCCAAACTCTTTTGTGTAGTCTTCCAAAGGCGAGTCTGTTGTCTATCTCGTTGTCGATCCTTGCATCTGATGAAATGGTGCAGCCGAGATAGGTAAACTGGTTGACCGTTTTGAGTTTTGTGTGCCTGATGGAGATGTGGGGGGGCTGGTAGTCATGGTGGGGAGCTGGCTGATGGAGGACCTCAGTTTTCTTCAGGCTGACTTCCAGGCCAAACATTTTGGCGGTTTCCGCAAAACAGGACGTCAAGCGCTGAAGAGCTGGCTCTGAATGGGCAACTAAACCTAATATTAAACAAAATCACAAAAATAATATACCCAATGATCCAAAATATTTTCTGTTAAATAATATAAAAGACAAAAAAGGACTAAAATTAGACAAAGCCCAAATAAAATTTATTATGGCAACACTAGCAGTCGCCAAAAAATGTATATGACAACCTAGAAATTGGAAACAAACCTTAAAATACAAAAGTGGTAGACAGAAATAAACAAGTGTATTCCATTAGAAAAAAATGGAAAAGTGTACATTATTAGACCAAATTTGGGAACCATACATAAAATATGTCGGAGAATGCCGACCACAAACCTCCATCTTGTAAAACAACATAATTATGAGCACAATAAGATTTAAATATGTGAAAGTAGATGATACACCTTTATCCCCCTTTTTTTTGTTATTTCTTTGTTTTAAGTGTTTTATCATTTATTGATTTTTGATGAGGGTGGGGAAGGGGAGAGAGGAAGTGGGGAAAAGCAAAAATGTCACTATGCATATATTGTTGATCATTTGTTGATGTTGTTATTGATATGACTCATAGTGCAAAAATAAAAAAAGTTAAAAAAAAGAAAGGGCCACCCTTTTCGAGGAACAAAAAGGATTCAGCAGGTAGGCACAGGTAAGGACAAATTTTTAAAAATATATCATATATATTTTGTTCATCTAGTCATAGACAGCCAAAGCAAGAGAATGCTACCCTTGCAAAATGTGTGTTGTCAGGGAAGCCAGCAGAATCCCCGATGATTTCATCTGTGAGCTGCAGCTCCTGACTAGCTGAGTTAAGGAACTGGAACTGGAGTTGGATGAACTCTGGATCATTCAGGAGGCAGAGGAGTGAAAGACAGGAGTTACATGGACACTATCACACTCAGGAGATAGGAGGAGGATAGCTGGGTGACAATCAGGAGAGGGAAAGGGAACAGACAGGGAGTGCAGGGCACCTCTGTGGCTGTTCTCTTAAATAACAAGTATACCATTTTGGATTCTGTTGGGGATGGGGGGTAATGACCTACCAGGGACAAGCCACGGAGATCAGGTCTCTGGCACAGAGTCTGGTACTGTGGCTAAGAATGGAAGGGAAGAGAAGAGGTGAGCTATAATGATAGGGGATTCCATAGTTAGGGGGGCAGATAAGAGGTCCTGTGGAAGAGATCAAGTATCGTGGATGGTATATTTCCTCCCTGGTGCCAGGGTCTGAGATAGCTCAGATCGAGTTCACGGCATTCTCAGGTGGGAAGGTGAGCAGCCAGATGTTGCGGTCCACGTAGGGAGGGTGAGGAGGTCCTGCAAGGAGAGTTCAGGGAATTAGGTGCTAGGTTGGAGGACAGGACCTCCAGGGTACTGATCTCAAGATTGATACCTGTGCGACATTCTAGTGAGGTTAGAAATAAGAGGATAATGCAGCTTAAGATATGGCAAAAAACATGGTTTAGGAGGGAGGGGCTTCAGGTTTCTAGATCATTAGCTCTCTTCCAGGGAAGGTGGGACCTGTTCTGATTCGATGGTCTGATCTGAACTGGAAGGGGACTAATATCTTTGCGGTAATGTTTGCTAGTGTTGCTCTAGGGTGTTCAAACTAGATTTGGAGACGAAGGGGAACCAGAGTGCCAGAGCAGATATAGAAGTGAAAAGGATGATGTGAAAATTGCATGCACTGTTAGAAGTCAATGGGTTGAATGTGGTGTAAATGTTCTAAGGTGCATTTATTTCAATGCAAGGAGTACTGTAGGAAAGGTGGGTGAGCTTAGAGTGTGGATTGGCACATGGCATTATGAGATTGTGGCCATTAGTGAAACTTGGTTGCAGGAGGGGCAAGATTGGCAGCTCAATGTTTTGGGCTTCTGTTACTTTAGACATGATAGAATGAAGGGTATGAAAGAGGGAAGAGTGGCATTGCTCATCAGGGAAAATATCACAGCTGTGCTCAGGCAGGACAAACCAGAGGGTTTGTCCACTGAGGCTATTTGGTTGGAGCTGAGGAACGGGAAAGGTATAACATCATTCATGGCGTTGTATTATAGAGTGCCCAATTGTCAGTGAGAATTGGAGCAGCAAATCTGTAGAGAGATGGCAGATATCTGCAGGAAATATACGGTTGTGATAGTTGGAGATTTTAACTTTCCACATATAGACTGGGACTTCCATACTGTAAAAGGGCTGGATGGATTGGACTTTGTCAAATGTGTTCAGGAAAGTTTTCTAAATCAATAAATTAAGGTACTAACTAGAGAGAGTGCAATACTGGATCTCCTATTAGGGAACAAGACAGGACAATTGGCAGAACTATGTGTAGAGGAACATTTTGGGTTCAGTGATCATAATGCCATTAGTTTTAAGTTAATTACAGGGAAGGATAGGTCTGGTCCTTGGGTTGAGATTCTAAATTGGAGAAAGGCCAATTTTTAGGAAATGAGAAAGAATCGAGAATGCGTAGATTTGGATCAAATGTTTTTTGGGAAAGGATGTGAGAATTAAGTGGAGGAACTTAATTGAAATTTTGATAGTACAGGTTTTGCATGTTCCTGTCAGGATTAAAAGTAAGGTTAGAAGGCATAGAGAACCTTGTTTTTTGAGGGATAGTGGTGAAGAAGAAGAGAGAGGTGTATAACAGGTATAGACAACATGGAGCAAATGAGATACTTGAAGAGTATAAAAATGCATGAAAAACCTCAAAAAAGGGGAAAAAATAGTCCCCTTGAAGATTCAGAGTGATCAGGTTTGTATGGAGCTGAAAGAGATGGGGGGGGGAGAGATCTTAATTTTTTTTTTGTCAGTATTCACTCAGGAAAAGGGCACAGAGTTGTGGGAAGTAAGGAAAACAAGCAGTGAGGTAATCAAACCTATACAGATTAAAGAGGAGGAAGTGCTTGCTGTGTTAAAGCAAATAAGGATGGGTAAATCCCAGGGCCTGACAAGATACTCCAACCGACCTTGAGGGAGGCTAGTGTAGAAATTGCAGGGGCTCTGGCAGAAATATTTAAAATGTCCTTAGCCATGGGTGTGGTGTCAGAGGATTGGAGGATAGCTCACATTGTTCTGTTGTTTAATAAAGGCTCCAAATGTAACCCTGAAAATTATAGGCCAGTGAGCCTGATGTCAGTAGTAGGTAAATTATTTGAAGATGTTCTAAGAGATCGGATATACAATTATTTTGATAGCCATGGACTGATTAGGGACACTCAACATTGCTTTGTGCATGGTAGATTCTGTTTAACCAATCTGATAGAGTTTTTAGTGGAGGTTATCAGGAAAGTGATGAAGGAAAGGCTCTGGATGTTGTCTACATGAATGTTAGTAAGGCCTTTGACGAGGTTCCTCATGAGAGGATAGTCAGGAAGGTTCAGATGCTCGGTATTCATAGTGAAGTAGTGAACTGGATTTGACAATGAAGAAGCCAGAGTGTAGTGGTGGGTGATTGCTTCTCAGAATGGAGGCCTGTGACTGGTGGTTTGCCTCAGGGATCAATGCTGGGATTTTTGTTTGTCATGTATATCAATGATCTGGATGATAATGCGGTAAATTGGATCAGCAAGTTTGCAGATTACATTAAAATTAGAGGTGTCTTGGAACATTGGAACCGGTTCTGGGGCAGATGGGACTGGTACAAACAGGACGGTCTGCATCTGAGCAGGGCCGGGACCAATGTTCTTGGGGGTTTGTTTGCTAGCGCTGTTGGGGAAGGTTTAAACTAATGTGGCAGGAGAATGGGACGAAGTCCAGAGTGTCAGAGGAATGTAAAATGAGAATAGAAGCAAAGGGTAGCAAGGTAAAAAGCATTAGGGGCAGGCAAGTAAAAGCGGGGGGTGGGAGGGGGGTATCAAAAAGAGCTATTTATTTACATAATGGTAAAAGAGATAAGAGTGTGGCTAAAGAAAGGCTGAAGGCTTCGTGTCTCAATGCAAGGAGCATTTGTAATAAAGTGGACAAATTCAATGTGGAGATAGCTGTTAATAACTATGATATAGTTGGGATCACAGAGACATGGCTTCAGTGGGAGCATGACTGGGATCTCAACATTCAGGGTTACTCGACATTCAGGAGGGATAGACAGAATGGAAAAGGAGGTGGAGTAGCCTTGTTGGTTAGGGAAGAGGTGAATGTCATTGAAAGGAAGCACATCAGTGTAGAGGATGTGGAATCCATATGGGAAGAGCTGCGAAACATGGAGGGGCAGAAGACGCTAGTGGGAGAAGTGTGCAGGACGCCTAACAGTAGCAGTGAGGTTAGTGAAGGAGTCATGAAGGAAATTGGTAATGCATGCAACAAGGAGGTGGTAGTTGTAATGGGTGACTTTAATCTACATGTAGATTGGGTGAACCAAATTGGTAAGGGTAAAGTTGAAGAGGATTTTTTAGAATGTATGCAGGATTGTTTTCTAAATCAGCATGTTGAGGAATCGATGAGGGAACGAGCCATTCTAGACTGGGTATTGAGTAATGGAGAAGGGTTAATTAGGGTTGTGAGGAACCCCTTGGGTGTGAGTGATCACAATATGGTGGAATTCTTCATTAGGATGGAATGTGACAGAATTGATATGGATACAAAGGTTTTGAACTTGAAGAGGGATAACTTTGATGGTATGAGATGTGAATTGGCTAAAATATATTGGCAAATGGTACTTTTTATTATAATTTTTATTTTTCATACTGTGAACCATATCAACCAAAATATATACAAACGTTTCTCATTAAATATACACAGTGGCATTTTCTCCCTTTTATCCCCCTACCTTCCCTCCCCCCTTCCCAACCCCCTCCAAAACCAATAAATATTCAACATATACAATACAATAAAACCATTACATAATGTCATAACACAATGAAAAATAAACAAGAAAAATGTGTCATCTACTTTTACACACTGGATCAAGTTGTTTTGTCTTCTTATCATTTTAGGGGTGGAGGTCCAAGGCAAGCCTTCTCTGTTATGTTCCATGTACGGTTCCCAAATTTGTTCAAATAATGTGACTTTATTTTTTAAATTATATGTTATTTTTTCCAATGGAATACATTTATTCATTTCCATGTACCATTGCTGTATTCTCATGCTCTCTTCCATTTTCCAAGTTGACATTATACATTTTTTTGCTACTGCTAAGGCTATCATAATAAATCTTTTTTGCACTTTATCCAATTTGAGGCCTAATTCCTTACTTCTTATATTACTTAGAAGAAAGATCTCTTGATTCTTTGGTATGTATTTTTTTTGGATTTTATTTAATATATGATTTAGATCTTCCCAAAACATTTTCACTTTCTCACATGCCCAAATTGCATATACTGTTGTTCCCATTTCCTTCTTACAGCAAAAACATCTATCTGATAATGTTGGATCCCATTTTTTTAACTTTTGGGGTGTGATATATAACCTGTGTAACCAATTATACTGTATCATGCGTAACCTTGTGTTTATTATATTCTTCATAGTTCCAGAACATAACTTTTCCCATGTTTCATTTTTTAATCTTTATGTTTAAATCCTTTTCCCACTTTTGTTTGAGTTTATAGCTTATTTCATCATTTTCCTTATCTTGCAGCTTAATGTACATGTTCGTTATAAGTCTTTTAATTATCATTGTGTCTGTAATCAGATATTCAAAGCTGCTTCCTTCTGGTAATCTCAGTCTGTTTCCCAATTTATCCTTTAAATAAGCTTTCAGTTGATGATATGCAGACATTGTACCATGAGTTATTCCATATTTGTACCGCTGCAATCGTGTCTGCCTGTCCCGCATCGGACTTGTCAGCCACAAACGAGTCTGCAGCTGACGTGGACTTTTTACCCCTTCCATAAATCTTCGTCCGCGAAGCCAAGCCAAAGACTTCAACTGTTAAAATGTTAATAAATTATTTCCCAAAAAACAATTTTCTATTCTTTTGATTCCTTTTCTCTCCCATTCTCTAAAGGAAAGGTTATCTATTGTAAAAGGAATTCACGGCTTTAGTAATTTTGGTATTTGGTAAATCGTTTTTTTTCCTTTCTAAGTGGATCTTCTTCCATATATTGAGTAAATGATGCAGTACTGGTGAGCTTTTATATTGCACCAACTTTTCATCCCACTTATAAAGTATATGTTCCAGTACCTTCTCCCCTATTTTATCTAGCTCTATCTTAGTCCAGTCTGGTTTTTCCCTTGACTGGTAAAAATCTGATAAATACCTTAATTGTGCTGCTCTATAATAATTTTTAAAGTTTGGTAACTGCAAACCACCTTGGTTGTACCTCTCTGTTAATTTATCTAACCCTATCTCGGTTTCCCCCCTTTCTACAAGAATTTCCTTATCATTCTGTTTAGTTCCTTAAAGAATTTTTCTGTTAAAGGAATTGTTAATGATTGAAATAAGTATTGTATCCTTGGGAAGACATTCATTTTAATGCAGTTTACCCTCCCAATCAACGTTAGCGGTAATTCTTTCCAATGTTCTAAGTCTTCCTGCAATTTCTTTATTAGTGGCTGATAATTTAATTTGTACAGGTGGCTTAAGTTATTATCTAACCTAATACCTAGGTATCGGATTGCTTGTGTTTGCCATTTAAATTGTGATTCTTTTTTAAATTTTGTATAATCCGCATTACTCATTGGCATCACTTCACTTTTATTTGCGTTGATCTTGTATATTTCTCCATACTCCTTCAATTTCTTATGTAATTCTTTTATTGATATTTCTGGTTCTGTTAAGTATACTATGATGTCATCTGCAAATAAACTGATGTTACACTCCTTCTCCTTTATTTTTATCCCTTTCATTTTATTTTCTGTTCTTATCAGTTCTGCCAATGATTCTATTGCTAAATCAAACAGTGAGGGGGATAATGGACATCCCTGTCTAATTGACCTACTTATATGTTCGATACATACCCATTTACTGATACATTCACCAATGTTCCATTATATAATGCTTTAATCCATTATAACCTCAACCGATGGTCAGAACACTTCCAATCTCTTTTCACTGCCAACCGCTCAGTCCAAGATTCCACCCTGCTCCAGCTCCCTCAACAGCCCCTAAGGCTAGAGCTGGATGAGGTTCCCACCCTGGATGAGACATATAAGGCAATCGAACAACTGAAAAGTGGCAAAGCAGCAGGTATGGATGGAATCCCCCCAGAAGTCTGGAAGGCTGGCGGCAAAACTCTGCATGCCAAACTGCATGAGTTTTTCAAGCTTTGTTGGGACCAAGGTAAACTGCCTCAGGATCTTCGTGATGCCACCATCATCACCCTGTACAAAAACAAAGGCGAGAAATCAGACTGCTCAAACTACAGGGGAATCACGTTGCTCTCCATTGCAGGCAAAATCTTCGCTAGGATTCTACTAAATAGAATAATACCTAGTGTCGCCGAGAATATTCTCCCAGAATCACAGTGCGGCTTTCGCGCAAACAGAGGAACCACTGACATGGTCTTTGCCCTCAGAGAGCTCCAAGAAAAGTGCAGAGAACAAAACAAAGGACTCTACATCACCTTTGTTGACCTCACCAAAGCCTTCGACACCGTGAGCAGGAAAGGGCTTTGGCAAATACTAGAGCGCATCGGATGTCCCCCAAAGTTCCTCAACATGATTATCCAACTGCACGAAAACCAACAAGGTCGGGTCAGATACAGCAATGAGCTCTCTGAACCCTTCTCCATTAACAATGTCGTGAAGCAAGGCTGTGTTCTCGCACCAACCCTCTTTTCAATCTTCTTCAGCATGATGCTGAACCAAGCCATGAAAGACCCCAACAATGAAGACGCTGTTTACATCGGTACCGCACGGATGGCAGTCTCTTCAATCTGAGGCGCCTGCAAGCTCACACCAAGACACAAGAGAAACTTGTCCATGAACTACTCTTTGCAGATGATGCCGCTTTAGTTGCCCATTCAGAGCCAGCTCTTCAGCGCTTGACGTCCTGCTTTGCGGAAACTGCCAAAATGTTTGGCCTGGAAGTCAGCCTGAAGAAAACTGAGGTCCTCCATCAGCCAGCTCCCCACCATGACTACGAGCCCCCCCACATCTCCATCGGGCACACAAAACTCAAAACGGTCAACCAGTTTACCTATCTCGGCTGCACCATTTCATCAGATGCAAGGATCGACAATGAGATAGACAACAGACTCGCCAAGGCAAATAGCGCCTTTGGAAGACTACACAAAAGAGTCTGGAAAAACAACCAACTGAAAAACCTCACAAAGATAAGCGTATACAGAGCCGTTGTCATACCCACACTCCTGTTCGGCTCCGAATCATGGGTCCTCTAACGGCACCACCTACGGCTCCTAGAACGTTTCCACCAGCGTTGTCTCCGCTCCATCCTCAACATCCATTGGATTACACCCCTAACGTCGAAGTACTCGAGATGGCAGAGGTCGACAGCATCGAGTCCACGCTGCTGAAGATCCAGCTGCGCTGGATGGGTCACGTCTCCAGAATGGAGGACCATCGCCTTCCCAAGATCGTATTATATGGCGAGCTCTCCACTGGCCACCGCGACAGAGGTGCACCAAAGAAAAGGTACAAGGACTGCCTAAAGAAATCTCTTGGTGCCTGCCACATTGACCACCGCCAGTGGGCTGATAACGCCTCAAACCGTGCATCTTGGCGCCTCACAGTTTGGCGGGCAGCAACCTCCTTTGAAGAAGACCGCAGAGCCCACCTCACTGACAAAAGGCAAAGGAGGAAAAACCCAACACCCAACCCCAACCAACCAATTTTCCCTTGCAACCGCTGCAACCGTGTCTGCCTGTCCCGCATCGGACTTGTCAGCCACAAACGAGCCTGCAGCTGACGGGGACTTTTTACCCCCTCCATAAATCTTCGTCCGCGAAGCCAAGCCAAAGAATCCAATTAATACATTTTTCTGGTAGATTGAACCTCTGTAATACTTTGAATAAATAATTCCATTCTACGGTGTCAAAGGCTTTTTTTCTGCATCTAAAGCAACAGCCACTGTTGGCTTCTGATTTCCTTCAACTGCATGAATTAGATTAATAAATTTACAGATATTATCCACTGTTCGTCTTTTCCTAATAAATCCAGTTTAATCTTGTTTTACTATTTTTGGTACACAATCGGCCAACCTGTTTGCTAATAATTTTGCTATTATCTTATAATCTGAATTAAGTAGAGATATTGGTCTATATGATGCTGGTGTTAGTGGATCCTTCCCCATCTTTGGTATTACTGTAATTATTGCTGTCTTACATGAATATGGCAAATTTTGTGTTTCTTCTATCTGGTTCATTACTTCCAGGAGAGGAGGAATTAATAACTCTTTAAATGTTTTATAGAATTCTATTGGGAATCCATCCTCTCTAGGCATTTTATTGTTCGTTAGCTTTTTTAATATATCCTGCACTTCCTCTATTTCAAATGGTTTTATCAGTTTATTTTGTTCCTCTTCTTGCAATTTCGGCAGTTAAATTTTAGCTAAAAACTCTTCTACTTTATCATCTTTCCCCTCGTTCTCAGTTTGGTATAATTTTTCATAAAATTCCTTAAAGTTCACATTAATCTCTATTGGATTATATGTAATTTGTTTGTCTTTTTTCCTTGATGCCAATACAGTTCTTTTAGCTTGTTCTGTTTTAAGTTGCCAGGCTAATATTTTACGTGTTTTTTTCTCCTAGTTCGTAAAACTTTTGCTTTATTTCATTATGTTCTTCTCCAACTTATACGTTTGTAAAGTTTCATATTTTATTTTTTTGTCTGCCATGTCTCTCCTTTTTGTTATATCATCCCTTGTTGCTAGTTCCTTTTCTGTACTTACTATCTCCCTTTCCAATTGCTCTATTTCCCGATTGTAGTCCTTTTTCATCTTAGTTACATAACTCACTGACACCTCACTGACAAAAGGCAAAGGAGGAAAAACCCAACACCCAACCGCAACCAACCAATTTTCCCCTGCAACCGCTGCAATCGTGTCTGCCTGTCCCGCATCGGACTTGTCAGCCACAAACGAGCCTGCAGCTGACGTGGACTTTTTACCCCCTCCATAAATCTTCGTCCGCGAAGCCAAGCCAAAGAAGACATAACTTATTATCTGCCCTCTAATGAAGGCTTTAAATTTGTCCCATAATATAAATTAGTCTTTCACTGATTCCGTATTTATTTCAAAATATGTTTTAATTTGGCGTTCAATAAACTCTCTAAATTCCTGCCTTTTAAATATCATGGAGTTTAACTTCCATCTATATGTTCTTGGTGGGATGTCCTCCAGTTCTATTGCTAATAACAGGGGTGAATGATCAGACAGTAATCTAGCTTTATATTCAGTTTTCCTAACTCTCCCTTGAATATGGACTGACAACAAAAACATATCAATCCTTGAGTATGTTTTATGCCTACTTGAATAATATGAGTATTCCTTCTCTCTTGGATGCTGCCTCCTCCATATATCCAGAAGTTTCGTTTCCTGCATTGATTTAACCATAAACATTGCCACTTTATTATTTTTGCTAGTTGTTTGTCCAGTTTTATCCAACATTGGATCCAAATTAAGGTTAAAATCCCCTCCTATCAATATATTTCCTTGTGTATCTACAATCTTCAAAAATGATCTTGCATAAACTTTTGATCCTCTTCATTAAGTGCAGATATATTGAGCAAATTCCAAAATTCTGAATATATCTGACACTTTATCATTACATAGTTCCCTGCTGGATCTATTATTTCCTCCTCTATTTTGATTGGTACATTTTTATTAATTAATATAGCTACACCTCTAGCTTTTGAATTATATGATGCTGCCGCTACGTGCCCTACCCAGGCCCTCTTTAATTTATTATATTCCACTTCAGTTAGATGAGTTTCCTGCACAAATGATATGTCTATTTTTTTCTTTTTTCAGTAAATTTAATAGCCTCTTCCTTTTAATTTGGTTATGTATTCCATTAATGTTTATAGTCATATTGTTCTCATATCCTGTTTGCACCTCATTTCTGCTTTCTCACCATCACCATCCCTCTTTTCCCCATTTTCATCTGTCAGTTTCCCCTTTATAAGCTTCATGTATGATTACACATTTTAAACATAAAATACTCCAACAACTCCCACATCCAATATTCCCTTAACCCCAAATAACCCCCCTCTCTGAGTTGCCCCTCATTCCTTGCCGGGCAACCATAACTCCCCTTTCCATTTGGATTGTGAACCTGCTCACAAGCATCAACTGATTTCATAGTGACAATTATTTTCTCCCCCGAAACCCCCCAGAAAACATTTTTACACATATAACAAAGTTCTCCCTTTTTTCCCCTTACTTCCTTTCTTCCCTTCTCTTTCACTTCTTTAGTTCTTTACATATACATTGTTTTTACATCTTTATATATATTTTATCGCGGTTCTTCATTCTTGTTACATCTCTTCATCACTCCTTCTGTCTTGCAGGCATTCTGCAAATTCTTGTGCTTCCTCTGGATCTGAGAACAGTCTGTTTTGCTCCCCAGAGATAAATATTTTAAGCACAGCTGGATGCCTTAACATGAATTTATAACCTTTTTACCATAGGATCGATTTTGCTGTAAACTCCTTCCTCTTCTTTAAGAGTTCAAAACTTTTGTCTGGGTAAAAAAATATTTTTTGACCCTTGTATTCCAAAGGTCTTCTCTAATTTTATTCCTTTCCCGCTCCAGTATATTTTCTCTTGTTGTATATCTCAAAAATTTTACTAAAATGGATCTTGGTTTTTGAAACCACAGGGTTTCGTAGCTAGTATTCTGTGTGCCCTTTCTATTTCCATTCCTTCCTGCATTTCTGTAATTCCCAGGACCTTCGGGATCCATTCTTTTATAAATATCTTCATATCTGTGCCTTCTTCATCTTCCTTTAGGCTCACTATTTTTATGCTGTTTCGCCTACTATAATTTTCCAACATATCAATTTTCTGAGCTAACAACTCTTGTGACCCTTTAATTTTTTAATCACTTTTTTCAAATTTTCCTCTTAAGTCATTTACTTCCATTTCTACAGCTGTTTCTCGTTCTTCCACATTTCCTACTCTTTTCCCTATTTCTGTCATGACTAAGTCTAATCTTTGCATTTTATCTTCTGTTCTTTTCATTTTTCTTTTAATTGCACTAAATTCTAATGACAACCATTCTTTTAATGCTCTAATTTGTTCTTGAAAAAAAACTTTATCTATATTCTGTACATCTGTTTTACCTTCTATTTCTCTGTGAAGATCTTGGTCTTCTTCCTGTTCTTCTGTGTCTATACCTGTGTTTGTGTCTTATTCTTCTCTTCTTTGTATCTGATTCTCTTCTGACTTTCCTGATGAGTTGCTTGTCTCATTTTGTCAGACCTCTTGCTGATGGTCCTCTTCTTCTGAGCTGCTCATCTGTTGGGCCTCCTGCTGCTGCTCTTCTTTCCTTTCATCCCATCGACTTTCCTTCTCTTCTTCCAGCTGAGAGCCCTGGTGTCGGGCATCCCTCAGCTGGTCGGGTTGTGGTTGCCCACTCCTCGGCTGAGCCCCACTCCCATCGGTGTTTTCCTTCTCCTTAGTTTGCACACTTTTGTTTGGCTCAGAGAGCCATTATTGCAGTCCAGCGGTCGGGGGGGGGGGGGTGATGGGTCACGACTCTGCGGGGCCATCACCATCCTCAGAGATCTGGCGCTCTTCTCCACCACGGCTCCCTGTTTCTTCATGCAGGTAAGGCGTTCTCCTTTCTTTTCCTGCGTCTTTTCTTCTTTTTTTTCCCCATTCTTTTTACTTTTTCCTCCTTGAGTGCATTTTCTTTCTTTTCTCTGCAACTTTATCTTTTATTTCTTATATTTTGTATTTATTGAACTTTGTCTTTTCTTCACTTTTTTTCTTCTTTTCTGGAGAGGGCTGGTATTACCCTATCGACCACTACTCCATAACGTGACTCCCCGGCAAATGGTACTTAAAGGACTAACAGTAGAAATGCAATGGCAGTCATTTAAGGATAGCTTGGAGCAAGTGCAGAAAATGCACAACATAGTTTGTACGAAGAATAAATGGAGGAGGGTAGCGAATCCATGGCTAACAAAGGAGATCCTAGAGAGTGTCAAATCCAAAGAAGGAGCTTACAAATTAGCCAGAAAGAATAATATCCCTGATGATTGGGAGTAATTCAGAGATCTGTAGAGGAGGACTGAAGGATTAATTAGGAAAGGTAAAAGGGATTATGAGAGGAAGCTGGCAGGGAACATAATAAATGACTGTAAAAGCTTTTATAGATACGTTAAGAGAGAGGTTAGTTAAGACAAATGTGGGTCCGTTGCAGACAGAAACGGATGAGTTGATCATGGGGAACAAGGGTATGGCAGACTGTTTGAATGACTATTTTAGTTCTGTCTTCACCAAGGAAGACATAACTAATCTACAGGAAATTATTGAGGATCGTGGATCTATTATGATGGAGGGACTAAAAGAAATAACTATAAGTCGAGAAGTTGTATTAGTTAAATTGCAGGGATTAAAGGCAGATAAATCCCCGGGGCCGGATAGTCTGCATCCGAGAGTACTGAAGGAAGTAGCCCAGGAAATAGTGGATGCGTTGGCGATAATGTTTCATACCTCTTTGGATACTAGATTAGTTCCTGAGGATTAGAGGGTGGCCAACGCAACCCCACTCTTTAAGAAGGGAGGGAGGGAGAAATTGGGAAACTACGTCGGTAGTAGGGAAGGTGCTAGAATCAGTTATTTAAGATTATCGGTTATTACCAATTGCAGTACATTTGGAAAGTAGTGGTGTCATCGCAGAGTCAGCATGGTTTTGTGAAGGGCAAATCATGTCTGACGAATCTAATAGAGTTTTTTGAGGATGTAACCAGTAGAGTGGATAGAGGAGAACCAGTGGATGTGGTATATTTGATCATTAGTAAGGCATTTGATAAGGTTCCGTACAAAAGACTAGCGTATAAACTTAAGGAGCATGGTATAGGAGGTATGGTATTAAGGTGGATAGAGAATTAGTTGAGGGACAGGAAGCAAAGAGTAGAAATAAATGGGTTCTTTTCAGAATGGCAGCCAGTGACTAGTGGGATACCGCAGGGCTCAGTGCTGGGGCCGCTGTTGTTTACGATATATATCAATGACTTAGATGTGGGACTAAATAGCAGTATTTTGAAATTTGCAGATGATATGAAGTTGGGAGGCAGGGTTAGCTGTGTGCAGATGCTAGGAGAGTGCAGGGTGATTTGGACAAGTTAGGCGAGTAGGCCAGGATGTGGCAGATGCAGTATAATGTGGATAAATGCGAGGTTATTCACTTTGGAGGTAAGAACAGGAAAGAGGATTATTATTTAAATGGTATCTATTTAGGAAAAGGGGAGATGCAGTGAGTCTTGGGTGTTGCTGTGCATCAGTCGTTGAAAGTGGGTGTGCAGGTGCAGCAGGCGGTGAGGAGGGCGAATGGTATGTTGCCGTTCATAGCGAGAGGATTTGAGTCCAGGAGTAGGGAGATCCTGCTGCAGCTGTACAGGACCTTGGTGAGACCACACCTGGAGTACTGCATGCAGTTTTGGTCACCTTATCTGAGGAAGGATATCCTTGCCTTGGAGGGGGTGCAGAGAAGGTTCACTAGGCTGATACTGGGGATGGAGGGACTCGCATATGAAGAAAGGTTTGATAGACTAGGCTTGTATTCTCTGGAATTTAGAAGATTGAGGGGGGGATCTTATAGAAACATAAAATGCTTAAGGGTTTAGACAGACTGACGCAGGAAGGTTGTTTCCAATGCTGGGAGAAACCAGAACTAGGGGCCATAGTTTAAGGATAAGGGGCAAGTTTTTTAGGACTGAGATGAGGAAAAAATTCTTCTCTCAGAGAGTGGTAAATGTGTGGAACTCTTTGCCACAGGAAATAGTTGAAGCCGGTTCCCTTTCAATATTTAAGTGTAGTTAGATTTGGCCCTTGTGGCCAAGGGGATTAGGGAGAAAGCAGGAACCGGGTACTGATCAGCCATGATCATAATGAATGGTAATGTAGGCTTGAAGGGCCAAATGGCCTACTCCTACACCCATTTTCTATGTTTCTATGTTTTCAAAGCTTGCAAAGGGATTTGGACCAGCTGGAAAAATGGGCTAAAAAATGGCAGATGGAATTTAATGCATTTTCCAAAGACATACCAAAAAAGGACATACATTGTAAATGGTAAGGAACTGAGGAGTGCGTTAGAATGAAGGGATCTGGGAATACAGATACATAATTCCCTGAAAGAGTCATCACAGCTGGATAGGGTTGTAAAGAGAGCTTTTAGCATATTGGCCTTTAAAAATCGAAGTATTGAGTCGAGGAGTTGGGATGTTATGGTAAAGTTGTACAAGACATTGGTGAGGCTAAATTTAGAGTTTTGCATGTAGTTTTGGTCACCTGACTACAGGATAGATATCAATAAGATAGAAAGAGTGCAGAGAAGATTTACTAGGATGTTTTCTGGATTTCAGGAACTGAGTTACAGGGAAAGGTTAAACAGGTTAGGGCTTTATTCTCTGGACTGCAGAAGGATAATGGAAGATTTGATAGAGGTCTTTAAAATTCTGAGAGGGAATAGACAGAATAAATGCCTTTTGTACTGAGGGAAGGTGAGATACAAACCAGAGGATATGGGTTAAGAGTGAAATGGTAAAGATTTAGGGGGAATTTCTTCACACAGAAAGTGGTGAGAGTGTGGAGCAAGTTTCCAGCTGAAGTGGTGAATGCAGGCTCATTTTTAGCATTTAAGAAGAATTTGGGCAGGTACATGGATGGGAGAGATATGGAGGGCTATGGACTGGATGTAGGTCAGTGGGACTAGGCAAAACAAATGGTTTGGCACAGACTAGAAGGGCCAAAGAGGCCTGTTTCTGTGGTGTAATGTTCTATGATTCTATGGTTCTAACCATCTTTACTCACTGTTAACCTTCTCTGTCCTAAAGAGAATAACCCCATCTTCAATCTCTCACATAACTAAATACAATAAATGTCCATTCCCCCACCCCAACCTATTGTCCTATGAACTAAACCTCTCTAGTGAATTATCTGAAGTCTCATTTGAAACATGTTACGTGAAGATGGCCTTTAGTGCCATGATTATAAGATTAGAAAAGTGTGACGTTCTCCTTCATTTCACTCTGGAATCTCTCTCAGTGAAGGTACAATGGCGAAGAGAGATGTAAAGTACGGAATTCTAAATGTATAAACTTATAGTGACAAATAAAATGGAACCTTAGCCCACAACGCCCATGCTGACCATCAAGCACCAATTTATACGAATCCCATGAATTATCCCTACATTCTCATCATGCTCCCCATCAGATTCTACCACTCTTTTACCCCTTTTACACAGAGATCCCACTTAATTGGTGTGTGAATGACCTGTGTTTAAAGCCAAGTCAGGTTGATCAGAATGAACCAAGAAAAATAGGGTCAAAATGCATCGGCTCTGATGCTACTTACCTTAGTGGGTAGAACACAGGATGAAAATGACACTCCCCATCCCATGTTCATTGTGTTCACACAGGTAAGTGAAGCGGTTAAAAGGCCGTTGATTCCTGTCTCTTAACAGCTGTGTAAAAGGGGTAACCGACACACCTGCAAAACCACACATCTTCAGGATTTGTGAGGATTCAGAACATCTGAGGGAGGACATACAAACTCTATAAAGATAGCATCAGGGGTCAGAATTGAACCTGGGTCACTGGAGCAAAGCCACACGGAGTATTTATTTCTACTATTGACAGTGAGCTTAATTCTTGGAGTGAAGAGCACAACAGATAGCAATTAATTTTAATTATGATAATATGTCAATCTGAAAAACTCAAGCAGCGCTGTGTACCAACAACTATCTTCCTCTTTGACAGCAAAGTTGAGCACTAATTCTGAGTGGCCTGATGAACTATAAATGACCATTTAGCTCCATGTGAACATGAAATTAACTTCTTCCACCTATCACCCACCCAAACCCATACCCGTTTCCATCCACACGTCATCATTCAACCCTCTAGATCCACCTATCATCTGCTGCCCCATCTATCACCCTTTATATTAGCTACATTCTCTGTCCACTCTCAGTCCTGATGCAGGCTCTTATCCCGAAATGTCAACAATCCATTTCCTTCCACAGTTCTGCTGAGTTCCTCCAGCAGTTTTTTTTTGTCCCACATTCCAGCATATGGAGTATCTGTATTTTGAATTTTAGTGGCATTCCAAAGCCACACCTAATTTTCTATTTAGCAGACGAATACATTGTTAGTTCACTTCCCATTGGTGACTCTAGGAAATATGTTTGTTACAGAGTAGATCTATTCAAATGGTCAAGGTTTTGAGCCCCTATATATAGGATCATGCAATCTCCTAGCAATGATGGAAATCCTGTCATATAAGCCATGGCTACCTTTAATGCTCAAGCCTGATATGTTGTTTATCTTTGCTATATAAAGTACAGTTTGACCTTTTCAATTTAGACATACAGCATGGTAACGGGCCCTTTCGGCCCATGAGTCCATGCTGCCCAATTACACCCAAATGACCTACAAACTCTGGTATGTTTCGAATGGCAGGAGGAAACCTGAGCCCCTGGGGAAAGCCCAGGCAGACATGGGGAGAATGTACCAACTCCTTACAGACAGCATGGGACATACACACCTGGTCTCGATCGCTGGCGCTGTAGCAGCATTGTGCTGACTGCTACGCTAACCGTGCCACCCTCCTGCTGAGTTTCCCCAGCTTTGTGTTTACTTCAATCGCGGTGCCTGCAGACTTTAGTGTTTTACTACTGCTTCAATCCTTTCTGGAATCTAGCTGGTGAGAATATGTCAAGAGGGACCACCAATTTTAAACCACTTATCTCATAGCAGACATTGGGTCCTCAGGCTCCATAGACTGTATTTAGTGTTGACAAAACCTGGTCCTACTCCATCTTCTAATTTACCACCTGATCGCAACAAAGTCAAAGAGAGATATTCTCTGCATGTTTTCCATTGCTGCAAATAGCTGTACAAATAACATGTGGTCCTTATACCAAAGTGTGGTGAGATGAGAGGTATACTGCAGTATATTCACCACTAGATGTCAGAGGATATTGCAAAAGCTTTTTTTGCAGCGGAATGTCAGCTTGAGAAATGTTGTGGCACATTGGTAAGTGAAAACAAAATCAGACTTTGGAGATACTTCCTTTGGGTGTTTCTTGTAAAGTTTAAACTTTGAACTGGATCTGAGCTTTCACATGTTTGTACTGTATCTTCCACTGAATGAAGATAAGAAACACAGTTTATTAAAAGATGACATTTGGAGAAAATTAGCAGCTTCAAGTAGATGAACGATTGACAGTCAAACATCTTACATTTTTTTTGCTTTATGCTGAAAAGTGATAGAACATTACAGCACAGTACAGGCCCTTTGGGCCATGATGTTGTGCTGTTTATGTAAACCTACTCCACAACAATCTAATGATTCCCTTTGTCACACCCATAACCCTCTATTTTTCTTACATTCATGTGAAGTCTCCACCACTAGGCCAGGCAATTGATTCTAGGCACCCACCATTCTCTGAGTAAAACTCCTTTGATGTCTCCCCTGAACTTTCACCTTAAATAGATATCCTCCGACATTCGCTATTATTGCCCAAGGGAAATAGTGCTAGGTTTTCACCCTGTATAGGCCCCTCAAAGTCTTATTTACCATAATTAAGTTACCTCTCATCCTTCATTGCTTCAAAGATAAAAGCCCTTGCTCTGTAAAACTTGCTTTATATGACATGTCTCTAATCCAGGACCACGATGCTAACCTGGAAAAATTCCTCCAGATGGCTGGGGAGCTGAACGTCACTTACAGCAAGGAGAAGTATGTGTTTAGCACCACCCGCCTCGCCGTCCTGTGGTACATCATGGCCCATGGGGTCATTGACCCAGATCCAGAGCAGATGCGCCCATTAATTGAGCTACCTCTCCCCACCCCCCCACACTAAAGGCTCTCCACAGATGCCTGGGCCTATTCTCCTATTACTCACAGTGGGTCCTTCACTTCTCAGACAAGGTCTGCCCATTGGCCCAAGCTGCAACTTTTCCCCTCGCACTCGAGGCGCAGGCAGCCTTCATCTGCATCAGGCAGGACATCGCGGATGCCACAATGCAGGCCGTGGATGAGGACTCCCCCTTCCAAGTGGAGTGCGATGCCTCTGAGGTAGCCCTCATCTCTACCTTCAACCAAGGGGGGGCACCCCATTGTTTTCTTGTCCAGGACCCTCCACGGCTCCGAGCTAGGGCATTCTGCCATTGAAAAGGAGGCCCAGGCGAATGTTGAAGCGGTCCGCCACTGTCGCCACTACCTGGCCGGCAGGAGATTCACCCTCCTCACGGACCAGCGGGCCATGGCATTCATGCTTAACACTACCGACAAGAGCAAGATTAAGATCGACAAGATCCTGCGCTGAGAGTCGAGCTGGCAACCTACAGCTACGACATTCAGTACCACACCGGGAAGTTTAATGACACCCCCGATGCCCTCTCTTGCACTTGTGCGTCTATGAACGATGACAGGCTGCAGGCATTGCGTGAATCCCTCTGCCATCCAGGTTTCACCAGGTTGTACCACTTCATTAAGTCCCGGAACCTGCCGTATACCATCAGAGATGTCAGGGACATGACCGAGGCCTGCCGAGTCTGCGTGGTGTGTAAACCCCGTTTCTTCTGCCCGCCCCAGGCCCATGTTGTAAAGGCCACTCGGCCCTTCGAGTGTCTCAGCATTGACTTCAAAGGGCCCCTGCCTTCCACCAACCGAAACATCTACTTCCTCAAAGTAGTGGATGAGTACTCACGCTTCCCTTTCACTATCCCTTGCCCGGACACCTCCACGGCCACCGTCATCAGGGCCCTGGGGCAGATCTTCACCATGTTTGGCTACCCTGCTTTTATCCACAGTGACCGGGGGTCTAGTTTCATGAGTGATGAGCTGCGCCAGTACCTGATGGCAAGGGGCATCGCGACCAGTCACACGACGAGTTATAACCCGAGAGGCAATGGGCAAATGGAACGCGAAAATGGGGTGGTCAGGAATGGGGTGGGCTCTCATCGAAAGGGTGGGCTGTTGAGTATTGGCAGGACGCCCTGCCCGAGGCGCTCCATGCCATTTGGTTGTTGCTGCGTACGGTTACCAATGAGACCCCTCATGAATGTCTGTTCTCATTCCCCAGGAAGTTGGTGACTGGGATGTCCCACCCAGCATGGCTCACATCCCCAGGACCGGTGCTCCTGCGTAAGCACGTACGGACACACAAGGCCGAGGCCCTGGTCGAGTAGGTCTTCCTTCTTCATGCGAACCACAACTACGCCTACGTTAGGTTCGGCAGTGGCAGGGAGGACACCGTCTCAACCAGGGATCTGGCACCAGCAGGAGCACCTGCCACCCCATGGCATCCTTCAGCCCAGGATGCTGCCGACCAGGCATACATCCCCATCCCTAGGCAGCTATGGGGCACGCAGAACCTCCTTGACCACTAGGGGCCAACTTCATCCCTGGGGGACGAACCTCTCCCCCCACCCATTCAATACGACACTCATACGTCGACCCTGTCCCCCTCGGCCACCCCTCCATGTGGCACCACACCAGTCACACAGCCCCTGTCGCCAGCTCCCCCACTTCCCCTCCGACCAGTGTCCAAGAGCCAGTCCTACGATGGTCACAGAGACCCCGGCAGACACCGGATCGTCTCAATCTGTAAATATTGTACGTTGTATAGTGGGTACGATTCCTTGTTACTGCCCACTCTGGGACAATTTTAAAGAAGGGGGTGAATGTGGTGGTACACCACTGGCCTACTGCAGGGGGCAACCTCTGTACCTGCAGGAGTGTAAAGGGACAGGACAACACTTGGCCAGCTGTCAATCAGTCGGCCTGAAGGGATCAAGCCCCACCCGGTCGGGTGTCAATCACCCTCTGGGATATAAGCCTGTGTCGGCCTCCCGAAGCCTCACTCAGGGTTACTGCAGCTACAGCCAGCCTGGCTCTGTGGAAGTCTTTGTGGATTAAAGCCTGTTGTACAGTCTTTACCTTGTGTGTGTCTGATTCAGGCTAACAACGCACCACCAAAAATGCCTGTTGCTCCTTTTCGCCCAGAAGAATTAAATATAAATCCTTCCTTTGCCCCTCACTGACCACTCTGTTGAATCCTACAGTGAGTTAAGATTTGTTTCTCAATAATGCAAAAAGGTCATGATGTTTGAATGAGAATGTGAAGATTGGTGGTCTCCTTATGTCTGTTTCAAAATGAACGATGATGATAGGTGAGAACTTGGACAAACACCCACCCACCATTTTAGTAAGGCCAACCTCCCTTTCATCAGGATGTGATAACTTCTTTCTCAGTAAACTTACAGTTAACTCCTTAATGCCAATTGCTGATACTCTCTTTTTAATGAATTAACATTATCCCACCAACTGTTTCCTTCTTTAAACTGATCAAACCTTCAGTCTTTCTTCCACAGTTCTACTGCCTTGATGAGACTTTTTAAATGAAAACATAAAATGCTGCAAATATTCAGTCTCCCTTTCCACAGCTGCTCTCTCTACTATCTTGTAGTGTAGCTTAGTTTTCCTTCTAATGTCAGGAAACAATTTTGTTTTATCCCATCTTTCAGACATTATAGTTATAATTTTCTGTTGGATATATGGAGCTGGATGATTCATACCCTATGACTCCTCCCCCGTGGTCCAGGGCCACAAAGGTCGAGCCATCTTCGCTTACAGCCATTTCTATCCTGGGATTTCGGCTAGCAAGTTTCTTATGTGTATTAAAGCCTATTGTTTTTTCAGCCTGTCTCTGTGGTTACTGGTAGTGCCCTACATAACTTCTCTTTCTCATTGTAATGACTTATAAAAGTACACACATCACCTGTTTTTCTTACAGATTCCTGACGAAGGACTCAGGCCTGAATTGTTGGTTACCTTTATCTTTCCTATGGATGCTGTGTGACCTGCTGAATTTCTCCAGCATTTTTGTGTATTGCATCTGTTGTTCAAACATTCCTCAATCTTTTTAATCTCTACAGTACTAGTTCCTCATCCCTTTTCAGTCTTCCTTTGGTATTCTTTCACTCTTGGAGGGGCACAGGGAGTGGTGGGTGGGTTGAGGGAGGGGAGGGAGGGTAGCTAAAAAGCTAAAAGTCTTTCTCTGAACACCAATAATTTTTTTTGGATTTGAGAAGAAAGATTTTTTTGAGAATCAGCCCGTGCCCAGTGATGTTCTACAGCAGTGGTTTTCAAACTTTTTCTTTACACTCACATACCACCTTAAGTAATCCCTATGACATCGGTGCTCTGTGATTAGTAAGGAATTACTTAAGGTGGTATGTGAGTGGGAAGAAAAAAATTTTTAAAAATCACTGTTTTAATTGTACTTCATTGACTTGTTATGTGCATGGTTTCATAACTCCAAAGGAAATGGGTCAATGACAATTTTTCTTAAGCAAAATATTTCAGTAACAATTGGGTCCAGAGCAGTGATCCTCAACCCCATCTTCCCACTCACATACCACCTTAAGTTACACCTTACTAATTGCAGCGGACCTATGGCATATATGATTGGAAAGAAAAAGTTTGAAAACCACTGTTCTACAGGAATTGGTATTGAGACCCTTCTTGTTTCTGATATAGACAAATGAATTGAATGTGTCAGTAATTTTGCAGATGACACTAAGATTGATGGAGCTGTGGACAATCAGGAAGATTATCAAAGAATATGAAAGGATAAAGATCAGTTACAGATCTAGGCAGATAGTGTTTAATCACATTGGCTTCTGTGAATTTTTCTTAACAGGCAATCATAAGGGGAGGGTGTGGTGGTGGAGGGCTCCAAACATATTTTTCAGGCAATTGAATTCTGTGCTTTGTCTGTTATTTTGGCAGCAAAATTTATTTCAAAAGGTCCCTGTTTTCTTGGCAAGATTGAGATAAAAAGTTATTGGGGGGAACGGGCTGAGAAATTCAGATGCTGACAATATTTGGCTGAGGTTTGAGCCAATGTAAAGTGAGTAAACTGAACATCAAATTGTCACAAGCATATCTCCCTTTGGTTTAGGTGCAGTGGGCCTGAGTCTGAGTAACCCAGTCCAGAGAGGTAGACCAGTGTTGAAAGTATTTTAATAAATTTGGTAGCTTCTGCAGCACACTCAGCGCAGAACACCAAGGTATTACCACTGAGGACAGGGAAAATGGAGTGGAGCACCAGGAAATATCAAACATTCTGAAGAGGAGATGGGGGGAGGGGGGGAGCTTAAATCGCCAACAGCTTGTCCTGGCCTACCACGTTTATGTAACAACCAAAGAAGCACACCAGATACTCTCCTTGCTTAGTAGCCTGAGGAAATTCAGCATGTCCCTGTGGGCTCTTACCGACATATACAGATGCACATAGAAAGGATACTTTTTGGAAGCATCACAGCCTGGTATGGGATCTGCTCTGCCCGAAACCATAAGAAACTGCAGTGTGTGGTTAACACAGCTCAGGGCATCACACAAAACAACTTCCCTTCCATTGCCTCGTTGTCTCAGGAGAGTTGCGAAAATATTGAATTCCATTGCATACAGAATGATTGTATTCATCCCAACCCAATCATGATACCAATCATCAGATACCTGTGCTTGAGCACACACACCTCTAGTTTCCAAGACTGTTTCTTTCCCTCTGTTACCAGGATTTTGAATGGATCTCACATTGGCAAAAGATGATGCCTTTTATAACAGTACTCTTCTTTATTTCCGTCGCTGATTTTCCTCCCTACCTTCTCCATGTCCTGGATGATTTGACTACTGTAACACAACTCCTTACATGGGTGTCTTAGTTATTTCTCTATTTATTTGTTTATTTATTGCACTACCTACTCTATGAGTTGGATTGCCTGCTTAGCATGCAAAATAAAGCTTCTTACTGCATTTCAATGCAATTCAATTATATGTAGGATTAACAGACATAATGTATTTTATAATAGTAATTATAAAATAGTAAGTTTTAATAGCACATAGTAATTCAGAATATATGTTTCCCCCTGAATAAGTGAGACAAAGTTTGTGAATAGTATAAGATAAGAAACAACTAGCTCTGAGGACTATAACTGTCTTTGTGGTAAATCACGAAATTCTGTGACACTGTGGTGAAAGTAAATAACACAAAATGCTGGAGAAGCTCAGCAGGTCACCTGTCTTTGTGTTAACTTATGTAGAGGTAACTGAGGTTGCTCTGAGATTTGTCTGAGGATTACATTAACTCCCGAGTAACCCCCACTGTTATGGCAATTAGGTCCCTGAGTCAGAACAAAATTCAGCAACATGGGCAAACATAATGATGATGCTTTGGGAAGCAATGACATATACCTGTCATCTCAAGTAATTGTAGGCGATGGAGATAGGTAATTAACAGAGCACAAGAGACACAAAAAGTCCCTGAAGGAAGGCAATAATTGGAGATGATGGGCATGTTCCTGGTGCCTTCACCATGGAAACCAAGATCTTATTTGAACAAAGATATGCTTTAGGCCAACACCTCAACCAAACTGAAGGCATGTAAGCCTTATGATGATCATGCAAGAAAGATGATTCTGCCTGAGCGAGTGATGGCAAGCCTTTTGGGACTGTTATTTCTACATGTACATCTCTACATTGGTGAAATTTAATTTTTAACATTTTGATTTAGAGATACAGCATGATAACAGGTCCTTCTGGTCCACAAGCCCATGCCACCAAAAACGTCAATTAACCTTGGAATGTGGGAGGAAACTGGAGCACTCAGTGGAAACCCATACAGACACAGGAGAATGTACAAACTCCTTACAGACAGTATTGGATTCGAACCAAGCTTGCTGGCACTGTAATAATGTCACATTAACCGTGCTGCCCTCGGGCTAATGTCACTGTAAACTTAGTTCAAGAAGTGTATAAAATTCCAAATTTTATAGAATTGGACACAAAGTGTGGACCATACCAGTAAAGTAAATGGACACCTCTCTCCATCTTGCAGGTGTGAGAATTTCAACGGAATATGTTTTTGTATGACCCAAGAAGAGGCTTGTGTGAGTGATTCTCTTGCTCCACCACACAATCTTTCACTCCCTTCCTTGTTCTTTTTCCCTGGTGCCACCCTTGTCCTTATTGCTGGTGAAGCCTATTTTGGCCATTTAAATCTGTGCTACCCAATTACACCCAAATCCTTATTGCCCGGCTGTTCCCTATGTATGTCAGGTTCCACTGCCCCAAAGTCAGCCAACAGATCAATCTGGCCATTGGCATTAAGACATTTGAATAAGCTTCTGCCATTCTATTTGGCATGATCTCCATATTTCTGGAGATTCCGGCTGTTAATGTGTTTCTCCCTGTCTCAATTGCTTCACCTCACTTGAATTACTGAGGTGTTTTCTCTGGGTTTTTTTCTCATCACTTGATGCCTGATTCCCTGCATGTCTCCAGCATTTTCCATCATTATATTTTGACAGAACTATACATGCAATTGCTCCTTTGGGTACCACCTTAACAAAATATATATTTAATCTTACACAGCAGGTCAGAAGGAATGGCTTATTGTAGGAAGTGGAGGAATCCTCATTGATACAGATGAATGAGGTCAGATTTAAGTAACACTGGGCAGAATTCCAAGTTACAGAATCACTTTAGACAATTAACTCATTTTAACCACATTAAACTATCAGTAGAATGCGCAAAATATATAATCATTGGGTCAAAATAAAATTCATGGAGTCACAGAGCATGGAAACAGACCTTTCAGTCCAACTTATCCATGTCAACCAAGTTATTTACACAAACTTATCCTATTTTCCTGTATTTGGCGCATATCCTCCTACATTTTTTTCCACCCATCGATCTGTTCAAATGTCATTTAGACTTTATAAATATATCTGCCTCTACCACTTCCTCTGGCAGATTGTTCTATTTACCCACCATGCTATGTGTGAAAAAGATTCCCCTCAATTTCTTTACAAATCTTTCCTCTCTTACCTTAAATATGGTTTTAGAATCCCCTGTCTGGGAAGATCGTGGTAATTTACCTTATCTCTGCCCATCATGGTTTTATAAACCTCAAAAAGAGGTTTACTTTACTGGTATGGTCCACACTTTGTGTCCAATTCTATAAAATCAAGCCCCCCCCCCTTGGCTTCCTACACTCTAGGGTGAAAAGTCCCAGCTATTTCAGCCTCTGCTTGCAATTCAAGTGTACCCAGAGCTGGTAATATTCTTGTGAATCTTTTCTACAGCCAACTAAATGACATCTTTCCCATAACTGGGCGACCAGAACTGTGCATAATACTCCAAGTATGGTCCCACCTATATCTTGTATAGTTATAACATGACCTCCCTGCTCCTGCCCTGACTGATATCCGTGTGCCAGGCTTTTTTGTAAGCATTGCACACCATTGAGTAAAATTACAAATGCACTTATAAATAAGACTTTGTTCCAGTGGGAAACAGAGAAAATCATTGTGATCTTAACTGGGAAAAGATATTTTAACATGCTGATGTCAACACTTAGTCTTACTGCTGTTGGTTTTGTATTTGAGTTGGCAGTATACATCACTACTAAACAACACAGAAGAAGCATAGACTCAGCCAAACACAATTAAATGTGCCGAGTCAGAAATTTTATTTTAATGAGTGTTGTACATTAACCAAATTGATGCATTGGGAGTACATGCATCCAAAGAGAACATGCTAAACAGAAAATCAAGAATTCTCCATAGCAACAGTGATGTTCCTCATGAATTAATCTTATTCTTCTGCCTACAGTAAAACCCACTCTGTAACAACAATAATCACAGCACAGTTTTTATGGGAATATTTCTATACATGCATTAACCATCTTGCCTGATAATGTTTTTCTTAAAACATAACAGAACAAAGTAAGAGAACGAAGAGGGTATACAGCCCTTTCTTCACCATTTAGTCAGATCATAGCTAAAAGACAAAGGAGGAAAAACCCAACACCCCAACCCCAACCAACCAATTTTCCCCTGCAACCGCTGCAACCGTGTCTGCCTGTCCCGCATCGGACTTGTCAGCCACAAGCGAGCCTGCAGCTGACGTGGACATTACCCCTCCATAAATCTTCGTCCGCGAAGCCAAGCCTAAGAAAGAAAAGAAGAAAAGCTAATCTAAACTTTGGCTTTTGTATCATGTTCATCCCCCCCCCACATCTCCACTGGATTTCCTTGTAGTCCAAAAATCTATCAGTCCTGTTGATATAATGATTTCCTGCAAAATAGGGTGAGTTCTGAAGATTCACAACACTCTGTGGGGGGGAAAAAAAATCCACCTTATCTCAATTTTAAATTTTCATCTTTCCCTGCTATAGTTTCATCTGAAGAAGGGTTCTACCTAGTAAAAAACTCACTCTTTTCAATGAATCAATTTGCTCAATAAGACAAATCCTTCTCCCAAGAATCAATCTAATGAACCTTACTTTCAAAGCGAATATGCCTTTGAATTACTCAGTATGAAATACTTTTGCCATGTTTTCATCAAAACTTTGTTTAGTTGCTGCTAGATTTCCCTAATTTTGAACTCCATTCAAGATCCAATATTGTCATGTACACAAGATATATAAAAAGTTCTCCTTTTTTTGCCCTACAAAGGCAAAGAGCGGCCAAGTGCCCCAGTTAAAACAAGAGCATTTCCTCAGAGACATCGAGTAGCCGTGGATCTTGCTGATTCTTCCTGTGTAGCTACATCTGGCCTATGAACACCTCTGTGGCCTTGAGGCATGTTGTGTAGCAGTGAACCTGAGCCCCGTATCCAGATCATACATTCTCCTTACAATATTCTACGCATAATATTGTAAGGTTAGTTATTCGACTCCTTCCATTTATTTTTTTTAACTTTTAACCAATTTCAACAGAAAATTAAATTATTTTTCCATAAATGCAATGTTCATGACATGGTAAATGCAGGTTCAATTTTGTAATTTGAGGAAAAAATGGACAGGCACACAGATGGGAGAAGTATGGAGAGATATGGTTTGAGTGCAGATCATGGGACAATGCAGAATAATAGTTTGAAATGGACTAGAAGGGCTGAAGGGCCTGTTTCTGTGCTATATCGTTCAATGTTGAATTGTTTGTTGTAGCTTTCTAAAAATATGTTCTTATACAGAAATCCAAGAATGTGTGACAAATAGATGTGTATTTTCTTCTGCTAAGATTTGAGGGCAAGTTACTTTGGTTTTATAAGAATTTTGCCAGTAATGTTCTGAGTTATTGGGCAGAACATATGTGGACATGTCTGTTAGATGAATGAGTACGTCAAGCAAGTGAAAGAATATTTTCCCGAAGTGAGTCCAATATATTGTTCTCAAAGTCATCATTTGATGCTTTCAAATGTGTCTTTCTTCTTAGCAGTCAGGTATCTTTGAATGGTGAATTTGTAAAGCTGCTGAAGGCAATGATATCTTGGAGATCCTGGCAGAGTGTATCACAGTACTTTTTGAACTACACGATATAATTTAAGATAAAACAATATGGGCAGCAGAGCGTAGCAGTTAGTGCAAGGCTCTTACACCACCAATAACCAGGACTGGGGTTCAAATCCCGTGCTGTCTGTAAGGAGTTTGTTCAATCTCACTGTGTCTGTGTCGGTTTCCTCCAGGTGCTCTGGTTTCCCATCACTGTTCAAAACATACTGGGGTGTAGGTCAATTGGGTGGAATTGGGCTGACAGGCTCATGGGTCGAAAGGGCCTGTTAACGTGCTGTATGTCTAAATTTAAACAAAAATAGGGACTATTGGCTGTGAAACAGCCACTCAGCTTAAGTCAGAGTTTCTTAATCAATATACTCTGGTGGACCACTCTTGCAGCTCTCAATGGGCTGAACTCTTTCAAATTCAAGTTCAAACTTAATATCATGTGACTGTACATATAGTGCCTCTCCAGATCTTAGTGCATGCACAAAAACACACAATACACAGTACATAAATAATCAAAATGAATTTATATATTTACAGAATACTGTTCATCAGTCTTCACTCTTTCCATGATGGAACTATTGATATGTAGTGGAGAATAGTTGGCCTCCTTAAGTTCACAAATATCCCCTTTGTCTTGTCCATGTTGAGACTCAGGTCATTTGTTTTTTTCCCCCCATTTTACGAGCTTTTTATCCTCCTCTCTGTAACATAACACGATGTTGCTAAATGATGCTAACTACTGTTTTATATTTTTACTGCTGCACCATTGAGAGCATACTAATGGCATCTCAGTGTCGTATGGCAATTGTCTCGGACCGTAAAGCACTTCAGCGGGTGACGAAAACTGCCAAGCAGATTATCGGCATCCAATTGCCCACCATTGAGAACATCTATCAGGGATGCTGTCTGGGGAGTGTGAAGACCATCATCAAGGATCCATCTCACCTTAACTCTTCTTCCATCCGGGAGGCACTACAGGAGCTTTCGCTCTTGAACCAGCAGGCTTAAGAAGAGCTTTTATCCCCGAGGTTGTGACCCTGCTGAACCATAAATCACAGTGCAGAGTGATACTGCACTCACACTGTACTGTCAGTACTTTTATAATTGTTTGCTTACTGAATGCACTTGTTTTTATTTGCACGAAGTTATTTGTCTATTGCACTATTTTTTAACTTCTGGTTGGATGTTAATTGTATTTCTTTGGCTTTGTATTTTACTTGGCACAACGACAATGAAGTTCAATCTAATCTAAAATTTTGCAAATTGGATGTTTCCGTTGGAGCTTAATCTGGCAGTGCAGTCATGAATTAGCAACACAAAAAGCAGTGGACTGAGCACACAGCTCTAAATGTGGAAGTGGCCAGCATGATGGGGCTTAAGGTTTTGCTGCCAAGATTGTCGTCTTTCCGTGAAGAAGTCCAGAATCCAGTTGCAGAGAGGGGTGTTGAGTCTCTGAGAGGGAAGTTTATCTACCAGCCTCTGAGGTATGATTGTGTTTGATGTCCATCACTTTCAGGATGATATTCTTTCTTACATTGTGTCCCCAGATAACATCACCAACAAGCTTCAGGCTCCAAGTTGATGGCAAGACATTACTTCAAAGTCATAAAGAGCTACAGCCCTTTGGCCCATTGAAACTATGCTGACCCATTAGCATTACATAAGAAATAGGAGCAGGAGAAGGCCACCTGGCCTATTGAGTTTGCTCCAACAATCAATAAAATCATGGCTGACCTCAGATTTTAGATTTCAGATTTATGGTCAGAGTACAAACATGACATCACATACAACCCTGAGACTCTTTTTCCTGTGGGTGAGGCAGAATTCCACTTATTGGTAGTGCAAAAAGATACAAAAAAGAAACGTATACATAGTAAACAAATAAAGAAATGTAAACAAACTAACTGTGCAATATAGAGAGGAAAAGAAAGCAATAAAGTTCAAAAGTAAGAGTTCTTAAGTGAGTCCCTTATTGATTTTATTGTCGAGTCATTTGATGGTGGAGGGGTAACAGTGTTCTGGAACCAGGTGGTGTGAGTCTTGTGACACCTATACCTCTTTCCTGATGGTAGCAGCGAGACCAGAGCTGAGTGGTGTGGATCCTTGATGATTGCTGCTGCTCTCTGATGGCAGAGTTCCCTGTAGATATTCTGAATGGTGGAGAGGGTTTGGCTTGCGATGTCCTGGGTTGTGTCCACCACCTTTTGCAGGGCATTATGATCAGGAATAATGGTGTCCCCAAACCAGACTGTGATGCAGCAGGTCAGCACAATTTCCACCACATATGTGTAGAAAGTTGCCAGGGTTTCTGATGTCATACCAAATCTCCACAAACTCCTGAGGAAATAGAGGTGCTGATGTGTTTTCTTCATGTTACCATGAGTGTGTTGGGTCTAGGGGGAGGGTGGGTCAATAGGGGTTTTAGTTTTCATTTGTAGAGGTATTTCTTTTTTAGTTTTTTAGATTTTATTTTTTTCTTATATATAGTTTCAACATATATTTGTTAACATTTTATTATATTATTTTGGTATATTATTGTCAATTATTTGATCTTATATATGTTGATTAAATAAAATATTCAAAACAAAACAAAAAGTGTGTTAAGTCCAGGAAAGATCCTCTGAGATAGTCACTCCCAAGAACTTAAATTTGCTCACCCTCTCCACCTCTGATCCCCAATGATCACTAGATCATACACCTTTGGTTTTCCCTTCCTGAAGTCAACAGTCAGGTCCTTAGTGGGGGGAATACCAGAGTGGGATGTTGAAGATCTATGAATAAGTTGGACAGTGAAGATTTTTAATACTCGGCTGAGTGTTCTGTCCAGACTGGAAGCTCTCCTCAGAGTCAAGCTCCTGAAGGCAGTTTGCACTTCATCCTCGGATATGGACTGGAGTGGATCATCAGGGGACATGGAGATACGCAGTGGTTGTTCTTCCTTGATCTTGAGGTTGAATCGGGCATAGAAGGTATTGAGTTCATTTGGGAGTGAAACATTACTGAATTTGATTTCATAGCAAGTTATGTCATTTACGCCCTGCCACATCCGTTGGGTATCTCTTGAGGCTTTTATTTTCATCCGAAAACTCCACTTCACCAGAAGATGGCTTTCTGTAGGTCATACCTGCTCCTTCTATATTGAGCTGGATCTCTGGAATTAAATTTCTTTGGTCTGGCTCTCAATAGGCTCTAGATTTCATTGATCATCAAGGGTTTCTGGTTGGGGAAATCTCTGAACAATTTGGTGGAGACACATTTGTCCTCAACTGCTTTGATAAAGTTTGTGATCATTTAGATCAGGGGTGTCAAACTCAAATTCACGGAGGTCCAAAATTAAAAACTTGGACTAAGTCAAGGGCCGAACTAAATATTTATTGAAAATTTTCAACAACATCTGCATGTTTTCTCTTCTTTCAACATATGTAATGTTAAACTTTAGGATATAACTTTAGGAGGATAATGTTACAGGTCAGGAGTAGGTAGCTCAAGTTCACCCTTTGCTTGACCTGAGGGAAACATATTTGGTCCCTGTGGAGATGTAGTCAGCATTCACAGGCTGTGTCCATTTTGGCCTGCATCAGGACTCAGCATTTCCTGCTCACTCCTCAGGCTCTAGGCCTCTATTCACCCTCGACCCACCATCCCTCTACCTGACCAGTCCTTCACCCAACCTCTACTCACCCCTCACTCCACTCACTCTGCCTCTACCCACCCCATCCTATACATGCCCCTCTACTGCCTCTCCCTTCAACCTGTTCCTCCATCTACCCGTCTCTCACCCTCTAATCACCCCTCCCCTACTCGCCCTGCCCCTCCCTTTTTATCTCTTCCCTATCCACCCCTCCTACTCATCCCTCCCTCTAACTGCCCCTCGCACCACCATAACTTCCCCTGCCCATTACTCCTCACCTACACCCTCTGCCCACCCCTGCTTACCCAGCCCAGCGCGCTGCCGATCAGCCTTTGCGGAACAGCGGGGGCCGTGCGTAGCCTGCCATGTCCGTCACACCGACAGGAAATCACAGGCGCTCACCAATCCGCCGCACCGCTCGACAGGTGGGAGAAGTGACTGGTTGTGCGGGGAGCCTTCCCACTGGCTTGCCGGCTGATGACATCGACCGACTTCTCGTGTTACAATTTTGTTTTCCCTGTTCTCAAAGTTTGCACGGTCAACCTCCCTCCGCGACCCGTGGATCTGATGCCCGGGTGTTGTTAGGATTCCCAGCAGAAGGTTTGTGGAACTTTACCATTCTGGATTCCTTTTTGAGAATATTCTGGCCATCTTTTAAGGGGGGTGGTTTTAGGGGGGAGGGGATATTTAGGGGGTGGGGAAGGATGTGCAATGAAGGGGGAGGATGGTGGGGGTGACATTACCAAAAAAACAGCATCGGCTCTCGCTGCAGGGCGGGCCACCTCTAATACATTTTTGAAATGATCTTGCGGGCCAAATATAATTATATCGCGGGCCAAATTTGGCCCGCGGGCCAGAGTTTGACATGTGTGATTTAGATCCTCAGCTGAGTCCTTGAGCACTGTCCAATAGGAACTTGAGGAACCGTTTTTTAGCCTCCTGAGACCACCTTCTAGTTGCCTTGATCTCTGGATCTCTGGAGTACCTTTTGGCACTGTTGGTATGAAGGCAGAATCAAATCATGGACTCACTAATCTCTCAATGATTCTGTTCATTTTATTCTCCCAATGTTTCTTTTTATCAACTTCCCAATAGTACCATTCACCTTATCACTAGAAGCAATTTACAGTGAATAATTAACCTGCACATGTCTTTTGGATGTGGGAGGAAACAAGAGCACCAAAGGAAACCCACAGTCACAGAGAAGCAAGTGCAAATACCACAAAGGCAGCACCCAAGGTCATTAGATCTGAAAAATAAGAACCGATTTGGAATTCCTTTAGAACAGCATTTCTCAGTGGGGGCCATTAGAACCCCTAGAAGGCATACAACCCCACCTGGGGGACACAGCATATCTGAGGGGGTGGGGGGGGGGGGAGGGGGCACAGATTAACGCAACATAAATATTTTCAATTAAAAAAAAAATTCGGTAGGAAAGGAGTACGAAAGAAACTGACTAAGCTTGACTGCTTTATGGGGAAGGGGGCCCTAAATTTTGAGCAGAGTCCAAAGGAAGCCTTGGCCAAAACAAAAGGTTGAGAATGGCTGCTTTGGATAAGTGTCAGATAACCACACAAGGGCCTTTTATATCAGTGTTCTTCTCTGAGCCCAGGCTGGCCTGTAAGGATAGCTAGCAGGCATGGATATGCCTTTACTCCATTCAGCAGTCCTGCTGAGCTTCTACTGTTACTGGAGGTCAGCTGCTAATACAAATGCAGGGAGATATCACAGGAAATGTTCCCGATGCATTTTAGATTACATTAGATTAAGATACAACTTTATTGTCATTGTGTCAAGTAAAATACAAAGCCAAAGAAATACAATTAGCATCCAACCAGCAGTTAAAAAAGAGTGCTGAAAAAAACTACGTGCAAATCAAAACAAGCGCATTCAGCAAGCAAACAATTATAAAAGTACTGACAGTACAATGTGAGTGCAGTATCACTCAGTGCTGTGATTTATAGTTCAGCAGGTCCACAGCCTCAGGAAGAAAGCTCTTCTTAAGCCTGCTAGTTCAAGAGCGAAGGTTCCTGTACCGCCTACCAGATGGAAGGAGAGTAAAAAGTCCATAGTTAGGGTGAGATGCATCCTTGGTGATGCTCTTCCCCCTGCCAGACAGCATTCCTGATAGATGTTCTCAATAGTGGGCAATTGGATGCCAATAATCCATTGGGCAGTTTTCACCACCTGCTGAAGGGCTTTACAATCCGATACGAGACAGGTGCCATCCCACAATGAGATGCCATAGGTAAGTATGCTCTCAATGATACAGCGGTACAAATCCATCAATATCCTGGGACAGAGGTGTACTTTCTTCAAGCTCCACAGGAAATAAGGTGCTGTTGTGCTGTTTTGATCAGGATGGAGGAATTCAGGGACCAGATGAGATCATCAGAAATGAGGACACCAAGGAATATGAAGCTTGATGCAGGTTCCACCACAACTCCATTGATTCAAATAGGGGCATGAGTGTGGGCTTCCAGCACACCTGAAGTCTACACTGATCTCCTTGGTCTTCTGAGTGTTAAATGCTAAGTTATTTTCGGCACACCACGCAGTCAGGTGTTGGATCTCATCCCTATAGGCCGTCTCATCACCCCCTCTGATCAGGCTAACCACCATCTGCGAACTTGATTATGGAATTAGAACCATATTCAGGAATGCAGTCATAGGTGAAAAGGGAATACAGGAGATGGCTCAGCACACAGTCCTGGGGCTCAAGGTGAGAATGGAAGAGAAGAGATTGTCTAACTTAACAGATTGGGGTCTGTTAGTAAGTCCAAGGTCCAATTGCAGAGGGAGAAGCTGATACCAAGCTGGCCGTTTGGCAATCAATTTGGAGGGAATCACAGTATTGAATGCCGAATTAAAGTCAATGGGATCTTAGCCAGAAGGTAAGTGTTGGAATCTAGGGGCTAAAATATCACAGAATAGAGGACTATATAACAATTTTTATATTTACTTCATGGTTAAGGGAAAAGTATAAGGTAATTAAGTGGCAATCACAGCATGGAGCAAAGTTGGCCGAGTCCAGTAGGGGTAGAATTGTCTGCTCCCAAATACAGGGAGAGGAAATGGATGAAACGATTTAGGAGGAATGCTCAACTGAAGGAGGTGTTGAGTAGCGCAGGAGACACAGGGCAGACCAGAACAAAGAATGGCCTGTAAGAAACAAAGGGAATGGAAAGCCAGTCTAGGAAGAAGATTAAGGCATGAGGAGGTGTTAAGGAGAACAGAAGACATTGGCCAGACAGGAACAGAAGATGATTGGAAATATCTGGGGCAGGAATTGATTTCTGGTCAAAACAATAGGATGGTCTGATCTGAAAGATTTAAGATAAGAGGTCTACACCCAAGATAAACAGTAGAATAAGGAAATTGCTGGTGATATACTTTATGTAAAAATCTAGCAATGGAAGCCAACTTTTGTTCTGTATGGTAAATTGTAGCTATATAAACAGAGCAGACTGGACAATAGGGGTCAGTCTTGGGGAATAGCTCACTGTGCAGGTGACCTATGAACTAACGACTGACGCAGAGCTCTGTTCTTGTGCTGTATAATAAACTGATTGTTGAACCGAATACCTTCTCCTATCACTTCATTCAACGAGCACGCTGGACTCAGACGACACATAAACTAAATTGAGGGTAAGGTAAAGCCAGAGTCCGACATAAGCTAACAGGCTCCCCTGTCCATTAGCCTGCCTTCCAAGAAGCCTACCATTTCTAACAGTTGTTACGATAATTGCTGGCAGACTCTGGGGAGATCTGATCCAATATATGATGTGCTCTGCACTCACACAACTTAAAGCTGCAGGATACAATAAAGTGCTTCAAATCTTTTTAATTGCAGAATTTTATTTTCCAGTTATACTTTTTGCAGCCTGAGTCGTGTATTTCCTTTCTCCCTCTTTACACATTCACTACTTTCCAAATCCATCCCAAACTTCAAATTAATTCACTTGTCCAAATGTAATGAATACAGCACAGTCCCATCTATCACTGTGTGACTCAATCCAGCAACATTTACAAATTCACTGACGATACCACGGCAGTCTCTTCTCTCTTTGGCTTGGCTTCGCGGACGAAGATCTATGGAGGGGTAATGTCCACGTCAGCTGCAGGCTCGTTTATGGCTGACAAGTCCAATGCGGGACAGGCACAGCAGTAGGTTGCATAAAAAGGGGCGATGTGTCAGTATACAGGAGGGAGATTGAAAACATGTCTGAATGGCTTGCTTACAACAGTCTCACACTCAATGTCACCAAAACCAAGGAGCTGATTATTGACTTGGATATATACGATCCAGTGATCCATTGAGGGATCATAAGTGGAGAGGGTGAGCAAATTTAAGTTCTTGGGAGTCACTATCTTGAAGGATCTTTCCTGGATCCCACACAGTAATGGCATCGTGAAGAAAGCACGCCAGAGCCTCTACTTCCTCAGACGTTTGCAGAGGTTAGGTATGAAATTGAAAACCCTAGCAAATTTCTACAGATGTGTGATGGAAAATGTGTTGCTGGGCTCATCACAGTGTGACATGGGGACACCAATACCCCTGAGTGGAAAGTCCTATGAAAGGTAGTGGTCACAGCCCAGGACATCACAGATAAAACCCTCCCCACCATCGAGAAAATCTACAGGCAACACTGTTGTCGGAGAACAGCAGCAATCATCAAGGGTCCCAGTACACGCTTTGTTCTTGCTGCTCCCATCAGTAAAGAGTTATAGATGCTACAAGACACATCAGCAGGTTTAGAAACCACTGCTACCCCTCAATCATCAGACTCATGAACAACAAGTGTGATCAGGGACTCACTTAAAGACTCTTACTTTTGTACTTTATTGATTTTTTTCCCCTCTCTGTATTGCACAGTCAGTTTGTTTACATTTCTTTATTTGTTTACATGCATACATATCTTTTTAGTTCAGTGTTTAGCACGACCAATAAATGATTATTCTCTCTCGCCTGCAGGAATAAGAATCTTAGGATTGTTTGTGATGTCATGTACTCTGACAATAATTCTGAACATTTGAACTCACTTCATATTTCAACATTCTTTCTGCAATGGTTACTTTTTTAATCAGTACATCACATGAGCTACAGTGGGTTAGGAAGCACAAACTTCATCTTCCATGTTTGCAAAATGCTCTCTGGTGAAACTGCCAGCTAGGAATCAATCTGGCAGCTACATATCAGGCCAAATAGCATGTAAAAATTGTTTCAATTGACATCTAAATTTGATGGAGAACGTGCCTATTAATGTGAACCCAGCAGCATGCAGCTCATGTGAACATGAAAAAGATAAATTAGGATCTGGAGTTAAGGACTAGGCCCCTCAAGCCTGTTCTGCCATTCCACACTTTAATGGCTGATCTGACTGTAACCTCAATTTTGCATTTTATCTATCAAGAGGTTACCTTTCATCCCCTTGATTAACAGGTATCTATCTTGATGTGGCTAATACACTGATTAACCTTGTCTCTTGTGAGAAACTGTTCTGAGCTGGTTGGATGTCCTGTTTTTCAAGGAGCCTATATATTAAAAACACAACTGGTTGCAAAACCCTTTGAAAAGCCCTGGATTGCATACTTTACTTTCTCTTTGGATTCCAGGTAGTGCCAGCAATAAAAGGAATGAAAAGAAACAGTGTTGTTACAAGGATCCAAACTATGTGCCACATGAGGTTGTCTCAAAAAAGTCTTGTTCTTTTGTGATGATTTGGTCAAATATTTGAGAAGTACGCAGTGATGTATTACTGCTGGGGTTAGATTCATAGAGTCACACAACATGGAAACAGGTCCTTCAGCCCAATTTGCCTAGATTGACCAAGATATCCTGTGTTTGGCCAATATCTCTCTAAACCTTTCCTAACCATATACCCTGTTCAAATGTCTTTTAAATGTTGAGGTTGTTCCCACCTCTTCCATCTCCCCATTCCACATACCCACTGCCTTCGGTGAAAACATCACCTCTGAAATCTCCTTTAAATCTTTTCTCTCTCACTTTAAACCTATGCCCTCTAATTTTGGACTCCTCTGCACAAAGAAGAAGACAGTGACAATCTACCCTATCTTTGCCCATCTTCATTTTAAATCCCTTTAATGGGGAAGTGGTCAACCTTCTTTGCCCAAGGGTAAACAGACCATCAAATCACTCCTTAAATCTCAAGCTCTCCAGAGCGGGCAGCACTCTTGTGAATCTAGTAAAACACCCAAGTCTACAGATGGTGTGAATGAAGTTAAAACACAAAGCTGGAGAAACTCAGCAGGTCAAACAGTGCACTTTATATAGCAAAGATAAAGATACATCACCAATGCTTTGGGCTTGAGCCCTGCGTCAAGGGCAGGTGGCCAAACAAAATGGTGGGGGAGGGAGGGTCAGGGGGAGGAGCACAGGCCCACAGGCAGGAGGTAATAGGTGGATGAAGGAGAAAGGGTACACCATCAAATAGGAGAAGGGCTGGCTCTGTGAATGGAGAGGAAAGGGGATGAGCTAGAGGAAAGGAGACAGAGGGATAGAGAAGAGAGGGAGAATAGGGAGTGGTCTAGCAGAAACCATTCAATGTTAATGCCATCTGGTTGGAGAGTGCCAAGACAAAATATTAGGTGCTGTTCCTCCAAGTTACAGGTGGCCTTGGTTTGGCAGTGATTGAGGACATGGACAGACAAGTCAGCGTGGGAGTGGGTCGGAGATTTAAATAGTTGGCCATTGGGAGATCCCTGTCATTGACGTGGACAGAGCAAAGGTGTTCAGCAAAGCGATCTGCCAGTCTGTGTCCAGTCTCTCTGAAGTAGAGAAGGCCACAATGGGAGGCCCCCACAATTTCACAAGTGAAATTTCTCTTTCTGCAGTCACAGGGGAAGATGCCAAGGGGGCGATTAGTATGAAGGGATGAGTGGAGAAAGGAGTCACGGATGGAGTGGTCCTATGGAGAGCAGGGAGGGGAAGATGTGCATAGTGGTGGGATCATGTTGTAGGTGACGAAAAATATAAGGTTAATTTGTCAGATGAGGAGGCTGGTCAGGTGGTAGGTGAGGAGAAGGGGAATCCTGTGTTTGTTGCATTTAGGGGCAGAGGGAGCCAGGGTAGATGTGATAGGAAATGGAAGAGATGCAGGTAAGGGCTGAGTTTTGTGAAAAGATTCTTGTGAATCTTTTGCTTCATCCTCTCTTGTTTAATTTCAACCTTCATATATTGTGGCAACTAGAACTGCACACAATAATCTAAAGTATGGCTAACCAACAATTTGCACAACTGTAACATGATGTCCCAACTCAATGCCTCAGCACTCTGTCTTCTGGAGTCACTGCTTTCAGGAAACAATGCAACTGTACCCTCAGGTCTTGCTGTTCAACAGCAGTGCCCACAGGGCCATGTCATTTACTGTGAATGCACTGGCCTGGCTAAATTCTCAAAATGCGTCACTTCTCACATCTGAATAAAATTCTATCAACCATTTTCTTGCTCACATTCCCAATTGATTCAGATCCCTGTTGTAACATTGGACAACTTCACAAGGAGTCAAGTACAAACTCTCTAATCATTCCTCTCATGTTCATCTGATGCGCACTCAAATTTTGTTTTGCAAAATCAATGGTGGCTTACCACTTGGACAAGGAAGACTATTTTTCCTTTCAGATCCTCCATACATGGAATAAAAAAGAGGAAGTGCAATTGCGCAGCATCTGGGTTAAGCTGAAAGAGAGGTTCATTAATCTCACCAAAATTTGGTAACTTCAGAAACTTACATTGTAGAAAAGGGGGAGAGGTGCAGCATGCAAAAACAATGTTAGTAATAGGATGGAGACGAATGGAAAAAGGATGCTGCAAATGTGTGTTGATTGAGATAAAGTAGTAAAGGGTTTCAAAATGCCAGACAAAGAAGTGTAAATAGAACTAGAACAGTGAGGCTATAGAAGTGGCTACAATTAAAACATTCAAAGGACATTTGGACAGATATTTAGATAGGAGGGGCTTAGAAGGACCTCATGTAGGTAGATGGGAATAGCCCAGAATGCCAATTTGATTGGCATGGATGAATTGGGCTAAAGGGCCTGGACTTTATGATTCTATAAGTTAATGATTCTATGACAGAGAAACAAAAATAACCAATGCTAAAATTGTGAGATGCAAAACACTATTGTTGTTGGAAATCTGAAATTGAAACAGAAAAATAGCTGAACCTACTCAGGCCAAACAACATCTAAGGAAATCTTAACCCTCTTTTCTCTCTCTCTATTTCTCTCTCTCTCTCTCTCTCTGGATATGCTGTCCAACTTGATAAGCACTCCCAGAATTTTCTGTTTTTATTTCAGTCCACTGGGAAAGCGCAGCAGGTCAAGCCTCATCTGTGGAGAGCAAAAATTATTCACGTTCGAACTGGCCAGGAATTTAAAGTAAAAAATAAACTGCAGATGCTGGAAATCTGAAATGCAAAAGGGAAACAACAGAATCCTTCAGTAGGCCGAGCCAGCTTCAATGGAGAATGGAACAGAGGCTACATTATATGGCTCTCCTGCTCCCTTCATGAAAAGTGATGGACTTAACATGCCACCAGCACCAGGAGGCCCCCTGCAACCTCTACTCCAACAATCTCTCCAATTCTGTCACAAGCTGGAAAGGCCACTTACCTCACAATGTTGAATTCAACGCTGAGCCCCCCAGGAAAGATGAGACTTTGCTTCAGCTTATTTTAGCTATCCACAGAAGAAATGTCAGAGTGTGTGTGGGACAAAGAATTAAAGAGACAGATGTCTGGAAACTCAGGGTCACCTTTGCAACTTTGACAAAAGATTTCTCCAAAGATGTCATCCAATCCATCTTCAAATTTTCAAATATAGAGACCACAGTATAATCAGCACTGAAGGCAGTAGCCTAAGTTAAAAGAAGTGTGAGTGAATCTCTACGTCATCTGGAAGGAGTAGTGAAAGATGAGGTAGAAGGGAGCATGATGTATTTACAAACTCCTTACATAACATCTGTCCTCCCATTATTTTGTTGGAGAAAATTTCTGGTCATCTAGTGCAGTGTGTTAGAGAGTTAGAGAGTTGAAACATAGGCAGTACAGACACGGATTTCCTATTAGTAAGGTTGAAGGACAACATGTGGACATGAAGTAGAAGATGGCTGAGGGGACGTGTACTATATGTACCACTGGGGAAAAGCAATATTCACACACCTTGTGCTTCAATGGATTTATAATAATAGAACCAGCTGAGAGACACAAAACTTGGAAATGATGTCAACTTTAGGGAGATAGTGGCAGGCTGGGAGAATGGGTGGAGGGATGCAGATGGCTGGGAAATGCAAAGTGCCTTTTTTAAATTATTTGTTTGGAAGGATAAGATTTAATTTCACTTAGCAATGGGTTAGCAAGGAGCATGCAGAAATTATGTGACAGGAAGGAAAGGAACGAAATGATTCCCAAGGAGAAAAACTATCAAGTTATAAAACTTAGTTTAAATTGACAAATTGGTACAAAGTGGTGCCATTTCATAGGGACACAGAACACAGCCCTGGAAATACAAAGCAATGATACAACTGGAAATAAGTCATTCGAGAGTGAAATAAAAAAACAATAAAGGTTATGGAAATCTGAATACTCTCCCATAAAGGTTTCAGGCTAGGTCAACTGCCAAGTTCAAGATTGAAATTGATTCATTTTCTGTCACGAGGAGAAAAGGATTTCAACCATGATAATCTAATTCAATGGTTGAATCGGCACAAAGGTATGAATGGTCAACTGCTGTCCAAGTACTGCATTTAATAAAAATTAACCGAAGAAACACAAGCACATAAGCCGGGTAGCATGAAACTCTCGGTGTGTGGTCCATATTCTCCAGTGAATCCCATTATTTCTGCATGCCCTTTGCTAGCCCACTGTAAGATCAGGAGGTGTGAATAGACAAAATAAGACAGACATTGCTGTGTCTGAAATAAGCCCAATATTCCCAGTACATTCGAACCTCACAAAATGCTATCTGAGGCATTTTTCTGTGAACGATCAGCTTCATAACCCAGCCTTGTTCAGAAGTCTAACATCTTAGGCCATGGCCATTTACCGCACATTGAACTGGAGCTACCTTCATGCTACTCTTCAACCTTGAAAAAGGCACGACAAAGGCTAACTTTTTCAAGTTCTCCTTCGAATAATTGTCAACAACAATTTGGTATGAAACTTGTGAATTGAAATCTGTGAAAGAGAGCAATTGTGCAATGCTCATGTTTTAAAGTTTGGTCACTAATTCACAACTCAGTCAAAACTGCCTTTTACTTTTATCCTCTTACAACCTTACTAAATTTAAAAAAAGTATTTGGGTTTTACTGCCACTTATTTCTATTGTATCTAGATTGATCTCAGTGCTTGGTCTTTTACTGACTTTGCAAGTCATTGTAATTATGGGGATACATCTGTGAAATCAAAGATTGCTCTTGTCTCATATAACAGCTGTACGGCATTTACAAGGACTCTGGCCACGTGATGCAGTAAGTTTCTAAAACTAAATGAGATTATCTTTGCACAGCCACTTAACTTCTCAAAGAGAATCACTCCGTGTATACAGTCTCCAATATGTGATATTGTACTACATGCTTACAAATGTAGAAATGTAATTCCACAGTTCAGGAACAGATAAATAGTCATGAGATATTCTGGAATACTTGGGCAAAGGTCCATAGAATCTAAGTAGCCAAAGGATCAGACAAAGAGCTGAGTTTACTGGAATCTGAACCTGCACCTTGAGAAATATAAAACTCTGAAGCAGGCGCACTGATGAGATCCGGGTAATGGGTGAATACACTAAATGGCTGAGAGCAATTGAAAGGAAGTGGTCAAGATGGAAAAGATGGTGAAAAAATGATGTTGTGCATGTGCATCAATTGCAAAGAGTTAATTATCAGACACAGCAGATAATAAGTGGTTTGGCCTTCATTGAGGGATTGAATTTAGGAGCAGGGAGGTCCTGCTGCCAACTGTACAAGCCACTACTGTGTCTCCTTATTGGAGAAACGATAGACTGGCTCTTAAAATAGTGCAGAGGAGGTTCACCAGGTTTTCTTCTTCACTCTGAAATGAAGGGGTTATCTTATAAGGAGAGATTGAGTAGCCTGGGGCTATACACATTGGAGTTGAGGGGACGTGGGGATAGGGGGAATAATATAGAGACATACAAAATTAGGAAAGGAATGGATGTCAGAAACACAGAGTTTTTTTTCCCACTGGCAGGTGAGACAAAAACTAGGGGGCATAGCCTCAAGATCCAGGAAGATAGGTTTGAGAGAGAGATGAGGAGGAACTGCTTCTCCCAGAGAGTAGTGAATCTATAGAATGCTCTGTCCAAGGAAGCAGCTGACTCATTGAATGTATTTAAGGGACAGATAGATTTTTTTTTGTAGAATAAAGAAATCAAGGGTTACAGGGAACAGGCAGGTAAGTGTAGCTGAGTCCACAACCAGATCAGCCATGATCTTGTTGAATGCCGGAGCAGGCTCATTGGGGCCAGATGGGCTATTACTATTGTGATCTTATGAATAGATTAAATATAAGGGACAGGATACATTTGAGAAATTAGATGTTGTAATGTGCAAATATGAAGAGTGGCCCCCCAGTCTTAGACCATGAGAGGTCCCAGATAAGCTATCTGATAAACAGCATTACCAAAAATTGTTATGGCCCTATTTAGCAGGTTCCAATGCTAGGTAAGTCCTCCTCCACCCTGGCAACACCCCCTCCCCCCACTGGGAATCTTGTGTCACTTCCCATCTCTTCATTACCCACCTGTACATTTTTGTTGCTTTTTTTTAATGTATTTTTCTTCTTTTTCTAAGTGGTCTTTCCCTCTACCTGTCTCTCCACCTATCAAACCTTCTGTCCTAAACAACATCATCTCTTGGTTCCTCCCCCAGGTCCTTTTCCCCTGAAGTGCAAAATATAACACTATTTGGATTTAATAAAGGATCCAGACCCAAAATGCTGACCGATCATATTCTACCCATCAATTCTGTTTGACCTGCTGGGTTCCTCCAGCCATCCTTTCTTTGCTCAAGATATCAGCAGCTGCAGTTTTGTGTTTCTCAGTTGTACATTACCTGTTCATCTTATCATTTTATCTGAAACATATAAAATCTAATGTTGTTTGCTTTTTTGGGGAACTATTCCACCTGATCCATCCTTCTTGTATGGTCATATTGGTGTTAGGTAAAGGCACTTTCAGGTGGCCAAAGTACCCCGATGTAAAGCCGCATATTTGACCTCTATGCAGCTGTCAGGAGGCCACCTGAAAGCGCAGGAGGCGTCTGCGAGGCTCACCTGGTAACCCTCCTCCAGGAGGGATAATTGCTGGAGCACTGAGTTCCCCCCTGGCACCTGAATGAAGCCACCTGAAAGCGGCTGCTCAGGGGATGACAATCAGCTGGCGAGTACCTGATAGCCCCCCTCCCCGCTGCCCCTGCCCCCCCCCCCCCATGCAGGATGTCAGGGTAGGGACAGCTGGCGTGGGCTGTCAGTGCTAGGGTGACCGGCGCGGGTGTCAGTGCTAGGACGGCCTGTGCGGGCTGTCCCCACACTGATCCCACTTCCCCACGTCGATCCCCACACTGATCCCACTGCTCTGCTCTCTCCCCACAGCCCCATGTCGGTCCCCACACTGATCCCACTGCTCTGCTCTCTCCCCATAGCACCATGTCAGTCCCCACACTGATCCCACTGCCCCATGCTCTCCCCACTGTCCTGTATCACCCCACACTGTGGGGTGGCCGGCGTGGGCTGTCAGCGCTGGGGAGGCAGGCTCAGGATCCTGGGGCAGCTGGCGCAGACAGAACAGTGCAATGCCCACTCCCTCCAGGCGAACTGCTGCAAAACTTTTTAAAGTTTCCAGTTTCATCAGTAATTTGTTCTACGTAATTAGCATTGTTACCCTACACGCTTCCTCCTGTATTTCCTATTTTGATTTTCATTTTCAAATGTGATCCCTTCTGCTTAAATGTATATTTTGGGTTGTTTTTATTTAAGTGAAAGTTACAACTGAGAAGTTAATCTAGCCTCCCTTTTCAGGATAAACTGCTGTACACTTTCAGCATTTTTAATTAGTCTTCAGAATTTATCTTGGTGTTGTGTTAATCAGGAAACCACCAGTTGTGAAATTTTTATGTGCTTCTACTCAAACATCCCGTGTTCAGTTAAATTGTATTGCAAAAAATGTGCCTTTTTTCAAAATGATTAAATAATCTGCAATGGATGTTTAAATTGAATTGTAGCTGAGGTGCACAAAAATCTTTGCAGATTATTGTTCATCTTGTATGATACAAAGATAAATGCTTAATGTGCAATTAGGAATTATGTATATAGCATTGCAGTGAGACAGAGGGAAAAGGGAAGAGAGAGAGAGAAAGAAGAACCAACAGACTGGAGGAAAGAAGACAGGGAAAGAATGGGGGGGCTAATGGAAAGTGGAGGTCAATGTTAATGCAATCTGGTTGGAGGGTACGCAGGCAGAATATGAGGTGTTGCTCCTCCAATTTGAGGATGGTCTTAATCTGGCAGAGATCATCCTCAAATTGGATGAGACCATGCACAGACATGTCAACAAGGAGGCACCACCTTCCCAAATCATTTTGCATTGTTCCTCTCTCCTGGACTCCTCTCTATATCCAATTAACACCTTTTGTCTATTGGTCTGTACTCTCCCCCCTGCTCTTTTTTTTTTAAATTTAGGCACCTGCCTGCGGCCGTCTGGAGGAATTTTTCCAGGTTAGCATCGTGGTCCTGCAGGTCACGGACGCAGATAGTGACGTTATCCAGATATGGGAATGTCGCCTTCAGCTTGTGCCAGTCTACCATGCAATCCATGTCCCGCTGGAAGAAGGAGACCCCGTTCATGACCCCAGAAGGAACCCGGCGGAACTAGTACAGGCTCCCATCTGCCTTAAAGGCAATGTAGGGCTTGTCCTTCGAGTGGATAGGGATTTGGTGATACGCCGACTTCAGGTCAATCGTGGAGAAAACCCGGTAGCGGACAATCTCATTGACCATGTCGGTGATCCTTGGCAGGGGGTAGACATCCAGCTGGGTGTACCGATTAATGGTCTGGCTGTAATCCATGACCATCCTCGGCTTACTTCCCGCTTTGATCAGGACTTGGGCTCTCCAAGGGCTGTTACTAGGCTCTATAATGCCTTTCGCCAGGAGTCACCGCACTTCTGCCTTGATGAAGTCCCTGTCTGCAGCGTAATATTGCCTACTTCTGGCAGCGATCAGCTTGCAGCCTAGTGCAAGATGTGGAAAGAGCGCCGGTGGGGTGATGTGCAGTGTGGAGAGGCCGCACGTTGGCTGGGGCTGGTAGGTTAGCGTGCTGTGCAATATGAGTGGAGGTAGGGGCCTCCCGAAAGCAAATGTGACACTCTGCAGGTGGCACTAGAAATCCAGGCTCAAGAGGAGTGGTGCACAGAGTTTGGGCATGACCAAGAGCCTGAATCCTGTGTAAGTCTCCCCTCCCACCATTATAACAACCGAGCAGTGCCCGAGGGTACCAACAGTCTTATCCTTGGTGGTGAGGCCAATCAAACAGGTGGTGGTGGGGTGGACATTTAACCTTAGAGAGTGGGCCAAACTCAGATGAATGAAGGTATCGGTGCTGCCACTGTTGAACAGGCACTTTGTTACCTGCCCATTGACTCGCACGTCCATCATTGAACGCCCGAGATCGTGGGAATGTCCCTTGTCAGTGTGGTGGCGGCCAGGTCAATCTCAGAGTCGGAGTCATTGCTCTCCGGAGGGATGGGGAGCGTCAATAGGGTGGCCTGGTCATCGCCCATGTTGACCACATCGACATCGGTCGTGAGGTGCAGCATGCGGTAGCCAATGGCCTCCGGAGGCATGGGGAGCATCAGTATGGTGGCCTGGTCATCGCCCGTGTTGACCATGTTGCCGTCAGTCACTGGGTGTGGCAGCTGATGGTATGCAGAGGTGTGGGGAGCGTCGGTTGAGTGGCCTGGTCATCGCCCGTGTTGACGACGTCATCGGGGGCCCTCCGTGTCGGGCACAGCCTGGCCCAAGATGACAGCGGCAAGTGGGGAGCCGCTGTATGGCTGGCCTCCTTCCCCAACTGTGTCCGCTGCACTGGGGGAAGTGACTTTGTTCCGTCAGCTGGAAGTCATTGTGGGGACAATGGCGCCTCATGGCACGCGCATGTGAGGGGGTCCGCGGGGGAGGCAGCGAGGTCATAGAGGGCCGCTGAGCTGCCAGCAGGTTTAGCGAGGCACACTTTTGCAAAGTGGTCTTTCTTGCCACATCGGGAACAATACTGGTTCCTAGCTGGGCAGTTATGGTGCGATCGTCGATCTGACCCACACCAGGACCCACAGTACTTACATGGGCGCCGGGTGCCTGGGCAGCGATGTTCTCCTCCCCAGCTCAGTCTGGAGCTGCAGCTGCAGTGAGAGAGGGCCATAAGGAAGCCTGGGGAAACCCGGTATCAAAGGCTTTGACATGCAGGGCTGCTGCTTCCAGGGTTTGGACCATTTCCACAGTCCTAGTTAGGGCATAGATGTTGTCTTCCAGCAGTTTCTGCTGGATGGCCCTCGAGCGTAGCCCTCAGATGAAGGTGTCCCGGATCAGCATCTCAACCTCCTCTACATCTACCCTGGGTTCAGCCAGACACAGTTGGGCCAACTCTCGCAAGTGTCCCAGGTAAGACTCAGCCATCTCCCCGAGTTGCTGGGCTCGGGTGTTGAGGAGGTACCTTGCACAGACCACATTCATGAGGGGCTTGTACAAGTACTCGAAAGTGTCCATTGCACTCTTGTACGTGGTGCAGCCTTTGGTTACCTGGAAGGTGCGGGGACCCAGCTTTGACCAGAATAGGACCAACTTCTTCCGATCAGAGTCCAGGAAGTCGCTCTAGTGATTGCCTCGACCAGGTGCTGCCAGATCTTGAAGCGTGTCTGAGTTTCTGGTGGCGTGGGTCGACCTTGAGGCTCCCTGCACTCAGGAGGTTTTCCATGGTAGCCGTGGGAAAATTTTGTGGATTAAATTGTGGTGCGCTGTTAGGCAGAATCAGACACACACAAGGTAAAGACTGAACAACAGGCTTTAATCCACAAAGACTTCCACAGAGCCAGGCTGGCTGTGGCTGCAGCAACTCAGTGTGAGGCCTCGGGAGGCCGGCGCAGGCTTATATCCCAGAGGGCGATTGACACCCAACCGGGTGGGGCTTGATCCATTCAGGCCGACTGATTGGCAGCCGGCCGGGTGCTGGCTTGTCCCCTTACACAGGTACAGAGGTTGCCCCCTGCAGTAGGCCGGTCACCATCACAATCATCCTCTACAGTCACATTTAAACATTTTGGCTGCAGGAGAGGTGGCACCGATCGGAGCGGACCAAGAGGTTAAATTCTAACACCAATAGTTTTCAAATAAGGGCTCCAAACTTTAGTAAAGAAAAAACTATTTGTCTCTTAAATTATATGTAATCTTTTCAAAAGGAATAGAGGCTTTCATTTCATTATGCCATCTTTTCATACCTAGAACTGAATCAGATTTCAAGTGCTAAGCACTTTTTTTTAGAAACAACCAAGGTCAAACGCAAAAATTCAATTTGGTACATAGTCAATCTCAATCTTTTTTTAACATTTTTAATTTTTCATGCTATGAACCATACTGACCAAAATACACACAAACATATCCCTCTTGAATATACACAGTGTCATTTTCTCCCTTTTTCCCCCTCCTTTCCCTCCCTCCTTCACCCCCCTCCCCACTCACTCAATGTTCAACATATATGATTCATTAAACCCATTAAACAATGTCATCACACAATGAAAATAAACAAGAAATTTATGTCTTCTACTTTTACATACTGGGTCAGTTCATTTCGTCTTCCTCTCCTTTTGTCATTTTAGGTGGTGGAGGTCCGCGGTAGGACTTCTCTGTTGCGTTCCATGTACGGTTCCAAAATTTGTTCGAATACTGTGATGTTATTTTTTAAATTATATGTTATTTTTTCCCAATGGAATACATTTATTAATTTCTATGTACCATTGCTTAATTCTCAGGCTATCTTCTAATTTCCAGATTGACACAATACATTTTCTTGCTACAGCTAAGGCTATCATAATAAATCATTTTTGTGCTCCATCCAAATCGAGGCCAAGTTCTTTACTTCTTATATTACTTAGAAGAAAGATCTCTGGATTTTTTGGTATGTTGCTTTTTGTGATTTTACTTAATACCTGGTTTAGATCTTCCCAAAACTTTTCCACTTTCTCACATGCCCAAATCGCATGTACCATTGTTCCCGTTTCCTTCTTACAGTGAAAACATCTGTCAATTACTGTCGGTTTCTTTTATTTAACTTTTGGGGCGTGGTGTATAGTCTGTGTAACCAATTATATTGTATCATGCATAACCTTGTGTTTATTGTATTTCTCATAATTCCGGAGCATAGCTTTTCCCATGTTTCATTCTTTATCTTTATGTTTAGATCTTGTTCCCATTTTTGTTTGGGTTTACAGCTTGTTTCCTCATTCTCTTCCTCTTGCAGTTTGATGTACATGTTTGTTATAAATTTTTTAATTATCATTGTGTCTATAATCACATATTCAAAATTGCTTTCTTCTGGTAACCTCAGCCTGCTTCCCAATTTGTCCTTCAAGTAGGTTTTCAGTTGGTGGTATGCAAACATTGTACCGTGAGTTATACCATATTTGTCCTTCATTTGTTCAAACGATAATAATTTATTTCCTGTAAAACAATTTTCTATTCTTTTGATCCCTTTTCTCTCCCATTCTCTAAAGGAAAGGTTATCTATTGTGAAAGGGATTAGTTGATTTTGCATCATTATTAGTTTTGGTAGTTGATAATTTGTTTTATTCCTTTCTACGTGAATCTTCTTCCAACTGTTGAGCAGATGGTGCAGTACTGGTGAATTCCTATGTTGCACCAGCTTTTCATCCCACTTATATAGTATATGTTCATGTACCTTCTCCCCTATTTTATCTAGCTCTCATCTGGTCCAATCTGGATTTTCCCTTGTTTGATAGGTATCTTAATTGTGCTGCTCTATAATAATTCTTAAAGTTTGGTAGCTGTAAGCCCCCTTGTTTGTACCATTCTGTTAATTTATCTAGTGTTATGCTCGGTTTCCCCCTTTCCATAAGAATTTCCTAATTATTTTCTTTAGCTTCTTGAAGAATTTCTCTGTTAGGTGAATTGGTAACGATTGAAATAAGTATTGTATCCTTGGGAAGATATTCATTTTAATACAATTTATCCTTCCTATCAGTGTTAGTGGTAAGTCTTTCCAATGTTCTAAGTCGTCGTAATTTCTTCATTAATGGCTGATAATTTAGTTTGTATAGATGGCCTAGATTATTATCTAGTTGTATACCTAGGTATCGAATTGCTTGTGTTTGCCATCTAAATGGTGATTCTTTCTTAAACTTTGTGAAATCAGCATTATTCATTGGCATTGCTTCACTTTTATTTGCATTGATCTTGTACCCCGATACTTCTCCATATTCCTTCAATTTCTTATGTAATTCTTTTATTGATATTTTTGGTTCTGTTAAGTATACTATGATGTCATCTGCAAATAGACTGATTTTATATTCCTTCTCTTTTATTTTTATCCCTCTTATTTTATTTTCTGTTCTTATCAGTTCTGCCAGTGGTTCTATAGCTAACGCGAACAGTGAGGGAGATAGTGGACATCCCTGTCTAGTTGATCTGCTTAATTTAAATTGGTTTGATATATATCCATTTACTGTCACCTTTGCCAATGGTCCCTTATATAATGCTTTAATCCAATTAATATATTTCTCTGGTAGGATGAACCTCTGTAGTACTTTGAATAAATAATTCCATTCTACTCTGTCAAAGGCTTTCTCTGTGTCTAAGGCAACCGCCACTGTTGGCGTCTTATTTCCTTGTACTGCATGGATTAAGTTAATGAACTTACAGATATTGTCCGTTGTTCATCTTTTCTTAATAAATCCAGTTTGATCTAGTTTTACTATTTTTGGTACACAGTCGGCCAATCTTTTTGCTAATAGTTTAGCTATTATCTTATAATCTGTGTTGTAGAGATATTGGTCTATACAACGCTGGTGTTAGTGGATCTTTCCCCGTCTTTGGTATTACTGTAATTATTGCTGTTTTGCATGAATCTGGCATGTTTTGTGTTTCTTCAATCTGGTTCATTACTTCCAGGAGAGGAGGAATTAATAAGTCTTTAAATGTTTTATAGAATTCTATTGGGAGTCCATCCTCTCCCAGCATTTTATTGTTTGGTAGTTTTTTTAAAAATATATCCTGTATTTCCTCTATTTCAAATGGTTTTATTAATTTATTTTGCTCATCTTCTTGCAATTTTGGTAGTTCCATTTTAGCTAGAAACTCATCTATTTTGTCTTCTTTCCCTTCATCCTCAGTTCGATATAGTTGCTCGTAGAATTCCTTGAAGTTTTCATTGATCTCCATTGGGTTATATGTAATTTGTTTATCCTTTTTCCTTGATGCTAATACCGTTCTTTTAGTTTGTTCTGTCTTAAGCTGCCAAGCTAGTATTTTGTGTGTTTTTTTCTCCTTGCTCATAATACTTGTTTTATCTTCATTATGTTCTTCTCCACTTTGTATGTTTGTAGTGTATCATATTTTATTTTTTTTTGTCTGCCAATTATATTCTTTTTGTTGTATCTTCCCTTATTTCTAATTCTTTTTCTGTACTTGCTATTTCTCTTTCCAGCTGTTCTATTTCCTGACTGTAGTCCTTCTTCGTCCTAGTTACATAACTTATTATCTGCCCTCTGATGAACTCTTTCATTGCAACCCATAGTATAAACTTATCTTTCACTGATTCCGTATTTATTTCAAAGTACATTTTAATTTGTCGCTCAATGAATTCTCTAAAATACTGTCTTTTAAGTAGCATGGAGTTTAATCTCTGTCTATACATTCTCGGTGGGATGTCCTCCAGCTCTATTGCTAATAACAGGGGTGAGTGATCCGATAACAATCTAGCTTTATATTCCGTTTTCCTAACTCTCCCTTGAATGTGGGCTGATAACAGGGATAGGTCTATCCTTGAGTATGTTTTATGTCTACCCGAATAATATGAGCATTCCTTCTCCTTTGCGTGTTGTCTCCTCCATATATCCAAAAGTTGCATTTCCTGCATCGATTTAACCATAAATTTGGTTACTTTGTTCTTTCTGCTCGTCTTTTTTCCAATTTTATCCTTCTTTGAGTCCAAATTAAGGTTAAAGTCCCCTCCTATCAGTATATTCCCCTGCGTATAAGCAATCTTCAAAAAGATATCTTGCATAAATTTTTGATTCTCTTCATTAGATGTATATACATTGAGCAAATTCCAAAATTCTGAATATATCTGACACTTTATCATTACATACCTCCCTGCTGGAGCTATTATTTCCTCCTCTATTTTGATTTGGTACATCTTTATTCATTAATATAGCTACTCCTCTGGCTTTTGAATTATATGATGCTGCCGTTATGTGCCCTACCCAGTCTCTCCTTAATTTATTGTGTTCCACTTCAGTTAGATGTGTTTCCTGCACGAATGCTATATCAATTTTTTCTTTCTTCCGTAAATTTAACAGCCTCTTCCTTTTGATTTGGTTATGTATTCCATTAATATTTATAGTCATAATAGTTCAACATGGTCATTTCATACTTTGTTTACCTCTCATTTCTGCTTCCTCATCACCACCTTTCCTCCTTATCCATTTCTGTTTTCTTTTTTTGAACACACTGTAAGACAACACTTCTAAAACATAAAATATTTCCACTATTCCCACAACTAAAATTCGCTTAACCCCAAATGTCCCCCTCCACTCTCTGAGTTGCCCCTTGTCCCTTGCCGGCAACCACATCTCCCCTCTCCATTTGGATTGTGAAACCCTCGCAAGCGTCAACTGATTTCGCAGTGATGGTTATTCTCTCCCACCCAGTTCCCTCCAGAAGACTTTTATCACACTATGAACCATATTGACCAAAATACACATAAACCTTTCCCTCTTGAATATACACAGTGTCATTTTCTCCCCTTTTTCTCCCCTCCCTTCCCACCCCCCTCCCCACCCACTCAATATTCAACATATATGATACATTAAACCCATTAAACAATGTCATCACACAATGAAAATAAACAAGAAAATTGTGTCATCCACTTTTACACACTGGGTCAGTTCATTTAGTCTTCTTCTCATTCTGTCATTTTAGGTGGTGGAGGTCCGCGGTAGGACTTCTCTATTGTGTTCCATGTACGGTTCCCAAATTTGTTCGAATACTGTGATGTTATTTCTTAAATTATATGTTATTTTTTCCAATGGAATACTTTTATTCATTACTATGTACTATTGCTGTATTCTCAGGCTATCTTCTGATTTCCAGGTTGACATAATACATTTTTTTTGCTACAGCTAAGGCTATCATAATAAATCTTTTTTGTGGTCCATCCAAATCGAGTCCAAGTTCTTTACTTCTTATATTACTTAGAAGAAAGATCTCTGGATTTTTTGGTATGTTGCTTTTTGTTATTTTATTTAATACCTGATTTAGATCTTCCCAAAACTTTTCCACTTTCTCACATGCCCAAATCGCATGTACTATTGTTCCCATTTCCTTCTTACAGCGAAAACATCTGATACTGTTGGGTCCCATTTATTTAACTTTTAGGGCATGGTGTATAGCCTGCGTATACAATATCATCCTTTATTGCACTACCTTTTGTACTCAAGTCTGAGTGGACTATTCTGGATAGTCCACATATACTGTTTCTCAGTATATGTGACAATAAATAATTCAATTGTTTATTGTGATAACAATCAAGGAGGCTTGTACTGTTGTCATAAGGGAGGATAACATATAAGATTCTTCAAATGAAGGGGAAACCTGGGGACAAAATATGTCAATCACTTTTTTGGAGCTGCAATGCAGGCCTCCAAATAGTAAGTGGGAAATAGAGGAGAAGATATCAAAGCTAATCAAAAAGAAGGCAAATGGTAATGGAGGATTTCAATTTCCACAGTATTAATTGCAATCACCTGAGTGAGAAAGGTTTCAAAGTGCAGAATTTTAAAAATGTGTCGAGGAGTATTTTGAGTCAGTATATAAGATAGCATGACTGGGAAAGTGACCAGACCTAATTTTTGGAACTGTCATGTAGCTAAGTCTGCATGCAACCAGTTGTTCAACAATGAGCACTCAGGGCCAACATGTTGCATCGTAATGGTGTCAAGTAAGGCCAACAAGTTCAAGAAACCCTGCATGTCAAGAAATATTGAGAGAAATTAAGGCAGGTTATGACAAGGTTAGAAAATTAAGTGAGAGGCTGACAGAAAATGCAGAAGTGGCACTTAGAAATGTAATTAGGAGGGTGAAGAGGGGACTCAAAATAGCAATGGCAGGCCAGATAAAGGAAGATCTCTAGGCACTTTATGTGTATAAAGGGCAGAGGGCAACCAGGGAAAAAAAATTGCCTAAAGTAACCATCTGGAGATAAAACAAATGCGGCATTGCTGCAGCTACTGTAACAGCAGCATTACCACTTGTGCGGACCCAGGAGCAAAGGGTAGCAGAGATACAGCACTTTTCCGTTGGGTCTGACTGCAATGTTATTAGGCCCATGGCCCCGTACAGGTTTTAAACTGCTGGCGGTGTTTTCTTTTTACATCAGCTTAACTACAGGTGTCCATGCTCAAGATAGCTGTGCCCATATTAGGTAGCAGACCACAATGGTTGCAGACTCCATGGAATCAGCCGACTGGCGCAGGGCACCAGAATGGGAGAGCACCCCCTCGCCGAGAAGGAGAAACCTGGGAGAAGACCTGGCAGAGAAGTTGACCACAGTGATAAACCAACGAGGGGTGTGAAAGCCAAAGGACTCAGACAAGGCTGCAGGCTGGAGAAAGGGTTGTGAAAACCAGGCATCAGGAGTGGGCTACGTGTGTGTGCAAATGGCAAGCAGGGCCACTGAGGTTAGCAGCTTCCTGATTGTATTGGAGGTTTGGAATTAGGTGCTTTGGCTCACCACTGGAAATGAACAAGAGGCCGGGCAGTGGCAGAGGTTGTGGGAGCGTTGGAGGTGAATCCAGACACTCGGTGTCTTTGAATGGACTCTCTTTTGCTTCTCTTTCTCTTTTTGGTGGGAGCAATGGGCTAGTGATGCCTCTTCGTGTGTCTCTATGGCAAACAAAAGTTAATGAATTTCGTGTACATGACAACAAAGGAATCTTGAATCTGTGTGTGAAGCAGAAGGACATGTATGTGGAGGTCATGTGATGAGGGGAGAGTAAGAGGAGATGGATTCTGAGAGCTCCCAGGATTTTTGATTACAAATAAGGTCAAAACCTTAACTGACCAGTCCAAAGTGCCAAAAAAGGACATGAGAAGAATTTTTTAATGCAACATGACAGAAAGAAGCAAGTCTCCAAGCAAGAGTGTGAAAGAATCACCACCGAAGCAAGAGGGCAAGCCTGGAATGCCTCATGGTGAGGAACGGGTACACCCCAGGGCCCAAAATGGGAACCAGAGCTCCAAAGGAGATACTCGCCAGATGGGGAGAACAGGTCCTGGACAAATCCAGCGTCAATGCCCAGCAGGTATGGAGGGAAATCCCTCTGCAGAAAAGTCCTTCTAAAGACTGGAGTGGGAATTTTTATTCAAGGTGCTGGAGAAGGCAGGGTTGGGACCAATTTTTCAAAATTGGACTAGAGCACTATATCACGTGCCCAAGGCAAAAGTTCTAACCAATGGGCAGGTCTCTCCAGCCTTATCAGATCTAGTAGGCAAGGGTTCCCACTCTCACCGGCTCCCTTTGTGCTGGTTATGAAACCATTGGCAGAAGCCATTTGGCAGGATCCAGACATCAAAGTTATAGAGTAGGCCAGGAGGAACACAAAATTAACTTGTTCGCTGACGACATACTGATATATTTGACAGACCCTGTGACTTCCCTGCCTACGCTGCATGAGGTACTGGAGGACAATGGGGAATTTTCCGGCTATAAGATCAATTGGAATAAGAGTGAGGTGGTGCCACTCAGTGAAGGTAATTATAATCAATTTAAAGGAATTAGTTTAAAGAGGCCACAGAATGGGATCTAATACCTAGAAGTTAATATTGATAGTGACCTGAATAACTTATATAAATTAAATTTTGCCCCCTTGCTGGAAAGGGTTGAGGAGGACTTAAAAAGGTGGATGCCCCTGCCTATCACACTGGTAGGCAGGGTCAACTGCATCAAAATGAATGTGTTGCCAAGATTCAAATATCTTTTCCAAACATTGTCTGTGTCATTGTCCCAGGGTTTCTTCAAACAGTTATCACATATGGTTAGGAGGTTTCTTTGGAATGGTAAGGTACGAAGGGTCTCTATGGAATATTTAACATGGGACTATAGTCCAGGCGGATTAAGATTGTCGGACTTCAAAAAATATTATTGGTTGGCTCAGTCGAGATACATCGCCTCCCTTTTTCAGGGAGGAGGTGTACCATCCTGGACACAAATGATTTGCACCTGGTGGGCTAGAAGTTAGCAGAGGATTTTATTTATAAATGGGACATTAAATTGTTGACAGGGAAGAAGTGCAGCCCCATATTAAAACAAGTGATTAGTTTCTGGGCCAAAATTCACCCGTATTTGGATATTAAGATGGGGCTGTCACCAAAAACGCTCTCGACTCCGAATAAATTAATACCACTAACGGTGGGTAACAATATTCTGGACATGTGGCTCCATAATGGAGTCAGATGTATAGAGGACTGTTACAAGCAAGGGCAATTAATGTCATTTGAACAGCTTAATAATAAATATGATTTACCGAATAAAACATCCAAGTCATTAATGCAAGGTACTGGCTGGTCCAGTATAACTTTTTGCACCAGTTGTACATAACGCCACAGAAAATAAACAGATCAAAACCAGAACTCCTGGACAAATGCTTCAGGTATGGTGCTGCAGCCGGGACATTTGTACATGCAACCTGGTCATGTGCCAAGGTGAGGCCCTTTTGGATGGATCTAGGCCAAGTCCTGGAAAAATTTATAGGTAAACAATTCCCCCAGGACCCAGAGCTGTTCCTGCTGGGGAATACAATAGACATAAGGTTTACAATGAAGCTGTCCAAATTTCAAATCCAATTTGTGTTAATTGCATTGGCAGTGGGCAGGAAGTGCATTGTGGTGACCTGGAAGTCCAACTCTATTTTTAGTATCAAGCAATGGAACAAGGAAATGCAAAGTTGCGTTCCCCTGGAGAAAATAACTTACAATCTGAGAAACAAGTGCAGCACCTTTTGGAAGATTTGGCAGCCCCATACATGCACTACATAGGTGCATGGAGGTGATTGTTCTACCATCCCCTGCTGCCGCTCCCTCTCTCCTGCACTGATCTCGATCAAGGAAAATCAAGAATGAGCACCGACCCGGAAGCCGTCCATTGAGTCATGATAGTTCCCGTTTCTTTTTATCATTTGTACTCTTATTTATTTCCTTAATGTTAGTGTTTGTTATTGAAATTGAAGTATGAATAAATTGTTTAGTTTTATAGGTGGGGGAGGGGTGGGCAATGACGCAGGCTTGTATATATAGTCATAGAGAAAAGGAATACATGTACAGGTATATAAGATTGTGAACTGCCATTGTTGGCAGGCCGCGGTATATGACTGTAGTGATATACAAGCCTGTGTGAAAAATATAAAATTAAATATTAAAAAAAAAAGGACATGTATGTGATGTCAAGAGAATACTTCATATTTGAATTCATCATAGAGGAGATTGTAGTACACATGACAGGGTGTTGAACAGTGGAATTCTAGAAAAAAACCATTGGAGGCATAAAGGTGGATAAGTCTTCAGTCCTGAATAGTATTCAGACTGCTGCAAGGTACAGGAAGAGATTGCTGTGATTGACAGAAATCTTCAGATTTTCCTGAGCTACAGAAGAGGTGCCTGACTGGATGACAGCAAATGTGGTAGCTTTATACCAGAAGGACAGCAGCGATATGCTATGCAAGTACAGGATGGGCTGTTTAACTTAAGTGGTATGAAAAGTATATAAATAAAATTGAGGGAGAAAGTTAATCTAATCTTGGAGAGGCAGGGATTAATCAAGGACTGTCATATTGGTTTTATTAAAGGAGATTTTGTTTGAATTATTCAACACCACAATCCCAAATCAACTCATCCCCAAACTCCCAAGACCATGGCCTCAGCACGCCCCTCTGCAACTCAATCCAAGACTTCTGGTCCTGTTGACTGCGCTTGGTGAGTATTGGTTGAGCATTACCTCCACAATCAATGCCAGGGGACAGCAAGGTTGAGTATTCAGCCACCTCCAATACTCTCGGTTCACCCATAACTATGTGGCAAACATCACACCCATTCCATCTGTAAATTCACTGATGTCATCGCTGTTGTACGCTGGATCTCAGTTGAAGTGGTAAAAGGGGGAATGGGGGTGAGTACCGGCACCAAGTCAACAACTTGTCTTGCTACAGATTCCAGAGGACCCCAAAAGCCATCAGCAATAGATATTCACCACAACACAGAGTTACTTAAACAAAAGTAGTTTTTAATTATAATTGAACAAGAAAACAGAATTAAACTCTAATTTATTACTTAGCCGATTTAACTAACGACTGAATCCCCCCCTTAATACTAAGCGCGGGTGTGTGTAGTATATTTAAGATTAGAAAAGTTCTTTGAATCACAGTCCAATCTCATTGGTTGCAGGCAATTCTTGTTCTGTGTAAAGAAGTTAGCATTAACAAAGTTCACCAGTCTTTGGTGCTTAGCAGACAAAAGGGTTACCACTCAGGAGGGTTCTTGCTGGTTTTCAGAGATTCCTTTTCCAGAACATCCACAGCTGATTCCTTCTCAATCAATCTTGCTGACAAAGCTTGCCGCCTTCAGGGTTCTCTAGATGAACTTCTTTCTTTCAGGTCACCTTTCACACCACCAGCCTTCACCTTCGACCAGGGAGCCTCCCAGAGTTTGCCAGCTTTGTCCTTCTGGAAATGATTTCTCTCTTTATAGGCACTTTACTTTATAGGCTAGTAAAGCCACATATTTTGGCAAGATGCGGCTGTGGGAAGGCCACGTGAATGTGTAGGAGGCGCCTACAAGGCGAGCTTGGTAACCGTCCTCTGAGGGATAATCGCAGCAGCAGTGACCTCCCCAGCCATCTGAATGCAGCTGCCTAAAAGCGGCTGCATTCGGATGACAGTCAGCTGGCCAGCGCCTCTCTCATCTGCCCCTTCCCCGCCGCAGGACTTCGGGGCAGGGGCAGCTGGCTGGGCTGTCAGTGCGGGGATTGCAGGGCTAGAGTGGTAGGTGGGGAGAAGGGGGCTGGAGCGGCTGGCGGAGGAGAAGGGGACTGGCCGAAACAATGCCAGTACCCAACTCGAGCACCGTACTCACCCGCCGGTTGCTCCAGACCTTCTCCTCCACCGGCCCCTCCAGCTCCCCCTCCGGCTGCCCCCGTAGTCCCGCGCCAGCTGCCCCAGTCTCCTTCTCCCCTGCTGGTCGTCCCAGTCTCCTTCTCCCCCGCCGGTCGCCCCAGCCCCCGTACTCACCCGCCGGGGGACAGAGCAATCGGTGTGGGGACATTCCATGTGGGATATCCCCGCGCTGGCTGTCCCAGCTGACAGCCAGCCATCCTAACTTGACAGCCCAAGGGATAGGAGCCAGAGTGTGCTCAGATGCGCATCCCGGTGCAGCTGTCCCTTCAGGTGGCCAGCGCTGCACGGCAAGTGAAAGGGCTGCTTCCTCTTCTTCAGGTGCATTCTTAGCAGAGAATGCACCTGAAGAATCCTATTGACATATCCACACCTGCCTCCTGAAGAGTTGTCTCTGATCTGACGGACAGGCATTTACGGATTTGTCTTCGTTATGATGAGAATTCCTCTGTCATCAGCAGTGGAGGGTCTTTCTTGGCCGAGCAGTCCCTTTGGGATTGGTGATCTTATCAGTACACTTTCTCAATTATGTTCCAAACAGTAGATTTTAGTAATCCTGAGGTTTGGGAGATATCTCTTTCTGTTATATTCTTGATTATTTTAGCTTCTTTGATTTTGATTGGTACAACTCTGGTCCTCATGTTTAAAAAATGGCAACTGCAGCTCCAAAGGTGATAAAAAAGTCTAGCTTCTATCTATATTTCTCTCTCTTGAGAGAGAGCGATCGAGAGAGATATATATTATAATTTATATGCATAGAGAGAGAGAGATTATATAACAAAAATATAAAATGCGTGTGTGTGTTCTGAATTTAAATGTAGGAGGCATGATTAGTAAGTTCACAGGTCACACAAATTCTTGATAGTGAGAGCAGTCTTCGAAAGAATGATACTGATAAGTTGATAAGATGGGCAAAGAAGTGACACCTGGGGTAAAAACTTGAAAAACATTAGAACAAGTAAGATTAGGATAAACACAATGAACCAAACACAAGAGATTCCTGCATACCACCGGTTTCCCATCTCACTCTCCCCTCACCTTTTTATACTGCCCATCTTTCCTCGACACTGCCAGTCCTGATGCAGGGTGTTGACCGGATGCCCCCACCACCTCTTTGCCTCCAGAGACGCTATTCGACCTGCTGAGTTCCTCCAGCAATTTAAAAATATTTACATGCACAATATACAAGCAAGAGCCTAGGAAGTACTGAGGACAGAAAACTAGGTGAACATGACCAAGGATTGCAACAGGCAGCAGGAAACCAACAAGGTAGCTAAGGTAGCATGTGGACACTTGTATTCTATGCTCAGCTAACAATCAGAAATAGGGAGGTTATGTTGCAACTATACACAGTATAGCGTATAGAGCCGTTGTCATACCCACACTCCTGTTCGGCTCTGAACCAGCATCACCTATGGCTCCTAGAACGCTTCCACCAGCGTTGTCTCCGCTCCATCCTCAACATTCATTGGAGCAACTTCATCTCCAACATCGAAGTATTCGAGATGGCAGAGGCCGACAGCATCAAATCCATGCTGCTGAAGATCAAACTGCACTGGGTAGGTCACGGCTCCAGAATGGAGGACCATCGCCTTCCCAAGATCGTGTTCTATGGCGAGCTCTCCACTGGCCACCAAGACAGAGGTGCACCAAAGAAGAGGTACAAGGACTGCCTAAAGAAAGCTCTTGGTGCCTGCCACATTGACCATCGCCAGTGGGCTGATATCGCCTCCAACCGTGCATCTTGGCACCTCACAGTTCGGCGGGCAGCAACCTCCTTTGAAGAAGACCGCAGAGCCCACCTCACTGACAAAAGACAAAGGAGGAAAAACCCAACACCCAACCCACCAATTTTCCCTTGCAACCGCTGCAAGCGTGTCTGCCTGTCCCGCATTGGACTTGTCAGCCACAAACGAGCCTGCAGCTGACGTGGACATTGAAGCCAAGCCAAAGAAGATACACAGTAAAACTTTTAATAACCTGCTTATAATTTTACATTTGACTCAATGGGTACAAATTCCACTCCCCCGTTAAAAACACTAGATCTCCAGTTCCCACTCTTTAAACTGCTGCATTCTCTAGAATATTTATTTTACAGAGCACTTTAACGAAAGTGAATTAGAAGTGCATTCGAGAATGGTTGATCATCACCAGAAAATCTACTCGTTTGGCACAAGCAAAGCCCACATGCAAACTGAATTAACAGTGTTTTACTAAAAATCCTGAGTTTGGCCACAGCTGTGTGGAGGTCGGGTTATCACGTTATGTGAAGCATGCAATTTCTGTATTCTATGAACAGAAGATATTTCATCTACTTCTCCCAAATTTTATCATTTAGTTAAACATTACATGTATTATACATGGACCAATTTATCTTTGTGTATGCATGTCTTTCAGATGTGGAAGTAAACCAAAGCTCTGATTTAATGAAGGGCTCAGGCCAGAAACATTAGTTACACTTTGTGTGACCTGCTGAGTTTCTCTGACTATTTTCACCCATGTGAAATCCAGAGTCATTGGGAGGACATGTTTGAACCTGGACAGTTGGAGCTACGAGGCAGCAGCCCAAACTGCACTTCCAGTTGTGAACTATGATGGAACAATCCCAAGAGACTGGATCAGCTGTTCTTGCTTTCTATGGAGCAGAGAACTAAATAGGGTACAAACTTGAGAGGCATGGATAAAGTGGATGGTGAGAATCATTTCCACCCCCCCCTCCCCCACAGCAAAAGTATCAGTAATTAGAAGGCACAGACATATTATTTAGGGGGTATTTGAGGATTTCTTTTTTGTCCAGAGAGCAAATGTAACCTGGAACACACATCCTGAAGGAGTGTTGGAGAGACAAGTCCTAGTACTTTTTTTGTTAAAAGGCATGAGGAGTGCCAATGTAAAAAATAATTCAAGATCCAAGTATTGGTAAACAGGGTTAGCATTACTTAAGAACTTGACGGCTGTCACACTCAGTATGACTTGAAAGGCTGATGTTAAAATTTTCAAACACCAAGTTTTTCCAGTAATTTACACTGGAAGTCACCACATTTACATTCTGCTATTTATTCTCAATGTGGTCTCTGCTTTTCACACTAACTTTTTTTCTCTTCTCCGATGTTGGTAATTAAAATGGAAGAGAAATCAAGAAAAATAAGTCAAGGCATATGACAGCATTGTACAGATTTTCTACAAATGTTTTATTTTAATTATCCATTGATCAGCAGGTTCAGGAATATCAATTAAATCATAATTAGCTTGAAAAATCATTTCAAGTAACTGAAGTACTGAAGAATACAAATATGGATCTGATACTAAAACAAAGGTTTTGCTTATAAAGTTTACAGTAAAAATAAATTTACAATGATCAATTGTGACTAATATGGCAATCTTGTACTTTAGGCCCTGAGTTTCCAGCATGAAAGATCACCTATCATGTCAAAATTAAATGTTCATTAAAAATATTGCATTTCAGCCAGCCCTGTAAATATTGTACAACTATATACAGCATAAAAAGCTTAAAAAGTTGGTAAATCACAATACTTTAAAGGGTTTTGTATATTATATATTCATATGTAATATACATATTCACATCAATACAAATTCTGAACATTATATAACATGTGCAAAGTAGAAAGTTTAACTTCAAATGCATTCATTCCTATGAAATATTTTATTCTTGGATGAAAACAATAGCAAGACAGAGAGCACCCACCAAGGATAAAGCTTGTAAACCAAGGAAACCTAGCATCACCAGAAAGAAAACCATTACAACTGGTTCCACAACACGAGTTCCGAATGGTATCCGGGAGAAGCCCATTTTGAGTAGACATTTGTTGAGCTCCCCAAAGAGTGTCCCCATCTTCTTGTAGTCATCTATAGTGCTTTCTCCAACATCCACAGGAACCTATAAAGAAGAATCCAGAATAGGACAAAGTGTTTTGCCAAGTGCAACTGAAAATTCTATTTCAACTTTGCATCTTCTCACATTTACCCACCTGCATGATAATGTGGAAGGGAAAACAAGAGGTGTATGATTGAGGGATCAAAAGTGGAGAGGGTGAGCTAATTTAAGTTCTTGGGAGTCACCATCTCAGAGGATCTTTCTTGGACCCAACATTAATGGCATCATGAAGAAAGCATGTCAATGCCTCGACTTCCTCAGGAGTTTGCAGAGGTATGGCATGAAATTGGAAACTGGCAAATTTCTACAGTTGTGAAAAGTATGCTGACCAGCTGGATCCATGGTCTGGTGTGGGAACACCAATAACACTCCTGAGCGTAAAGCCCTATAAAAGGTAGTTGTCACAGCCCAGGACATCTGGTGTGGGGACACCAATACCCCTGACTGTAAAGCCCTACAAAAGGTAGTGGTCACAGCCCAAGACATCACAGGAAAAACCCTCCCACCATCGAGAACATCTACAGGGAATGCTGCGAGCTGAGAACAGCAGCAATCAGAGGATCCACATCGCCCAGCACACGCTCTGTTCTCGCTGCTGCTCTCAGGAAAGAGGTACAGGTGCCACAAGACTCATATCACCAGGTTCAGGAACAGCTGCTCCCCCTCCACCATCAGACTCCTCAACAACCAACTCAATCAGGGACTACATTAAGGACTCTTATTTTGCACTTTATTGATTTTGTTTTCTCTATGTTTTGCAGTTTGTTTACATTTCTTTATTTGTTTACATATATTTGTTGAATACATTTTTTTCCATCATCAGTAACTGGTAATTCTGCCTCACCTACAGGAAAAAAAAAATCAAGGTTGTATTTGATGTCATGAACATGTTCTGATAATAAATCTGAAATTTGAAATCTATCTGACAAATACTGTTTTATTTTCAAAACTTATTTTAATTATAATAAGCACATGCATAAATACAGTTTTCAGATATCAAAGTATTATGTAAAAAGAATGATAAATACATGTTAATTTTATATAAGGAAAGCAAAAGAAAAAAAAACTAATACACCTCCACCCCCTTCCCCAAACACCCACAAATAAGAAAAAAACCCACTAAAATACTAAGAAAAATAAAATGAATATATATATATATATATATATAAACTTGGATGCTTTTGGAAACACTCTAAGATCTCACTTAAAAATATTTTCACAAAAAAATAAAAAGAAACTTCATGGGCTCCAAATCTGTAAAAAAAAAGTAGAATATTTACCTCTTAAATTATATATAGAATTTTTTTCTAATGGAATACAGCTTTGACTTTCTGTTTGCCATCTTCCTAATGTTTAAAAAAAAACATCTGATTTCCAAGTAACAGCAATACATTTCCTTGCTATTTACCAGAGCTAATTTAACAAATTTCAATTGAGAATCTGATAAATCTAATTCAGGAATTATATTTCCAAAATTTACATCAATAATAATTCAGGATTTAAACAGAAAACACCACCAGTCACTTGTTGCAAAAAATTACTCATAGAAATCCAAAATGGTTTGACTTTTGAACAAGACCAAGTAGAGTGGATAAAAGTTCCAATTTCTTCACCACATCCAAAACATCGGTCTGAAATATCAGATTTTCATTTATTCAATTTTTGAGGTGCAAAATATAATTGATGTTAAAAATTATAGACACAACCTATATCTTACATTAATTGAATTCATCATAATACACTTTCAAAAATTTTGCCATGTCTGCTGATCTATTGATATATTTAAATTATGTTCCCATCTTTCCTTTGACCTAAATAAACCTAATTTAGACACTTTCTCCTGTAATTCCATATGAAATAAATTTCTTAATTCCATTAGTTACCAATTTTTCTAAATCAGTACAATTCATTAACATAATTTCTGAACCTAATTTATCTCTCAAATAGGCTCTCAATTGAAAACAACAAAAAAAGAATATTACAGGGAATATCATACATAGTTCTCAATTGATGAAATGCCATCAACTGACCACTCTCACAACTATCCCCTATTTTACAAATTCCTTTATATTATATATTTAGAAAAGGATCATCTTTGGAGAAAGTTATGAGGATTATAATGGCAATTTGATGACTGAGAACCATCATTAACAAGGAGCAAAATATACCAGTGGAAAAGGTGACACTTAAGATTTCCCCACAAGGCAAACTGGGGTGAATCACAGGTTGTGCTGGATGGGTGTGGGGTTGGGGGGGGGGGGTGTTGGGTGAGGAGATCAGAAGCTTGATTTGAATAGCCACAAGTCTGAGCTCAGTAAATGTTTGATAATCTCTCTGATTTGCAAATGCCAATTTTCCAGCATCTGGCTCACCAGGATTCTGGTTCCCAAGCTGTTTTTCAGCTCTGCTTGCCACACTGCCCGAAACAAAGCTGGTTTGAAACTTAACGGAAAATATATTATTCTACAGTGTAACATCTGAAGACAATTTGAAACATACTGGAGTATTAAATGGGATAACAACTGAGTGTCGAACTTATCATCAGACATTGCAGACAAAACAATGTTTCAGAATAATTTACAGTTATAATGATACCATTCATTAATCTCACAGCTCCAAGCTATTTCCCAGCCTAGTTGTCCTAATTCTGATGTTGCTGTACCTCCTTCCTGGTGGTAGTGTGTCAAAGAGACTGTGTGTGGGATGCTGGTCCTCTTTTAAGCTCTATTTAAGCAATGCTCACAGTAAATGTCATCAGTAGAGGAAAGGGAGACAACAGTGATCTCGGCTGTTTTGATAATCGTCTGCATTGACTTCTGGTCTGATGCATTGCAGCTACAATGCCTTGCTCTCTGCAACCTCCTTATGAAATGTAGGTACTGCTGTGACTAATGAGGAAGTGTTATGGGTCCAGGATAGAGAATATATGATAGTCCAGAGGCAGTCCCAAGTGTGCTGGATCAATATAAGTGTGCTGAAACAACTGAATTCCCTACAAACTTTTCATCATTAATGAGGCATATCCCCAGAAGCTCAAAGGCCATTTCATGTTGGGTCTCCACCTGGAGACTGGCTACGGAGTGGATAGAAAAATGGGAACTTACCTTTCAGACAGCAGCCTGATCCAGCGTCCTATTCAAATCCAGAGGCGCCTCATAGCGCCCTCCGGATCCGACGGAGGTGGGGGTGACTGGTGCCGTAGAGCCACCCATCATTAATACATGACTGAGCAATGGGTGTCTTCCCTACCCATAAGCCCCCACACAGCAGAAACCGCTCTATGGTTCTCAGAACAGTTCCAGCTGCGTGGGGAGATTATGGGTAGGGAAGACGGCCATTGCTCTGCCACGTTTTGAGCCACAGAGAGCACCCCAAAGGCTGAAGTGGCCCAGTGTGGCTGTCTCAGCCTGCACCGGCTGCCCCGACAGCCCCCACTGCCCCGACAGCCCTGCACCGACAGCTCCCGCCGCACCGACGTCCCGGACTTGAAGGGAGAGGGGTGAGTGGGGAGATGGATCACGGACCGATGGGATAATCAGCCCGCCCCTAAACAGCCACTTAGCTCGGCTGTACATCCAGATTGATCGGCAGAGGGCTGCGCTGAGGAGATTATCCCTCTCAGAGAGGGGTTGGATTATGCAGCTCGGAGATGGTCTCCGCAAATTCAGAAAGGTAGGTGATTACGCTTTTTGGCGGAGTTTTTCTGCCTTTAAATCTCAACTTTTGGGCTATCTGAAATGGCCTCAAGGTAATGGCAGCTGTCAACCAAAGCAGCTCAAGGAAAGACCAGGCTACTTGATTGCCATCCTCCTGAGATTCCCAGGTATTTGCTCCCTTCATTGTTGAGAGATACACTACAGCAATTTACCAAAACTATTTTATCTTTATCGGTCAACCAGTACTTTCTGGAGCATGTGCAATGCACAAGTCCCTCTCCAAATTGCACAGCATTGTGATATGTAAACACTTTGCTGCTCTTTTCATGTCCCCAAGGTAAAATTAATCCTCCCTCACAATGCTAAGTACCTTCCCCAGAGGACTGCCGTAATTTAAAGCTGCTTTCAGGTGGAATAGCTGGGAGAATGAAGCTCCAGAGCTGGCTGCGGGTGTGTGCAAAGCAACATTCAGGTGGCAGTGCTAAAGGTGCTGTTCTGGCACCTGAAAGATTCGCAGCGTGAAGAAGGGCCACAGAGCAAATGCTGACTCCTGTCCACTGTGGCCATATAGTCCCACCTACTTTCAGGTGCCTAGGGGGAGCACTCAGAGCCACATTCTGGTATTTAGGTGGCTTTACATTGGGGTATTCTGGCCACCTGAAAGCAGCTATACTCAGCATAAATCTCCTGCTCAGGAATCAGGGAAACAAAAGAATACTAATCTTACAGCTGATAAATATAAGAAAAACAAATCCTGAAGTGCCAAATACTGGCATTTTTACATTAATTTTCTCCTCTCTGGTAGAAAATATTTTCATGATCTGCACAGTAATGAAACATTTGATGCTTCATGTCTTATTCATAATTCATAAAAAGTGCAAGGTTTATTGAGCAGGTAACTTAATTTCCTCACTATCCTCACTTTCTTCAGAGGCAGGAGAGCTCTGGTTAAAAATAATAAGATTGGAAAAATCTGAAATCTGGTTGCAAATTGCCACCTAAAATGACTGAAACCTGGCATTGACGATGAGTTCCCATTGCGGCAGGTTGGAACTAATTAACGTTCACAAATTGTGCTGTTAATTAGGGGCAGCATGGTTACAGTGCCTGCGATCAGGAATAGGGTTCAAACCCCATGCTGTCTGTAAGGAGTTTGTATGTTCTCCCTAGGGGCTCTGGTTTCCTCCCATTGAAACAAACTGGGGGTTGTAGGTCAATTGAACTGCACGGGTATGTAGGCTGAAAGGGCCTGCTACCATGCCGTATGCCTATGTCTAATGATGCATTGGAAGATAGAAAGCCAACAGATTTCAGATGAGAATGAGATGTTTATTGTCATTACTCCAGTACAGATAAATTGAAAAAAAATGCTCTTACCAAAGTACGTAATAACAAAGGATCATCTTTGGGTGAAATGATGAAATTGGCCCAGGTGGTTTCAAGCCTTGACACACATTACTGGGAATGTATTTCCTAATTTCAGGCAAACACAATCTTCTACCATTATTTTTAAAATGTGACTTTTCACCTGCCTTGACATCAGTTGAAACTGAGAATTCCTTACAATAACTGTCATGGTTTAGCCTCCAAATGAGATATTAATTCTTTAACTCTTAACTAACTCAGGATTAGTGTGTGCCGCATTTCTAGAAATAGGCTCAGTTTTTCCATTTCTATCGGTCCTATTGGGCAGGTTTCATGGCTTTTACTTGAGCAACACAACGTAATTTGTTTCTCACTGCCATATTTAGTCTCCCCCTAAATAAATATTTCCTTTGCTCTGCCCATCCCTCCAGCATCTTCTCTGAGAATTTTCTCTTTCCCAGTTCAAAAGAAAGTCCTCAACCTAAAATGTTCACCATTTCTCTTTTCACAGCAGATGCTGATTGTTTATGATATTTTCAGTTTTTATTTCACATTTTCAACATCCAGTTTTATTGATTTTTAAATAGGAAACCCAAATTGGTAGCTTCAGAAATTAAAAAAAAAACATGCTGGAAACCATCACAAGTCAGGCAACAAGTGTGAAAGAAAAATAGGTTTCAGACGGTTAAGCAGAACAAGGGGAAAGAGAAATTTTAACTGGTTTTAAATGCAAGGGGAGGAATGGTACGTCAAAGGAAACATCTCCGATAGGTGAAGCCTGGATTGTCATGGGATCAGTTGTAGAGGTCATCCAGTCCATTATTGAGTGAAACCAAAAAATGAACAAAAGTTATGAAATGAGGGCAGTTGGAGATTGAGAAACAAATAGAAAGCAGACAAATTATGAAGTGCAGCACTGTGGGTCATGTTCAGACAGCAGAAATTACATTAATTTGTGTCAGAACTGATCAAGGTTAATTTCAGTTGCAATATGCTCAGGAGCCTACTGTTGTTCAAATCTACTTTGAGCTTCATTATAGTGCAGGAGACTGCAGAGGGGGTGCAGATGGAGAATTGAACTGGCAGGTAATAGAGCTCAGATCCCCTTGCAAAATGAATCTAGGTGCTTTGGCAAAGTGGCCATCCACTTGGAGTCTGGTTTCTTCCAACGTAGAGCAAGGAAATCAGTGGTACATTTGAAAGGACAGTTTGAGGTTGCTTAGTGGTAGGAAGAGAAGAGGGGAAAAAAATACACCACTGTAGGCTCGGGGGAAAATGCTCAAAGTTGAGGGGACTGGCACTGTTATAACAAAGCCCATCATAAGTTTGAACAAAATCACCTCATCTTCCTATGGGCATGTTGTAACCTTCTCACTTGATTGAACATTGACTATGATATTAATATTTGCCGTTTTCTAAAAAAAAACATCAGGACTGGTAATATCTGCTACAAATTATTCACTTGTGGTATTAGCTCTTTTCCCCTACACCAACTCCTCCCCCCCCCCGCCGCAATTGACACGTCCCATAGCTCTACACTTTGAACTTTTGTGCATCTTACTTTCTCCCTCTTCAACTACATTTCATAACGTGCTCATTTCGCTCCCAATCTAGTACACTGTGTTTGGTACATTCAAATCCCCATAGCGGTTTTGATTAATAAATCGAGGTATTTTCAAAAGGTTGCAATTATAAGAAGTCCAAAAGCAAACAAACAGGTGGGGGGGGGGGGGGGGGAATCAATCCCAAGATGGGAAGAAACTCTAGTTCTGTTGGATTAAAAATCTTTTGAATATTACCGGTAAAGTCTCCAACCTATCAAGATTTTCTTTGATTACCATGATGTGAGAATGATTTTAAAAGCAACTTTGTACGAGTGACCCTTCACAGGATGAGCAGACATTTCATTTCAGTATATGCAAAACTATCGTCATTTAGCTCTGAACAATACCATACCCTCCAACGAGAACAACATTAGACCACTACCATAATTTATTCCCAAACATGAGCAAAGTGAAATAAAATAATACACAAGAGCCAGAGAGAGCAGTAATGGACAACTGTGGAAAATTATAATTATATTTAAAATGCTAAAACCTGTAGGTTGGCTTTGAAATCCTAATACAGCAAACTGAAACCCATATTAAATTACTATAATATGCCATTGAGAGAAAAGGTAATAAAAAGGATAGATAAACAAATATTCACAGTTTCAGTTAGTGCAAGTGAAAACTGGCATTTCAACAGTAGAAGTAGATCATTTGGTGGTTCCAGAGTAATTTATGCTGAGGGTTAAGGGAGTACAGGGAGATTTAAGAGCCAGATAGCTGTTGGAAAGTGTGGTAGGATTGGCTGCTGCCAGCTGGACACACCTCCCGAGACCGATCCTACCCACAGCCCTTTGCATGCTCCCCATTCCACTCTGCCTTGATAAGTCAATGAGGTTGACACCTATTCCAGTCTATAGTTTCAAAACTTCAGTCTTTTGTGATTATTGATGGTGCATCAGTAAGAAAAACTTACTTATGGGTGCCAGATTTCAGGCTTCTGTATCTTCTGCATTAAGGTAGCAGCAAGAAGAGATTATGACCAGAGGTGAGGATCCTTTGGGTGTTGATGCCTAGATAGACTAAGCTTGGTTTTACACTTTCTGCAGCCTTCTGTATTCCTGGCTACTCATATTTCCAAACCAGGTCATGATGCAACCAGCCACTATACTTCTCACAGTGCACCTGCAGAAGTTCAATGGAGTATTCAACCACATGTCAAATCTCTTAAGACTTATTGGAAAGAAGATGCTGGTTCACACCCTGAAATGTAGGAACCCCCCCCCGGAAAATTGAAGGTACAAACCCTCTTTACTGCCATCCCACCAATGAAGATGTGTGTATAGTCTCTCCTTCCTAAAGGGCAATAAGTTTCTTGACCTTACTGACTTCAGAGAGCAAGATTGTTGTCATGGCACCACACAACTCTATCCTCCATCTCCAACCCATATTCTGAGTCGTCATTCCAAATTATATGGTGGTGTTGTCGTCAGCTAACTTACCCATTGTGTTGGAGTGAACCGGGCTATGAAATTGTGAGTGTAGAGAGAACAGAGTAAAGACAGAGCACGCAGTTTTGATATGCCCGAGTTGATGGTCAGCAAGGAGAAGGATATGTTGACATATTGCACTGATCAGGTTCAGATGAGGAGGCCAAGGATTGAGTTGCAAAGTCAGAGTCCCATTTCCCAGAGTTTGATTATTAATTTTGCTGGTCTAAAGGTATTAAATGCCAAAATGTAGCAATGAACAACAGCCTGACGTATCCATGTCATAAAACTTTAAATAAATTACCTTTTTACACTGCAAAACCTATATTTTACTTTGCAGTTTTAAACCAAAAGCAGCAAAAAATAAATCAAATGATTAAGTATACTTACCATCACATTGAAATGCTCAGTCTTCAAAGATGTTTCTCTTTGATAAAAATCAGCCAACAACATTCCCCTTATGTAATCACACCAAAAAAAATCTATCCACATTTATTTTGTGTAACATACAAAATTCCCTGTTTCAGCATTTTATGAAACTGCTTGATATTCTTAGAAATATTTGCTGGATGCACAAACATTCCAGGTGCATGAATTTATGATAACTAAGAATTTCTGATGCTGCAGGTCTGCCCCTCAATAGGTTGGTGGAAAGTTGCTCCCATTCTATCAGAGGCTACTGAGTAATAACCTTCAATAAACTCATACCAGGTAGCTGGCTTGAGGGTCAATTGAAGAAGCAGTGTCGGTCAGCTGCCTATGAAGCATGACGGTGGTGGACAGTAATGGCCTGTCTATAACAAGGCATTCTCTTGGAAACTAGGTAGACAACAGCATCAAGCCAAGTTTCCAAGCTAGAGATAACATGATTGAGAATAGGGACGAGATACCTGCACCTCAGCTGGTCTTTAATTTTATCCTTGGAGACATCGGTCTATACAATCTTTGCAGGAATCCTGCTCACAGAAAAGAGCTGCGAGACTGGATGTGCAAATTCCTGCACGTTCCCACCTGTCATATGAGCAGGAGAGAGAGGCGCTCCTCTGGCATCTCCCTGCTCACTCAGCCTGCGTTCATGGACATCTCCGGTAATGGAGTGACGTCCGCATTGCCAGTACAGAAGTACCCACTGCACAAACATCTCAATAGTAATTTCAGGAATCATATTCTGTGGACTTTTAAGAACATCTCTGTGCTCAATGAGTAGGTCAGCTGGTGTCCCGGTGAACATCTTGTGCAGAAGAGACTACAACTTTAGCTATGTCAAGAGATACAGGTAGACCCCGACTTAAGATGGGGTTCGGTTCTGGGACTTGCATCATAAGTGGAAATTATCGCAAGTCAAAACAATACCCCACTCTGTTTTTTAAAATATAAATTTAAACACTGAAAACCTTAATTCAAAAGCCATTTACACTGAAAAAAAACATTATGTCAATGTACACTAGGCTTGAGAAATATTTGAAGCATTGCACAAAGATTAAATGCTGGATGGTGATTATGAATCGGATGGACGGGTGGCTGGGGAGAGGACCTGTGGTCAGGAGCTCAGATATGTGGGCGTTCTGGGGGTCAGGAGCTCAGAATGAATGATAGGTGTAAGAGGATGCAGACTTCTAGAGGTATGTCAGGGTTGGGGGGCCAAGTGGCGGGTGAAATGGCGGAAGGACCAGAATATTCAATTTTCGAAGAATAGCTATGAAGTATTGAACTGCACATTTCACAAACATTTCTACGACTGATTCCACCTGCAGTGAATTTGTCCATCGTTAATGAATGAAGATCTACCGGGACCAATGCCTGAAGAGGGCGCACAAAATCAGTGAACCGGTGCGGACTCGAAAGGCCAACATGGCCTGTTTCCGCTCTGTAAATGGTTATATGGTTATATAGATATGCAGGCAGCCCAGGAGAGCGTCACCGCATTGGATATCACAAGTGCAGGGAAACGACGGGACTGAAAATCGAAAGTACAAATTTCTGACCATTGTAACTTTGATATATTGTAAGTCAGAACATCAGACGTCGTGGTCTATACATACACAGGAGACTGCAGAGGCTAGAATTTGAAGCCAAACACAATAGGTTGGAGGACTTCAGTGGGTCAAGTGGAATCAGTAGGAAAGAACTGTTGGCAATTCAAGCTGAATCCCTTCATCAACACTGAGGAAAGTTAGTATGCGAGCAGCACAAAGAGCACAGGGTCCTCACATGGGATTGGTGAACCAAGCAGGGGTGAAACATGATGGACAGGGGCAGAGCACCAGCAGATAACAAAGGGAGAGAGAGAGGCAAGAAAAACAAACAGGTTAGGTGGAAGAAGATGAATCACAGAGTAGAAAAAACACAGAAATGCTGGAAAAACTCAATAGGTCTCGCAGCATCCATAGGAGGTAAAGATATATAACTGATTTTTCAGGCCTGAGCTCTCAAGGAGCTCTAGATCATCTCTAAAACAGCAATTCATACATACAGCTACTCTTTATCGACTACCGCTTGGCCTTCAATACCATTATTCCCTCAGTCCTGGTCAAGAAGCTATGAACTCTGGGGCTCTGTACCCCAATCTGCAACTGGACCCTTGACTTTCTCATTGGAAGACCACAGTCAGTCCAAATTGGAACCAGCGTCTCCTTCTCATTGATCATCAACATAGTAATGTAATGTAAGATGGTTATAATATGAATGTTTGAATTGTGATGTTGCCAAAAACCACTGAATTTCATGACTTGTTCATGACAATAAATTCTGATTGATCAAGGTGTGAAGAAAAGGCATGCAGGCACCTGAATTAGAAGACTGGAGAGAAGGGAGGAAAGGGTAGGAGAGGGAGTAGAGACCAACAGACAAAAGATGTTAATTGGATGGGACAACAAGAGAGAGGAAAGGAAAGAATTAATGTGGGGGGGGGTGTTGGCTTTGTGAATGCAGAGTTGGGGGAAAGGAAACAGAGGGAGAGGGAAGAGAGAAACTGAGGTAGTAGAAATGAGACAAAAGGCCTTTCTATAGTGGTAAAAAAAGTGAACACAATGGTGGAGAAATTCACATCCCTTTATAAAAATGCCGATGGGGGATGCTGGATGTGCACTCTAATCCTTCCGGGGGAGGTGGGGGGTGTGTCTCACACAGGTGAATAGAGTCTCTCCATAAAGGCAATGCAACTGAAGGCAGCTGCTTAGGGCCGGGCTGATGAATCCTTCAGCCCGTGACCCAGGAGCATCATCCAGGCTCCCATGGTGATTGATGCTGGGGTTAGGGCTTCCTCCTTCCACCTGGAAATATCCTCTTCCTGTTCCCCCTCCACCCCTTGTTCCTTCACCAAAGCTGCAGATATATAGGAGCAGGAGGGCAGCAGAGCCAGAGAGAGCGGTAATGGACTGCTGAGTTCCACGGCCCAGGAGGAAAGAGAACTAACGCTGAGGAGTGGACACAGAAGCAGAGCCAGGGTGTTTGAGAAAGGTAAAATGGGAGCAAAGAGCCGGAGGGGCAGTACCAGGCAGAAGAGCTGGAAAGATCAATGGTCGTCTTCATTACCCATAACCCCCCTCAAAGTTGGAACAGCTCTGCGTTTCTCAGAGCGGTTCCAGCTGTGTGGGGGAATTATGGGTAACAAGGACAGCCATTGCTCAGTGTGCATATTTGACCTCACAATGAGGAGTGGCACTACTGCACCACTCGCCCCGCCTCCCTCAGTTCGAGGATGGCTGCCTTTGCCACTCTCTATAAAAGCAATGCTGGAGCTGCTTTATAGGGCTTCTCCATAAAAAGCAAGTCCACCTTTTCTCCTCCTCATTGGAGCCAGCCTCAATGTGGTGTCGCTCCATAAAGGATCCCCCAATCAATTCTCACCTTTCCTCTCTCCAGTCGTCCCATCCATACCAATTAACACCTATTGCCTGTTAGTCTGTACTCCCTTCTCCCCAGTCTTTTAATTCAGGTGCCTGTTTTTTTTAAATTAATTCATAGATTGAAAAAGGGCTCAGGCCTATAACATCAGCCAATACCTTGATCTCCTCCTGTTGAATTCTTCCAGCATTTCTGTGTTTTTACTACAATCACAAAGCATGCAAACTTTCTTGTTTCACTCCATAGGGGGTGGAGTGGTTGATTGGAAAACAAAGGCTGCCACTGCGGGTATCTGATAAAGTAGAAAAAAAGTGAAGTGGTGGTACAGTATAAAATGAGAACATATGGAACCAAAGATAAAGGTGTAGCGGCAGCTCCAGTGCTACTGAAAGAACACACAACCAGACGGGTTGAGCTCGGTGAGCAGAACTGATTTATTGCAGGCTGCTGGGCTGGACTTGATACTTCCAGCCCAGACCTGACTGAGAACCGCGCTGGGGGGGGCGCTGACTTCACCCGGGAGTCACGTGGTCCCCCAGTGCGGGCTTCTGAGCCCTGTGCTGAAAGAAGGGGAAACCCCCCGATGGCGCCATTTTGGCCGGCTTCCCCGCCTCGTGGTATGCCATCACAGACGTAACAGTGTTCTCTGGTCATTGATGCAAAAGAAAAAGGAGACATTCAACCAGACATAACACACATACTAACAATAGATATGCAATAAACATTGTTTCATGAATACGCGAGTCTCGGATGGTTAGTGTGAGTCATTCCTTTGGAAGTTCATCATTCTCACTGCCCGTGGGAAGAAGCTGTTCCTCAGCCTGGTGGTGCTGGCTCTGATCATCCTGTATCTCTTCCCTGACGGGGACAGCTGGAAGATGCCGTGTGCAGGGTGGAGGGGTCCTCAATGATTTTGCATGCCCTCTTCAGATAACAATCCCAGTAGATCATGGCAATGACAGGAAGTGAATTCTAGTGATCCTCTCTACTACTCTCATGGTCCTGCGGATTGATCTCCAATCTATTTCCCTGCAACAACCATACCACACTGTGATGCAGCTGGCCAGGACGCTCTTGATAGAACTCCCAAGGAAGGTTGACATAATGGTGGCTGGTAGCTTTGCCGACTTAAGTCTTCTCAGGAGTGCAGTCACTGCTGTGCCTTCGTGACAAGTGAGGAGATATTGAGTGTCCACAAAAAGTCACTAGTTAAGAGAACAATAAGGAAATTGGTGCTCTCCACTCTCTCCTGTAGAGATGTTAATGTGTAGGGAAGGGCGGTCATTCCTGGTCCTCCTGAAGTAAATTATCATCTTCTTTGTCTTGTCCACCTTGAGACTCAGGTTATTACTCTTGCACCATTTCACGAGATTTTCTCTGTCTTCTCTGTAGTGAGACTCGTTGTTGCTGGTGAGGAGGCCAACTACTGTTGAGTCAACTGCACACGATGACCCAGTTGGAGCTGGATCTGGCGATACAGTTGTGGATCAGTAGCACGAACAGGAGTGGGCTGAGCAGAAAGTCCTGAGGTGCGCCAGTGCTGAGTTTGACAGTGCTCGACATTCTACTACCAACAAAGACAGATAGTGTTCATCAGGAAATCCAGGATCCAGTTACGGAGAGGGGTGTTCAGTCCCAATGAGGACAGCTTTTCCACCAGACTCTGGGGAATGATCGTATAAAACGCCAAGCTGATGTCGATAATCAGCAGCCCGGCGTATAATGTGTTGGTCTCCAGTCAGGACGGAGTGAGGCAACAAGGCTATTGCATCATCTGTTAACAGTTTCTTCTATCGTCAAATTGAAATGGGTCCAGCCTCTCTGGGAGGTATGCATACATACCATCACCAGGTGTTCAAAGCATTTCATAAAGGTGGAGGTCAGTGACACAGAGCGATAGACATTGAGGCCTGTTACTGTAACCCTCCTGGGTATCGACCAGAATGATGGTGGCTGTCTTTAACCCTGTGGGAATGATGAACTACCGCAGTGAGGAGTTGAAGATATCCATGAAGACCTCTGGCAATTGGTCTGCACAGCCCATCAGTACACGATCAAGCATGTTGTCTGGTTCCGCCGACTTGAGTGCGTTCACCTTGGCTGCAGGCAAGTGTTCATTAGGGGAACACCGAGATTTCTTTGGCAACATCCTGTTCTTCTCATTAAACCATACATAGAAGACATAAAAATCTGTCCAGAACGGAGGAGCTTTTCCCCTTAACTCACAAGGTTAACTTAATATGCACTATAGCCTAGATCCCTTGCCACATGTGTTAACTCCTCCCTAAACACTGAAGACTCAAAGCTAGATTCATGTACTATTGTAATAAATTGGATATTGAGGTTTAGTACTCACAGCATAGAAATCTTGCTCTCCTTCGTAGTCATTTGAACAGAAACAAATACCAATCACGTTAGTATTAATTACATTTATTATTAGTACACGTGAATGAGGACTGCAATTTAAAACAATAACATCAGAGCACGGTTAGCGAAGAAGTTAGAGCAACACTGCTACAGCGGCGCGGTCTGTACGTTCTCCCCACATCTGTACGCGTTTCCTCTAGGTGCTCTGGTTTTCTCCCACCTTTCAAAACATACAGGGGTTGTGGGTTATTTGGGTATAATTGGGCGCCACAGGTTCAAGGGCTGGAAGGGCCTGCTACCGTCTTGTATGTTGAAATTTAAATTTAAGACATTGATGCGCTTGAAATATAATATTCACCGACTATTATACACAACGTACTCCATAAATGATAAATTTGAATTATAATATTCATCTACTATTGCAATATGCACATTGGGCAGGATTGAATACATTTTTAAAATGTATTTATTGCAAAACTGAGATGAACTAGCATTTTCAGAAAATGAAAGACTGCAGAGCAAACTTTGTAATTTAACTCTATACCACTTCCTATGCACTGCAAACTACAGTAATTACAAAGACCACATAGAGAATTTAAAACCAGAAACTGTCTCAACCTCATTCTGCAGACACCAACTGTGAACACATTTTCAAATGACTGACTTACACCAAAACTTTAGTAGAAATACTTCATGATTCCCTGAATTAAAAACCCAAACTTTTGTACTTGTAGAATGTACTTAGAGCAGATTTTTTTGAAGGCTGTACAGCATTACATTATGATGGGAGAAAAGGGTAAAGAGGAATCTGAAGATGATTTTTAAATGTATTTTAAAAAAAAATCATTGAGGCTTACATGTCAATATGCAACATAGTCAATGAGCACAGAAGTGATGAGGTAGAAAATAGGCAGATGATTTCGAATGACCTCAAATTCATGTTGGATAGAATACATTGGGGAGTGCTTCACATAGTGAATCAGAGACACAGAGGGCAAACATCAACTTATCAGAGAAAGCAGTCTAAATGGCCTGGACTGAAGCTGACAACAAGGTTGTACTCAAATAGCTGGCTGAGACCAGCCTTGACAAATAGAGGGATGGGGATAGCTTTAAAAGGTGATTAACAGAATGACTTTTTGCTCCCTTGTATTTTGCAGACTCAATTTTGGCTCTTTCAAGTATTTGGATGCTTGAAAAGTAGTTTGTCGTCGAGAAACTGAAGAGTTTGAGAGAAGTGGTAATGGTGAAGTCATCTTGGGTATATTCAGCATAAATGTAAAAACTGGCATGACAGGGCACCTATTCTCAGTCTTGCTTTGGCTATGGCCAACTTAAGACTAAGCAAAGTTTATGGACCCCTTTCCCAGTGAAGTAGTCAAGTTTAGTTGTTTTTTTTTAAAAATGCACTTCTTTGTACTGGAACACTCATTGTCTCCCCTTGGGCTCGTTCCGGCAGGGGTTGTTCTGGCTTCGTGTCCCGGTTCTCGATGTTGGAGCCCAACACAGACCCAGTCTTCGCCTGCGCACACTCCCCCTCCCAACTGCCATCACCGATCACAGACGCCTCCCCACCAAGGTCCCACGCCGGCATGGGAGGTCTTTCTCCTTGATGACACAGGTACAAGGGATTATTCCGACTGCTTGCAGCTGGGAGACAGTGGCACACAATTTGAGAGGGAGAGTTGGAGAGAAAAGTCAATAGGGGTAGGTAAAGAAGACAATGGAAAGAGAGAGAGGGGCGGGAGTTACCGGAAATGAGGACAATTATTGTTCTAATTTCATGCCGGATTAATTGTTTTTTCTCCAACTTGTGACGACATTTTCAGGTCCAATTTTTTTTTGGATAACTGAAAATTTTGGATAATCGGAGTTGTATTGTACTTGGAGAATTGTGCACACTTCTGGTTACCCACTAGGAAATACCAAGTTCAAGTTTATCATCTGATTTTAACAGTACAACCCAATGAATCAGGGATCTCAAGTCTACGGTACAAAACCTGTGTAAACACACATCTGACAATCTATACATATACACAGAACCAATATATATGTCTTATCCATATATATTAAAAATAAAGTTTATTAATAAAAAGTTGTCAAGGAGTGATCTTAGTAGTTCAGCAGTCTCACTGCATTAGTGAAGAAGCTGTTCCTCAGCCTGGTGCATCTGGCTCTAATACTCCTGTACCTTTTTTTGCGACGGAGTAGCTAGAAGATGCTGTATGTAGGGTGGTAGGGGTCGTCATAGATTTTGCAAGCTCTCTCTGAACAACCATCCTGGCCAGGGGTGGGTGAGGGCAGTGTGGGGGTGGAGGGGGGGTGGGGTTGGAGAGATCTAACTAATTTTCTCTGCTGCTTTTATGGTCTTGTGGATTGCCCTCTAATCTGATGCTCTACACAGAAAGTGCACCAGACTGTAATGCAGCCAGCCAGGATGCTCACAATAGAGTTCCTGTAGAAAGTTAACAGAATGATGGCTGGTAGCCATGCCCACCTCAGCCCTCTAAGGAAGTGCAATGACTGTTTCGCCTTCCTGACTATTGAGGAGATGATAGGTCACTTCTTGCGTGGACCCTGAGGAACTTGGTGCTCTCCAGTTCTGAGCTATTAACGTGTATTAATAAATAATAAGTAAATATATTATTAGGCTGGGAATGGTACAGAAAAGATTCACAAGAATGTTACAGGAGCTGGTAGGTTTAGATGATAACGAAAGGCTGGAACGTTTCTCCCTGGAGCGTAGGAGACTAATGTGTTAAGTAGCCTACCAAATGCTGAACTCACTAGGAGTTTGTGCAATCAGCTTTGAGATATTCATAGAAACAAATACTAAATCACAAAAGACTATTATTGTTTTCAAACTCACAGCAGCCATTAATATACAACACAGCCAAATATGACCAGATACAATTCACTCGTTTTAGCCCAGCTCAAAATTGTCTGTGTCATGTTCACAACCATTTACAACTGGGAAAAATACATTTCCTCTATTTAATTTCAGTTCAGGATTTTTATACTATCATTATTAAATTTCAATATTTCACCCATAAAATGTATTTGCAATGTGCATACATCTCCTACTGTTTCTATTGGTGACCAATAGTTAGGGGCTGAAATGAAAATTATGGCAAAACAGAATTTTAAACAATGGAAGAAATAACCGTTTTTGCACAAATTTGGAACTGTTTCACTTCCTTGCTATTGCACTAGAATGTAGTAGCAAGTGTGAAAGTCAATTTCTTAATTGTAAGATCTAACATTTAATACATCTTCATCCAAATGTGAACATACAACTCTACTCACTGGTTTAGCAAGAATCCTGAGAAATCAACCTATTCAATATTCAATTTTTCCTAGTGCAAATTAACAATGACATTATCTTGATTTCTGTTTCCTACAATTTTAGGAATTCCACATGCTTATGTATCCTGTGCTGACATGAAAATACTGAGGTTGTCCAAAACCAGTCAGCATAGTTTGATACCCATTCTTCTCTAGTAGTCAATTATTGTGCATTTATCTTGACTTCTATTAAAACTAACCACTGGTGCAAAGCAAAACATTACTTGTTTAATTGCAGGCACATTTCCCTTCTGGAATGTTAGGACCACTAAGAAATCTGTTTAAACATTTGACAACTAGGTTTGCAATTACCCCATTTTCAAAATTATTACGAGGCAGCTCAATTAAAATTTATTAATCGTATGTTAGATGTTTCGTGTCCCCCTAGTTGGGCCAGGATAGAATTGGCTGGTATACTGCAACCTTGTCCACATCAATTTGTATTTAAATGGAACTCTGTTTTATTACAGAGTTATAATGTACCGGTTTTGAAACATTTATTAGGGATTTGGACCAAAAGGAATTTATTAATAGGCTCAAAAGGTAAAATATCGGTTCAGGCCCCAATATAACAAAACAAATTAATTCCTTTTTCATGGAATAATATTTTTAGGAAATTGGCAGATCAAAGGAATAAAGTTATTGCAGGATGGTTTTGAAGAGAGTAAATTTTTATCATTTAATCAACTTAGAGAGAAATTTTGGATTTCAGGGAATTCTTTCTTTATTTATTATCAAATTAGAGTGTTATGGAAAGATAATTTTGGAAGAGAAATGAAAATTCCCAAGTTAATGAAATTTGAGTTCACGATTTCTCATTTTTCAGATAAAGGTTTTATTCCAGAGATTTATGCGTTGTTACAAGATACTATGGATAAAATAAATTTAGATAAATCCAGGATTAAATGGGAAAATGATTTAACTTGTGATATCAGTCAGGCTGACTGAGAGATGATGTATTTTGATGGTGTGAATGTAAGATATAGTATGATTAATTATAATTTTTTGCATCAGTTATATTTAACCCCTGAGAAATTGAGAATTCAGAGTTGTGTTTTAGATGTGGATCATGTGTTGGAACTTTTTTACATTACTTTGAGATAAAGTTCGATCATTTTTGTATAAAATTAGGGAATTTCTTCAAAATTTGTTTAAAACTCAATTTTTATTGGATCCCCAAATTTTTTTTTGTTGGGTTATATTGTTCCATTTATGGACTTAGGGTTACACAAGTTTCAGATGGCATTTTTGCGTTTAGCATTGGCGGTAGCGCGTAAATGTGTTGCGACTTCCTGGAAAGATAAAGTTGAGATAAATGTAAAATGCTCCCAAGTCTTGGACTGGTAGTGGAAAGCAGACTTTGTTAATCTCCATTTGATGAATTTTCTGATCAAGCAGCTCTTCTTCATCCACTTCCCAACCCTACCATGACAGTGGCCTATCATCTTTTTTCCTAATAAACTCTCAATTTCCAAGACTTAACTAATTAATTCCTCAACCTGTCAACACCCTCCAATTACAATATTGCCCTAAAGAAGACCTGTCATTAAGCCAGCTTTGCACGTTTACACTGAACCAAACACTGCCAGCATACTGCTGCCCTAGTGTGCTGTTTTACAAAGTATGCTGGCATTCCGGAAGCAAAAGAGGCATGATGCGAATCACAACAGCGTTGGCATCTAGTGTGACCATATAACATACATATCCTTTCCTGTTCTACACAGGCATTGATTTAGCGCTGACTACCTCCGCTGGCTGCTTAAAGGCAGGACTACAATGAACCCCCCCCATGCTGTGTTTGTATCTTTTACACAGAATGGTGTGGCGTAATAAAGGTACAATATTTCCCCCTTGAAGAGGCTGTGTAAAAGGGACTAAAGTAAAAGGGGCTTTTAATTTTCCAAACCATTATCTTTGGCCAATCAATCCCTATTCACAATCAATAACTGCAGTATCACATTAAATAATCCCCATCTCTAAGTGATAACAACCTCTTCTTCTTTGGCTTGGCTTCGCGGACCAAGATTTATGGAGGGGGTAAATGTCCACGTCAGCTGCAGGCTCGTTTGTGGCTGACAAGTCCGATGCGGGAAAGGCAGACACGGTTGCAGCGGTTGCAGGGGAAAATTGGTTGGTTGGGGTTGGGTGTTGGGTTTTTTATAAAAAAATATACACAAAGGAAAAGTGTTCAGTTGCAATAGGTTGTAGAATTTTCTAGCAGCAAAGAAGGAAACATTTGGTCTGTTGCTTCATACATATTCAGTGCACATTTACAAAAGCAGAAATTCTGAGCAAACATCTTTCAAGTCCTCAGTTTCTGAGTTTCCAGCATCTAAATTATTATTTACATGCTTCCTCACCTCCTGCCTGTAATTTTCTGCATTCAGAGGACCATCCTCTGCCGCTCCATGACAGGACACAGCTTCTTGACTCCTAGTGACACCTCGGTTGGATCTTCATTCATCTCCATCATACCATCATATGCACTACCAGGGTACCAGAGGCAGATTCCACAGTATCACTCAACAGATAGTTGGTCAAATGTGAGAGGAAGGAAGGAGGCAGGGTAGTTAGCACTATCTCAACAGGCCAAAGACCACCTTCCATGCAGTAACCATTCTCTGATTCGGTCTTCTTCACACAATTTCCTGCCCGTCCCCCTGCACATCCTTCAACTTGCATTTGATGACAGTTTATCCGAAAAATGAGGATGTCACTAAGACCAGGGGGGTGTTGTGGACAGTGGGGAGACGCTCAAAGCTTGCATCTGGATCTGGAACCAGCTAGAAAAATAGGCTATAAAATGGCAGATAGAATTTAATATGGAAAAGTGCAAGGTGTTGCATTTTGGATGATGAACCATGATAAAACTTGCATGGTAAACGTTAGAGAACCACTGAGTGTGGCACCACAGAGGGATCTGGGAATAGTTACACAATTCCTTGAAAGTAGCATCATATTTGTAAAAATAGCCTTTGGCACATTGGCCTTCATAAATCAAAGAATTAAGTACACTAGTGTTGAGATGTTATGTTGAAGTTGTTCAAGACATTGGTGAGGCCAAATTTGGAGTATTGTGTGCAGTTTTGATCATCTGCATTAAAGATTCGAAGAGCACTAACAAAATTTACAGGGATGTTGCTGGGACTTGAAGAGCTGATTTATAGAGAAGGGTTGAATAGGTTAAGACTTTATAACCTGAATGAGGGAAAGATTCGGCAAAGGTGTACATAATTAGGAATATAGATCAGGTAAATGCAAACAGGCTTTTACCATGGTTTGGAGAGACAAGAACTAGAGAACATGGGTTAAGGGTGAAATGTTTAAGATGAACATTGAGGGAATTTCTAAGGGTGGTGAGTGTGAAACAAGCTGCCAGCAGAGGTGGTGGATCCAGGTTCGATTTCAACCTTTAAGAGATTAGATAGGTACATGCATAGGAGGTGGATGGAGTGGCTAAGGTCTGGGTGCAGGTTGATGGGACTGGGGATTCATCATGGACTAGATGGCTGAAGGGCCCATTTCCTGCTGCAGTATTCTATGTTTCTACATTTCTTTATCAATAATTTACAGCATTTTAGCAACACTAAAGACCATTCTTGTAAATAATTAGGCCATATTTATTTATATCATGTCTCCTATCCATGAATCTAAATGAATTTTGTGCTTATTACCTTTTTCATATGAAGCCATCTTCTTACAGTTCCAAATTGACATTGCAGTGATTTTTGTTTCAAAAAAGGTTCTAGCTTAATGAATTATACCATCCAAAATCTGCTGTTTGTTTGTATGTCAAAATTAAGCCACAATTGAGCCATTTCCCGGCTTATAGAATTGAGCACTGGGACAGGAAATAAAAGTAGAAATTCGTTCCTGCATTGGTAAGCTTTACTTTTCACGCATGTTTCTAGGGGGTTGTACACAAAGAAAAACGGGAAATTTGAAAATTCAAAAGACATGGGAACTTTATACTAAAACAAACCAAAAAGGAAGTTAGCAACTAATGAAACTGTGTGCTGTTGGAAATATGTTTAGAGGACCAAGAACATCTGGCAGCAATTGAGGTCATTTATAAAAATCAATATTCTTTCCCCCTCCTAACATCTCAAGGTTTTGGCCTGTGCGCCAATTATTTTAATTTACCATTTGTCCACACAATGTTGATGGTACTCGATAAAGAAAGGATGAATGAGATGTGCTCCACGCCTACCAGTTTATTCCTGCACAGCTCAACTCAAAGGCAAATGAGAGTTTTTTTTTTAAAAAAAACCACTTTATTCACAATAAATTATTTACAAAAGGAAAACCGTTCAAAATCTCTTCCCTCCCTTAGTTTCGTATCCATACATTTCCATCACTGTACATTGTTACGTTCATTTCTATTTACACCATGGCCACTATTGTGGCATCTTGTTGTTGCTCTACCCTCTTTTTTTTTTTAAAAAGACATACAGCATGGTAACAAGCCATTTTAGCCCACGAGTCCTTGCCACCCAATTAACCTATACCCCTGGTACATTTAGAATGATGGGAGGAAACTGGAGCCCCTGGGAAAACCACACAGACATGGGGAGAACATACAAACTCCTTACAGACAGCGTGGGATTCAAAACCAGGTCCCAGTCGCTGGTGCTATATAGGCATCGCATTAACCACGACGCCAACCGTGCCACCACATGTTGTTTGAGGGGCAACTCCTTGGTCTCAGCCCCTCAATGCTGATAACATAAGGACTCTAGGCTGTGGTCCTTCTCCACAGGAACCTTACATCGGCTGCACCAGACCTCAGTGTGTCCCCCAGTACATACTCCTGCAGTCTTGAATGTGCCAGTCGGCAGAATTCCTACACTGACATCTAAGTGTACTGAAAGACCAATAGGTTTGGGCAGACCCACTGAGTTGACAGTTTTTCCAACAGTTCTGGATGTCCGACTTTGTGTGCATCCCCAGGAAAAGCCTGTAAATCAGAGACTTCTGGCATGCTGCTGCTGGGGATGGACAGTGACAGACACTTGCATCCTTCTCCACACACTCTGAGCAAATCTGCATTCTGTAAAGAGGTTGGCAATTGTTTACACTCCATCAGAGTCATTCTGGGGTCAATGCACATTGTGGGTGATGTTCCAGTTGTACAAGAAGGATCTAACTGGGAGGGCTCCTCTCATTGCCAGCCAAGCCAAATCCTAGTGTTTGTTTGAAGAGCACAGGTGATAAGGCATTATGCCAGGTGATCAGGTGCTCCAGGAACCTCCTCACCACGTCCACAGGAATTTGCGTGCCGACCACTGCCTAATGGCTAGCTGAAAGTCTGCAGACACTGTAATTGCTGGAGAAACTCAGCAAGTCACACAATGTTCTTTTCTTTCTTTGGCTTGGCTTCGCGGACGAAGATTTATGGAGGGGTATGTCCACGTCTGCTGCAGGCTCGTTGGTGACTGTCAAGTCCGATGCGGGACAGGCAGACACGGTTGCAAGGGAAAATTGGTTGGTTGGGGTTGGGTGTTGGGTTTTTCCTCCTTTGTCTTTTGTCAGTGAGGTGGGCTCTGCGGTCTTCTTCAAAGGAGGTTGCTGCTCGCTGAACTGTGAGGCGCTAAGATGCACGGTTGGAGTTGATATCAGCCCACTGGCGGTGGTCAATGTGGTAGGCACCAAGAGATTTCTTTAAACAGTCTTTGTACCTCTTCTTTGGTGCACCTCTGTCTCGGTGGCCAGTGGAGAGCTCGCCATAGAACGCGATCTTGGGAAGGCGATGGTCCTCCATTCTGGAGACGTGACCCACCCAGCGCAGTTGGATCTTCAGCAGCGCGGATTTGATGCTGTCGGCCTCTGCCATCTCGAGTACTTCGATGTTGGAGATGAAGTCATTCCAATGAATGTTGAAGATGGAGCGGAGACAGCGCTGATGGAAGTGTTCTTGGAGCTGTAGGTGATGCTGGTAGAGGACACATGATTCGGAGCCGAACAGGAGCGTGGGTATGACAACGGCTCTGTACACGCTGATCTTTGTGTGTTTCTTCAGGTGGTTGTTTTTCCAGACTCTTTTATGTAGTCTTCCAAAGGCGCTATTTGCCTTGGCGAGTCTGTTGTCTATCTCTTTGTCGATCCTTGCATCAGATGAAATAGTGCAGCCGAGGTAGGTAAACTGGTTGACCGTTTTGAGTTCAGTGTGCCCGATGGAGATGTGGGGGAGCTGGCTGATGGAGGACCTCAGTTTTCTTCAGGCACAATGTTCTTTATGTAGCAAAGAAACATACATAACCAGCATTTTAGGCCTGAGCCCTACATCAAGGTATGATCAAAAAGCAAGCAGATGCATGAATAAGGTGGTGGAGGCAGGGGCAAGGGGAGGAGCACAGGCAGGAGGTCAAAGGTGGATATGGGTGCTATGAGAAGAAAAAATGCTGAGAATTGATTAGATTAGGGGATAGCTCTTTAAAAGGGGAGGAAAAGAGGTAGAGAAATGGAGGAAAGGAGACAGAGGGGTGGGGAAGATCGGGAGACGGGAAAGTAGCCTACCCAAAACTAGAGAAGGCCATGCTAATGCCATCCTGTTGGAGACTGTTTGACCTCCAATTTGCAGGTGGCCTCGGTATGGCAGTGCTCGAGTCCGTGGACAGACTTGTTAGTGCGGAAGTGGAGCACTCGAGATCCCCACCATTGCTGCAGACAGAGCAAAGCTGCTCAACGGAAGTGCTGCGGAGTGGGTACACAACATGGCTCTCATCTTGATGAGCACTTTGTTGCGTGGCTGCATCCGGCGGTGCAATACATCAAAGTAGGAGGGCACCAAGCACTGCTCTTGCTGAGGGACTATCTATCCCAGGTGTTGCGAAGGATGGGCCTGGCCCCATTCCCGCACAATGTCTCAGTCAGCTGGTCTCTGCCACACCACCTATCTTTTATGGAAAAACCTTTCCAGACAAATGAGAGCTGAGCTGATAATACAAGGCCGGCACAGCCAATAACAAAATCAGTTCACACATTTCAAGTTTGGACACTGCACCACTGATTTGCTCAATGCAAGCCTTTCTTAATTTCAGACCTTCCCTCCTTGACTATGGATCAACAAAGTAATTATTAGTCCGAGTCCAGATCATCTTCCCTCATTTAAAATATACTTGATGAACTCTAGTGCAAACTCATCACCAACAATGTTTGGCTTGTGGGCAATGGGCCTGTAGCAAAAAAACCAAACCTAGGCAATTCTGAAACTTGATAATGAACTTAAATGATCAGGAGTAAAATAGGGAGATCCATCCCCAGACATTACCCTGTAGGAACCAGAGCACAGCTCCTAACTCACAGAAAATTAATGGACTGTAGTGGCCCACACCTCAGGCTGACACAGGAAATGGCCGTCAAACATGGCGACCAGCAAAGCATTGTGCGGGCTGAAACACACGTTTCCATAGGCTGCCGGCAGGGCGGTGAAACTGGCCAATCACCGCCAGTGGATTGTAGGGGGCCCAATTGGGATTGGGCCTCCAAAGTAACCAATTAGCAGCCGGTCTGCTCAAGCCACGCCCTGGTGATGACGCGGCCAAGCTGACTATAAAAGGAAGAGCTGCCACTGAATAAACTCAGTGTCGAATACACTCTTCTAGTGTGTGTGTCTTTCTTCTCCTGCAGATTCGAGCTACAGCCTTGGGGCTATAATCGAGAGCTATAACCTAGCTGTAGCCATAGCGACCTGACTACAGGATGACATTTCTTTTTAACACTCATCAGGATTGTACACAATGCACCTCTAAGTCAACCATGAACATGATTGTCTTGAACTAAAATAAAGATCAGAGTCTAAACAACACATTAGGCACCTTGATGCTGCTTGGAACATGCTTATGAAAAATGGCATTCAAAGTGAGGTCAAACATGATCAAATGAAAAGCCACTGCAAACAATTTAAATTGCATTGCTGGATCTCCTCATCTACAAGAGGGTGGTAAGATTTTAAAAATCAGAGTTCAATTTTTTACAGAACTTTGTTCATCCCAGATCCAAAACAATAAACTAAATTTAGGAAGGAGATCGAGAGTCTAGTGGCAATGGTAGCAGGATAAAACCTCTTCCCCCAATGTCAGCAAAGCAAAGAAACTGGTCTTTGATTTCATAAAATATGTCCTTATCATGTCCCAGCATACGTCATCAGTGTGGAAAAGAGTTGAAAGCTTCAAGTTCTCGAGTACGCATCACCAACGACCATACTGATATTCAACTGAGAAAAGTGCACCCAAGGCTACCTGGAATCTTGAGGAAATCCTTGAATCTTCTTAACAACTTTGATAGGTACACCAAAGACGGTATCCTTTCTGGATGTAACACCGCTTGATATGCAAATTGCTCTGCCCAAGACCACAAGAAACTACAGAGACGGGCAAATTCTGCTCAGGTCAACATGAAAACCTCCTCTCCATCGACTCCGTTTACATCTATCGCTGTCTTGGAAGAGCTGCTGAAATAGGAAAGAACTCTTCCCACCATGATCATGCTCTCTTCTCCCCCTTTCATTGGAGAAAAGATAAATGTTCTCAAGGTCATTAACCTCATATTCAAGCACAGCTTCTCTCCAACCGTGATCACTTTGAATGGATGTCATACTAGTAAATAATAATGCCCTTGCACTGTCATTTGTAACTATACTTTTCTCTATTCCTGCACTACGTTTCTGTACTTTTCTCTATACCCTGCGCTAGTTCACTGTTAGACAAATAAGACAATAGTGTGTAGTGTATTTATTTATTAGTCTACTCCATGCACACCAAATAAAGCTTTTTACTGTATTTTGGTACAGGTGACAAAAAAAATTATTAATCCCCTTCAATTCAGATACTCCTCTTCCACTGGCTATATTCTTTTGTATTTGTGTGCGATTTTACTCAGCAATACATCAAGGTATGTATGGGAACACCGACACCCCCAAGTGACAGGGAAATATTTCAAAAATAACTTACAAAATCTAAAAATTGAGAGAATGAATTGAAAAAGAAATACATTTCTAACCAATCATTCTTTAAAAATCCTAAGAGAATGGGATTGTTACAGCTTCTTCACTGAATTTCTGTACTGCACAGAATATTAAAAATGAAATGAATCTTGGCACAAATGTTAAACTGCTTTTGCTATAATATCACTACATTTTCCTCTGCCTTAATTGCCCCATCCAATATCACCATCACTGATTTTTTTTTTGTGCATCTACAAAAGGGAAGGTCATTTTGATAATGCCTAAAGTGCTGTGATACATCTGCTTTAACCAGAGCACCCTCACTCACAGCTGGCCTCAGATGGCAATGGATTGAAATACAAGCATGGACACTTGCAGTAAATTAAAATTCAATAGGGAAATACCCTATCCTCAAACTCAAAATAAAGTAATTTAAATATTATAACATACATGTTTCATTCTTGTAATAATGTTTGACACAATCTTTCTCTCTTAAATCAGTTAACATCCCTTCATCAAACTTATAAAGAGAAAAGGAACATGAGTAAAGAATCCCAGAGAACGGGGACTTTTATAGAGAAAATAAACAGAGTAAAGAATCCCAGAGAACGGATATTTATAAAGAGAAAAGGAATGGAGTAAATAATCCTAGAGGATGTGGACTTATAAAGAGAAAAGGAACATGTGTAAAGATTCCCAGAGAACAGCGATTTATAAAGAGAAATGGAACGGAGTAAAGTTATCCAAGAAAACGGGGTCTTATGAGGAGAATCTATGAGGAGCTGGAAAATCTCAGGCTGTGCCGACCTGAGAGAGCCTCTGCTTCCTCAGGAGCTTGCGGAGGAGCTAGTGGAGTTGTTCAAGTGAACCGGTACGGACTTGAAGGGCCGACATGGCCTGTTTCCGTGCTGTAAACGGTTATATGGTTAAAACAAAAAAAATCCCTTGCCTCCACAATCCTTTAAACTCCATGCAACCTCAATCCTCTTTCTGTCTAATCAAGTCTGCGTTCCTGATGCTGTCCTGAGAGTCACAGATCACAATCTGATGCAATGCTCCATCTCCACTCCAACCCCCCCACCCGATTTGTCTGTGTAGCGAACCACAACGTTCAACTGCTTCAGTTGGTCGACATCCAGGCCCAGGATGACAGATTCTTCATAGCTGCTGCTCCTCGTGATTCCATTTTCTCTGGGGTTCTGCTGCCAAATCTCTCCACCGTGCTGAAACTCTAAAATGGTCCTCCTTTCGGATTCTGCTGAAATTTCTTTGACGAGGCTTTTGTTCACCCGCTCTAATGAACCTAAATGGGCTCCACAGAAAGCCCTTTTGAGCTTTCGTTGCGCTCACGTCGCGGTGACATTGGGAGCGCTCGAAGACACTAGATGAGCAAGAGACCACGTCACGTGCTAAGAGCACTACAAGTCCCAGAAGCCACTGCGCCAAGAGCGTTCCTCCTCCTCCTCCTGTCTGACAGAGAGTTATAAGAAAATTAACCCCACTTTTATTTTGCCTATTCACATCCAACGTGGCCGTTTTAGACGGAACCTCGGCACCTCAAACATTGCAAACCTAAATTCCCATTCAACCATTTAAACTGTAGTCACATGGCCAGAGCCGGACTACAGAGTCGGGAATCCGAATAATTTGCAGCAATTGCCTCGCTTTCTAGGGAAGGTATCACTGAAGAGCGTCCAATGGGCACGAATACCGTCCGCTCGTTCAATGTGCAGCAACTCCCTCCCTCTTCCACGCCAACTTCCAGTCGCACATCCCAATTTACAGCCGTTCGGAACTCCCAAGCGCCCTCACCGCCGATTACGCCAGGGAGGGCTACCTGCGGGTTGGCGACCCTCCGCTCGCTGTTGGCACCGCCCTCGCTCCGGCACCGGCGCTCCATTCTCAGCGCTGTCCAACTCTTCAGGCGCCGCCGCTCCTCGCGCTCGCGCTGAATCTCTCCTCTCACAAGGCAGCGTGGGGAAAGCCTCAGTGACGTCATCCCCGGGCCGGACGGGTTCCTACGCAACGGCGCGGTGACTGACAGTTGGAAGCTGCAGCGGGTCTCTCTCTCTCTCTCTCCGGCCGGGTTGATGAGTATCTGTCAAATTCACGAGGCTTAGAGCTGCAAGAGCCATCCACAGCTGGGGAGGATGGGCACTCGCCTGCCTCATTAACCCACGAACCATTCATTCGCATGCCAGTCTGGCAGCCGGAGCGTTGTTTAAAAAGTACCATGCGTTTGTAATGCACGGCATTCTTCTTCGAGTCAAGACAAATCCCTGTTTTGAAGTTTAAGAACCAAAGGAGAACTTGCATGGTATGTAGTATGCAGCTGGTGTCCCAGCAAAAAAAAACTTCCCATGCAATATTAAACATCAAATATTCTTTCATTGCACACAACTCACAAGGGAAAATGGTTCACATGTCCCCATCAGGAGAAATTAAAGACAGTATTTACTCCAAGAAAGAAGCTTATTTAGTGACCAGGAATAGCAGTCGTCAATGGAGCGTTTGAGAATTGAACACAGTATCAAGAATTTGATAAGAAAGCCAAGATAAAATGTCAATAAATTGGCAAGAAATGGATAAGAAATAAAAATGGATTCCAAGAGCAGGTCACTTACAAGCAGGGAAGGGAAATTTATGTGAAATAAGGAAGTAGGAATTAAAATAAAATGCTGAGTCAGCAATTATGGAAGAAGATACAAAAAGTTAAAAGAGAACAGAGAACCAAGAGTCTAAGGCACACATGTCAAACTCTGGCCCGCGGGCTGGCCCGCAAGATCATTTCAAAAATGTATTAGAGGTGGCCCGCTGGGCGCCGCGCCAGTATAGCGCATGCACAGTAATACAACAAATCACAGAATGCATTGGCGTCAGCCCACTAATCGCCCCTACCTCCTCTGTTTACGTTGCAGGGTCTCACCGTGGACTCTGGTTTTAGGGCCTGGCCGGTGTCAGGGGAAGACAAGACGGGGAAGCTGATCCCCCGAGATGCTGCCCTGCAGCGAGAGCCAATGCCATCGCACTTTCGTGTCCCCTCACCCGACCCCCCACCGCAGCGCGGCCTGGCCAGTGTCAGGGGAAGCCAAGGCTGCTTCCCAGCGCCCGGAACCGGAGGCCTTGGGCCTGACCTCGCCAGGACCGTTGCCCACTCCGCCTCCCTGCCGCAGGCCGACTCGCGACTCACAGTGTCGGGGCTGCTGATCCCCCGAGATGCCGCCCTGCAGCGAGAGACGATGCCCCCGCACTGTCGTGTCCCCCCGCCCGCCCCCCCCACCGCAGCGCGGCCTGGCCGGTGTCAGGGGAAGCCAAGGCTGCTTCCCAGCGCCCGGAACCGGAGGCCTTGGGCCTGACCTCGCCAGGACCGTTGCCCACTCCCCCTCCCTGCCGCAGGCCGACCCGCGACTCACGGTGACGGGGCCGCTGATCCGCCGAGATGCCGCCCTGTAGCGAGAGCCTATGCCCCCGCACTGTTGTTGTCCAACCCGATCGCCCGCAATCCCCCGCCCTCCCGCACACAGGCCTGAGTAAGTATTATGAACTTTAATCTCAGGATAAAACGATCTTCCAATAGTTTCATGTCACAGTGATAAATATATTCCTGGTTAAAAATGGTCCTGCACCTGGATACAAGCTCATTAGGCATAAAACTTGAAAAGTGTGTAAATCAAAGGATATCTGTACCAATGGAAAAAGGGCATGGCAAATAACCCTGCTAGAGTTCATGCCCACAATCAGTCACCCATTTGCTTGTTTCAGGAATCATGTTATTCTCCCACATTCTCAATAGCCCTCAGATTTTACTATTTGACAGCACACTAGCAACATTTGACAAATCCTCAAGAGAAATATTATTTATTGAATATTTTATTTCTCATTTGTTAATGCTTCTGGAAAGAGTTTATCCAAAACTATTATTAAACATTTATTTTAATAAGAAAAAGTTTAACATTACATATGTTGAAAGAAGAGAAAACATGCAGATGTTGTTGAAAATTTTCAATAAATATTTAGTTCGGCCCTCGACTTAGTCCAAGTTTTTAAATTTTGGGCCTCCGTGAATTTGAGTTTGACACCCCTGGTCTAAGGAGAAGGTAAACTTAAAGAAACAAGTATTAGTCAAAAATTAATCCGAGGCAAGTGGCTAAGATTAAAACTGATAAATCCCAAGTACTTGATATATTTCCTACCATTTAGAGGAGGATCTTGTTATAATTCTGTACTGAGGGTATGATAGTGTTAAAAGCTGAACTGTAGTTGATAAAGAGTAGCCTGATGTATGTGTTGTTGTGGTCTAGGTGATCCAGAACTGAGTGGAGAGCTGGTGAGATTCAATATCTGCTGTGAAGCAGTTGTGACGGTAGGCAAATTGCAGTAGGTCCAGATCTTTACTTAGGTATGTGTTAATTCTAGCCATGACCAACCTCTCAGAAGATTTGAGCATCTCATTAGGGTGAGGCTAACCCCCCCCCACCCCCCGAAGTGTAGCAGGCTGTTATTGGGGTACATAAAATCACAAGAAACGTAGATGGTCACACTAGGTGGGATAGTTTTAAAGTGAGAGAGGAAGATCTAAAACAGGACCCGAGGAACAACTTCATCACAAAGTGGGTTGGGGCATGTAAAAAGAGTTGTCAGAGCCAGTGGTTGAGATAGTGCAAAACTAAACTGTACACAACATAAAACGTGTACACAAATTTTAAAAACCTAAACAGATATCGAACTGCAATATAGAGAAAACAAAAGAAAATCAATAAAGTACACAAGTAAGCGTTCTTAAATTAGTCTCCGATTGAGTTTGTCGTGGAGGGGTAGCAGCTGTTCCTGAACCTGGTGGTGTGAGTCTTGTGGCACCTATACCTCTTTCCTGATGGCAGCAGCGAGAACAGAGCACGTGCTTGGTGGTGTGGATCCTTGATGATTGCTCGTACCGCAGTGTTCCCTGTAGATGTCCTCATTAGTCGGGAGGGTTTTGCCTGTGATGTCCTGGGCTGTGTCCACTGCCTTTTGGAGGGATTGGGGGTGTTGGTGTTCCCATACATACCATGATGCAGCTGGTCATTTCTTTTCACCACAGAAATTTCCCAGGGTTTCTGGTGTCATACTAAACCTCTGGAATCTCCTACTCAGGAGGTTAAGGAGGTTCAGTCATTGATTACTCAAAACAAAGATTTATTTATTTCTAAAAATTAGAGGAATAAAGGGATGAATATTGTGCATGAAATTGTGTTGGGATAGCTTAGCAATGATGTTGATGAATGGAGGAGCAGGTTCCGAGGGCAAATATTTACTCCTCCCATTTCTTTTATTCTTCAGTTGTTATAAAAGAAGAGCGATTAACCTCATCTCTGTTATGGGAAGAGATTAGTAGGAGAAGAAGGACAATGCTTCATAATGGCCTCGTTGTTACTGTGAAGAATGTAATTTAAGAAGATCTGCCTGTTATATGTCACAGTAAAGAAGGAATATTGGGGAAGACACTAAACCTCAAGTTTGCATGTCAGAAACATGTGAAAGTCAACCAAAAATAGTAAAGGAGCACATCACCTTTTACCCAGCCACCACTTGCTCCATCAAACACTTCCTGCTCTTCCTGTGGCAGAGTGCAAAGATCCCACGTGAACTTCACTGTTACCACACTCTATTTGTGGATCAGGAATTGGGTTGTTACATATTCCATGGTCTGCCATGCATGGCCACAGGAACAAGTTTGATTTTTCATTGCGCATCAAGAATCTGCATCTCCCATGGTTCCCGCAAAGCTACCAACTGGATGGCAGATGCTCTCTCCTCAGGATTTCAACAATACCTAGCACACTGGAGTCATGGAAAATATATGTGGCCCCTCCCCAATATTAAGGCCTTTCAGGTTACAGAAATTTCTCCTTGCCCAGTTCCAAAAATCTGGACCCAAAGATTCAAGATGAAGAATAAAATTCACACTCTTAGATTTTAATGTTAAAAAAAATCAACAGAAAATTACTATTTTTTTTCTTCAACTTGCATCATTGATATTTGAATAGATGATGAGACTTTGTATCAGAGAAAATCACAATGAAGACTGTTTCCTGGGAAAGAAATCCTTCTGTATTGCCTATAATCTGATAAAGGAGCACACCTGTAAACCTAATGCAGATTTCGTGGACTAGAAATATGATGATTTTGCCATTGCACTTTTGTATATGATGTGACTCATCAATTGAAGCATCACACTTTGAGAAAAACTGAGGACTTTAGTGTTTTGCACAAACACTGATTTTTCTTCTGTGTCCTTTCTAGTTCTAACATTGCTAATACCCAGATATATACAGTGGCCTTCATCAGCGTCTGGCTGGCACTGAGAACAAGGCCATGATTTACCTAATTTCCATAATTTATTCTGCAATGGCTCTTCAAGAGTCACAGAGCCATGAATATGATTGCACAAAAACAGGACCTTCAACCCAACTTGTCCATGCCAACCAAATTATCCACTGAAGCTTGACCCATTTGCCTGTATTTGGATCGTATTCCTCTAAACCTTTCCTCTTAGTGTATAAGAACTATAATCACATTTAAATATTTTTAAAATGTGATAACTGTACCTGCATCTTCTATTTGCTCTGGCAGTTTTTTTTTCCATATACCCCACCATCCTATATAAAAAAGGTGCCCCTCAGGTCCCTTTTAAATCTTTCCTACTCTCACTTTCAACCTATGACCTCTAGTTTTAGGTTCTCCTATCCTGGTAAAAGGACCGTAACTATTTACCTTATTTATGCCCCTCACGATTTTAATAAACTTATATAAAGTAATTGCCAGCTACCTATGCTTCAGGGAGAAAGGGTTCAGCCTATCCAGCCTCTCCTTATCATTCAAGCTCAGCAGTCCCAGGATCTTTTCTGCACCCTTTCCAACTTATATCTTTCTAACAATACTTTTCCCATAGCTAGGTGACCAGACCAGTGCACAATACTCAAAAGATTCAAGAATATAAAGCCCTCATCTATAGTCATTGACTCCTGGTATATTGTATTTAACAAGTTTCTACTAAGGCAATCCCTTGAATGCATTATTCATTGATTTATATTGCCACAGAACACTTTTTTACTGGTGCCTTTTAATTCCCAGGTACAGTCTGTTGAGACAATTGATGTTTAATTAAATTCTCATCTACTTTAGCATGCACAGTTCTTAAATCTTTCTCATTATAGATACAGTTTTGCAAAATCTCAAAATAAAGTACTTCATGAGTCCTCTTCAAGACCATGTCCACTGTTCCTATTCAATGGTGCCTTTAATTCAACTTAATATTCACTTGATCTCCAACCAGATGATACAGCTTCAATATTCTGTGTTCTTATTTACAAAACTAAGTATCTCACTAAGTCTCTACCATCTTTTTTACTTGCCCTGCAACAACTTGCAATTATGTCACAAACTTAATGTCACTAACTTTTCAAACTTGCTTCATAGAACGCAAGAAAATAGGAAAAGAAAATGTTCCATTGGCTCCTCAAGCCTGCCTCACTCACCATTCACTGTGATCTTGGCTGACCTACCACCAAATCACATCTCCCTCTCAATGCCAGTTGCCAGGAGCCCTCAATTTCCTGACCTTTCAAAAATGTATCTTCTTTCTCTTTAAGTGCCACTATGATCTACTCTGCACAATTCTCTGCACTGGAGAATTCCAAAGCTTCACCACCCTCTGCGAGAAGAAGTTCCCACACACCTTGGTTTAAAATGGCCAATCCCTGATCTTGTAACAATGTCCCCACGCTCAATATTCTCCCACCGGTGGAAACATCTTGACAGCTACATTATTATGCTTCCCTAGAGATCTTGTACATTGCAATAAGAGCACCAGCAATCTAAACATTTGTAGATGGCACTATGGCTGTCAGCAGAATCACAGAAGGCAATGAGGAAGTGTATAGGAGGGAGATAGATTAGCAAGTTGAGAGGTGTCATATCAATGCACTTATTGGTAGCAAAACCAAGGAACTGATTGTGGACCAGCAGAGAGAAGTCAGGAGAACATGGTCCAGTCCTCATTGAGGGGTCAGCAGTGGAGAGGGTTGGAAGTTCAAATTCCTGGGGGTCAACATCTCTGAAGATCTGTCCTGGAGCCTCCACATTGATGAAATCATGAAGAAGACTCACCAGTGGCTATACTTTGTGAGGAGTTTGAGGAGATTCAGTATGTCACTGAAGACTCTCAAAAACTTCTACAGGTGTTCTGTGGAGAGCATTCTGGCTGGTTGCATCACTGCCTGGTACGGGGGCGCCAACTCTCAGGACAAGAATAAACCCCAGAGGTTGTTAACTCGGCCTGCGACATCACATGCGCTTCATTGAGGACATCTACAAGATGCAGTGTCTTTATAAAGCAGCCTCTATCCTCAAAGACCCCCACCACCCATACCATGCCTCCTCACTCTGCTACCGTCGAGGAAAAGGTACATGAGCCTGAAGTGGCACAAGGACAGCTTGTTTCCCTCTGCCATTAGATTTCTGAATGAACAATGAACCATAGACCCTACCTTTCTTTGTCTTTTTCTTGCACTATTTCTATTCATTTTTTGTAAGGTGGTTTATATAAATGTTTGCCCTGTGGCGCTGCTGCCAAACAATGTGACACGTTCCTGACAATAAATTCTGATTCAATCCATTAGCGAACACTGAGCCACAGTAGGCGAGAACTGGCCATTTTCAGAAAAAGATGAAGAGGGTAGAAAGGGAAGCAGAAACTTATGGAGATGGAGCAAGAACTGAGAGCCTTGGCAGCTGAAGTCATGAACAAAAGCAATTGCATTTGGAAATTATTTATAACACTCAAGTAACATTGAAAATTAAAGGACTAAACCAATGCAGAGATAGGAAGGAACAAGACCAGAAGGGGATTTGAAAAGAATGATTAGAATTTTAATAATGTAGCACTGCTTCACTGGGGTGCAGTATAGGGTTAGCGCTTGAGTGATGGTTAATGATTCACGGTGCAGGACAGGACATCAGCATTATAATTTTGGATGACCTTCTGTTTGTAGAGGATAGAATAAGTGAGGCTCACCAATAAAGGTCTAGGGTCAACAAGTTGGAATTAATAGAAGGGCAGCAAGCTTTGCAGGAGCAGAGAAGTTGAAATGAAGTCAGAAAATGTTGCAGATGCAGAAGTTGGTGAGATGAAAGATGACAGGTGTCTGATTGGCTTTAATTATTTATCTAATGACTGTAATCACTAAGCAAATAACTATTTACCTTCAGCACAAGTCAACTTGTGCTATAGTGCCTCCTAGGTGATTAAAGGGGGCTAACAGTCAAGTGTGCCCAAATGGGTGGATGGAGTCCAAATTTGATTGGCAGGTGCTGCTACTTCCGATGGGCCTGCAGATGGAGAGATCACATGACCCTCCACAATCCACAATTCCAGCAGGTTTCAGGGAGAAGTCACATGACCTTCTATAATCCCACTACAAAGGGGAAGCTGTAGACTTCTATGCTTTACTCATGAAAATAGGCGTTCAGTGCAGCAAGGTCTGAATTTAGTTTATATCTCGAGCTGCTTGCCACAATGTGAACTTGCATGGAGATAATAATCTAAATACAGCAGGAGTAAAAGTAAAGAGCTAATGAAAGAAAAAGTGTACAGGATTGTCTCAGCCACTTCCAATGAAATGGTGGACCTTTCTGGCCAGGAGCTACATATTACAGACTTGATAAGGAACTAAAGGAGAAGGCACATGTTTTCATGCGTGAGCCTCTGGACATTCTGTTGAGATGCAGGGATATTCTAGCCTGATGCTGATGGGGAGCACAGTTGGTGTAGTGGTTAGTGCATCGCCAGTGATCTGGACCAGACCGGGGTTAAAATCCAAAGAGAAGGAGTAGGCCATCCGGCCTGTCTGCAAGGAGTTTGTACATTCTCCCTGTGTTAGCGTGGGTTTTCTCCCGCTGTTCAAAATGTATTGGGGGTGTAGGTTAATTGGGCGGTATGGACTCATGGGCTGAAATGGTCTGCTACCATGCTGTATGTCAAAATATAAGTTTAAAATTTAATCAAGCACTCCATTTTTTTTTGATACCTACAAGGATTTTAACGATGGAAAGGGATGCGCAGGGATGTCAATGGGGAAACCAAAATAAATGCCACTGGAGAGATCGTGAAATGTCGAAGAGGTATCCCAGAGAAGCTTTCAATACCTTTAAAGCTTTAATGAACATCAAATGGTGAATATAAAAATCAGCATAAACACCATGGTTATAGAAGAATATAAGAAATATGAGAAGGTGTAGGCCATCCGGCCTGTCAAACTTGCTCATTGAGATCATAGGTGATCTGATGATAGACTCATCTCCACCAACCTGCCTTTACTCCATATCCCTCAATTTCCCTACTATGCAAATATCTATCCAATCTTGTCTTAAATTAATTTACACAGGTATCCTCCACTGCTTCAATGGGCAGTGAATTCCAAAGATGCACCACCCTATGGGAAAAGCACTTCCTCCTCATCTCCATTCTAAATCTATGACCCTCAATCTTGAGACTACTGTATGTCCCCTAGTTCTGTCCTACCCCCTCCCCCACCCAAGGAAACAACCTGCCTACCTTTATCTTATCCATGCCTTTCATAATTTTATTTGCTTCCATAAGATTCCCTCTCATTCTTCAATATTCCACTGAGTACAATCCCAAATGACTCAATCTTTCTTCATAGGCTAACCCCCTCCAATCTGGAACCTTGTGAACCTCCTCTGCACCACTTCCAAAGCCAGTGCATCCTTCCTCATGTAAGGAGAACAGAACTCCAGGTTCAGCCTCCCCAGTACCTTGTTCAGTTGCAGCATAACCTTCCTGCTCCGAAATTCAATCTTTCTTGCAATGAAGGCTCGTGGTGGTACACCACCGGCCTATTACAGGGGGCAATCTCTGTACCTGCAGGAGTGTAAGGGGACAGGACAACACCTGGCCAGCTGTCAATCAGTCGGCCTGAATGGATCAAGCCCCACCCAGTCGGGTGTCAATCATCCTCTGGGATATAAGCCTGCGCCGGCCTTCCGAGGCCTCACTCAGAGTTGCTGCAGCCACAGCCAGCCTGGCTCTGTGTTGTGGATTAAAGCCTGATGTACAGTCTTTATCTTTGTGTGTGTCTGATTGTGGCTAACAGTGAATCACAAGGCCAACATTCCATTTGCATTCTTGATAGCGTGCTGCTCCTGCAGGCAATTCATACACAAGCATTCTCAAGTGCTTCTGCACAACAGAATGCTGCAATCACTTTCCATTTAAATAATACTCTGATCTTCCACTTTCACTTCCAAAGTGGATAACCTCACATTTACCAACATTGTAATCCATCTGCCAGAACCTTGCCCACTCACTTAACCTCTCTATATCTCTCTGCAGACTTTCCATATCCTCTGCACAATTTGCTTTTCCACTGTTAGTGTTAACAATAATTTAAGATATACTATGCTCTATCCCCTCTTCCAGATCATTTATGTATATCGTGAATAGTTGTGGGCCCAGCCCCCCACCCCTATGGCACACCACTCACCACTGATTGCCAAATTTGGGTTACTCTCAAATAATTGACTGCTATAGACAGTGGCACATTACAGTTTAAAGGTCTACCTTAACCACTTCAATGACTCGACAGCACTTAGAATATTTGGCAAAAAAAAGCAATCAGTTAACACATTCATTTAACTGGGAGCAGCACCATCTCATTGTTCATTGCAAGTTTCTTTGTATAAATTCATCATCTATTTCACTAGGAGAATCTACAAACATTCAGTGTCTCTGAAGGGATTTTCTTTTGCTTCTCTTTCTCTTATTCTTTGGGGGGAGGCCAGGCAATGCTAATGGTGATTCTTTCTTTGCCTTATTGCAGACGTAAGCTGATGAATTCTCAGGACAAGAATAAATTCCAAAGGGTTGTTAATGTGGCCTGCAACATTACAACCACCAGACTTCACTCCATCAAGGACATCTACATGAGACGGTATCTTAAAAAAGCAGCCTCCATCCTCAAAGAAGCCCACTACACACTCTTCACTCTGCTACCATCAGGGAAAAGGTACAGGAACCTAAAGACGAGCACTCAGTGCCACAAGAACAGTTTTTTTCCCTGCTGCCATCATCTTCCTGAATAATCAATGAACCAATGACACTGCCTTTCTTTTTGTGCACTATTATTTAAATTTTTTAAAACTTTTATAGTCATGTTGTAAGATGGTTATAATATGAATGTAGGCACAGCTGCAAAAACACTGAATTTCATGATGATAAATCCTGATTCTGATTCTGAACTTCATCTCCATTACATTTTTTTTGTATTATTGCATGACAATAAAAGGAATCTTGACTTCCCAACATTATGGTGGATTGTGATTTCATGCATTACAATAAAGTTATCCCCCCTTCAGGTTTTTTTTAAAGCCACATTTTTAAATTCATCCCAGGAAGATTACTGGTTTTCCAAAGAATTACAAAGTAATTCATCTAATTTATGGACAAGCCTAATTAGAACGACATTCTAATTCTGATTAGGTTTTCTCATAAATCTAAACAACTGTAGATTTATGGTGTAAACCATGATGGGTTATTACTTGTGAAAATTATGCAGGAGTTTTATATGCAGAACTGTGAAATTTGCATTACTTCTGCATGAATACATAACTCTCTAATGTTCTCCCTCAAATGCATCCTGGTTGATTAAATTCACAGAGCTGGTTGTTTTGCCAATTATTTTTCTTGTTGCTTTATATTTGGCTGAGGGACATATCACAGCCAAATTTGATAAGATTGTTTGCAAATGCTTTTTAACAGCAGCAGTTGTTGACAAAGTGATGAGGAACTAAATAAATAATCAAATTAACCGTTGCAGAATAAAATACAAATGCTGAAGTTCCGGAGCAGGTTTGTTGGTACCTTTGAAGAGAATGAACATTTCAGCCGAACTGGAAAAATGAGCAAATTAGTTTGTTTTAAGTTGGAAGAGAGAACAAAGGGAATGTTTGGTACTGGGCCGAGACCAAGATTGGTACAAATGCTATTCATGCCATGTAAGGATGCTAAATGCTTGTTGTCACAGCTGACCTGAATGAAAGATTTCAGATTTCAGATTTATTGCCAGAGTAAATACTGTAAATGACATCAAATACAACCCTTGGATTCTTTTTCCTGTGGGCAAGGTAGAATTACTACTTCCTGTACTCAATGTACACATGTAAAGAAAAAAATGTAAACAAATTGCAATACAGAGAAAAAAAATCAATAAAGTGCAAAAGTAAGAGTCCTTAAATGAATCCCTGATTGAGTTTGTTGTTGAGGAGTCTGATGGTGGAGGGGTAGCAGAAGCTGTTCTTGAATTTGTTGATGTGAGACTTGTGGCACCTGTACCTCTTTCCTGATGGTAGCAGTGAGAACAGAGTATTTGCTGGGTGGTGTGGATCCTTGCTGATTAATGCTGCTCTCTGATGGCAGCATTCCCTGTAGATGTTCTTAATGGTGGGGAGGGTTTTGCCTGTGATGCCCTAGGCTATGTCCCCTACGTTTTGCAGGGCTTTATGTTCAAGTGTATTGATGTCCCCATACCAGACTGTGATGCAGCCGTCAACACACTTTCCACCACATATATGTAGAAATTTGCCAGGGTTTCTGATGTTATACCAAAACTCTGCAAACTCCTGCAGAAATAGTGGCTTTCTTCAGGATGATATTACTATGTTGGATCCAGGAAAGGTCCTCCAAGGTAGTGACTCCAAAGAACTTCAATGTTCTCACTTTTTACACCTCTAAACCCCCAATAATCACTGGATCATACACCTCTGGTTTTCCCTTCCTGAAGCCAACAATCAGCTCCTTGGATTTGGTAACATAAAGCACTTTCAGGTGGCCAATTGCTCCGCATGTAAATCTGCATGTTTAGGTAATATGCGGCTGTTTTGAGGCCACCTGAATGTGCAGGAGGCGCTCTTGAGGCGAGCTACGTAACCCTCCTCCAAGAGGGATAATCAGCTCAGCTCAGTGACTCCCCCAGCCACCTGAATGGAGCTGGCTGAAAGCAGATGTTAAATGGTCAGGCTGCTGATCACAGCTGACACTGGGCAGGAGCCGAGTGTGCTCAGAGCCGCATCCTGTGCAGCTGTGAACTTCAGATGGCCAGTGAGGTGCTTTAAACTCTGCCACCTGAACGGCAATTTAAAGGGCCGCTTCTGCTTCTTCAGGCACATTCTTAGCGTAGAATGCACCTGAAAAAGCCTATAGAGTGCAGGGTTGAGGAGTACAAAAGGATGAGTGAGAGCAGAAAGAGAAAATAAAAATAATTCTGATATAAAACAAAGCAGACATTGAAAATTCAAAATAAAAGAGAATTCTGGAAACACCTGGATCAGGCAGCAGTAAAAACACAAAGCTGGAGAAACTTAGCAGGTCAAACGGTCTCCTTTATATAGCAATTATAAAAATACATAACTGATGCTTTGGGCTTGATCGAGGTCTGGGAAATGTAGGCGTCTGAACAAAAGAATAGTGAGGAAGGGATGGTTGCAAAGGCAGAAGGTGATAGGTGGAGAAGGGAGGGAGGGGACAGCAGTGATGAAGATGAAAAGGGATGACTAGGTGAAGGGGGAAGGGAGGAAGGAGAACTGAAAAGAGGGAGGGGGAAGAGGAGAGCAGGTTAGCAGAAACTGGAAAAGTCGAGAATGCTATCTGGTTGGAGAGTGCCCAGATGGAAAATCAGGTGTTGCTCCTCCAATTTGCAGGTGGTTTTGGTGGGACAGCACATAAAGGCCATGGATAGACATGAGAGTGTGGGACTGTGGCACAGAACTGAAATGGTTGGCTACTGGGAGGCCTCTGTAACTGCTGTGGACAGAGCGAAGGTGCTCAGCGAAGCGATCTCCCAATCTGCACCCAGTCTCTCCAATGTAGAGAAGGCCACAACGAGATCACTGGATGCAGTAAGTAAGTCCTGCAGATACACAAGTGAAGTGTTGCTTCACTTGAAAGGCCTGTTTGGGCCCCAGACTATGGTGAGGGAAGAGGTATGGGCGCAAGTGTGGCATCTCCTGTGGCCATAGGGGAAAGTGGGCGGGGGGGAATTGGTGGGGAGGGATGAGTGCACAAGGGAGTCATGGAGGGACTGGTACCTATGGAAGGCAGAGAGGGGAGGAGAGGGAAAGATGTGTCTGTTAGTGGGATCCTGTTGTAAGTGCCGGAAATTCAGGAGGATTAAGTGTTGGATGTGGAGGCTTATGGGTTGGTAGGTGAGGATAAGGGGGATTCTATGTTTGTTGTGTCTAGAGGCAGAGGGGGCCAGGGCAGATGAATGGGAAATGGAGGAGATGCGGCTGAGGGCTGAGTTGGTGGTGGTGAAGGGGAAGCTAAGTCTGTTGAAGAAGGCAGACATTTTGGAAGATCTGGACTCGAAGACTTCATCTTGGGAACAGATGCGGCAGAGCGGGAGAAATTGAGAGAAAGGGATAGAATCCTTGCAGGGGACAGAGTGTGAGGAGTGTAGTTAAGGTACACAAAGCTGAAGAAACTTAACAGGTCAAGCAGTGTCCTTTATATGGCAAAGGTAAAAAAAAATACATACTGATCAGGAAGCATCTGTGGACAGGAATAAACTAAGTTGATATTACAAATAGATGAAGTTACATCGTGACTAGCTAGTTTTGAAACAATCCAGAAAAGCTGGTTATATGAAATTGTTGGAATTAATTTGGGTGCCAAGTGGTGCAATGTACCAAGATGAATGAGAAGTGTTGTTTTTTGAGGTTGCGCTTATTTTTTTTTGGAACAGTGTGAGTCCTTGTGTGAGGATTAGAATGGAGGAGTAATGTGGTAGGCGAATGGCAGTTCAGGGACACTTTTGTAGATGGAGTGGAGGTATTGTGCAAAGTGGTTCTCCAAACTGCGCTTGATTTCTCCTCTGGAGAGGACACTATATTATGCGCTCCAAATGCAGTACAGCAAATTAGAGGTTGTACAGGTAAATTTCTGCTTCACCTGGAAGGATTATTTTGGACTTTCAATGGTGAAAGGGGACAGGCTCCCTGCAGTTGCATGGGAAATGCTTTGAGAAGGACGATAGGATGTGAGGGTAGTGAATCAGATTTTCATGATCCCTCTGTCTCTGTTGTTGGGAATAGTTGGGAACAAATCAAAGATCAAACTTGGCAACTTTTGCTGTGGATTAATTGTACACCTAACATAGGGTTATAGTGATTAGGAACCCCACTCATGTGACATGTAATGGGCAACAAATCCTCATGAGGGTGGAATATACATGGAGAATCAGAATGACGCTGCTAACATAGCTTTTAGCACAGCACTATTACAGCACCAGTGACCTGGGTTCGAATCTGGCTCTGTCGGTATGGAGTTTTTACGTTCTCCCTCTATCTGCATGGGTTTCCTCTGAATGCTCTGGTGACTTCTCAAGTTCAAAATATGATAGGGTTAGTAGGTTAATTGGTCACATGGGTGTATTTAGGTGGTGAGGGCTCATGGGCCGGAAAGGCCTGTTACCGCGCTGTATCTGTAAATTAAAAAAAAAATTAACTTGTGGCCTTGAAATGTTCTTGTATGTTCCCTGACAAGAGCCTGTCTGAGGGAACTAATCAATAATGATCTGGATTTTAAAAGATCCCAGTGCAATTTCACAGATTTTCATTGGTCTATGACAAGAGTGGAACCTATGTTTATCCACTTTAAGAATGATCCTGAGCCTTGAATCAGAGTGAGGTTTTGAAGAAGGAACACACTTTCAATGGTGGCTGACGGTTTATTGCACACTCCTCCTCAGAAAATTGCACATTTCTCCTCAGGAGAGTCGAAGAATCGAGGCAGGGAGGCCGAAAACATTGTCAGAACGTTTGTCTGATTACTGATTTGGATTGGACTCCTTGTGAAGAGGCTAAAGCAAAGATGATTGGGAGCAACTTCTCAACTTCATGCATAAAGGACACATTTCACTCCAGTGTAACTGCCCAGAATGTGGCCTACAGGTCTTTAGGGACCATGGTTATCAACCAGGGTAATTTTATTTCTGAATTATTTGTTTTGGTTCTCATTGTCAGCTTCAAGAATAAAGATAGCAATAATATTGTGAGGCACTTTTCGACTCCAAAGAAAAGTCAAATGTTCCTTTTTTTTCTCAGAAACTTATTTTGGAGAAGCGGAAGTCACTGGCCTCTCCGCCGACTTGAACTGTTGCAATCCTCTTGGAATGACCTAGGGCTTGGATCCAAAATAATGAATGAGGGGTAGTATATTTTTGAGTCATGTGACTTGGAGAGCAACCTGTCTTCCCATGCACCTACTACAGCTGTCCTTGTCACTATTGGAGGTCATGGACTTTTCATGTGCTTAAACGAGTAACTGAAGTGCATTTTGTCAAGAAATAAATCACTGCCTGGCATTTTTGTGGCTTGAAAAATCTCACCAGTTTATCGCACATGCTGAAATGTTTTCTTGGTGTTGGTTCATTCATACGTGGACTACTCCACTTTTAAATTGAATTAAGCATTATTGTATGGAATTGACATTGTGCAATCACCAATGAATATTCATCAATATGGAAACAAGGCATGTAGATGAAGCATCTAAAGGTGGATGGTCCTAGGATATTGTCCGAGGTGATTAGCTTTGGCTGTGATATTTGACCTCCAACATCTCTGTGTGAGATATATGATGATAGACAAAGAACCATTTTCCTCCGCAAACACTGGAAAACAGAGCAGAAACACACTCTGCTGGAGGAACTCAGAGGGCTGAGCAGCATCAAGTGGGTGAAAAAGAATAGTCAGAGCCCTTCACCAAGAATGAGTGCAAAGGAGTGTTAGGCAGTATAATGAGGATAGGGTGGGGAGATGAAAAGGGGGTAGTGGGACTTTGGTGAAGGGGTAAAGGACCATTGTTAGTTGGGGAGGGTGAGGGGTGGAGTTGGGATACTGAGTCTGTTGACTGGGAGGTGCCAGACAAATGGAGATAAATGGGGGGGGGGGAGGTGATAGAGAGAGAGAGAGAGAGAGAGAGAGAGACAGACAGACAGACAGACAGACAGACAGACAGACAGACAGACAGAGACAGAGAGAGAGAGAGACAGAGAGAGGGGAAGAATAAAAAGTGGGTTAAGAGAGGAAGATGAGTTATGCATGTTTTTCTTTTGTTAATTTTCCCTTGCTCATTAACTTCAGGTACAGTGGGGTGCCTTGACTCCACATGTCTGGTCGCATGGGCTTTCTGTTTGCCTCTCTTGCTTTCAGTCATTGCTTGTGATTATTAGACTGAATTAAATTAGCTGATTTAACTTTGCCCCCTTATTCTACCTGCTGAAGCTTTTTTTTCTTCCCTTGATCTACTTACTTATGTTAACCCTCTTATTGTGAAAGGAAATTTGCGTTAGGTAGTCCGGCTCAATTTTGTTACTCAGAGAAAATGACACAATCTCTAAAGGAACAGCTTCCACAAATTCAGGACATCCTGAGGAGTTAAGTGGAAAATGGTTACAATACTTCTAATAATGAATTTATTATTACAATACAGGCAAATTAGCATTTTCCTCAAAAAAAATGCTGAGATAAATGGTGTTGCTATTTTAGGGAAAAAAACACAATCGAGCACAAGGCTCCTTATGTTTTGATAAAAAGGATAATTATTTTGTGTCTTCTTTACAGGCAGGCTGGACTGAAGTTTCTTCAAGGCACTTTATCAAACTGCCTTGAAGAAAGATTATATTAACAGCTTCTTTAAAATTAGGCTTACTCATTCGCCCTTCTGAAGCAGAAGTGAGATTACTGCCTCTGAGCAAAAGGGAAGGTCAATTTCTCTACTGAGATATGAAAGCAAAGCTGTTTGCGTTGCTAATATGCCTATTGCATTGCAAGGTACTACAGGTCACTGCATTCTGTCCAGTGTTTGCATTCATTTATACATTTTGAATATGCTGTAAACATATATTTAAGTAACCTCGGAGATTAACAACTACTCTCTGAAGATCAAAGTTCTTGATTCTTTGAGGTAGTTCTTGTGAGTTAGGGAAGGTTTAGTTTGTTGAGTTTGTGTTGAAAGGCCTGCACTGTGCTGCAGTGTTCTATGTTCTAGTGTGGAGGACTGAAAAAAAAGCTTTCCAAATATTTGGAACTGCACTTACTGCCACCTCGTGGCAGCAGATCATTATTATCTGTGATCTGAACCTCCCAAGTGCACTTAAATGATGTGGTACTTTTAAAAACACACAAAGCTGGAGAAATTCAGCAGGTCAAGTGTGTCCTTTATATACAAAAGGTAAAAATACATAACCAACGTTTCAGGCTTGAGCCCTTCATCAAAATATTGGAAAAAGTCAGTAGGCTTCTGATCAAAAGAGTGGGGGAGGGTGAAAAGGGTGGTCACTAGGCAGAAGATGATAGGTGAGGAAGGAAGGAAAGGGAGAGCAGAGATCAAGGGGAAGAGGGATGGCTAGAAGAAGGGAGTGGGAAGGGAGGTAAGAGAACTGGGAAGGGGAAGGGAAGGTGGGGGGAAGAGGAAACAGGTTAGCAGAAACTGGAAAAGTTGGTGTTAATGCCATCTGGCTGGAGAGTGCCCTGACAGAAAATCAGGTGTTGCTCCTCCAATTTGCAGGTGGTCTTGGTGGGATAGTACATAAGTCCATGGACAGACATGTGAGTGTGGGAGTGTGACACAGAACTGAAATAGTTGGTTACTGGGAGGTCTCTGTCACTGGTGCAGATGGATTGAGGTATATATCACACACAAAACATGAAACCCTCCCCACAATCGAGAGCATCTATTTGGAACACTGCTGTTGGAGAGCAGCAGCAATCATCCAGGATCCACATCACCCTGCAAACAATGCCTCCTGTCATATTCTTGAGGTTTTGCCAGGGAAACAATAGCTTCAGTGTTATCACGACCTTGGTCTACAAAAGAAAAAGAATGCTAAATTCTGAAGCTAAATTTTACCCATCACCTTTGATATCAAGACAACATTCAACCAAATGTGACACCAAGGCACCCTACTGAACCTGAAGTTAATGAGCAAAATCAAATTAACAAGAGAAATACATGTATAACTCATCTTCCTCTGCTCTTCCTTTTGATGCATTTTCTGTGTGTTTTTGTGTCTATGTTTGCTTGTTATTGTTTTATTGTGTTGTTGTTTTTATATTTTATTTGTTTGATGTATATGTGCACTGTCAGGATGTACACTCAATTTCATGAACTTGTGCAATGACAATAGAAGTTTTTCTTATCTAACCTATTTTTTATTCTCCCCCTCTCTCTCTCTCTCTCTCTCTCTCTCTCTCTCTCTAGCCACTTTCAGGTAGCCACAAAGCCTGACTGTAAAGCCGCACAGAATACTCCTGTGCGGCTGTCGGGTGGCCATCTGAAACCGGAAAAGCCAGCCAGGAGGGTTACTTCCCTTACCCTTCTCGGAGAGATATAACTATCCTGCTCGGAGTAGCGACTGTGGCAGCTGAAAGCGGCCCGGGCTGCCAGGGGATGGGCTGATGACATCACGGTGATGTCGTCAGTCATCGACTCCTCAGACAAGGAAGCCAGACTAAAGTAGACTTCAAATTTTATTTCGCACCCTCTCCCGCCTGACTCCCGTTACCACTGCCGGTTCCCCACACCCCACCCTCGCCCGCCCGACTTCCGCTGCCGGTCTCCCCTCCCACCTCGCCCACCTGACTCCTGCTACTAATCTCCTTTCCCCCCCCTCACCTGCCCGACTCCCACTGCCGCTTCGGGGGTTGGGGGGAGGGAGATTGGCAGCGGGAATCGGGCGGGCGAGGGTGAGGGGGTGGTGGGGGAGACTGGCATCGGGAGTCAGGCGGACGAGGGTGGAGGGTGTGGAACCGGCAGCAGCAACAGGAGTCGGGCGAGTGAGGTTGGTGGGGGGGGAACTGGCAATGGCAAAAGGAGTCGAGCAGCTGAGGGTGGGTGGGGAACCAACAGTGGGAGTCTGGTGGGTGAGGGTGGGGGGGGAGACTGTCAGCGGGAGTCAAATCATGGCTGAGTTGTTCGTCAGGCATGTCTTGATGTGCTGCTATGACGTGAGGTCAGCGTGGGTGGAGTAGCCGGCTTTCACTGCTAGGCAGCTAGGAGTCAGCTGGCCATTTTGGTACCAGAAAGACATCCATTTTGTGGCCACCTGTACATGCCAGCTGAACTCTGCTAGCTGCGCCTGCAAGTGCCTAATCTTCATCAGAACTCCTGAAAGTGGCTTCTCTCTCTCTCACTCTAGGTGTTTTTATGCTGGGCCTCTGCTTCGAGGTTGGCCTAAAATGTGGGAAAAAATATTAAACTTACTTGTACATAGAGCAGTCCTAAAAGGCTACTCCAACACTGCTTATGTGCAGAGTGGTGCCTCAGTGTGTAGGCGGACAACTGTTGCCGTGATGCTGCCCATCATAAATATGCTTCAGAGCAATGGCCGTCTTCCCTACCCAAACTCACCCACGCAGCTGAAACTGCTCTGTATTTTCTAGAATGGATGGTTCCAGCTGCGTGGGCGAGTATGGGTAGGGAAGATGGCCATTGCTCTGCCAAGTATTGGGCCGCAAGCGCCAATGAGCGGCCTAATGAGTTGCAGGAGGCTGGTGCCACAAGCAGAACTGTCACAGCCTGCCCCAGCCGGCCACCCGTTTTGGCCCCTGCCGGCTGCCCCGGCCCTGATGGCCCCCGATGGCTGCCCCTGCCCTGAGGAGGTCATGGACGGAGAGGTGTGAGTGAGTGGGAGAGAAGTGAGGTGGGTTGCAGGCTGATGGCATCTTCAGCAAATGTACCTTTATGCAGCAAGGTAGAATGTAACAGTCCACATCTAGCACCATCTTGGAGAGAGATTGGAGTCACCACCTTGCAGCTGCTTACGGACCATTTATGAAGGTAAGTTTTCTGAGGTGAGGGCGGAGAATCTCCACCTTTACGTTCAGATTTTTTGCTTTATAAAAGGGCCTTCTCTCTCTCTCCCTCCCCCTTTCTTTCCATCCATTTGTCTGGCTCCTCCCAGTCAACAGACTCAGTATCCCAACTCCACCCCTCACTCTCCCCAACTAACAATGGTCCTTTATCCCTTCACCAAATTCCCACTACCCCCTTTTCATCTCCCCACCCTCTCCTCATTATACTGTCTAACACTCCTTTGTACTCAGTCTTGGTGAAGGGCTCTGACCCAAAATGTTGACTATTCTTTTTCACCCACTTGATGCTGCTCAGCCCTCTGAGTTCCTCCAGCAGAGTGTGTTTCTGCTCTGTTTTCCAGTGTTTGTTGTCTCTGGTGTCTCCAGGAGGAAAATGGTTCTCTGTCTATCATCATATCTCACACAGAGATGTTGGAGGTCAAACATCACAGCCAAAGCTAATCACCTTGGACAATATCCTAGGACCATTCACCTTCAGATGCTTCATCTATATGCCTTGTTTCCATAATGATGAATATTCATTGGTGATTGCACAATGTCAATTCCACACAATAATGCTTAATTCAATTTAAAAGTGGAGTAGTCCACATATGAATGAACCAACACCAAGAAAACATTTCAGCATGTGCGATAAACTGGTGAGATTTTTCAAGCCACAAAAATGCCAGGCAGTGATTTATTTCTTGACAAAATGCACTTCAGTTACTCGTTTAAGCACATGAAAAGTCCATGACCTCCAATAGTGACAAGGACAGCTGTAGTAGGTGCATGGGAAGACAGGTTGCTCTCCAAGTCACATGACTCAAAAATATACTACCCCTCATTCATTATTTTGGATCCAAGCCCTAGGTCATTCCAAGAGGATTGCAACAGTTCAAGTCGGCGGACAGGCCAGTGACTTCCGCTTCTCCAAAATAAGTTTCTGAGAAAAAAAAGGAACATTTGACTTTTCTTTGGAGTCGAAAAGTGCCTCACAATATTATTGCTATCTTTATTCTTGAAGCTGACAATGAGAACCAAAACAAATAATTCAGAAATAAAATTACCCTGGTTGATAACCATGGTCCCTAAAGACCTGTAGGCCACATTCTGGGCAGTTACACTGGAGTGAAATGTGTCCATCATGCATGAAGTTGAGAAGTTGCTCCCAAGCTCCATAATTCCCTTCTTCCCCAATCATCTTTATTTTAGCCTCTTCACAAGGAGTCCAATCCAATCAGTAATCAGACAAACATTCTGACAATGTTCTCGGCTTCGCTGCCTTGATTCTTCAACTCTCCTGACGAGAGGGATTGGAGTCACCGCCTTGCAGCTGCTCAAGGACCATTTATGAAGGTAGGTTTTGCACTCAAACCGACAGCCACCATTGAAAGTGTGTTCCTTCTTCACAACCTCACTCTGATTCAAGGCTCAGGATCTTTCTTAAAGGGGACAAACACAGGTTCCACTCGTCATAGACCAATGAAAATCTGTGAAATTCCATTGGGATCTTTTTAAGTTCGGATCATTATTGATTAGATCCGTAGGACAGTCTCCTATCAGGAACACAAGAATATTTCAAATCCACACCATTAAATTGATTTTTTTAAAAATTACAGATTCAGCATGGTAACAGGCCCTTCTGGGTCTTGAGCCAGTCCTGCCAAAATACACCCATGTGACCAATTAACCTACTGTCACCGTACATCTTTGGAATGTGGGAAGAAACTGGAGCACTCAGGAAACATATGCAGTCACAGAGAGAACCTATATGCTGCCAATTACATGGTACATGTTACATGAGTGGGGTTCCTAATCGCTATGACACTATGTTAAGTGTACAATTAATCCCCAGCAAAAGTTGCCATGTTTGATCCTTGCCTTCAATTCAATTAGCTGTTCTCAACAACAGAGTCAGAGGGTGAGGTGTTACCACTATGTGGATAGATGTATGTATGTGCTGTGTCGGCTGGCCCACCCCCTGAACTTATGATTCTTCCCTCCCAGATATCCCCATAAAGGCTGTTACACCCAAACTCCTCCCTCAGTACCTGCCTTGAAACTATCTTGGTTGATCTTTTCTGGACCCAACAACTAATGAAGAAAGCACGTCAGCATCTCTACTTCCTCAGGAGTTTGTGGAGGTTTGGTATGACATCGGCAACTCTGGCAAATTTCTGCAGATGTGTGGTGGAAAGTGTGCTGATGGGCTGCATCACAGTCTGGTATGGGAACTCCAATACTCTTGAGTGAAAAGCCCTGCAAAGAGTACTAGACACAGTCCAAGACATCACAAGCAAAACCCTCCCCACCATTCAGAAGATCTACTGGGAACACTGCCATTGGAGATCTGCAGGATCATCAAGGATCCACATTACCCAGAACACACTCTGTTCTTGCTGTAAACCGGAAAGAGGTATAGATGCCACAAGACTTGCCCCACTAAGTTCAGGAACAGCTGCTACCCCTCCACCATCAGACTCCTCAATGACTCAATCAGGGACTCATTTAAGAACTTAATTTTGCAATTTATTGATTTTTATTGCACAGTCTGTTTGTTTACAACTCATTATTTGTTTACATGTATACGTTGAGTACAATTTTTTTTGCACAACCAATAAATGGTAATTCTGCTTTGCTCACAGGGAAAAAATAATTTGAGGGTTGCATGTGATGTCATGTATGTACTCTGACAATAAATCTCAAAGTCTGAACATCTGAAGATTATGAGGGGCTTAAATAGGGAAGATCACCAACACCTTTTTCTGGGGTGACAATTGCAAATGCCAAAGGGAATTGGTTTAAGGTAATTGAAGAAAAGTTTAGGGGAGATATGATAGGTACATTTTTTTTACTCAGAGAGTGGTGGATGCCTGAAATATATTGCTGGGAGTGGTGGTGGAGGCTGGTAAAATAAGCTTATTTAAAAGATTCTACGATAGGAACATAAATGCAAGAAAAATAAAGGGCTATGTGTGTGAGGTTGGGAAATTTGGATTGCTGTGGTGTAGGTTTCCATAGGTTTGCAGAACATGATGGGCTGATGGGCCTGTACTGTGCTGCAATGTTCTCTGCTTTATGTTCTATTCAGCTTGAATGAGTGATGAGGCAGAGGGAAGGAGTCAATGGAAAGAGCATCAGAGATGAGAGCTAAAAGAATATTGTGAATAGTTTTGGGCTTCTAATGAAAGGAAGGAAGTGTTGACATTGGAAAAGCTCCAGAGGAGGTTCATGAATATGATCCCTAGAATGAAAGAGTTAACATATGAGGAGTGTTTTAATGACTCTGGGCTTGTTTATGCTAATTTTAAAAGAATGAGGATGCATCTCGGTAAAAAGGCCAGGATAGAGTGGACATGAGAGGATGTTTCCTATGATGGGGGAGTCTGGGACCAGAGGGCACAGCTTGAGAAGACAAAAATGGCAATTTAGGACAGAGATATGGAAGAATTTCTTTACCCAGAGGGTAGTGAATCTATAGAATTTGTTAACTGGACAGCTGTGTAGGTCCAACTTATTGGGTATATTTAAGAATGGGTTCTTGATAGGGAAGGACATCAAGAGTTACGGGGAGAAGGCAGGAGAATGGGGTGGAAAAGGATACTAAATCAGCCCTGATGTATTGGCAGGACAGACATGATGGACCAAATGGTCTAATTCTGCTCCTATGGCTCATGGTCTTAAAGTGTCATTCATATTTACAGCATTTTAATTTATGCATCAGTCAGGAAGTCAGCTTTACAGGATTGAAATGCTTATGTTTTGACGGTTATAATGGAAAGATTAAGCTGCATTTATTTAAATTGGCATAGAAGTTGATTGGGGGGGGGAGACCCAGGAGAGTGGGGAGTGGTGACATAGCGCTGCTCTGCAGGGTCCTACTCCTCAGCCAACTTTCTACATGCTTTAAATGACCTGTTAAAGGAGCAGACGGTGATTATTTTTAGTCCTGCAGCATTGAATATCTGTGCTGGATGGCAGCACCTGTGTTCAGCAGTGACCCATGAGGGAATGCAGACTCCGAGGGAGCAGCGGACCGGTGCAGGGCATCAGAAATGGGGAGATCATAGCACGTTGAGAATGAGAAGCACAGGAAACTACCCTACAGGACGGCGACCTCTGCAGCTCAGTGGCTGAAGGACACACGCAGGATGCAGGCTGTTGGCGACTTTCGGTCGAAGGACCCACACAGGATGTGGGCTGCTGGAGAGTGGTTCATGGGAACCAGGTATCGTGACCGGGATTCGAGAGGGTCTTTTGGGCCTCGGGTGCTGAAGGCTTCCTGATCGCATTGGAGGTTTGGATCTGGAGCTCGAGTTGTCAATGGTTTGAACAGAAGATGTGCTGCTGCAGAGGCTGCAGGAAGCACTGGAGACATATCCATGGATACTCAGTGTCTCTAAAGGGAGTCTCCCTTGCTTCTCTTTCTTATATTGTTAGGGGTACTAGGTAATGCTCATGGTAACTCTTTGCTTTACGGTAGACAAAAGTTAAAGCACCTCATGGATATTACATTTTCAATGTATATTTATGTGACAATTAAAGGGACCTTTGAGCCTTTGAACTTGTTGAAGATGTGAACTGATCTAGTGAATAAATGACTGAGCCATCCAGTAAGAGATCTGTCTGGAACACATCTGTAATGGAGGATTTAGACCAGCTTATGCAAGAAGGGATGCAGTTGAATCAGAAGACATAATCTAAATTCCACTATGGGGTCCAGGGATGTATGAATCAGTAGACATTATCCAACTTCCACCATGAGGCCCAGAGATGCAGTTGTCTTTTGTTGGTCGCAGACTGTCAGGAGACCTTGAAGATAATTAAATCATTTGTTCAGAGATAAGATCTGAAGTAAACAACTTTTGGGTAATATAAGCCATGGTCCCATTGCTGAAGTTTGAGACTCTCCAAGAGGTGGCAACATCTCTCAGCAAGAAGAAGAACTTCAAGATTCCAACCAACGTCCCGGTCCAGGGAGGTGGAGAAGCTGTTACCGGCGCCCAGACAACCTACTACAAGTGTGCAGTCATCGCCTCGCTTTGGCAGTTGGGACCAGTCCAGGGATTGATAAGTATAATTGGGAAGGGCTTGTATGTTGTAGTGTAAATTCAGCTTTAGATTTAGTAATAAAGACTTGTATAAGCTGAACTGCTCTCGGTGTGCGTGCGTCTATTTTCTTTCAGTAGCTCAAACACTGTGACCAATCTAAAACGAACAAAATGAGAGGTATAAGTTTACCCAAGACAGCATCATGTACCATTCATATTTGCTTTCTCTGCCAAATGCATTCTCCTAGGGAAATGGTGGAATGACATTTTGCAGTGCTTTATGAAGTTGGGCCAAATCATGGTGGCAATGATCCTGAAAGGAACTGCTAGCATTCGGCATTTGAAATAAAGAAAGTATTGGACTTATTAACACTCATCGGGAGTCAAGAACTGACAAAGATATTAAGGGTGGGGTGAGGGGACGAGGTTAGATCTGGTACCTCATAAATTTCATTGGATGATTATTTATTTTCACTGTTTTGCTTTAGTACATTTAATACTGATTAACTTCATTTTCAGTCTTCTAATATTCTTAAAATATGTTTATATTTATCATATTGCATTTTTAATTTTCAAATTTTTATTATGTATTTTGTGCCAAAGATAGAAGCTCCACATCCAGCTTTGGCTCCTCTCAGGAGCAACTTCAAAGGTATCACCTGCAACAATTTCTCCTGAGATCTCGTTATTGTCCAGAGCTTGAGGGTGTGGAGGGACAATGAAATAATTCTACTGTATGCAGCCCATTTAAGTGTGGAGAATAGAGGGAGATGGGGTTGGAAGGTGAGGGGTGGGGAGTGGGTGGGGATGATGACTTGCACTGGGATTGGGTCCTGAAAAATGTGACATGATAGACAAATGTGATATAACAACAATGTTACTGTTGAAAATCTTTAGCTTTGTCTTTGTTTCTTTCATTTTAAAGTCCTGATGTTTTTTCAGCACAGCTCAGAGTGTTAAATGCTGATAGGAAGAGCAACTCAAGGTGGTGACTTTCAGAAGTAAGTGCATGGCGTTTAGTGACTGAAAACCAGGAGCTGAGTCGAGAACATATGCAAAGTTTATTGGCCAAACAATGAAACAGAACAAAATAAAAAGTGAAGATGTTGGAAATCAGAAAATGTTCACCATAGATCTATTAATATGAAATTAAATCTGTGTCCTCCTTGTCCCTCAATGGCCTCTACAGGTGCAGATCAAAGCATATTTGCTGGATGCATCACAGCATGGTACAAGAGCTGTTTGGTTCGAGCTCGGAAGGAGCAACGGAAAGTATTGACTGCAGCTCAGAACATAATGCAAGCATCCCACCCCTTCATGGAATCTACCTAGATCTCCTGCTACCCAGGGAAAGACCCATCACACCCCGAACATAGACATTTGTCCCTCCATCCTTTGGAGAGAAGGCTGAAGAGTGTGAATGCATGCGCCAGCTTAAATACGATTTCTTCTCCACAGCATCAGGTTCCTGAATAAATGCCATAAAACTGCTCTCGTGCTGCCATTGCTTGGACCTAATTAATCTTCCTTTTCATTGTAACCCTGTCCTCTGTAAATTGTGTCCTACACACAGCTGTATGAACTTTTAGAAATAACCTGTTCATCTGTTTTCAGAAGATCCATTCCAACTGTTCTCAGTATTTTTTTGACAAATAAGCTGAAACAACTGGCCTGCAGAATATTTCCAGCATGTAACTGTTTTTACAATAGTGAAAAATGAATGATGGCAGTGCCTTTTGGCAGGTGGAGAGATGTATCATTTCTGATGTGAAATGAATTAGCATTAAATGAATGATCATCGAAATATAGTTTATTGTTGATTGATATGGGTTCATGATATAAAATAAATGCCTCCATTGTAAGAAGATTCAAATGTTGGATGCTCAGTAGTTCACTTCAAATTATCTCTAGTTATCATAAAGCTGAATATTATCAGTAAAGGTGGGTTTATATGGTTAATGGTAGGATACTTAACAGTGTGGAAGAACAGAGGGACCTTGGGGCCCAAATCCATAGATCTCTCAAGGTTGCCACACAGGTTGATAGGATAGTTAAGAAGTCCTATGGTATGCTGGGCTTCATTGGTCAGGGGATTGAATTCAGGAGTCTTGAAGTGATGTTGCAGCTGTGTAAATATCTCTGTGTTCAGTTCCGGTCACCTCATTAGAGAAAGGATGTGGAAGCTATGGAGACGGTGCAGAGGGGATTTACCAGGATGTTGCCTAGATTGGAAAATATGTCTTATGAAGTAAGGTTAGGAAAGCTGAGGCTTTTCTCTTTGGAATGAAGAAAGATGAGAGGTGACTGTAATCTGCAAGATTATGAGTTGCATAGATAAGGTTGATGACCAACACCTTTTTCTCAGGGCATGACTAGCAAACACCAGAGTGCATCTGTACAAAGTGAAGGGAGAAAGATTTAAGGGAGATGTCAGGGTTAAGTTTTTTACACAGAAAATAGTGGGTGCCTGGAATGCATTGCCAGGGGTCTTGGTGGAGGCTGAAGCATTAGGGGGATTTTAGAGACACTTAGGCACATGGATGAAAGAAAAATAGAGGGTTACAAGGCAGAGAGCATTAATTTTTTAAGGTATATATAGGTCTACACAACATTGTGGTAAACCACTGTTATACCATGATTGGCTGCTGCTAACTGGACACGCCTCCCGAGATCAATCCAACCCACTGCCCCTTGCATGCCACCCTTTTACTTTTGCTCTGATCCACTATCAAACAACCATCCACCTCCTTGATTGATCAGAACAAAAGTAAAAGGGTGGCATGCAAGGGGCTATGGGTAGGATTGTTCTTGGGAGGCGTGTCCAGTCGGTAGCAGCCAATCACGATATACCAGTGGTTTACCACATCCACCCCTCCTTTTTAGGAAAAACCTTGCAGGGTGAGAAAAAGAGAATGCAACAACTGTACATAATACACACATTTACAGATTAAGGACATTGAATCCTTACCGGCATCCATCACACTGAACCAGGAGGCACTGCACACACTTGCCAGGCCCATGATGGACATCGAGGTAAATGGGCTCATTATTAAATGTTTAATTGATAGCGGGAGTACAGAAAGTTTTATCCATCCTGATACCACTAAATATCTGTCCCTTAAAGTACACCCCACCCCCGACACAGGATATCTCTCACATTCGAAACATACTCCGCAGCCATCCATGGGTCCTGCGTAGTGACCCTGACAGTTGGAGGCGTAGTGTACGAACAATTCAGACTGCTCGTCATGCCTCAACTCTGTAGCCGCTTGATACTGGGGCTGGACTTCGAGTGCCAACTGCAGAAGGTCACCTTGCAATTCACACCCTTACTGTTTGCAATGAACAGTTTTCGGAAGGACCCCACAGGTGATGTGTGGCCTCTCGACCATCAAGGTTGACTCCCCCACTGTTCGCCAACTTCTCCCTCGATTGCAAGCTGGTAGACACCAGGAATAGATGATACGGTGCAGGTGACAGGGCATTTATAAAGTCGAAGGTCCAGCAGTTATTGGGCGGGGGCATCATCAAGGACAGCAATAGTCCTTGGTGGGCCCAGGTTGTCATGGTCAAGAATGGCGAAAAGAATAGAATGGTCATTGACTACAGCCAGACTAACAACCGGGATACACAGTTCAATGTGAATCTCGTTTTCTGCATAACCGATATGGTCAACGAGATCACTTAATAATCGGGTGTTTTCCACGGTCAACCTAAAGTCAGCCTACCACCAGCTCCACCCAGAGGACAGCCAGACTAAGGCATTCAAGGTGGATGGCTGTCTCTATCACTCCCTCTGGGTCCCTTTTGGCATCACATATGGGGTCTCAGTTTTCGAACTGGAAATGGAATTCATGGTGGAAAACTTCAGTCCCCTACCTAGATAATGTTACCATTTGCAGCCATGATCTGGAGGAGCATGATGCTAATCTCACCAAGTTAAAATGCATAAACCTGACTTATAACAAGGACAAATACATCTTCTTGACAGCATGACAGGCCATTCTTGGCTGTGTTGTTGAGAACGGCATCATCGGCCTTGATCCTGTATGCATGCATCTGTTGATGGAGTTGCCCCTCCCACATACCCTAAAAGCTCTGAAGAGATGCCTCGGGTACTTCTCTTAGTACGCTCAATGGGTCGCCAACTACGCAGTCAAGATTTGGCCGTTAGTCAAAGCCACAACATTTCCCCTGACAAAAGAAGCCCAGAAGGCATTTGAACAGGTCAAAAATGACCATCAAGGCAACCTTGCATTCCATAGATGAGTCAACGCCATTCCAAGTGGAGAGCAATGTGCCTGACTTTGCCCTGGTGGCCACTCTCAACCAGGTGGGCAGACCTGTCGCCTTTTTCTCATGTATCCTCCAAGGCCATAATATTCGCCATTTCTCTGTCAAGAAGGAGGCCCAGGCTATTGTGGAACCTGTACTCCACTGGAGGCACTACCTCGCTGAGAAGTGGTAAACTCTTTTCATAGACTAGCGAGTGGTCACTGTTATCAATAAATATTCCCGTTTCCTCTTCACCATGTCATGCTCTGACATTACCATGGCCACTGTTGTGGTGGTACACCACCGGCCTACTATAGGGGGCAACCTCTGTACCTGCAGGAGTGTAAGGGGACAGGACAACACCTGGCCGGCTGCCAATCAGTCATCCTGAATGGATCAAGTCCCACCCGGTTGGATGTCAATCACCCTCCGGGATAGAAGCCTGCACCAGCCTCCTGAGACCTCACACTGAGTTGCTGCAGCCACAACCAGCCTGGCTCTGTGGAAGTCTTTGTGGATTAAAGCCCGTTGTTCAGTCTTTACCTTGTGTGTGTCTGATTCTGTCTAACAGTGCATCACAAGTTAATCCACAAAATTTCCCCATGGCTGCCATGGAAAAACTCCTGAGTGCAGGGAGCCTCAAGGTCAACCCACGCCACCTGGAAGCCAAGACACACTTCGAGATCTGGCAGCACGCAGTCGAGGCATCATCGAGGCACATGAGGGTGACATCATAGACTCTGATCGGAAGAGGTTGGTCCTACTCCGGTCAAAGCTGAATCCCCGTGCCTTCCAGGTAACCAAAGGCTGCTCCACGTACAAGAGCGCAATGGACACTCTCGAAAACCTGTGCAAGCCCCCCATGAATGTGGTCTGTGTAAGGTACCTCCTCAACACCCGAGCCCAGCAACCCAGGGAGACGGCTGAGTCTTACCTGGGACACTTGCGAGAGTTGGCCCAACTGTGTCTGGCTGAACCCAGGGTAGGTGTAGAGGAGGTCGAGAGGCTGATCCGGGATGCCTTCGTCCGAGGGCTACACTCGTGGGCCATCCTGCCGAAGCTGCTGGAAGACAACATCTATGCCCTAACTAGGACTGTGGAAATGGTCCAAACCCTGGAAGCAGCAGCCCTGCATGTCAAAGCCTTTGATACCGGGTTCCCCCAGGCTCCCTCATGGCCCTCTCACACTGCAGCAGCAGCCTTAGGCCAAGCTGGGGAGGAAAACATCGCTGCAGCAGGCACCCGGTGCTCCTGTAAGTATTGTGGGTCCTGGTGTGGGTCAGATCGACGATTGCGCCAAAACTGCCCAGCTAGGAACCAGTATTGTTCCCGATGCAGCAAGAAAGGCCACTTTGCAAAAGTGTGCCTCTCTAAACCTGCTGGCAGCTCAGCGGCCCTCTATGACCTCCCTACCTTCCTACGGACCCCCCACATGTGTGTGCCGGGCAGCACCATTGGCCCCGCGATGACTTCCGCCTTCCTTGACTTCTACCATGCAACATCCGGCCCCGCCAGCAACCGTCGCAGCGTGTGCCCCAAACTTCTGCACCAGCCCTTGCTGAGAACTACAGCGACATCACTTCCGGCTCACGACATGACGTAACTTCTGGCTGACATAATGACATCATTGCAGCCGGCCGTGATGAAGTCACTTCCCCCGGTGCAACGGACATGGCTGGGGAAGGAGGCCAGCCATGCAGCAGCTCTCCATGTGCCGCTGCCATCTTGGACCAGGCGGTGCCTGACACGGAGGGTCCCCGACGACGTTGAGAATGACGTGGTCAACATGGGCGATGACCAGGCCACCCTACCTATGCTCCCCACACCTCCGGGTGCCATCAGCTGCTGCATGCTGCACCTAACGACTGATGTCGATGTGGTCAACATGGGCGATGACCAGGCCGCCCTATCGATACTCCCCATCCCTCCAGATAGCGACAACTCTGACTCCGAGATGGTCCTGGCCGCCACCATGCTGACCAGGGACATTCCACATGATCTCGGGCATTTGATGATGGACGTGCGAGTCAATGGGCAGGAGGTCGGCGACTGGAATGTCACTCCCAGCATGGGTCACATCCCCGGGACTGGTGCTTCTGCGTAAGCATGTACGGACACAGAAGGCTGAAGCCCTGCTGGAGTTGGTTTTTCTCCTTCATGCAAACCATAACTACGCTTACGTTAGGTTCGGCAATGGCGGGAAGGACACCGTCTCAACCAGGGACCTGGCACCCACAGGAGCACTCACCACACCATGCCACCCTCAACCTAGGACAATGCTGACCGGGCATACATCCTTGTCCACATGCAGTTATGGGACACGCAGGGCCTCCTTGACCACCAGGGTCCCACTTCAGCCTTAGGAAATGAACCTGACCCCCACCCACCCACCCAATACGACCCGCAAATATCGACCCCGGCCCCCCTGGCCACCCCTCCATGCGGCACCACACCAGCCACACACAGCCCTGCCTCCAGCCCCCCAACTTCCCCTCTGACGAGTGACCAGTCCTACGACAGTCACAGAGGCCCCGGTGGCCGCCGAATCGTCTCAACCTGTAAATATTGTATGTACATAGTGGGTGCGATTCCTTGTTACTGCCCACCCCCCGGGACAATTTTAAAGAAGAGGGTGAATGTGATGGTACACCTCTGGCCTACTGCAGGGGGTAACCTCTGTACCTGCAGGAGTGTAAGGGGACAGGATAACACCTGGCTGGCTGCCAATCAGTTGGCCTGAATGGATCAAGTCCCACCTGGTCGGGTGTCAATCACCCTCCGGGATATAAGCCTGCGCCGGCCTCCCGAGGCCGCACACTGAGTAGCTGCAGCCACAGCAAGCCTAGCTCTGTGGAAGTCTTTGTGGATTAAAGCCTATCGTTCAGTCTTTACCTTGTGTGTGTCTGATTCTGTCTAACAGCGCACCACAACTGTGATCAAGGCTCTCCGTAATATCATCATGCTCTTTGGGTACCCTGGCTTCATCCACAGGGACTGGGGTACATTATTCATGAGTGATGAGCTGCAACAGTACCTGTTAGCCAGGGGCATCGCCACGAGTAGGACCACCAGCTACAATCCCAGGGGTAATGGACAAATGGAAAGGAAAAATGCCACGGTCTAGAAGACCATCCTCTTGGCACTGAGGTCATGGGGTCTCCAGGTCTCCCATTGGCAAGAAGTCCTGCCCAAGGCACTTCACTATATTTGGTCACTTTTATGTACAGCACACCTCCTGAACAGATGTTTGCCTTGCCTTGGAAGTATCTTTCAGGAACTTCACTGTCCATTTATCTTACCTGGTCAGCATGTAAGGCAATCTCAGACTGACCCATTGGTCGAGAGGATCCACCTCCTCCATGACAACCCCCAGTATGCCTAAATTGTCTTCCCTTATGGGCGAGAAGACACAGTCTTGAACTGAGACCTGTCATCGTTGGGATCCCTCCCGACCACCACTTACTTTCCACAACTCTCTCCCCCACTCCAACCTTAGGGGTCCCCGAATCTGCTACTGACCACCCCTTACCCCAGGCTACCATTACTGCCAATGATGTACCACTCCCACTTGTCCCCACCTCTCGGCGTTCTGTTAACAGGCCAGCCCCTCAACCTGATCATTATGCTAATGCAGCTCCACCCCAAATTTTGCTATTCCTTTCGCTGCGACAGAGGAGATCCCCGGATGGACTTAATCAATAAATGTGTATATATGTACAGTTGTTTCACACCCTTTTTCTCAACCTGCAGGATTCTTCCTAAAAAGGAGAGGCGGATGTGGTAAACCACCGTTATACTGTGATTGACTGCTACCGACTGGACATGCTTCCCAAGACCAATCCCATCCATAGCCCCTTGCATGTCACCCTTTTACTTTTGCCCTGATCGGTAAAAGGGGTGGATGGTTATTTGATAGCGTTCTGGTCTTTAGCTATTAAAAGCCTAATTGTTTCACGACTCAGTCTTTTATGAATTATTTAATGGCACATCGAACATCAAGGGCTGAAGGGCCTGTTCTGTGCTGTAATGTTCTTTGAAAAACCCCAAATCTACTTTTTGGCATTGAAGTGCTGTCTGATATCTTCATTTATGTTTGAGGATAAAATTGTCGTTATGCAGTATTTACTCTGACATGCAGAATTAATTCCTGAGTTTTTTCACTATTTATTTTTGCTTTGAAACTTTCCAGTAGGTATGGCTGCAGTGGAAGAAATAATCTGGGGAAAATACAAGTCAGCCAATAAAGCCTTCAGAAGCAGTTGGGATGGTGTTCTACTGCAAATATAATTTTGGCTGTTGTTCTTGAGTTGTGCAATAAGCCATGTGCTTTTTCAGGTCAAGGTGGTTGACAGAGTGAGATTGAATTGCACTACAACCATTATGTCAAAGGAAAGTTTCCTTCTTAGGCAAGAAAATAAATGCGAAAATACAAATGACCTTTTTCATAGGTCTGACCTGAAATGAATTGCACATTAACTTTAGTCTGACTTATTTTGACCAGTATAATTTTGTCTTGTCCCAAGCTATATTATTTAAGAGAGTGGTATTTACAGAGACCAAGGGGTCCTAATAATGTGTGTACAAGCGTGTTTTATTTTGGGTGGAATGACTTTACACTGAATATGACCTCAAACGGTATGGTTCAGATGCTGATACCATCTGCATGGCAGAAAATCACAGAGATCTGCACTCGTATTTACTGTAGACCAGCCTACTTGGGGGAATACATAATGTCCATATACTTTGAATGCTATGTTCAATGACACACCACATAAATCGTTTAGACTGAAAATATTGCCCAAAGATAAAATGTAATTTTCTTAACTAATTGACAGATTGGTTAAAAGGAAAGCAATTGTATTGATTTAGCACCTTTTACAACTCCAGAACAGCTCAAAGCATTTTCTATCCAATAAAATGCTGTAAAGGAATAGTCTCTGCATTACTATGTGGAAACATTGGAACCAGTTTGTACAAGGTCTCAGTAATACCATCTCCTGACTTTTAAGTGAATTGCTTCACACTAAATCAGTGTTCAGGATTTTACAAGTTGCCAATGAATTGCAGCTTTCATTTGCAACCGAAGCGCAACAGTGCCGTTGTGATTTCTTTTCCAAATGCTGCCTTATGGAAGCAGCCAGTGCCATTTTTATGTAACTGCCAACTCCCTGGCAGCCAACTGCAATGTCAAGGCTCCAGACCATGAAGGGAATAATGCAGCTTGCATGCATCACTGCAAAGACTTGTAAACCATTGTAAAATAACCAAAAGAAGCAAGAGAGTTGAGAGAAAGGATTTCACAGGGGGACATGAGGAAAATGTAAATGAAAATAGAAAATGGCAGGACAGGGAGCATCAGGAATGAGAGAGAAAGAGAGGCATGAAGGAAGAAAGGGAGCGAGAGAGAGTTTTAGGTAGATGAACTTGGCAGTCTTTGGAAAACTGAGAAACTGCAGAAAAGTTGAAGGGCAGGGAGAACAAAATGTTGGCTATGATAAAGAAGAGAGCAAGAGGATGACAGTGGTATTCACAGAAAACATGGCGAAGACTCACTTATGGTAGGTCATCTGTCTGAAGAAGGTGGAAATAAAGGGTGAATAGAGGCCAGAGGAACACAGCAAAATGCTGGAAATGAGAGCTAGACAATGCAGCAGTGGTTGGAAATCTCAAATAAAGGAGAATGCTGGAAGAGCTGTGAAGAGAGAAATGAGTTCCATCAGAACTAGTTAGGGATTGAAAAAGAACTGCAGGTGCTGAAAAAAATGAAACCAAGATAAATAAATGATGGAAATGGGCATCATCCATTAAAGGTCAGCATACCAAGTGCCAAATTGACCCTGCTCCACAGCGATGTCACATGATCAACTCAAGGTTCCCAATGTTTACTTCAAAACTGCTCAGTTCTAACACAAATTGGGAAGGATGATTGTCTGAAATTGTTGAATTTAATATTGAGCCATGAGCTTTAAATAAAAACAAGCTTACGATGGGCTTCGCTGGAGCGGCCTAAGAGACAAAAGACACATAAGAGTATGTATGAGAATGTAGCTTGTGGCTTTTCAATTGTTTTTAATTTAGAGATAGAGAATGGTAACAAGTCCTTCTGGCCCATGAGCCCATGCTGGCAAATTCCACCCATGAGACCAATTAACCTACCAACTCTGTATGCTTTTGGAACATGGGAGGAAACTAGAGCACATGGTCACGGGGAGAATGCACAAGCTCCTTACAGATAGCACCGGATTCACTGTCACTCTTCTCCCACATTTAAAGGAACTACAATTTTTAGTGTTACATTTACCTGGAAAGTTTAGTTGAGTTATTGGTAAGAAGTTCCTTGTGCTGGAGAGATAAAAGCCTTCTAAAACAGTATAATTGGCAGGAGGAAGCAGCAGAGCTGACCTGTAGGACTGATGCCTATATGTGACCTCCACACTGCAGACATATTATTGGTTTGTACAGCCCTGGGGCTCCAAGGGCAAGCAACTTGATTAGAGTTCACAACAAAGTATGAAGATGCTGTAGTGCAGTACACAAAAATTCTGGATAAACTTAACAGGTCATACAGCATCGACAGGAAGTAAATGATAAACAATGTTTGAGGCTTAAGCTCCTTTCCAAGCTACGAGCAGCAGGAGAGGAGAGGATGGAACCGAGGCTACTTAATACACCTAATATTACACCTAATATTCCGTCTGGGCACTCTCCAACCAGATGGCATTAACATCGACGACTCCATTTTTCATTCAGCTCCTTCCCCAAGTCGCTTTTTTCCCTATCCCTCTGTCTCCTTTCCTCGAGGACCCTACCCCTTCCTACTCCAGAGAGCTGCACCCCCTCCCTACCACTTGTCAGCTTCTTTCTCTTCTACCCACATCCAAATCCTCCTATGATCTCTTACCTGTAACCCTGTACTCCAACTTCTGCCCTTTCCTCCCTCCTCTCCTGCATCTGCCTGCTTTTGCTCATACCTTGATGAAGGGCTAGGCCTGAAACATTGGTTACTTTTTACTTCCTATAGATGTTATGTGACCTGATGAGTTTCTCCAGCACTTTTGCATTTTTCACTACAAAATGAAATAACACACCAGATTATGGGGCACTACTCAGGATAATGAGAACAAAATGTTACACATTCGAATTTCAGAAGAAATCACCAAGAAGACTTCTTCTGCTCTCTTTTGATATTTTGCTATGAGATACCTGTATTCACTTGGACAGCACCTTCGCCAAAGTATGCATGTGTTGTCCAATAACGAAACTGAACCAAGTCCTGTGATATGGAGCCAAGGGTTGTCGTGAACAGCCTGGTCATAAAGGAGAATGTTATATTTCCAGATGTGTGTTTGTAATGTGAGTGGATGATTTTAAGAAAGGGTTTACCTTCAGGCATATAAATAGCATACTGAATACATTCTTCAAGAGGCATGAATTGGCAGTGCTGACTGTTCATGTGTTAGATAGCAAAGGCTATATTATGTACTGATGGTTAACAAGTGTGGCAGGTATTGCACCATTATGGTAGCACAATACCAGGACATAGAGCATTGATTATAGATACTGCTGACAAATCAATAACAAGGTTGAGAAATAGACCTACAAAGGTAAGTCACATTTTGGTCAGACGAACGGACCAGAAGAAATTTTATTCTATGTCCAAGGAGAGTGGAAGACATTGCCCGCTCACATGAATTGCCCAAGTCAATTTTGACATTTAGACAATGATGTGGCAATCTCAGAAGAGAAGGGTGAATCACAAATCTTGTAGCTAGGCAGTTCAGAGGAAGCATCAGGAATCTCTTTGAACAGCAAAGATGTTTTAGGCTGGATCATTACAGCAGTCCACTGCCAGGCCCAGCATGCAGTGAGGTGATGCTAGTTGGCCAAAGTTAATATTGGCAGAACAGTTGAACAGCAAAGGGTTCTGAGTAAGGGCTCAATTCATACCAGACTCTTTTGTTATTTACAGAACTGTTGAATGGTATAACACAAGCGCGGGGTGAATCAAGTGCTTTAAGAAAGGATTGTTTCGCAATGTGTAACTCATTCTGCAACTCTGAACATCGTCCAAAGGCAGTTACAACAGGCATTGATATATTAATGTCAGCCTAACAAGGTATAGGTGATTTCTGACAGGGAAGACTGAAAATAGTCATGTCAGAGTTGAAAGCTTTGGAGCCAAACCCACAAAGAAAAGTTAGAGGTGATGACTCCATTGGAACAGAAGAAACAGGAGCTGGTGTTCTAAAGTCAACTGTGTTTTGTAGGATAGCAGCCACTGCATCCTCTACCTCCTTCAAAAACCTAGGATGCATATCATCAAATCCTGGTATTTATCACTGTTCATTCTTATTAATTTCACCATTTTTTGACACCTTTCATGTAATTTCTTTAAGTTTCTTATTTACACTGTACCTGGAGCCCTTCCACTATTTCCACGAAGACTGATACAAAATGTTTGCTTAAGTTCTCTGTCATTTTCTTATTATAATTTATGTTGTCTAAATCTGTGATGACCCACATTAAATTTGTGAACTTAAATATGACAGTCGTGAACGAAGATCGCTCTGGTGGGAATGAGGATATAAGGCGATGTGCAATCAGAAGTACAAAGATGTCCGGCTTTAACAAGTAACAGATGCTTCTTGTAACCGAGTTCATCATACTCAATAGTGCACCAAATAAAATGTACAATTGTAGCTGTCATTGATAAGAATGATTAATCTCTCTGTTGTTTTTATCTGGACAGTTCAGTGTATTCATATGCCTCCTCAAAGATGGTGTTCTCTAATATGTAACTTGATGAGGACAATTATATTGAGGAAGGATCTTCAGAACTGGATGTAAGACCAGATGTGTGTGAGGCCAAACTGGGGAAATGATCTGCTAGGATCACTCGTTCTTGGAGCGCGTTCTTCAGAGTTCAGTGAGCAGAGACAAAGTGATCAACTGAATGCATAATTAGTCATTATTTACAATTTATTAACAGAACTGGATAAACAAATGTGTAATTTCAAATGTGTGAATTGTTCATTGATCATATGGGAATATTCTTTCTCTATGGGAGGTGTGTGTGTGTGTGTGTGTGTGTGTGTGTGTGTGTGTGTGTGTGTGTGTGTGTGTGTGTGTGTGTGTGTGTGTGTGTGAGAGAGACAATAGACAATAGGAGCTGGAGTAGGCCCTTGTGAGAGAGAGAGAGAGAGAGAGAGAGAGGGACGTTCAAGAGACAATTTGTATTGTACAGTGTGACTCAGATCATTAGACTAGTTAAATCAGGAGGCATCAGGAATTTCCATTGGACCTCAGAAACAAGCCATGGACTTTCTCACTTCTCTATCTCTCGGATAAAAGCCTGCCACTCTCAGCTGTGCTCTCCTCAATTCAGTTTCTCTCTCCTTCCAGCCCACGTTCATGATCAGGTACAGCAGGTCGCTGGGAACATTCATCTCAACTGTTAAAATCAGTAGCATCAAGTCCATGTATGAGCCTCTTTGAAGATCGAGAACATTATATTCTCACCTTTCTGCTCCCACCCCATTTTTACTCTGGCCCCTGCTGATGTATGAATGGATCCTATCTCAGAAACTCACATGACTTTCTAATAGATTAGTACTGGGTTCCCTTAAATAATATTCTTTAGCATGGGCAGCCAGTGCTGACATATAGGGATATCATCTGATCTTATCCTTCCCTGATGTTTGTAACAGGTTGGGTTTAAGAAGGGAGAAAATGCACCAAGTTAGTAGCAGATGGCAGGGAGTAAAATAGCACTCCTGCATTCTGACTATACGTGTCCCATGTTCTACTGGCTTTGAGTTCATGCTGTGGTCTTGTCAGCCATAATTATCACTGTGGTTTATTTCACAGAAGCTCTGTTTAGAACTCTGTTATAGTACCAACCTGGCTTTCATCGGTTGGAAATGAAAGCAATGGAAATCAGGCTTTCTTTTTGTGGTTAGTGATTTCCTGTTTCTTCACATTTATCAGTTTCATCCACTACCAGCCCTGTGTAGTTTAGTTGCTCCACCCATATTACTTGGGAAAGAAATGTAGCATCAGTTAGCCAGAAATAAATTGACAAGCAAGTCTCAAACTCTAAACCAAGATGGTGAAAAAACAATTCTTTGATTGTTCAAATATTTTAAAGAATATGGTGGGGCTGGAACTTCACAACTCTGCACCTCTGACAAAACTGAAGCAGTGCAGTGTAAATGGGCTTAGATTTTCTGGAACGTAAGTTTAAGTTTTAAATTTAAGCTTATTTGTCACATTATACCTAGTACAGTGAGAATCTGAGCGAACTGACAGGTTAGCTTTAACATTCATACAACCATGTTAAGAGCACAATATATAGAAAAATTTAGTACCAAGCAATGATCGCATTGGGATGGGATTCATTTAAGAGCCTGATATCTGCAGGAAAGAAAATGCCTTTAATCCTGTTGGTGCATACTTTCACACCTTTGAGCCCTCTACCTGATGGGAGGAAGGAGAAGAGACTATGACAGACCAATATGTTGGCTACCTTTCCGAGGCAATGGGAGGTATCCACTGAGGGAAGGAAGTTCGTGTGATGTTCTGAGCTGCATTCACTAGCTTCTGCAGCTTCTTCCAATTTTGAGCAGGACAGCTCCCATACTACATTGTGATGCATCCAGTAAATGTGATTTTGATGAGGGACCTGTAGGTGTTGTTGATGGACGAGGGGTTATGCCAAACTTTCTTGGTCTTCTGAGACAGAAAAGGTATTGGTGCACTTTCTTGACTGTCGAGTCAACATGCTTGTGCCAGATTATTCCTAAATAATTGGATCCATCTATTTATTGCCTTCACTGGAGTTGTGGTGGAACCAGTTAAAGGAACCAGTTAAATGTCATTAGATATGGGGATAGTGTCGGAGGATTGGCGCATTGCGCATGTGGTTCCGTTATTTAAAAAGGGTTCAAGGAGGAAGCCTGGCAACTATCGGCCTGTAAGTTTGACGTCTGTGGTAGGTAAATTAATGGAGAAAATTCTTAGAGATAGTACTTATAAACATCTGGATAGACAGGGTCTGATCAGGAGCACTCAACATGGATTTGTGGGAGGAAGGTCATGTTTGACCAATCTGATTGAATTTTTTGAAGAGGTGACTAGGAATGTGGATGAGGGTAGCGCAGTGGATGTTGTCTATATGGACTTCAGTAAGGCCTTCGATAAGGTACCACATGGAAGGTTAGTTAGGAAGGTGCAGTCTTTAGGTATAAATTTTAAGATAGTCAAATGGATTGAACATTGGCTGAAAGGGAGAGGCCAGAGAGTGGTAGTAGATAATTGTCTGTCAGGTTGGAGGCCGGTGACCAGTGGTGTGCCTCAAGGATCTGTATTGGGCCCATTGTTGTTCGTTATATACATTAATGATCTAGATGATGGGGTGGTGAATTGGATTAGTAAATATGCAGACGATACTAAGATAGGTGGAATAGTGGATAATGAAGAAGGTTTTCAAGGATTGCAGAGGGATTTGGGCTGCTTAGAAAAGTGGGCTGAAAAATGGCAGATGGAATTTAATGCTGATAAGTGTGAGGTGCTTCATTTTGGTAAGAAGAATCAGAATAGGACTTATGTGGTAAATGGGAGAGCATTGAGGAATACAGAAGAGCAGAAAGATTTAGGAGTAACGGTACATCGTTCCCTGAAGGTAGAAACTCACGTGAATAGGGTGGTGAAGAAGGCTTTTAGTATGCTGGCCTTTATCAATCATTGCATGGAATATAGGAGTTGGGAGGTGATGTTGAGATTGTATAAGACGTCGGTGCGGCCTAATTTGGAGTTCTGTGTGCAGTTCTGGTCGCCTAATTATAGGAAGGATATAAACAGAGTGGAGAGAGTGCAGAGAAGGTTTACCAGAATGTTGCCTGGGTTTAAGCATCTGAAGTATGGGGAGAGATTGGACAGATTGGGTCTTTATTCTTTGGAGCGTAGAAGGTTGAGAGGGGATTTGATAGAAGTATTTAAGATTATGAAAGGGATAGACAGAATGGATGTGGATAGACTATTTCCGTTAAGAGGAGGAAAGATTAAAACAAGAGGACATGAGTTAAGAATTAAGGGGCAGAGGTTTAGAGGTAACATGAGAGGGAACTTCTTTACTCAGAGAGTGGTAGTTATGTGGAATGATCTTCCGGGAGAAATAGTGGCGGCGGAGTCAATTGTATTATTTAAGAAAAGGTTGAACAGGTATATGGATGAGAAGAAGATGGAGGGTTATGGGCATTGTGCAGGGAGGTGGGACTAGAAAGGGGTGTTTGGTTCGGTGCGGACTAGAAGGGCCTAATGGCCTGTTTCCGTGCTGTAATTGTTATGTTATGTTATGTTATGTTAAGAAAACTCTGCCGACCTATTTTCAATCCAGAAGCAGATGGTGGAGGTTCCTTTAGCCTCTAGCTTGCAGAAAGTCTTGAATGTTTGAGCAGTTGGCCCCCTGAGTAAGCAGTGGCCAGTTACATCCATCAACACTCCATGGACCATGTTTCTGTGCCCGAGGAACATCCTTTAATGATGCAGGGGCATGATGGAGATGAACCAAACAGGTGCAGTGTTACCTGTTCCAGGAGCATACCTGTGGTTCTGATGTAATTCCTTGCCGAGAACCCGAGAATTTTACTACCTTAAAGTTTTAGAGGGAAGAACTGAAACATGAACACATTACTAAACTGGTCTTTCCATCTGATCTCTTCTTTGTTACAGCAACAATGGATGTAACTGGGTGCAGGTCAGGGATTTTATCTGATTGCCCATTTGATGGAAGTTGCATGAAAAATGACCATTATAGAGTAATATACTGACAGTTCCTGTTTAGAATGGTCCAATGGTAGGCAAAATGAGGGTGACAGATCCACTCCAAATTTTGATCTTTCCATTGATCATCAATCACTTCAATGAAACTAGTTCCTCCATAAGTAGAAGGGGGTGGGGGGAGACTCTTCAGGACTGAAGAAAATTGGAACCACTTGTTAATGCATTACAAAGTTGAACTTAGTTGGAAAGCTTCCATTTGCATTTGTTATGATATTTCTGGTACCTCCAATTATCTCACAATTCTTGCTGTATTCCTGTTTTGCCTTTCAAATTGAGAAAAGCTTTTTGTGGGTCTTAGAAGAAAAGACATTTGAATGACTGCCAAATTCCAATGAAAACTTTCTTTGATACCTCAAAGTACAGTAACAGGCAGCAAAGCTCATTTTAAATTCCTGGTGGCTCTGTCTGTACAGGTTGTTCAGAAAACATGGTCAACTCATGCAATTGTCACAAAAATTATTTTGTACATTTTATAGCAGATATTTTGGTATTTATTTTACAACAGTGACTATACTTTGGAAGTATTTAATTGGCTACTAAGCTCTCATTATGAAACTTAGAATTTATTTTCTAACTACAGTACATCTCCAATTATCTGAAATCCTCAGAAAAATCAGAAATTCTCATTTATCCAAAAAAAATTTGAAGCCAAAATGATGTCATTTCAACTCTGAAAAATTTTGGATAACTGAGGATGTCCAAAACAATCAAAAATCCTCAGTTATCCAAAATTTTTTTTCAGAGATGAACTGATGTCACAGGATGAAATAATTTTGGAATTTTGGGAAAACCTTTGAGTAGAATTTTGAATTTTTAGTGTTGGATTTATCTTATTTTGTTCAGGTTGTTTTTTTTTGGTGAGAATTAAACATTATTTCATGCTTAAAAAGGTCCCACCCCCTGTTGTTTGTTGTTGTTTAAACTCAGTTACAAGTGATTTGCTGTTGCTACTGGGCTATTTTAAAAAAAAGATCAGTTATCCAAAAATTTTGTTTATCTGAAATAGGCCTGGTCCTGAACATTTCAGGTAATTGGAGTTGTACTGTATTCATAACCAAAATAACTAATTGACTGACTTGCACTGGAGTCAATTTCAATGGAGCTGAAATTGTACGGTTCCTTCTGTTATAGTGCCAGTAAGAAGCATCTGAATCCCAAGGACGTTTTGACAGTTTGGTTAATTGGAACTTTAAATATTCCCTAGTGCAAGTGGCAGTGAGGAAATCAATGGTGTTAACGGGCAAGTGAGAAAGAATTAATTGCAGAGAAGTAAGTGGGGGGGAATGGAACTGACAGAATGCTCTGAGACTGAGTGGACGATATAATAAACGTGGTGAAAATGTTTATTAAATATTAGTCCTCTGGTTTCCTTCCACATCACAAAAGGTATATGGGTTGGCCACTGGTAATTGGCCCTGATGTAGGTGGGGGAGTTCATAGGATGATAGGAGAATAAGTTACCAGCAAAATTAATGGGAAATGGGATTGCTCTGTGAGGAACATTAACTTGATGGACAATATGGTTGCATCCTAGGCCACAAAGAAATATGGAATTTTAATAAATCTCTTTGGAAACATTGGTGGAAGTTCATTCATCACATATTAGTCACTTTCCCTATAAAATCAAATGGAATTTCCACATTAAGATCAGTAGATACATTTCACTATGAATCAATCTAATCAATTTATGTCTCTGCTCAACCAAATCCATGGCTGGCCTGAAGACAACCCTTGAAACATTCATGTTATTGGTTGTATTAAGCTAATTGCTTTTTACTTGCCTAACTGTTCCACTAATCCTTTCCAATAAGTATTATATCCTGAAGAGATCAGTAAACTGACCTTAACTTTTACCTGAAATAGGCTTTGTTTTGACTATCTATTTAATTACATTTTAATGACCGTTACAGCTTTAAAAACACTTCTTTTTCAGCCAGAAAACACATGTACATTAGAAGATGTATTTCATGCTGATTATAAAATGTAATCACAAAAATACACTGAACTGCAAAACATCTTTATCAAACATGTAACAAAACAGTAAACAAGATGTATATTTTTGGATCAAAATTCTAAATATTCAAATTTCAACAGTTATATAAGAATTCAGCATTAATTTTCATTTTTGCTTGATCTCTTTAGTAGAAACATTGCCGTGTTCCTTTCTGCTTTTTACCTTTTTTTTGGTTCTCTCCTGGACTGGTGAGTTGGTGGGCCATTGAACATGTACACCAATCCTCCTCCAATGAGGAAAGTAGCTCCATTTCAACCCGAGAGGGAAAGAAAAAGGGAGGAGGGTTGCTGGTTTTGCTCGCTTCATCCTGATTTAGTCAGGAAGCAAACTACAAAGCAGTTTCATCCAATGGGGATTTATTCAAGCACTGAAAAAAAACTGTTGTCCTTCAGAAAATCCAATGGCTTTCTAAAATAGTTTACTTTCCAAGTGTTTTATATTTCAGACGTTCTTTTTATTCTTTCTGTCACTGTGTAATTACAGTAAGTCCCCGGGTTAAGAATGTCTGACTTATAGTCAACTCGTACTTACGAACATACTATGCGTGGCTTCAGTGGTTCGTTAGCTCAAGGAAGGAGGGTGCCATTCTAAGTCGGATCACGTTGCCGTTAACACTGTGTTGAGGGTGTAGCTTTGTATTTGGCTTAAATTTTTCTCTTATTTACCCTTGTAACCGTGCCTCCAAAGCATAAATCCGATGCGAGTGCTGGTGATGCAACAAAGTAAAGGAAAAGGTTCACGATTGAAAATAAAGTGGAAATAATAAAGTGATCGGAAAGAGGTGAAATGCCATAGGCTACAGTTGGTCAACGATCAGAACATTTTAAAGGATAAAATGAGAATAACGGAGCATGTGAAAAGCCCTGCCCTGATGAAAGCTACAATTATTACTAAGCAATGCAATGGTTTATTTATTGAAATGGAAAGGCTATTGATAACCTGCCTGTTAGCCTCACTTTACTGCAAGAAAAGACTCAAAGCCATTTCAATGATTTTAAAGCTGCACATGCAGGAAGTGGAGGTGATTGTGATGACGAATGTGGTGCAAGTTGGGGTTGGTTCAAACGTTTCAAAGTGAGGGCGAATTTACGTAATATTAAAGTGTAAGGTGAAGCAGTGAGTGCCGATATAAGTGCTGCAAGTGATTTTCCTGAAATCTTGAAACAAAATGATTGAGGAGGAAGGTTATTTGGGCAGACCAAATATTTAATGTAAACCTGACTGCCTAACATTAGAAAAAAAATGCATAAAAGGACCAACATTTTGAAAGAGGGAGTAAGTTCACCAGAGCATAAAGTACTGAAGGATACGCCTACCTTATTGCTTGAGGGTAATGCATCTGGGGATTTCAAGCTTAAGCCTTTGCTTGTGTGTCACTCCCTAAATATGAGGGAACTTCGTCATATCATTAAGGCATCTCTTCCCATTATTTAGTAGGCAAATGCAAAGGCTTGGGTTACAATTACCATTTTTAAAGATTTCTTCTTGAACCATTTTGTCCCTGCTGTTGAATGTTATTGCTAGGCCAAAATTCCTTTCAAGATTCTTCTTGTGTTTGATAATGCACCCAGATATCCAAGCACTTCAGATGACCTTCACCCCAATGTAAAGCTCGTATTTTTACTCTCCAACACCACATCGCTACTTCAGTCAATGAATCAGGGTGTCATAGCCTCCTTTAAGGCCTATTATTTACGGCAGACCTTCTCACAAACAGTCAGGGCTACCCAAGATGATGTGATGAGCTTAAGGGAGTTCTGGAGGAACTATAACATCTATTATGCCATCAAAAATACCGCAGATTCTTGGGATGAAGTAAAGCAGTCAAATATGAAAGGAGTGTGGAGCTGTAGTTGATATTGGTAATAAACTGCAGTTAGACAACAGTGAAAATGATGTCTTAGAGTTACTTGACTCTGAAGAACTGAGGAAGAATACTGGGATCTAAAAAACTCCAGAACAGAAAAAGTTTTTGACCTAAGAGTTAGCAGAAGCCTTTCGTCTCATTGAAGCAGGGATGGCAAAGTTAGAGGAGCAAGACCCTAATACAGAGAGATTCACCAAAGTTTACCTGTACAGTATCAAGGGCCTCAGCTACTACAAGGTCATTTATGATAAGAAAAAGAAAAGCTCTGGACATACCTCCCTTGATGCCTACTTCAAGAAATTGATTCCAGTAGTTTTATATGCATAGGAAGGCAAATATATATACTATATACTAAGCCAAACATTTGACTAACTGATGCTAAATAAGAACCATATATACCTGTTCTGACTTACCTACAAATTCGACTTAAAGGAATGGATCTAATTCGTAACCCGGAGACTGCCTGTATATCGTATCTGGTAATAAGGCCAAAAGTGATATTTGTATTGTTTGGTCTTTCCAAACCTAATCCGCAAAGGACTACAAAGAAAATTATTCTCTGTAGCTGTGCGTAGAGTCGTGTGCAAAATATTTATGACCAACAGTGCACAATTGTATCCTTTTCTCAGCTACCATTGATTGTAATGTTGCCATTATAATCAATGGATGTGTTGATCTATTTTAGCATTTGAGTAGTATACAGTGTAAACCAACTTTAACAAGCAGGAAGTTTAGATTTCAGTGTATTTGTTCCTGGTACATGCTAGGGCAGTGAAACAGAGGATGTGTCATTATAGTGAGGGGAGGGAGGGGGAAGTCTACCAACTCTATATTGATTATGTTGTTAGAACTGCTGTCTTTTCACCTCATCTGTTATTAAGTTGTGTTATTTTCTTATTGCCCACAAGTTAAAAACCTATTAAAGGGGAATACATTATTAGCATTAATCAGACATTAAAGTGGAGGCTTTCCGATTCATGAAATCATGAGAAAGCTCCACAGAGAGCAGTTGGCCAGGCATCAATTACCCAAGCCAATCTCATTACATGATTGCAGGTGAGCTCTCAACATCAGAAGGGCACGGATTCCAAACTTGCCTCTCAGAGTAAGTGGATGCTTATGAGCAGCTGAGTGATTCAGAGCAGGAGCTTAAAGAGCCATCCTTCGACAAGTTTGCACTCAAAAAATGTATGCAGTACCCTGCTTCTGTGATGTGTGAACGAGTTGCTGGTGGAAGGAAAGGAAAGAAGCGGAATGAGGATGGTATGGAAATGAACATGAACTCCAGGACATTATACTTGCCAATGGAGAAACTTTCTCGATGTTACCAAGATTAAAACCAATTGCAACTTTCAGGGACCGCACTGTACAACAATGACCTCTGTGTTTGAATTTCTTATCATCAGTGACCATTTGGTAGTTCAGTATCCTTCAAAACAACCAAGTTTCCTTCCATGAATGGTTCACCCACATGTATTTTGCATGAAACAATATTGATTGACAGAAAGAAGAAAGAACATACATTTATTAGCATCTCAGGATATACCAATGTACCTTTCTGGACAATCAAGTATGAATAGAATCTATTTGTAACAACAAAGGTAGGAATGGGGCACTCAATGAGCATGCAGAATCCTCCCCACGAAAAGCACAGTGATACCAACAAGATATTCTGATGGTTATCCACAAATGATACAAGATTTTCAGGTGATTGCCATTGTTGTAATTAAGTATGATAATGAATTTATTGTCATACACATTGTAGAATGTACATTTGAACAGGTAATGATAAAGAAAAACTATAATAGAAAAAATAATTTAAATAAATTAACAGAGACAATAAATACATAATATATTCATAGTACAAAAGATAATTTGCAATGGTGCTGACATACCTTTCATGTTATTGGAGCAGTCCCTGATTAATGTACCAAGGGTAAGTTCAAGAATCTGATAGCTTCTGGGGGAAAAAAAAATCTTGCATGAAGAGTGTGAGCACTGCTGCGTGAAGAATTCAGGCACAGAGTTTGTGGACTGTACCAACAGGCTTTAATCTGCTTAAACTTGTGCACACAAGGTCCCTGTACCTTCCTGACTCCACTTGCTCCATTGTTGTGAAGAATAGTGGGAAACTAGAAGATTGGGAAGACATTAAAAAGCAACAAACAACCACCAACCAAGCAATAACAATTTGGGCGGCACGGTTGGCGTAGCAGTTAACGCAACACCTTTACAGAGCCAGCGATCGGGACCGGGTTTTGAATCTCATGCTGCCTGTAAGGAGTTTGTACGTTCTCTCCATGTCTGCGTGGGCTTTTCCCGGAGGTTCCGATTTCCTCCTATCTTTCACAAACGTACCGAGGTTATAGGTCAATCGGGTGTAATTGGGCGGATAGGCTTGTGGGCCGAAATGGCCTGTTACCATGCTATATGTCTCAATTTTAATAATTTTAAATTTAATAAAGAAAGGGAAGATAGATTATGAAAATAAACTAGCACAAAATATAAAAACAGCTAGTTAAAGCTTTTGTAATTGCAATATATAAAGTGGAGAAGAGCAGCTAAAGTACATATGAGTCCCTTGGAAGATGAGAGGAGGGAATTAATATTAGGTAATATGGAAATTTCAGAGGCCTTGAAAGACTATTTGGTGTGGCCTTCTGGAAGACAGGACTAATGGTCCAAAGAGAGATGGATATGAAGTAAGGACTTCATGTAATCACTATCATTAAAGAGGTAGTGTTGAGCAAATAAATGGGCCTGGTCCTGATGGAATGAATCTCAGGGTTCTAAAAATAAAATGGTGGAAGTTATAGAGGAGGCATTTTACCAAAATTCTCTGGTCTCCGGACAGGACCTGGAGGTTTGGAAGACAGCGAATATGACACCACTGTTTAAAAAAGGATGAAGGCCAAAGTAAAATAATTATAGGCCAGTTAGCATAATCCTTGTAATATGGAAAATGCTTGACATTCTTGTTAAGGAAGAAATAGTGAGACATCTGGATAGAAACTGTTCCATCAGGCAGATGCAGTATGTATTTATGAAGGCCAGGTCATGTTTGACTGACTTGCTGAAGTTTTCAGAGAATATAATGAGCGCAGTGGATAGAGGAAAAAAGGTGAATGTTGTGTACTTGGATTTTCAGAAGGTGCTTGATAAGGTGCCATATAAAATAAATAAGATGAATTGGGAGAAAACTTTTAGCATGAATAGAGAATTAGTTGACCAATAGAAGCCACAGAGTTGGGAAAATTAGTGCTTCTCCAGTTGGTAATCAATGGTAAGTGTAGGGCCACATGGATATCAGTGCGGGGCCCACAACTGTTCATGATATACATAATGATTTGGAAGAGAGGACCAAATGTAATATCTCTAATTTTGCTGGAGACACCATATTAAGCAAATTACGTAGAAGATGTGGAAAGTCTGCAGGAAGATATAGATAGGTTAAGTTAGAGGGCAAGGGTTGGGCAGATGGAGTACAATGTTGGTAGATGCTACAGCCTTGTCCCTTCACTCCATCACTACTTCAAGCTCAACATTTAATATGATCATTCCCCAGGGACTGGTGAAGAAACTATCATCACTGGGACTCAACACCCCTCTCTGTAACTGGATTCTGAACTTCCAAACGGAAAGAACACAGTCTGTCCGAGTCAGTGGCAGAATGTTGAGCACCATCACATTGAGCACTGGCGCACCTCAAGGTTGTGTGCTCAGCCTACTCCTCTTCACACTACTGACCCATGACTACATCGCCAAATCCAGCTCCAACAGTGTCATCAAGTTTGCGGATGACACAACAGTAGTTGGCCTCATTAGCAACAACGATGAGTCGCACTTCAGAGAAGAGGTGGAATATCTCATGTAAGAGTAACAACCTGAGTCTCAACATGGGCAAGACGAAGGAGATGACTGTAATTTTGGAAGACCAGGAGCGACCACCCTTCACCATATATCATCAACTCTATGGTGAAGAGAGTGGAGAGCACCAAGTTCCTTGGAGTTAACTTAGCTAGTGACCTATTGTGGGCACTCAACATCTCCCCTCACTTAGCAGGAAGGCACAACAGTGACTGTACTTCCTGTGAAGACAGAAGTGGGCAAGACTACCTGGCGCCATTATGTCAACCTTCCACATGAACTCTATCGAGAGCATTCTGGCTGACTGTATCACAGTGTAGTACCATTTCTGCAGAAAAAATGGATCATAGGTCAATCCAAAGGACCATAAGAGCAGCAAAGTGGATAACTGGAGTCTTACTACACCCCCTCCCCCATCTCCCCTGCACCCGCCCTCCCCATAATTAACATGATCTACTGGGATCATTAGCTGAAGAGGGCATGCAATATCATTGTGGACCCCTTCCACACCACACATAGAATCCTGTCCTGTCAGCAACAGGATACAGGAGTATCAGAGCCAGCACCACCAGTCTGAGGAACAGCTTCTTCCCATGGGCAGTGAGAAGGCGGAACGACCAAAGAAACCTCTCAGAATAGCCATCCAAGACTCTCCTATTCATGAAGCAATATTTATAATTTATTCATACATGTGAATACTTGTCCTGCATGTGTATTGTTTTTCTCTATGTGTTATATCTGGTTCTGTGCCTGCGTGTTTTGCATTAAGGACCGGAGAACACTGTTTCGTCAGGTTGTACCTGTGTAATCAGCTGACAATAAACTAGACTTGACTTGAAATGCAAGGTTATAGAAGATCAGATTATTGTTTAAATGGAGAAATATTCAGCATGCTGCTGTGTAGAATGAATTGGGAGTTTTTGTGCATGAAACATGAAAGGTTGGTGTGCGGGTGCAAAAGGCTATCAAGAAGGCAAATGAAATCTTGACCTTCATTGCTAGAGGCACTGGATTTAAGAGCAGGAATTTTCTTCTGCAACTGAATAGGGTACTGTTGAAGCCACATCTGGAGTACTGGGTTCAGAATGATCTCCTTACTTGAAAAATGATATACTGGATTTGGAGGAGTTAGGCGATGAGGAGAGAATGAATCATCTGGAATGATACTTGCTGGAATTGAGACTGAGTGGGGATCTTATAGAAACATAAAATTATGAAAAGGATACATAAGTTAAAGGCAGGAAAATTGTTTCTGCTGGTAGGAGAGACCAGAATAAGAGGACATATCCTCAAGATTTGGGAGGAGATTTATGATGGAGATGAGGAGGTACTGCTTTTCCCAAAGAGTAGTGAAGCAGTAGAGACCGGCTTATTAAATATACTTAGGACCAAGATAGCTTGAATTTTGCATTGTAGGGGTATTAGGGGTTGTGGGGAAAAGGTAGATAGGTGGAGCTGAGTCCATGGCCAGATCAGCCATTGTCTTATTGAATGGTGGATTAGTTTCAATGTTCCAGATGGCCTTCACTTGCTTTTATTTATTATGCTCTTATGTTCTTAAGTAAGTAGTTACAATCCAGAAGGCCATTCAGATCCTTTACTACTAATCTTTTCTAGGGCTAAACAATCCCACCACAACTACAAACCCATAGACTACAATTCCAGCATTTGTAGATTTTCTTCTTTAACTGGAAACCAAAGGGAACCTTTTGTTAACTCTGAAAGCTTTGGCCTAATTGCATTATCTAGCCTGACTGAAATTCTACTGTAGCCTTGGGAAAGAAAACCATCACTGCTATCACAGTCTCTGGACCAAGGGGTTTGCCCCTGAAATGGTATCTCTGTTTCTCTTCCCATAGATGCTGTCTGGCCTGCTGAGCATTTCCAACATTTTCTGTTATTACCAACAGTGGATCTTCACCTAACTTATTCTGCACAGCAAGGTCAGAATAACAAAGGTTCATGGATCCATTATATGCCATGTTCCTCTGCTGAGCCAGGAAGAAGAAAAGGAGAACTTTGAAATAAAGTTTCTGCCATGTCAAATTCTCCCATTCCTTTGTCACAAGACATTCTGGAACCGCTCTCCCCTCACTGATGACCCCATTTTCCAGAGACCAGCACCCACTTCTTTCTATCCCAGCCTCTTTAACTAAGGCCTGGTTGAAACAGCCTGGGCCTATTTTTAGCGAACTTCCAAACAACTCAGCCACATATCCATCGAAAACCTGAATGCAGTTAAAAGCTGAGCCATTATGAAAGAGCATGAAAATGCATTGGCAAAGGTTATCCTGTTGGCCCACTGCAGTGCTCATTAAAGAATGAGGCAGATACTGGTATGGAGGGAAAATTATCCTAAAATATTCCCCAGTTTAGGAAGGAAACGGCTGGTTTTTGATGAACAATAATGTAAAAAAAAACACATGGCCACAGGATGGAGCTGTTAACAAATGTTAGAGCTTTTTTTCTGGAAATACAATGAACTAAAGCTGTTTTTCAGCGCTGGGCTGTGGACACCAATATTTTCCCAGAATGAAACACAATAATGAGTTCTTGCAGATTGTTTTGCTTCATGCTGGAAATTTGACCAGGCACCTGGCGAGATTCTGAAGTAATTTCCCAGAATCAGAATTTATTGTCATGAACAAGTCACAAAATTTGGTGTTTTGGAGCAGTATCATTAGTTCAAACATTCACCATCTCACAACAATAATATAAAAAATAAAAATAACAATAGTTGTGCACAAAATGTAAGGCAGTTTGGGAAAGGAAACTATATTTCTATATCACAGAGGGCAATAAGAACCTATTTCTCTTGTGATCCATCACAGAGAACAGGGGAGGGGCGGGGAGTTGGATCCTTGGGCAGAGAGTTCCATGGATTCACCTCTCTTTGGGTAAAACAGTTCTTCCTTATCTGTCCTAAACCTGTTCCCTTGAATCTTGAGGCTATGTCCCCTAGTTCCCATCTCATGCACTTGTTAACACATATCATTTTATTTTCCCTGCATTCCTTTCAGACCTCCCCCAGATTCCACCCCTTGCCTGCACACTTGAGGCTTTTATAGCAGCCAGTTAACCTTGGAACTTGGGGGATGGTAGAATATCCAGAGGACACCCATGTGGTCACAGGCAAACTCCACACAGACAGCACCCAAAGCCAGGACCAAATCCAGGTCAATGAAGTTGTGCCTGAGCTATATAGTGCATGAAGTTTTCAGCAAAAGGCTTTCAGCCAAAGCAACCGTTGATGCCTATTTTGCACCCACCTCATGCATCCTAAAGTTGGATTAGAATGTCAAAATGTATGTTCTCTCATGAATCCAGAACTTTCAAAGGCAACCCAAAACCCAAGCACAAGGTGACCATCAAAAATTATTTTATTGCATTCTGAAGTCATGTCCTGCAGTACAGTACAACAATTTTGAAGATGGTCCAGGCTGGCTAATGAAGATGGTCCTAGGGTGAGTCTAGAGGCCAAGGGAAGGGGTAGAAAGGGACAAGTGCACGTGGACAGAAGTGGTTTGATAATACAAGGCCAGGAGTGGCAATCCTTCCCCTCTTGCTTGAACAGCTGGTGAAAACAGCTTATTTTACCAGTGATCCCTTTGGACATCATACATCACTGAATATAGAACAGTACAACACAGGAACAGGCCCTTTGGCCTAAGTGTCTGTTCTGAACCTTATGCTCAAGTTAAAGTAAAATTCTGCTGCTTACATATGAATCATATCCCTTAATTCTCTTCACATTCATGTGTTTTGTCTAGGCCACTTAAACACAGCTATAGTATTTGCTTCCACCACTACTCTCAGCTGCATGTTCCAGACATCTATCACTCTCCACACAAAAAAAAATTTGTCCTGTTCATCACCCCTAAAAAATCACCCCCCACACCCCCTCACCTTAAACACGTGCCCTTCACTTTGGTTTTCCCATTGGTTGTCTGATGAAACCAGATGCACAGTTTCAGGCATTTGCAGTGATAGGCTGAAAATTCAATCAATAAGAAAAGGCCAAAATTGGACTCCAGTTTCCAATGTGGTAAATGTTCTGTTGTAGACTCTGAAGATGTGTCTGTGAGATGTTGCCTCAAGAGGGCAGCCAAGATCATAAGTAAACCCATCAAGTAAACCAAAAAATCTGCAGATGCTGGGGTCTGGTGCAGCACTGAAAAGTGCTGGAGAAACTCAGCAGTTCACGCAGCATCCCTGGAAAGTAAAAGGCAGTTGATGGTTTGGCTTCAGCAGTGCCAAAACTCAGGCAGATGCCTAATCTAGAAAGTGAGGAGGTTAGCAGGTCGGAGGAGTGTAATGCGCATCGAAAGAACCAAAGATTTGTTGATCCAAACCAAGGCTTTTATTAACTAAAAGACTGGAGCATATCACAAGTAGGTCGACCAGTCCAGAATGACCTGGTCTGGCTAGGAGCAATCCTTTAAGACCTGCCAATAGGTGTGGCTACACTCTCAGCCAATCACAGTCATCCTACACTACCATCTGTACATATGTATAAATACACATTGGTGATAGAATCTGTACTATCACAAGGGGGAAGAAGAGAAAGGAGCTGAGATCAGGAAAAGAACAGGGGACTGGGAATGGTGCACTCTGATAAGAGAAAGAAGTGAAGGGGCTTGGGAACTGTAGAAAAGGAGCCAGAGGGAGAAGTAAAAGCAACTGACCTTGGGAGAGGGAGGTCAATATTGATGCCGTGTGATTGGAGACTGTCGAGACGGTCTTGGTGCTGTTCCTCCAATTTATGAGTGTCCTCAACTTGGCAGTATGAGGGGCTGTGGACAGACATATCAGTGTGGCAGAGGGGTGCAGAATTAAAGTGGCTGGCCGCTGGGAGGTCCTTGCTATGGACAGACCAAAGGTGCTCAATGAAATGACCTCCCAGTCTGGGTCAGCCTCCCCAATGTAGAGTGTGCATTGGAAAAACCGCATGCAGTAAATAACCCTGACAGGTTCACAGCTGAAATGTTGCTTCATTTGGAAGGACTATTTGGGGATCTGAATAATAATGTGGGAGGAGATGAAGGCGCTACTGTGTACAGAAACCCCGAGATCAAATGCTTAGGAAGATATTTCATCAGCCATCAATTAACTAAGGATAAAATTTAACTTTGTGCTAGTAAATCTGTTGTATGCTATATCACCTGGCTTTCACTCACATCTTTTCATTTTCATTGATCTCTGTATACTATGGTGGGTAGGTCTGAGACCAGGATGCATAGCATCAGAATACAAAAATGATATAATCTCCTATTCAAGTTTAGAGAAAATGAGATATAATATTAAAGATAGAAAGTTTCAATTTATGAAATTGTGGGGCTCATTCTTTGATTTTTTTTATAATTGGAAGATTTCACAATTATTATATGTTCCAGTTGCTCATTGCCTGTTTTCCAGGGATCCCCAGTGGTTCCACATTATTGATTTCTTTCATTAATTTATAGAGTAACCTTGATTAGAGGGAGGGGATAGATTAGAGTAAATTTTAGTTTTTAGTTTTTAAAAAAAAATTCCCCTTTATTTTATACAAGCTATTTCAATAAATGGGTTTAACATGGTCACATAGATCATTTCAATAAAATATTTTAAAGGCATTATAAGCAATTATTGATGTAGTTTTATTGACTTGTTTGGTTTTTTTTTGTGCGTGCTTACTTGAATAGAAATGAATTATTATGTAATTGTCCATTCTGTATTTATGCTTATATGTTGAACTCAGTAAAAATATTTTAAAAATAAAAGAATACAAAAATGATCCCTTAGAACAGAGATGAGGAGGAATTTCTTAACACAGAGGGCAGGGAATTTGTGGAATTTATTGCCATGGACAATGTGGAGGCTGGATTTGGTTGGGTATATTTAAGATGGAGATAAAGAGATGGATTCTTAATTTGGAAGGGAATCAATGGTTATAGGGAGAAGGTGGAAGAATGGGGTTGGAAAGGATAGTGAATGGTGGAATGGGTTAATTCCACTCCAATGTCTTGTGGTCTTATGCCATATAATTTCCAAATAATAACACCCCTATGCTGACTGCTAGCTGGTCCAAGACTGCCAAATATTTTGAACTGCATTGAGGCTGAAGTTAGAGATGTGCATTAAATGACAGTGATGAATCTTGGCCACATTCCTCGCTGACACTGTCTGCGATTGGGTCAGGAGGAGGGCTGTGGTAAGGGTAGTAGATTGAAGCCAGAGGTTGTGGCAGTCCTTGGTATACCTGAACTTCTCAATTGACCAGCACCCCACTATTAAATTCTTTCTTTTCTTCTTCTTCTTTGGCATGGCTTCGCGGATGAAGATTTATGGAGGGGTAATGTCCATGTCAGCTGCAGGCTCGTTTGTGGCTGACAAGTCCAATGCGGGACAGGCAGAAACGGTTGCAGCGGTTGCAAGGGAAAATTGGTTGGTTGGGGTTGCTGGTGTTGGGTTTTTCCTCCTTTGTCTTTTGTCAGTGAGGTGGGCTCTGTGGTCTTCTTCAAAGGAGGTTGCTGCCCGCCGAACTGTGAGGCGGCAAGATGCACGGTTTGAGACAATATCAGCCCACTGGCGATGGTCAATATGGCAGGCACGAAGAGATTTCTTTAGGCAGTCCTTGTACCTCTTCTTTGGTGCACCTCTGTCTCGGTGGCCAGTGGAGAGCTCGCCTTATAACACGATCTTGGGAAGGCGATGGTCCTCCATTCTGGAGACGTGACCTACCCAGCGCAGTTTGATCTTCAGCAGCGTGGATTCGATGCTGTCAGCCTCTGCCATCTTGAGTACTTCGATGTTGGTGGTGAAGTCGTTCCAATGAATGTTGAGGATGGATCGGAGACAACGGTGATGGAAGCGTTCTAGGAGCCGCAGGTGATGCCGGTAGAGGACCCATGATTCGGAACCGAACAGGAGTGCGGGTATGACAACGGCTCTGTATACGCTAATCTTTGTGAGGTTTTTCAGTTGGTTGTTTGTCCAGACTCTCTTGTGTAGTCTTCCAAAGGCGCTATTTGCCTTGGCGAGTCTGTTGCCTATCTCGTTGTCGATCCTTGCATCCGATGAAATGGTGCAGCCGAGATAGGCAAACCGGTTGACCGTTTTGAGTTTTGTGTGCCTGATGGAGATTTGGGGGGGTGGTGGCTGGTAGTCATGGTGGGGAGCTGGCTGATGGAGGACCTCAGTTTTCTTCAGGCTGACTTCCAGGCCAAACATTTTGGCAGTTTCTGCAAAACAGGACGTCAAGCGCTGAAGAGCTGGCTCTGAATGGGCAACTAAAGCGGCATCGTCTGCAAAGAGTAGTTTATTACATTAATGACTGCTGGTTTAGGCCTCTCAAAACCCAGTACAGAGATATAAAGACAAATGCTATTTATGTATTTATGAATTTTGCACCAGGGTCATACATGAGCCCAATTTGAAATGTAAATCAGCTTTTCTCTTGTTACATGCCCTTGTTTCTTTACCCTCCACCCTGTATTACCGTCTACTGAGCTTGGGCATTATTGAGTCAGATGAGATATGCACCCGCATACGTCATCTTCCCCTCTTTATCAAGCAAAAGAAGGCAGATTACAGTTTGATTTTCATCCTCTTTGGGCCGCCCTTCCATTCTGCCATTGTATTTGTTTTGCAGGTTTTGAATCAAATTATATAAAATTAAATTATAAAGGTAAATGTCATCACAGAGTCATGTGGTGTCACTGAATTTATGACTGGGTTGCAAAACATTGAATATTTTATTCTTGTTTGCTTTGGCATTTCTCTAATTGTTCGCATCCAAAATCATCAAAAGGGACCATCCAATGTATGCCAATCAGAAATATAAATAACTAAAACCAGCCATTATTGAAGTAAAACACGAAAGTATGCAGACACAATGCTGGAGAAACTAAGTAGGTCAATGTCAGACTTCTTTCTGACAGCCAATTGAGTTTTAAGAAGATTTTTTTGAGATATTTGATTAAATTCTTTGCCTTTAACAGCTAATACAAAAGAACTTTTGTTCTTATGAATAAACTTGGACAGCACGACCTTATTTCACTTTAAGGAATCAGTCTTCAAACAATAGATGGAGCTGTAACTGAGTAAATCTTCAGTCATAAACAGATTCAGACCTGTAATAACTAAAGTGGATTATACTGATGGAAAAAATTGTATTTTCACAGCATCAGGATGAGTCAAGTTTCAGTGGATCATAATGTTCATTGTATTAAAAGCTGCAGTAAATGCCCGAGAAAAGCAGATAGTTCTGATACGGATTATGCTAAGGAGAATGATCAGGCTTTTGGATATTTAGAAGGAAAGGTACTGCCATATCATTTTTATGTTTAAAGCTGCACCAAACACCACAAGTAAATCGACAAGGAGAGCAAGAGCGTGGAGCAAATCTTCCATTTATCTCACACTACTAGAAAGTACAACTGTGCCAGAGTAATTACATTCACCCACCAGATGCTGTGTTTTACTTTCCAAATCCTTGCAATTACTACTAATGCCGTGTATCAGATGTCACATCAATGGATTACCCTGGCATTTATGGTTTCTTGATGCGGAATCTAGCTGCAGATAGAGCAGGGTTTTATGTGGAGATGATCACATTTTCCATTATGATAGAACTTTAAAAAGACCATTCCTTCATTTTCTTTCATTCCTTCTGCATGCATGTAGGAGGAACAGTAAAGCTCCAGAATTCTCTGCCCAAGAAAGCAGTAGAGGCTACCTCATTCAATATATTTAAGAAATGATAAGATAATTTTGCAGATTAAAGGAATTAAGGATAATGGAGAAAGGCAGGTAGGGAGTCCATGGCCAGATTAGCACAATCTTATTAAATGGTGAGCCAGCTCCATGGGCTGAATGGCCAACTCCTGCCACGACTTAGGTTCTTAATGTAGGAAAATGACATTATTAAAACTTAAAAAAGACACAATAAAACAGCTTTAAAGGAAACAATTATAACCGCAACCCACTATAAAGTTTGAAATAGAATGAATTCTACTATTAACTCATTATTTCATAACTACTGATAAAAGGTGCACAAATTGGGAAAGACTTAGTCAAGTTTTACATTTTATAGCAGCTGTTTATATTCATGCATGAGGGACTAAATGCTGTGAACAAAGCCTTTAATTAGGTGTTACTGTTTTCAGTGCAAAGAAATTTATTGCATCTCTTGGATGAGGCTAAAATCTATGAACCTGTCCTCCCTAATAGATGGAAAGAATCTGCTTCAGTGAAGGGCAGGAGACTGATTTCTGGCCTAGTCAACCAGCAACAACAGTGAGGCTCAAGTTATTTGGTAATCAGCACCATTCGAAAACTGCTGTTAAACTACTGTCTGCAGACGCTGTGATTGTAGTACAATACACAAGAGTGCCATGCAGGTCATGCAGCATCTATAGGAAGCAAAGGTTAACCAAGATTTTGGCTTGAGCTCCATCAAGGTTTGAGCAAAAATTCAGACAGGCATCTGAATCAAAAATGTGGGGAAAGGAGAGGTGAATAGGGAAGAAGGGGAAGGGGAAGCAGCACAGGCCAATAGTCAAGAGGTCAAATTTTGATAGGGGTGGAGGACAGATGCAAAAAATGTAGCCATGTGAATAAGGGAGGGGACATCTCTCTGAGTTGACTGGGAAGGGGGTGGAGGAAAGGAGATAGAAGGGCAGGGAAAATAGGGGCCGGGGCCTAATGGAAACTGGAGAAGTCGATGTTAATGCCATCTGGTTGGAGAGTGCTCAGCAGAATATTAAGAGCTGTTCCTTCAATTTGCTGGTAACTGTGGCAGCTTGCTGTCTGCAAGCCTCCTTACAGTATATTGTGCTTCAGAAATATCTCATTAGCTGTCAAATCACTTCCAGTATTCTGAGGTTGTGAAGGACATTGCAATTTATTTTGGCCTGATACCTATATCTACAAAATAATATAGGATAGAAGTTGAGACACTAAATTGATTGGACAGATAAAGATGTCGTAAACAGTTACGTTAACATGTTTCTGCATGGTTTGGATAAAAATTATTGATTAAAATTAATATATGATGCCATTTTGAAAAAGCACACCTGCTGTTTAGAGAGGATGAAATATGCTTAATAAGATAACAGAATTAGTTATTTTCTGAATCATGTATGCATGAAAATAATTTGCATAAATAGAGGTGTAAGTAATTAGCCAACCAAGGATCAGAACAGATGAGTCAAGAGGTCCAGGATCAGGGGGAATAAAACTCAAATGTCTGCAGAAGCAGTGATTGAAGTAAAAATACAATGCTAACTTTCTTCTTCAACATTGTGTTTTTACTTAAATGACCAGGATCAGTTGACACTCTGACATGAGTTGGCTTTAATCTGCTCAGGGCCAGGATGATTAAATAATATGAGCCACCATTGACCAAATTTTAATTTTTACCAATTGAAATGATTGCTTATCTACAATGCATCTTTACTCAACTCTGTTTACAGAATTATAACATGACCAGATACCAGATACCTGCCTGTTTTGTCTTTCTCCCCATCTCTCTGTTTAGGCTTACCTGGCTTTTATGGAGTTGGCCTCCAAAATATGGCTGGTAAATGTATCCTATTGTCTCAACCTGATGTAATATATTAAATATATCATCTTCAACTGGACTGCTATCTCCCGATGAATTGAACTATATGCTTGAAATTTTGTTCTTCTAAACTTAATTAAATTACATTTCTGAAGCAGTGTTCAACATGCTGACTGTCCATTTAGCACAGGCAGTGAGTATGAATTTCCATTCCAGTGTCTGAATTTACTCCTCTATAACTGGGACCAAATAGGTGCTGTTTTGGGAAAAAGGTGGACTTCAATGAATTAAAATGAACCAAATTACATTTATCGTCCTGTGCATTTGCACCAGGAAACAAGATAGTCATCAAATTATTCATTGATATCTAACAGAAATCTCGCACCCAACTGAAGCTATTGAAAAACTGATGTTTCTGTGGACATTCAGAGTTGAATAAGCTTCCCAGAGCAACAATTAAGTAAATGACATTAAACAGGTTGAGATCCATGAGAGCTGAAGTTAAATCAGAATCACATTTATTGTCATGAACGTGTCACAAAATTTGTTGTTTTGCGGCAGCAGCTTTGTGCATAACAGGTGCAAAAATTGCTACAAATTATTTTTCCTTTTACCTCTACGTTCTCTATCCTTTTTAGAGAATATGTGGATCAATCACCTCAACTGAGGCTGGCTCTTTCAGGCCATATTATTAAACAATGACATTTCAGCAAATCAAAACATGTGATTTTTGATCCCAGCATGACTATTAAAAAGAGACAGTGAGAATAGAAACAAATTCCCTGTTCTATTGAATCAACAATAGCTTTGTAGGTCTGATACAAATGGGACTTGAATTTACTGTTGAACACATCATACAATGTACAAATGCACTGAAAGTCTTCTTGTTTGCTTCAGCTACGCAGGTAACTAAAACACTAACAAACAACAAGGATAAATTAAATCATCACACAAGAGGAAAAAAATTATAAATGTAAAAGGATGGATAAATATTAACAGTCACAGTTATTACAAAAATAGTGCAGATAGATCTATGGCCTTGGAGTGCCATTATGATTAAGGTTGTATGGGTTCAAGAGCCTGATAGAAGTTGGAAAAAAAAATTGTTCTCGTCTCTCGATGTGTTGGATTTCAGGCTTCCTTCCTTTCTGCCCGAAGGTAGCAACGAGAAGTGAGCATGACCTGGGTGTTGGGGTTTCATGACGTTGGCTGCTTTGTTGGAGGCAGCACCTCACATAGATGTTTTCAATGGATGGGAAGTCAGTGCGAATGGTGGACTTAGCCAGGCTTACTACCTTCTGCAAACCTCTGCATTCCTGGGCACTTGCGTTTCCAACCCAGTGTACTGTAGAAATTCAATTGAGTATTTGACAACATGCAGAATCTCCTCAGACTCCTTAGACAGTAGAGGCTTTGATGTCCTTTCTTCACAGTTGCCTCAACGTGTTAGTCTCAGAGCAGGTCTTCTGATATGTGGATGCTGCCGAGAAAGTAGAGATGTATTTTCTTGGCTGTAGCGACAACATGGTTGGATCGGGACAGGATGAGTTCATCCAGATGTGTTGTTGGGTGGGGGAACTGGTTGGGCCTTTGTTCAGTGAGGAAGAGGAGGGGCCTGAGGTCTTCCTGATTTGGGAGGAGATGCAGAGAGATGTTCTACATTATTCTCCCCATCCCAGTGCTGGAGCTGTGAGGCAGTATCCTTACTAACGGTGCCAATGTTCCATCCATTTTTCACAATGTCTCAAGAGTTGTGGATATGTCTCATTCTGAAATGTTTTCTTTCCCTTTACAGATGCTGCTGACCTGCTAAGTTCCTACAGCAACTTGTTTTCTGCTCTATTTTTATCAAGGCCTGTGGAATGCTAAGCTCATTTTTTTTTGTCAAGTAAATGTATTTAGCATTTTTCTTTCTTTCAAGTCAAGTTTATTGTCATCTGGTTGTACAACCCAACAAAACAACTTTCTCTGGTCCTTGGTGCAAAACATGCAAAATACACAACCAGACATAGCACACATATAGACAAACAATATATATGCAGGGAAAGTTTTCATCTATATACACAAATAAATAAATAAATAGTTTCCTGAATATGAGGGTCTCGGATGGTTAGTATGAGCAGGTCCTTTGGTCATTCAGCATCCCCACTGCCTGGTGTTTCTTAGCCTGGTGATGCTGGCTCTGATACTCCTGCATCTCTTTTACAATGGGAGCTGTGCGCGGAGTGGAAAAAGTCCTCGATATTTTTTCGTGCTCTCTTCAGACAACGATCCCAGTAGATAATGTTGATGGGGGAGGGGGAATGGAGACTCCAGTGGTCCTCCCTGCCACTCTTATGGACTTGTGGATTGACCTCTGATCCCTTTCTCTGCTGTAACTGCGATGCACTTTTTTGTGTAGCCATGTAACTAGAATAGATAAAGATGGCTTTCACCTGATCAATGATTTAATATAGTATATGTCAAGGTATTTATACTAATAGATCAATGCTTCACAAACACCGTAGCACATCTATAGCCAGGAGGTATGTGTTGCATGCATTTTGAGTATTTAATTGATTCACACACATTTTGACCATTATTTTGTTCAGCTTCCTCACTTTTCAGATGGCTTAATTCCGAGGATGATGCAATGAAATGAAAAGCATGCTGAATGTATTTCAGAAGCAAATATTCTCTTTCTGTTTTCCATCACAGGAACTCTATGAGGTTCTGGCAGATAACATCTGAGTCAGATCAATACTCTTGATTGATGATAAAATTGCTATCAAGTTGCAATAACCTTCACTATTGTCCAACTTTTGTGAAGTAGCACTGTCGATTGACGATGAACAGCCAAATGTCAGTATTTCATGATTCATTCCCAGCTATTGAAAACATCTTTGTATTACCCACTGACACGACCACTTAAAATTATTCTCCTGCCAAAAATCTCATGACATTACTGGTTTTGATTGAGGGACTTGTCATGACAATTTTTGCAATATCCTTTTGCTGGCCAAACAAAAATCCAGCCTCATTTCACTGATGTTTAACTTACCTTATGTTGTACGATCGTTGGAATCATTTTAATATCCACACATCCACACATCAAAAGTACACTTCTGATTATAAATAGAGATTAGTATGCTTTGCATCTTGCTGCTATTTGAAGTTACAGTCACAAAGGCACTTGCATATATTATGTAGACTGGTCCTTCATTGAAATAAGGCAGTTGCTTGTTCATTCTGTTTATATTAAAAGTGCTGATTTCTAAAATTTAATTTCCCTTTCCTCTTGAGCCTAATAATGAAACTCTTCTGGACTGAATTTGTTTAAACATCACTGCTAATTTAGGTAATATTGTTCTCTAGTTTCAACTGTTCTAATTTATACCTTTCCTAATATCCATCAAAACCTACTACAATAGATTTTACAGAGCATTTCCCCTTATTCCAATGTTTCTTAAAACTTGCTCAATTTTTCCTTCCAGTTTATAATTCTGTTCATTTAGATTATATTAATTTTCCTTGTTTTCACATGTTATAGCCTGTTCTAATTCCTCGATCATTTTTAAATAAGTTTTTGTTTATCTCACTTGATGCATTTTCACTGATCAATATTTCAGACAGGGAATATTATCTTTATAAAGTTAACTGTTTCTCTTTACAGTGATGCAACCTGACATACTCAGTGTTACCCATGTTTTCCATTTAAAAGGTTACAACACACATCACTCTGGTCTAGAATTATAAGGGACTATTCAAAAAGGAGTTTGATAATATTCCAGAAAGGGAACGTACCTCGAGCAATTGAAAGTGCTACTGATGCCATTCGCTCCTGAAAAATTTATGTGATTGATTTAGGGACCTGTTGAAAAATTTCTTAAATTGGTACACTACTTTTCTTGAAAATATATCTAATAAATATTTGAGTTTTGTTTGTAGGGCTTCTGAAGGAATAATTTGTTGTGTACAAGACCAAAGGTGCAATGGAATATTATTTGCCCATCTCTATTTGCTAAATATAGCCAGTGTTGGAAGTTATGTGGTTACTGGGCTGCCAAAGGTGGGGTGCTTCAGTGGGCGGGTGCCTGGGTTAGGAAGGGCACAGGTTATAGAGAGTTGCAGCTTCACTTGGCTTGAGGAGGAAATAAATCTGGATCTTGGTAAGATATAGTGGTGGACCCTGAACTGGTTAAGGTGGAAAGGTACCGGAGCAGGAAATGGGGTAACCTTATGGTTGGAGATTTGTGCAAAGGATCCAGTGGTGTAGGATTCAGAGAGACCTACAGAGAGGGGAAAAGTGAAGATTTCCTGCAAAAATCTTAGAGGCGGATCCATACATTGGACCTTATGGGTATACAGTAAATCATATCAAGCTGGAGCTTTTTGATTTTAAGTTTGAACACTCATCTCATGAAAGTCTACTTCTGCAGTCATAGACTAGGTGTACAGAAATGAATTTTGCACAAATTATGCCAAATTGTGCAATTCACAACTTTAAATGCCACCATACATGAGGTGAAATAAATGTAATTTACAATGAGAATTGAGCAATAGGCTGGGGTTCTTGACTAAGTGCTACTTGGGAGAATTTCTGACCTGCTTTGTTGTAGTTTTCATTACCAGCTACATTGCTCACAAGATTAATCTTTAAGTCTTGTAGACTATAGGATTTCAGATCACTGCCATTCCTAAATTGCAAGTCTTTTATTTATATTTAACTGTGGCCTCCACAAAGGTGTTGTACATCCTATTTAGCATCTCGCTGGAAGGCTGGCGGCAAAGCTCTGCATACCAAACTGCATGAGATTTTCATGCTCTGCTGCCTCAGGACCTTTGTGATGCCATCATCATCACCTTGTATAAAAACAAAGGCGAGAAATCAGACTGCTCAAACTACAGGGGAATCACGCTGCTCTCCATTGCAGGCAAAATCTTCGCTAGGATTCTCCTTAAAAGACTAATATCTAGTGTGGCCGAAAATGTCCTCTCAGAATTAACAGTGTGGCTTTCACGCAAACAGAGGAACTACTGACATGGTCTTTGCCCTCAGACAGCTCCAAGAAAAGTGCAAAGAACAAAACAAAGGATTCTACATCACCTTTGTTGATCTCACCAAATCCTTTGACACTGTGAGCAGGAAAGGGCTTTGGCAAATACTAGAGTGCCTCGGATGCCCCCCAAAGTTCCTCAACGTGGTTATCCAACTGCACGAAAACCAACAAGGTCGGGTCAGATACAGCAATGAGCTCTCCGAACCTTTCTCCATTGACAACGGCGTGAAGCAAGGCTGCGTCCTCGCACCAATCCTCTTTACTATCTTCTTCAGCATGATGCTGAAACAAGCCAATAAAGACCTCAACAATGAAGACAGTTTTTACATCCGGTACCGCACGGATGGCAGTCTCTTCAATCTGAGATGCCTGCAAGCTCACACCAAGACACAAGAGGAACTTGTCCGTGAACTACTCTTTGCAGACAATGCCGCTTTAGTTGCCCATTCAGAGCCAGCTCTCCAGCGCATGACATCCTGTTTTGCAGAAAATGCCAAAATGTTTGGCCTGGAAGTCAGCCTGAAGAAAACTGAGGTCCTCCATCAGCCAGCTCCCCACCATGACCACCAGCCCCCCCTTATAATCCATCGGGCACAGTGAACTCAAAACGGTCAGCCAGTTTACCTACCTCGGCTGCACCATTTCATCTGATGCAAGGATCGACAAAGAGATAGACAACAGACTCGCCAAGGCAAATTCTGCCTTTGGAAGACTACACAAAAGAGTCTGGAAAAACAACCACCTGAAGAAACACACAAAGATCAGCGTGTACAGAGCCATTGTCATACCCACACTCCTGTTTGGCTCCGAATCATGAGTCCTCTACCGGCATCACCTACGGCTCCTAGAACGCTTCCATCAGCGCTGTCTCCGCTCCATCCTCAACATTCATTGGAATGACTTCATCACCAAGATCGAAGTATTCGAGCTGGCAGAGTCCGCAAGCATTGAATCCATGCTGCTGAAGACCCAACTGTGCTGGGTGGGTCACTTCTCCAGAATGGTGGACCATCGCCTTCCCAAGATCATGTTCTATGGCGAGCTCTCCACTGGCCACCGAGACAGAGGTGCACCAAAGAAGAGGTACAAGGACTGCTTAAAGAAATCTTTTGGTGCCTGCCACATTGACCACTGCCAGTGGGCTGATATCGCCTCCAACCGTGCATCTTGGCGCCTCACAGTTCGGCGGGCAGCAACCTCCTTTGAAGAAGACCGCAGAGCCCACCTCACTGACAAAAGACAAAGGAGGAAAAACCCAACACCCAACCCCAACCAACAAATTTTCCCTTGCAAACGTTGCAACCGTGCCTGCTTGTCCCGCATCGGACTTGTCAGTCACCAATGAGCCTGCAGCAGACATGGACATACCCCTCCATAAATCTTCATCCGCGAAACCAAGCCAAAGAAAGAAAGCACTGAGAAAGCCAGAGGGACTTCTGCTGACAAGTGAAGTTGTGATCCCCTGTGGTTCAGTTGATCAGATGTATTTTACCTCCCTGCAGTTATGACCGAGATGATGCAACTGGTAATGCAATAGATGCTATTGTCCACCAACTGCATACGTAAGAAAGGCCCAGAAACCTGTGTGAATTTGTCATGTTGTCAGGCACAACTGACATTGGAGCTTGTGGACCTTAAGGGGCTGAGACCAATTGCAAAGCCTCTCAAATAACAGAAGTCAGCATCACCCCAGGAACCCAGTTGAGTGGCAGTGCTATACATGAAAGTGAACTGCTAACACTAATATGGACAGAACCTGAATGTATAGAATGTATGGGAATGGACAAGCAAATGATACTAACAAACTCTATAAAGAGACCACACTGTGCATTTCTTTGCATATATTTTTAAATTGTGAATAAAGTTTAATTTTGTTTAAAAAAATGATACTGGAGTGATGCTGCCATTCAACAAAGGAGGAAAGACTGAACTGATACAATGTTTGTCCTTAATGGACAAATAACGGACAAATTAAAACATCCCCATTAAGAGGACAATTATAAAAATTCTTACAAAGGCAAGTGCAGCATGAGGGCACTGTTGTGGGGTTCATTCAGGAGCCTGATGGATGCAGGCCTGTGGTGATTTCACATTCTTGAACCTTCCCCCCATTGAGAGTAGGGAGGTGTCTGGGATGTGAATGGGAGCTTCATAGACATAGACATACAGCACGGTTGGCTACCTTTTCCAGGCAGCGGGAGATGTAGATGGAGTCCATTGAGGGGATAGGGACATGCGATTTTCTGAGCTCCATTCACTGCTTTCTGCAGTTTCTTTCAGTCTTGGGCCGAAGAGGTCCCTTACCATCCAGCAAGTATGATTTCGGTCATGCATCTGTGGAAATTCTTAAGGAATGGAGTTTGGGGGGGGGAGGGGGTGGCAGAGGAGGCTTGATGAACTTCTTTAATCTTCTAAGAAAGCAGAGGAATTGAGCACTTCCTTGATGAAGATGGCGGCAGTGCTGTTGGAGCCACTGTAGCAATGCTGCTGCTGGGGCGGACGAGCAGGGAGCAAGGGAGCAGAGATGCAGGGCTCCCGCAGGGCCCAGGTGCCCAGCTGACTGCTGTTGGCTCTGCACGGGCTTTGAACTGTCTGTTGAGGGAGCTGATGGTGGTTTTAGTTGAAATCCTGTGACTGTGGGTCTGTGCCCAAGATCAATCGGCAGCAGCCATGACTCCAGGGAAGCAGAGGACTGGAGCAGGTCACTAGAGGCAGGAAGATCAGACTTCATCTGTGCAGGAGAAGTGGAGGAGACGACCCTTGGGGACAGTGACCACGGTGGCAGACCAGAGCTGGGCTCTGCGACTGAGGAAACAGTGCATGCGGCGATTTGAGTTGAGGAACCTGTGGAGGCTGTGGGCTGCTGGAGGCTGCTGTCAGGAGACTCGTGCCAGGCTGCAGTCTGCTGCAGCCTGGCTTGAACTGGCTGGAGGGGTACCTGCTATCAAAACCAGGATGTGAGGAGGTGCCGAAGGCACTGACCATGTCGGTGGTTTGGATCCAGAGCTTGGGTTGCCAGTGGTTTGGATTGGACTCTGTGTGGCTGCAGGGGCTGTGGAAGCGATGGAGGAGAATCTACGGACATTCAGTGGCTCTTGGGGGACCTCTCTTTTGCTTATCTCTCTCTGACTGTAAGACAGTAAGAGGCCCTTTGGCAATCCCTGCTGGTGGCGAATCTGCCTTGCAGCAGGCAAAAAGAAATTTCTTATAATACGACACTCTTTTATTACTGTGATAACAAATTGAATCTTGAATCTTGAATTTTAACTGTGGCATCAAATTGGTTGTTCCAGGTCAGGACATTGGAGATATTTACTCCAAAGAACATGTTGTTCAGTTCAGCGCCATTAATCTGAATAGGGGTATGGTTTCTATTTTCTCTCTGAAATCTATGATTATCTCTTTGACTTCCTGATGTTGAGAGAGATATTGTTATTAAATTAGACATTCAGCACAATAACAGGCCCTTCCAGCCCACGAGCCTGTGTCACCTAAATACGCCAATCAATTTACAATCCCCGCACGTTTTGAAGCATGGAAGGAAACCAAAGTACCTTGGGGGAAAACCCCATACAGACACGCAGAGAATGTATAAACTCCTTACAGAGAGCACCGGATTCGAACCCTGGTTACTGCCGCTGTAATAACTTAGCACTAACCGCTACATTAACCAGACCAGGCTATGGCACCATGCCACAACACCACTCTCAGTCTCCTTCCTGTGTTCATTCTCGTGATTATTTGATACCCAACCTATACGTGTTGAGAGTGAATTTGAAGGTGGAGCTGTACAGTCGTGTGTAGAGGGAATATAGAAGAGGACTGAGTACACATCCTTGAGGAGTGCTGGTATTGAGTGTGATCATTGTTAGGTAAAACATCATGAGATGGGAATGTACGGGGCTGTAACAAGATGTAAATGCATCCTTGTACTTACAAGATAAGAGAGACATTGATGGATTGAGAGGCAGGAAGCTAGCAGGGAAAGGATAGCAACAGTTTTAGTCATTGGACAAGTAATGATATGATGATGTTCTAAGCACATATCCAAGGGTATAAAAAATCACCATTTTGCTGATAACGGCAGAATGCATTCTCCGACTAACATGGTTGGTCGCAAGTGTTACAATCCGGTAATAAAGAACAAAGAACCCTGATTTCGACTCAGCCTGGTGTTTGTCTCACTCATTCATGAACAAAGCAGACCTAACATCATGGAGGAAGTGTTGCTGGTTATCTTTACAGATTGTGGTCTGTTAGATAAGAAGTCAAGGACCCAGTGGCAGTGGAGGGCACTGAAGACTCAATCATAAAGTTTGGGAATGACAGTGAAGGTGGAGTCGTAGTTGATGAACAATCATCTGACACGGGTGTCCTGATTTTCCATCTGGGGAGCAACTTTCACATTTCCCTGCTTGGACAATGCACAATCAATGAGAAGGAAATTGCTGTTCAACCTGTTGCTCAGGTGTGACCCACAATTAGGATGTAGTTAAGCATCTGAACTACCACTTGAAAGTAACAACAAATTAGCGCATCTGAACCTGTTTACAAGAGCATGTGCCAGTTGAAATTGGCTATGTCAATTTGAAAAGTTCCCAAGTGTCCCATTCATTATACTACCACTGTTGGTCAGTAATGAAACCTATCGTCAGAGAGCAAGGTCCACAAACCAGCTGCTGTTATTAGGGCTCTGTACATTGACCTCAAGAAGGTATACAATCAAAAGCTGTCTCCAAGGCCTCTAACTATGTCATGGAGAAATTGAAGTTGTACTGGGATCTTCATGAACGCACTAACTTCAGGTTTTTTTTAGAGCCGCCTGACTAAACTTTGCCTTCTTCAAGAGGTAGATAGCAAGAATTAGGTAGGTCCTGACATCTTGGTTCCCCCTGTTTATTTAGATATTTTTTCTGTTCAGGAATATGAGCATGATCCTCAGAAGTCAGAGAGACTGATATGTGGAAGCTGACATTCTTCTTAACCTCTTTGTAAATAAATGTTCGCACCTTCTCCCTCAATGCTTATTATGCTGGAGATGTTGGGTGGCCTCAAGGGGCAAGGCATTTTTATGCATCAAAACTGCGCCTGGAACAGATGTTATGTATGACTGAATGCATTAATAAGCCTAGTCAATATTTTACCCATCAGCAGTTTTCCTTCTTTTGAGAGGTGTGCAAACATTGGACATTTGCTCTTTTGACATCGCTGTCCTTAATGCTCACTCTTCATGGTGACAGCAGGTTCCTGCTTTAAGAAATCTCTAAACATACCATACTTCTCTCCCTCTCTCTCACTCTCACTTTCTTTCTCTTTCCTTCCTCTCTTTTTCTCTCTCTAGTTGCAAATTGTCCTTTGCAAAGCACAAGAACCTCCATCAGGAATCATTTAATGTTTCGTATTTAGTGGCAGGAAAGATCAAGGCAGAGTAAATATGGGCAGACTTAGAGAGAACATTTTAGACTTTTCCTCAGTGCCTACATTTCTGAAAGCTATTCATTCCATCTCATTCAGCACTGGATGCCTTTGTACAGTAGTGATTGCCTGGAGACACCAATCCCAGACTTACTACATGGTAGTGACGCTCCATCTATCAATTAGACCACACCTGCCAAAAGCCACTGAGACTTAATTCCATTAATGATATTATTAGAGGATTTTTGTTCACTGCTTTTTTTATTGTTTCTGTATGAAATGTATGTCAGCAGAGCAAGAAACCTGCCTGCTTTCGACAATCGGTCCTGTCTCCCTTAAACATCATGTGAAAATAAATGCTTGTCACTCCAGCTCAATTTTCAGTAGACATCACATAAAAAAAGTAAAGGGATCAAGCTATCTCCTTCTTTCTGAAAGGTCATATTTTGTAATCTTCTGGGGCACTGCCAAGCTCACAGCTTCGTAATTGCTTGTGTTGACAGTCAAAGTGACACTGATTTATTTTGATTTTTATCTGATTGAGGTTGGTCGCAAAGGTAAATTGTTTTTTTAAAAAAAAGGTTAAAGAAACATTCAGGAATGGAATGAAAAATGTATATATGAGCAAACACAACTTTACTTGGAATCGCTCCGACTAATTAATTAATTAAATCACTCTTGCACTTCAGTCTACTTATTTAATTTATTTATTTTGAATTTTAACGAACTTAAATAAGCACCCTAGAACATTATTGACACAACTAGTAGACTGAGCTTTTAAGAAGAAATAGTACGTAATACCTTCGTGATTTTCAAAATGCCCCTCAAACTCACATTCCACCTTAAGCAATCCCTATGTGCTCTGTGATTAGCAGGGGATTGCTTAAGGTAGTATTTGAGTGGAAATAAAAAGTTTTAATCATACCTAATTGACTCATTATGTGCACGGTTTCATAACTCCAAAGGAAATGGACCAATGACAATTTTTTCTCAAGCAAAATATTTCAGTAACAATTGGGTCTAGAGCAATGATTCTCTCTCCCTTCCCACTCACGTCCCACCTTAGGGATTACTTAAAGTGGTATGTGAGTGGAAAGAAAAAGGTTGAGAGAACCACTGGTCTAGAGCAGTAGTTCTCAACCTTCACTTCCCACTCACATACCATCAGCAATCCCTTAACAATCACAGAGCACTTGTGGCTTCAGGTGGAATGTGAGTTTAGGGGGGCAATTTGAAAATTGCTGCGATAGTGTACAAGGAAAAAAATGCAAAATCATTGGTAGATGACCAATATTACAAAATATCACTTTGGAGGACATTACAATCATTCATTGTTATCATTGACATCCCTAAGAGGATTTGAGGGAGGAGCACCACCATATTTTGCATATTAAATGGGGAAGGTGCCTTACAATTCCTTCTGAGTGAAACACAAAATTCTGCAGAAGCAGTAATTGTAGTAAAAACACACCAAAATGCTGGAGAAACTCAGCCGGTCTTGCCATGCGCATAAAAAGCAAAGATATATTGCTGACACTTCGGGCCTGAGCCTTTCTTCAGTGGAATAAGCAGATGAAGAAGGGCTCAGGCCCAAAGCGTCGGCAATATATCTTTGTTTTTTATGGATACTGAAAAGATCGGCTGAGTTCCTCCAGTATTTCGGTCCGTTTTTATTACAATTCCTTCTGACAATCCAGTGTTTTGTCTGTCTGTCTGCCTTCTTAATATACTTGAGCATTTGTCTGTGTTCACCATTTTGTTTTCCGCATGCGTTTTATGATTTGCCACTGCTACTTTATTTTTCAGTGTAAGGACATCTTGTATGGCAATTTAAAAAATGTAATTGCATGAGTGAGCACAATGGCTCTGCACAGGCTTTAAATGACCCGTTAAAGGAGCGTATGGTAAGTTTATTTAAAATTCCGCTATCGGGACATCTGCGCCCAAGATGGCTGCACCTCCGACTGGCAGCAGCCACGAGGGGTTGCAGACTCCAAGGGAGCGGAGGACTGGCACAGGGAATCAGAAGACGGGGAGACCATCCCTTGTCTGAGAAGGAGAAGCAGAGGAGATGATCCATGGGACGGTCACCACGGCGGTGGATCAATGAGGGGTTCTGTGGCTGAAAGAGCAATGTATGCAGCAGGCTGCTGGCAACTCGAGGTGAGGAACCCACGGAGGCTGTGGGTTGCTGGAGATTGCTGTTGGGAGACTCATGCCAGGCGGCGGACTACTGGAGACTGGCTCGAAACTGGCTGAATGGGTACCAGGTATTGGAACCTGGATGTGAGGGGGTGCCGAAGGGTCCCTGACTGTGTCGGAGGTTCAGATCTGGAGCTCAGGTTGCCAATCATTTGGACTTGACTCTGTGTGGCTGTGAAGGCTGCGGAAACACTGGAGACAAATCTACAGACACTCAGTGACTCGGGGTGGGGGGGGGGGGGGGAACCTCTTTCTTTCACTGCAAGAGGTGCTTCAGGCAATTTCTGCCGATGACAAACCTGTCTGCCTTACAGCAGGCAAAATCAATTCTGTGTAATATGACACTGTTTTATTTCATGTCAATAAATTGAATCTTTAATCTTGAATTTGCTGATGACACATGGTGGATGGTGAAATAACTGGATATGATAAACTGAATACAGGATGGAGATCAAGAACTTGGTTGACTGTTACCAGAGTGATAATCTTGTTCTTACCAAGACCAAGGAACTTATTGTTGATTTGAGAAAGGAGGGGCTGAGCGAAGACACACCTGTCTACATTGAAGGGATGGAGTTGGAGAGAATCAGAGCATTCAAGTTCCTAGGAGTCCATATCTCAGAAGACCTTTCCTGGAACCAGCACATCAAGGCAATTCTGAAGAAGGCATACCAATGCCTTCACCTTCTGAGGAGATTTAGCATATCTTCAGATACTCTATCAAACTTCCACATCTGCACTGTGGAAAGTATACAGGCTGGTTGCATCACAGTCTGATTTTTCAATTCAGGTACCCAGGAATGCAGAAAAAGTAGTAAACATGGCCAAATTCATCACGGCCCTGACCTCCCATCATTGCAGACATCTATGTAAGGTGAAGGCAGCCATCATCATAAAGGACACGCTCTTCTCCCTGCTCTTCTCAACCTCTTCTCCCTGCTACCTTTGTGCAGAAGGTACCAAGGCCTGAAAACCAGCACCGCTAGGTTGAACAACAAATTCTTTCCAACAGTCATCAGACTCTTGAATCTCTCTTTGGTACAAAAGGATTGTCTGCATTTTTTCAAGTCAATTTTTTTGCACTAGGATTACTATGAATATTTAAATCTATCTGATGTATTTATTGTCTCCTTTAATTTAATTCAATTAGTTTACTATTATAGTTTGGTTGCAGCAAGGATGAATTTTGGTGTATATGTATATTGTACAAAGTGTATGACAATAAACTCACCGTCAATCGATCTATTAATCAATCAGTCACTGTTTTGACTTTTTCTCAGTGTTGCTAGCTCAAAATAGACCATTTAAATATGTGTAATAAGCTGAAGATAGGAATTTAATTTTCTTGAGAGCAACATGAAGCTGACACGAAAAAAGTGCATTTCTGTCCTTGGTTTCAGAAATGTTGTTGTAGGATTTGTATTTTACTACAATGTGAAAAGACAAAAGTTTGGTATGCCATCAGAAGCCCTGGTAAATTTCTACAGATGCATGGTGGTAACTGGCTGCATCACAATCTAGTATGGGGACCCCATTACCCTTGAGCATAAAGCCCTGCAAAAGATAGTCGACACAGCCCAGGACTTCACAGGAAAAACCCTCCCCATTTTCGAGAACATCTGCAGGGAACACTGCTGTCGGAGAGGAGCAGCAATCATCAAGGATCCACATCACCCAGCAGATGCTCTGTTCTCATTGCTACCATCAAGAAAGATGCCACAAGATTCACACCACCAGTTTAAGGAAAAGTTGCTACCCCTCCACCATCAGACTCCTCAATAACAAACTCAATCGGGGACTCATTTAAGGACTCTTACGTTTGCACTTTATTGATTATTTTTTTATTATCTCTATATTGCACAGTCAGTTTGTTTACATTTTATTAACTATTTACAGTTTTTTTTGGACTACGAATTAGTGGTAATTCTGACTCACCTGCAGGAAAAAGAACGTCAGGGTTGTATGTCATGTATGTAATCTGACAATAAATCTGAAATCTGGATCTGAATCTGAAACCTTTATGGGTTTTTAGCTTCAACAAGCCAATTGCAATGATATTGGAGAGAATCAAGACATTGCCCATGGTAACACAGAACTTCATAAAGATTGCTATAGTTAGACAGCATGGGAACAGGCCCTTCTTTTTTGGCTCATATCCCTCTGAACCATTCCTATCCATGTACCCATCCAAATATCTTTTAAACATTGTAATTGTTCCTGCCTCTATTATTTCTTCTGACAGCTTGTTCTTATGTCCATGTACCCACTCTGTGTGACAAAGTTTAATCCTTGGCTTTTGAGTAAGATATTGACTAAGTAAGTTCACACCTGTCCTAGTAAGTCAAGGATGACCTTAGCTTGGTTTATAAACAACCTGAAAACAGACAAAGAACTGAGAATCCCAATTATTCTATTTACTCCCCCCTCCCAAAAAAAATCCACCATTTCTGGTACAGTAAACCACTGTTATCCAGAATTCAAGCAAACGGCAGCTTCAAGTGTCTCGAAAAAAAGAATACTGCAGGAAATAAATAGGTAAAAAATATGGAACTTTAAAATTGGTACGCCTCGCAGTTAGTTCATCAATCACCCGACACCCAATCTCAAGCAACTGGAAAATTCACTTATCTGGCGTCCATCAATCCCCATGGGTGCCGGGTACCAGGGGTTTTACTGTCTGGGGAACTGCTGGATAGTCACAGTTTACTAGACTTATTCTGCTTAATTGCCGACATTCAGCTGAGATAGCAAAGAGACATAAATGTGCAATGTCTGGATGAGTCTCAACTGAATTGTAATCATGAAGATAATCTTTAATTCATGGGATAGCCTGGCTCTCAACAGCAGCAAGAAGATGCGTTCCTCTCTGTGGTGGAATGGAGATCTTGTCAGGAGTAGATGTTGTGTGTTCAGTGTTCCAATTTGGTTGGATGATTTTTTTCTCTTTTGACCAGAATTGGTCTCATGGTTTGCTCATTTGACTTCATCACATCATGGAAAAAATTCTAACCAGAGGAAGGAAAAATGATGAATCCAACCAATATAAAGACCAAAACATAATAGACTGCAGATGCTGGAATCTGGAACAATAAAAAAAAGCTCTGGAACTATTCTGTGGGTCAAGCAGCATCTGTGGAGGCCAGACAGTTAATTTTCCATTTCAAGACCCTGCATCAGGATTGAATGAAGCAGGAAGATTGCCTGTATATAGCAGTAAGGGGAGGATGGAAAGACTGTGATATTGACCCAGTTTTCTTCTCCCTTTGTTCAGCTCCTTTGTTCCAATCTTGTTCTATCTGCCCATTCACCCTCCCCATCCATTTCCTCCTAACTTTTACCAGCCTCGATCTCATCCCCTCCATACTGCCTTGTACAGGTGATCTTTATTCTCTCTTTTACCAAAATACAGGATCTTGACCTGAAACATCAGTCTACACCTTTTGCATCCACTGACTTCTAAACTGTTTTTGTTTACTATAAAGACCATTAGGGAAATAAGCAGGCATTCTCTTCCAGCCGCTAAGTAAGCTGGTCCCTAAAGCTCCAGAACAAATCAATTATGTTAATTTAAATTGACATTACACCTAATATAGGAGTATGAATTCATCAATCTGCCTCTTCTGTAACATCAAGTTTGGAGCAATTGTGAGAATATAAGCTATTAAGAATTAAATAAAAGAAAATTTCTCAATAATCTCCACATTGTTTTCTTCAGAAAGCTCAATGAAACCGTGTTACTTATGATGACATTTTTGCAAAAGTTAAAAGACAGCAAGAAAACAATTGGAAGAATTTTATATATCAATTAATAGTGACAAAGTAGAAAGATATTTTACGCTAGCATGTACAAATCAACCTTGTCCAGCAGGGATATACAATAAACTATATACTGTAATTTGCTCTCTCTGGTTTGACTTTACTTAATTAGTCATAATCACTTAGGTATTTTCTTCTTGGACATTCTGTCAGGATCGAGGGTGACTTGCTTTAATTCTGGTCCTGTAAGTTCTGAGATGAGAGCATTGTAGAAACTCCAGAGAGATGGAGCAGGTGGTGGATGAGAGAATGGGTGGGTGCGCAATTTGTGACATGGCACACATCCCTGTCCATTTAAATAAGGCTTCGGGGTATTCCTGATGTAGGAATATGAAGTCCTCACAACCAGCCCTCATACTCCTTCTTAATTTTGAGTGATCAACGATCAAAGATTTCCAGACATCAGTGGGAACGTTACACCTTTTACTTTGTGCACATTCTTCTCATGACAGATCACAGAACACGATAACATTTTCAAGGGTCTGGTAATGGGCAAGGGATTGATATGATCAGTTCAACATGGCTTACTGAATAAATTTGGGCCTCAAGGAATATTGGCTTGAAATAAGTTCATTTTCTTATCTTTCCTATGACTTTGGTTAGGGTCAAGAGTCACTTATATATCAGTCTGGTAAAACCATAACAAAGTAACACAATAATTCTTCCATCAAGTGCATAATTTAGACTGATGCCAGAATTCTACTTCTAGATCTTAAAAAAAAATTCTGCATTCAGATATTCAAACTCTCAGGGTGGGATTTGAACTAAAATTATAGGGATTATTAGTCCCAGTCTTTGGAATACAAGTTGAATCATTTCTGGTAGTAATACTTCTGGTACATGATAGCTCGTCCATTAGTTCATAGCCTTTGGAGAAGAAATTAACAGCATTTTATAAACAAATGTGTCAAGTTGGTGGAATACTTCAAACAGATATCACCAGTACCTTCCCGGAAGAATATCTGAGAATTCTGTTCTGTTGTGAAGCTTTGTACAGTAAGAGCATGGATCCATGTCTGACCAGTTTGCCATTTTAAAATAAATGATGGGAGGGCTGAGAGCTGGGAAAAGTGCCTGCTCCATGGTATTTGAAGCTGTCAAGCACAATACTATGCTGGTAATGCAACATGTTTTACAACCAGGAGTGGAGCCTGTGAAAACTTTACTTCCTGTTATGAAATGAAGCATCAAACACACAACAAAAAGGGAATGCTGTGCTTAGAGTAACTCAAGTTGTTGGTGCAAGTTTTGGCAACTGGTCTTGCAAGATTTCCTAGTAGCTTTAGTTTCAAACTCTGCTGCCTAATTTTAACAACGGGGTAAGAAACAATCTTCTGACAATGCTAGCGTTCAAATAAGAATTCACTGTTTAAAGAAAGGAAACTCGCATATACACAGTCACAAATAAGAAAAAAACATCTGATTTACTTATTTGTGTTGACATATTTTTGACTTTGTATATGTAACAGAATGTTTTGAAGTGATGAGTAATTCTTAAAATAAAATGCTCTAATGCATAGACTTAATTGATGATTCCTTGATCTTTTAAATTCATCTCAGACAAACCACAGAAAAGGTGTTTCTTTGAAACTAGGCTTTACCTGTCTGAACTGACTGTGAGAAATTTTATTATGCTTCAACTTGTATTTAAGTACTGTTATGTTGGTGGTTCAATGGCTATCCCAAAATCCATGAAATTCAAGATGGATTACAGATGTTTGGAAAATTTGACTCAATGAATAACACATGGAATATATTTCATTGGTTGTATTCTGTGAATAAACTGACAAATTCTAGCCTTACCACATGTTGGATTTCGTACAGAACTGCTGCCACAGTGTCTGAAGGCTTCAAAAGATCTCTTCAGTATCACGTTGGCTGCAAATCTGGTTGCTAGGATCACATAATCAATCAGACCAGCAAAAGTGATGGATGAAATGACTGAAGATAAATATGGAACAACTAATTTGAATTTTCTCTTCTTATTCATTTTTTAATATATGATTCTTTGCTTACATCCAGAAAAGCTTTTTTAAAGCAATGGGATTACAGAAACAATGAAAAATAACCTGACCGCCAGTCTATTTACCCCATCACTTTTAATATCAACTCAATATTTGCACTGCATTCATCATAAATCCAAGAGGAGAACTGGATGGTACATTCCCCAGGCATTGTCTCGACCTCCCCAGTTGAAATAGTCTTGACCATTAGTTGAGTGTCCAACCCTCAGAGGGTAATTTTACCACGTTTCAAGGGTTAACGATTCTCTGGAATTTCTCGGTAAGTGTATTTTTAATTCCTCTCTACTTTTCCTCCTGGATTGCTACAGTGGTTTGTTGGAGACTCCTGGGGAATTAGTGGCACCAATGCATATGTGCAGTTGGTCAAAGGCTTCCATACACTGATGACTGAATTCTTCTGCTTCTTGCTGCCTGGCATCACTACTTTCTACTCATCCCTCCTGTGGGATTAGAGAAAAGGAATGTCACCTGGAGTGCTGTGTATGAGTACAAATAAAATAAATTAAAAAAAAAAAGGACAGAGGAAGGGCCAAACATAACTGAGGGAGAAAATAGTGAAAGAAAACCACCAAGTGATTCTCCTGATCTATTTGTTAAACCAGAGCCAACGAGGAAAATTAAAAAAAATAGATGATGCACCTCAGGAGGATGCATTCTTAAAGTCTTAAAAGTTCATTATATAGTAACCTCAAAGTCTTCCAGAATCAGCATCAGTCAAGCATTGAAATTATTCTATGCTATCAATCAAAAGCACATGATGCTATGACATCAGCTACTGAGTAATCATGAGCCCTCTGATTACACTGTAGGTATCCATCAGTGATGTGATGTATAGAATTCCCCTCTGTCGCACATACCAATATTGGAATATTGCACCAGGATAAAAACTAGCTCCAATAATTGGTGGAATGGCATATTTATTGCAATATCCAAATACATGCGCAATATCTGAATCTAAAAGACCCGTAGTTTTTTTTATAGTTATTAAAAAAACCCTGAAATTCAGCATTGTGATAATTCCATCCATTTGAAGTGTTAAATATGTAAGGAACCTGTACTAACATTGATCATATCATTATGGAAGTTTAGATTCTCATATAAAGTAATCAAATCATAATTACTTAATGACTAACATTAGATGAAGAACTGAGTCTACGAATACATCTGGTTTGCATCTGAACTGATATTTAGTCAAATGTGGAATATATTTTTAGTTTCTTGCAAAATACAACTTGGACATAATGCCAGAGTAAAGCAATAACTGGAATAATTTGTGCCTTTAATGGCATGAAACATTTAAATGGCTGAATCAAACATGAACCAAATTTGACAGCAAGGCACAAAGTGAGATATCAGGGCAGATAACCAAAGGCTTGGGCAATAAGAAATTCCTTAAGGACTATCATAACAGAAGAGAGAGAGGTTAGGGAGATGGAGAGCTTTAAAGAGAGAGGGATCCAACACTCATGCTGAAGCCTGCTGCATGACCACCAATGGCAGAGCAATTTCATTCAGGTGACTGCAAACAGATAGTATTGGAAGAGTGGAGAAGATGGGAAGGGAGCAACAGAATGATGCAAGGGGGAAAAAATGTTCTGTCAACAAAGGATCAAGCTGTCAAACAGCCACAAGGCTTCCATTTATGTTGTGCAAAATGCCCCACTGTACTTCATAGAAGTGCCATTGCTCAGAAGTTAACACCAAGCAAAGGAAACATGATGACAATGAAATTAAGGGATAAAGGGACAGACTTGGTGGATCGCAAGCATTTCAAAGCGTTCGAGAAGCTGCAGAAGTAGGGAAAAAAATTCTTAAAATTGAGATGTTTTCACTTGGAAGTCAATGTAGATAAGCAAAAAAAAAATAAAAAGCTCCAGATTCTGATGATCTGAAACAGCCACAAAAAATACTGGAAAAACTCAGCAGGTCAGGCAGCGTCTATGGAAAGAGAAACAGGCATCATTTTGGGCTGATTGATCAGCAAGAACCGCAAGATGGATGGATTGGAGCTGCAACAATGAAACACCTGTTGTTGCACGCTGTCCAATTCATATGATGGACGAAAGAGTCATATTTATAGTGTTTAATTCATGAATTGTTCATCAAAGAGTTTGAATTCTTCAAAAAAGATTTTCATTAAAAAAATGACATGAACTCTGTTGGGTGCTTATGTGTTAGCTTAATTGTGAGTGTTTGAATTCAATAAAGATGCATGTTGGGAGGATGAGGGTCAGAGATGGGGAGTCCTGAGCAGAAGCTGTAATCAAAGATCGAAAACTGGAATTCAAAGTCAAGTTGATTTTTTCTTTTGCTGTGATGAAGAAGAACCGATGAAGAAACACCACAGAGAAACTCTATTCATTGAGGTTTTCTGTGAAGTTGCACAGAATAATTGGCACAAGAAGATGTTCCCTGCTTGGCATTTAAAAGAAGATTCCATGGAAAGAATTAATTCTCCATGTTAAACTCAGAGAAGTGCTGAGTTCAGAGAGAAAGAAAAGGTTTGGAAAGCTGCCAAACTCCAACCTTCACTTTAAGCCCATTAATGCTGAAAATCCTGGGAACAAAATGTTTAGAGGGAATGGGGGGAGGATGAACAGAAATTATTGCCCTGGTATCATCTGTTTTTCATTATTCTTCCTCTATTCACTTACTCACTCACACAAAAATATTGTTTGGTTCGGTGCGGACTAGAAGGGCCTAATGGCCTGTTTCCGTGCTGTAATTGTTATGTTATGTTATGTTATAACATGCAACATTAAAAACTGTGAGATGGGGGTTTTGCAGCCATGTTTTTCTTCTTTTAACACCAACTTCCAATCACAGGTCATCATCATATGCCATCATTTTCCATCACTAATGACCTGTTTAGGTAGGGAATTTCAAACCATTTTGAGTAAAGTGAGCGGCATTAGCCATTTACCATGAGAGGCTGAGGCAGGAGTCTCCAATTGTTGTGCAAAGGGGTTTCTGAACGATAAAGACCTCCTAATTCTTTTAGTATTTCCATAAAATATTAATCTGTGGTTGAAGAGAAGTGGAGGAGTATAGTCTTGGAGAGAGTTCAGAGAAGATTCACAAGAATGTTTCCTGGAATGAAGGGCTTAACATATAAGGAACGTTTGAGAGCTCTTGGTCTGTATTCCTTGGAATTCAGAAGAATGATGAGGGGGGGGTGGGGGGGTGGTGGTGGTGGGGGGAAACCTCATAGAAGCATTCGAAAAAGGCCTGGACAGAGTAGATGTAACAAAGTTGTTTCCCATGGTGTGAGAGTCAACGACAAGAGGACACAACTTCAGGATTGAAGGGCACCCATTGAAAACAGTGATGCGGAGGAATTTCTTTAGCCAGACAGTGGTTAACCTCTGGAATTTGCTACTACAGTACGTCTGTGGAGGCCAGGTCATTGGGTGTTTTTAAAGCAGAGATTCAAGATTCAGGATTGATAATTCAATTTATTGTCACATAATAAAGAATTAGTTTTTGTTTGCAGTAAGGCAGACAGATTCGCCATTGGCAGAAATTGCCTGAAGTACCTCACAGTCAGAGAAAGAGAAGCAAAAGAGTCCCCTCAGAGTCTCTGAGTGTCCATGGATTCACCTCCAGTGCTTCTGGAGCCCCCACAGCCACACAGAATCCAGTTCAAACAATCAGTTTGACTGTTTCTGAATAGTCAAGGTATCAAAGGTTATAGGGAGAAGCAAGAGGAGTCAGTCTGAGTGGAAGAATGGATCATGATGGAATGGCAGTTCGAACGGCCTACTTCTGTTCCTATATCTTATGGTCATGGAGGTTTTTATGGACAGAGGGTCAGTCACATCCTATTTCAACAGAATTGAAAATTATAATTCTTTAAATATTCCTTTTACCAAGCACAAGGGTTTCAAAGTATTGCCATGAAAGCACAAAACTCCCCAAGTGAATATGGAGGAGTCCACTCTGTCTGTGCTCAGTGTGGGTGACTAGAGAATCTGGGGGGAGCTGAATGGAACTGTGGGAAGAATAAAATGGGATTATCGGAGGATTAATGTATTTTTAAAAGAAAAATTAGATATACAGCACAGTGACAGGCCCTTTCAGCCCATCAGCCCATGTCATCCAATTACACCCAATTAATCGACATTCCTGATACGTTTTGAATGGTGAGAGGAAACTGGAGCACTCAGAGCAAAGCCACGCAGAAATGGTGAGAACAAGCTCCTTATAGACAGCGCAGGATTGGAACCCCGGTCGGTGGCATTGTAATAGCGTTGAGCTAACCACTACACTGACCGTGCTGCCACGTGGGTAAATGGATGCTTGATGTTCATCCCTAAAATGCCTAAATCAAGAATGAAATGGGAAGTGGATAGAAAGATTGATGAAAATGTTTGGAGAAATTTAAGTAGAGATGGTAGGACTACAGTAATAAATGTACGCTATAGCATGGTGCAGTATCATTGTTTACATTAATTGTATTTAACTCCGCAGAAGTTGAAAAACTTCCAACTTAGCTCTTCAGATTTATGTTTTAGATGTGGTCAAGAAATAGGTACTTTTTTTTTATTTGACTTGGTCTTGTCCTAAGGTTAAAAGTTTTTGGTTACTAATTAAATTGTTTTTAGAACGAATATTAAAAGTGAATTTACCTTTAGATCCAATGTTGATTTTACTGGGAGATATTAAGTCGATAGCTCTAAGATTGAGATTGACAAGGTATCAAATTGAATTTTTGTGTTTGGCCCTGGCTGTTTCAAAAAAGTATTTAGCTATCACATGGATATCTGATATGATTTTAAGTATGAAAAGATGGCATAATGAAAGGAGAGCTTGTATCCCTTTAGTAAATATTACATATAATTTAAGAGACAAATATTTTTTCTTTATTAAAGTTTGGAGCCCTTATCTGAAAATTATTGGTGTTAAAATTTGACCTCTTGGGGGAGGCCACCGTTCCTGCAGTCGAAAAGTTTAAATATGATTGTAGTAGATGATGATCTCCTTTTTCTTTCTTTTGTAGGTGGGGAAGGGAGGAGGGAGGGTATTAATAGGGTGGTTGGGGAGGTTAGGGGTGTTTTTTATTTAAAATTTATTAATCATACTATGTTTGTATCAATATATAGTAACTAATATTGTTATGTGATATTAAATTTTAAATAAAATATTAAAAAAAGAAATCCTTTGAGTAAAGAGCCCATTTCCATATTTGTCTCTATGACAATTGACCCCTCTATTATTCTGCATTGCCAATTTCATAAGGAAAATGCAAAATGCAAGCTGCTGTCTCTCAAATTTCAAATCAAGAGAATAATGGGGGCACAGATCCTGAGACAGTTGAAATGGCTGGAGATGGATTTGATAAAGCTGTCATTCCCTTTCTTGAGGGGATGGCAAATTGGAGAGAAGCCCAACTGAGCAATGAAGGTTGTAATGAATTTTCTTTGGAGCAAAGATCCTGCTGAAGTTTATGGGAGTGAAAATGCCATTACCCAGACCACCTTGGAGCAAAATCTTTCATGTATATCTCAATTAGTCTTCTGTCCAAGGAAGGGGAAAAAAAAAGAAGTGTTTTTAATTGATTTGGGCAATTAGTTTTGTTATGTAATCCCTTGATTCTTCTTTCCTTAGAAGCTGCACTTCGCTGAGGGGTTTCTTTCCAAATAAAGACATTAAATAGTAGTAAAATTTAAAAGTGCATAATACCTGCTAAACATATACATTGTCAGGTCAAAGTAACAAATCCTACTGCTCTGGTATGTTGAAAAACATATTGGAAACATTTTTGGGTAATAATTGTCCTCCTTTTCATATCACCTGAGGTATTGCTTTTCAAAGATTGCTAACAAGTTCACTAGAGTGAAATAAATGTTGATAAATAATTTCAGAGAGGCAATGGTTACAAAATAGGAATTTGAATTCATTACTTGACTCCTTTCATGGATAGACCTCTCCCTCAAATACATCCTTGTAACTGATTTACAAAGTTAAGTTGGGACAGGGTTTCTGTGTCCTGTAAATATGAGCCATAAGGGCATAAAATGATTTAATAAGGATCATATTAGAGGTGGTTTCTGGGTGAAAGCACACTTATCAGAAAATTGACTGAGGCACTTCCTTGTGCAATTCACCTGAGTACATCTGATCATCTTCTGGTGCCCATCCTGCAGATAACTTTGTCACTGGTTATGCACTGGATGTTTCCATTCTCATGATAAATTGGAGCTTTCAATTCCAACCTCCAGCCATCACGGAGGAGTTTAGACAGAACTAGTGCTGGCTTGTTGCTTCTTTCATTAACTAATTAACTAATGAACACTCTTCTGACATTAACCGACCTGTCAGCAGGCAGTTTCATAGAGAAAATGCAAAATGCAAGCTGCTGTCTCTCAAATTTCAAATCAAGAGAATAGTGGGGGCACAGATCTTGAGATAGTTGAAATGGCTGGAGATGGATTTGATAAAGCTGTTATTCCATTTCTTGAGGGGATGGCAAATTGGAGAGAAGCCCAACTGAGCAATGAAGGTTGTAATGAATTTTCTTTGGAGCAAAGGTCCTGCCGAAGTTTATGGGAGTGAAAATGTCATAACCCAGACCACCATCATGATTAACCTTGGAACAAAATCTTTCATGAATATCTACCTCAATTAGTCTTCTGGAGTGTTGGTGGAACCTGGTGCAATAGGGACATTCAAAAGACTCTTAAATAGGCACATGGTTGTAAGAAAAGTAGAGGATTTTGGCTGTGAGGTAGGGGAAAATCCCAATGTTATAGAGCAGACCAACACAACATCGTGGGCTGAGAGGCCAGTACTGTCCTGTAATGTTCCATGTTCTATATTCTATGATGGTAGGAATTATTATGGGCATGACTGGAGAGGGCAGTGGACCTTAAAGTGCTTTATAAAAGACAGAACATTCAGAAACACCGTCTTTTCCTTCTCCGACCAAGTAGAGGTTTTAAGAGTGTGAAAGCATGCACCAGTTTATTTCCTGCAGCTGCTAAGCTCCTAAATGACCCCTGTAGCAGTGCTTTCATGGAGTCCTTGCTTGGTGATCTTCTTTTTCATTGTTATCCTGTATTGTAAACTGCTCTTTACTTGGCTGTTGGACTGCTTTTTGAAGAACCCTTCTCACTGTACTAGGTATTTCATAAGAAATAAACAAACTACTCAAGAAAACCTCTCTGATGAGCAAGTTTCTGGAAATTCAGGATTTCACAATCAGACATTACAGAGTGACAAGGAATGGTGCAGGAAGACCTTGAGCTGAGCATTTGTGCCTGGACTCCCCTCTCCATGAAGGCTGCAGTGTTCAGCCTCACTTTCCTTCCCTTAGGATTCTTCCAAATTTTGTCAGCAGTGCTCCACCATGTTGCTTCAAGTTCCTGGCAAGCCATATTTCAGAGGACCGTTCATGGAGCCAGCACATCGAGGTAACCATGAAGAAGGCACACCAGTGAGTCTGGTTTCAATGGAATCTGAGGAGATCTGGTATGTTTTTGGGTACTCTTTCAGACCTCTACATCTGCACTGCAGAAAATATACTGACTAGTTGCATCACAATCTGGTTTGGTCATTCAAATGCAGAAGGTCCATCTAACCTCCTGTCCATTGAAGACATCTGTGTGAGTTACTGCCTCAAGATGGCAGCCAACATCATAAAGCACCTCCAATACCTTGGTCACAACATTTTCTCACCATTACCTTCAGGAAGAAGGCATAGAAGCCTGAAAACCAGCACTTCTAGGTTCAAGAATAATTTATTTCCAACAGTTATCAGACTCTTGAAACTCCTAACGTTAATCATGGACAGCAAATCACCTATTGTGCAATAGGATCATTGTGAATATTTATTATCGATCTGTTGTATTTATATATTTTTTAATTCAATTAAGTTTATGATTATTTTGTTTTCAGTACCTGTTTGGCTGCAGAAAGTAAGAATATTAGTGCATTTGTACATTGTACAATGTATATGACAATAAACTCATTGGGATGAGCCCTTCATCAAGGTAAGGCTCAAGCCTGAAATATTGGTCATGTATCTTTATCTTTGCTATATAAAGGATACTGTTTGATCTGCTGAGTTTCTCCAGCTTTGTGTATTTACTACAACCTCGATGTCTGAAGACTTTCGTGTCTTACTAACAACTTGCAATGAATCTAGGCCTTTTGATAATGTAAAGCCAGCTAGGAAAGAGAGTTAAGAAGAGGAGGCAAATGGTCTGCAATGGGATATGGACTGGGTAATGAGTGGACAGGAATGTGGCAAGTAATTACAATGAGAGGACAAGTGAGGTTATTCACCTTGAAAGGAATAATTAAAAAAATTTTTCAAATGCTCATAATTTTGGGTGGAATGAAGTTGCTGGTTTATGATCCACAGAAAGTAATTGAGTAGGTTAACCTTGTGGGGGGGGGGGGGGGAAGCTGAATAATAGGGAAAGTGAGAACAAATAAAGAGGTTTTTGATGAGCTCGCTTGTGGAGTTTAGAAGATGGGTGAATGCCCAGCGGAGCATGGCTGTGGATAGCAATGCCTGCATTAACAGATTAGCTGAAGCTATGTAGTATTAAGGATGTGGCGATAAATGGTTCCGTGGCAATATATCAAAATTCTGTACTTTAAACCTGGACTGCTCACAAAATGATCTTTCTCATTTGACGATTGACTGATGAGAATAGTCAGTTAAATGCCATTTAAGAGATGTTGGAGGGGGATGTCATAGCCAACTGTGTCAAAACTTTGGTGGACAGTGGTGAATCTCTTGAATCTTCTACCCTGGAAGGTTGTGGAGACTATTGGAGGCGTTTAAAGATGAAGGAGCGTACTTCATTTTTGTAAGATCAGGAATTGAGGGCCATGGGGAACTGGCACAGAGAATGAGATGAGGCTTGAGTAGATCACTCATGATCATATGAATGGCATGGCAGGCTTGAGAGGCTGTGTTCCTATTTTCTTATGCTATTACGTCGCAGAGAGACGGAGAAGGGAATGTTCCAAATGGCACAGTTATACGGGCTATCATTTACGACTAATAACATCCAGACTAGTACAGTGAATGAAGAATTTAGCATATCGTAATTTAACACTTCAAGGTGTCTCTGTTAACTGGGTTTGCTCTTGCATATTCAGGTTCATAAGACTTTGCTGAAAATGGATACTGACATCTGGAACCACAGGGAATAGGGCAACTATATTTCTCCTTCATCACTGAAGTGGAATTGTGAAGGAAATGTAATCAGAGAAATAAATGACAAGCCAGGTATAAAATAATGCAAGGATTCAGTAATAGCAAAAAGTTAGGAAATAAAAATATATATATATTTTTCAAATGTTTAAGATCTCCAACAATTAAGTCCTGCGGGAAAACTTACAGCAATTACATTTTTTTGTGAAAGAAGTTGTTAAATGACAATTAAAAGATACATTAGTAAGGATGTACTGATAAAGCTATGCCAATGTTGCAGACATACCTTCCTTTTTACACTGAAAAATGTGAAACACTTCCCATATTAAGGGAATCACCTGTCACACAAAATTGAGATGACCATTCAGGAAGTTATTGAGAACCTGCAGTCTACAGAACGGCAGCACACAAAAACCCAGCACTAAATAATGGAAGGAATGCATCAGCTCACAATTGCCTGCCTTATCAGATATCTCCTGTTCCACATGTGGGATGGTTTACAACTTCCATATTGGCTTTGTCAGTCTCTCCAGAACCTGCAGAACTGGAGTGGAAGCAAGCTACCCACAAAAATGCATAGAAAAAGACATAATCTCATTTAATTTTCAGTTAAGTTCCGTAGCAATAAATTATATTTTCTTCTGGGTTTTCCTATTACCATCAGGTTACAGATGTACCATGGAGAGCTTTCTGGCTGGTTGCAACACTGTCCGGTACAGAGGTGCCAGTTTTCAGGTCAAGAAAAAGCTCCAGAGGGTTGTAAATTCGGCCTGCGACATCACAGTCACCAAACTTCATTGCATCAAGGACATCCACAAGAGGCAGTGTCTTAAGGAAGAAGCTCTCTCCTCAAGGATCATCACCACCCCATGCCCTCTTCACTCTGCTACCATCGGGAGCCTAAAGACAAGAACTCTGCGGCTCAAAGACAGCTTTATCCCCGCTGCCAACAGACTCCTGAATGATCAATAAACCAAAGACACTGCCTTACTTTGTCTTTTTGTGAACTATTTTTATTTATTTTGCAAGGTGGTTTATATGAATGTTTACATTGTGACATTGCCGCAAAACAACAAATTTCGTGACATGTTTATGACAATAAATTTTGATTCTGATTCTGATACAGTAAGCCTTTTGTGAATCATACACATGGACATTTAGATCTCTTTGCATGCTGGAGCAGTTTTCAACTTTTAAATGGGAGATAGAACATCAAACTGTGCAGCACAGTACAGGCTCTTCAGCCCACATTGTTATGCTGACTTATGTAAATCTACTCCACAACAATTTAATTTTTCCTTACCTCACACCCATGACCCTCTATTTTTCTTACATCCATGTGTCTATCTAAGAATTTTTTGTATGTGCCAGCCTCCACCCTCACCCCAGGCAGTGTGTCCCAGGCACCCACCACTCTCTGTGTAAAAGACTTACCTCTGGCAGCCCCCCCACTCCTCCCCCCCCGCCTCAACTTTATCCTCTGGTATTTACTATTACTGCCAAGGAAAAAAATGGTGGTGTGTCCAACTTATCTCAGCGCCTCATAATCTTACATGCCTAATTTTCTCTCATGGAAACTGATTCTTTGGCCATTGAATGCATGCCAGTACCCATTTACATCAATCCAACATTAATCCCATTTTATTCCACTCACATTTAGGGTGGCATGGTTAGTGCAACACTGTTACAGTGCCAGTGATCAGGGTTTGAATCCCATGCAGTCTGTAAGGAGTTTGTATGTTCTCCCTGTGTCTACGTGGTTTCCTCTGGTTACTCCGGTTTCCCCTCACCGTTCCAAACATATTGGTCAATTGGGCAATATGGGCTCATGGTCTGAAAAGGCCTGTTACTGTGCTGTATGTCTACATTTAATTTAAAATACTCGATTCTCATGAAATAATTTCTCCCTTCCATTATATCATGGGTGAGCTTTCCTTTTCCTTCTCTCTTTGCTTTTTTTCTTGCCTTTGGCACTTTTAAAAATCTAATTAAATATCACCAATCAGAACCTTCTTTTCTCTGCATTGATGTTGGCTCTTCTGCAAATGACAAGTGAAATTGACACGAGTTACCATTCTAATAATGAGTTTAAGTCGTCATAATCACATCCTTTGAGGTCAAACAGCTCGTGTGAAGGCAGTCAGGGAGGTGTTGTTTTTATAAATGTAATGGTGGAATGGAATAATATGCTACTTATATGCTTGAGTTTAGTTCCCCATCCCTAGCCCTCAACTTCTTCCCACTGAATACATTCTATGTGCGACTGTTATTTTGTAGAAAGTAACAACCGTGTACGAGAATCAGAAAAAAAAAATTGTCAGCACAGAAGGAGACCACATGCCACTAAGTTTTCATTGGTTTTTGAAGAACCAATCTCACCTTCCACCATTTGCTCCTTCATTACACTAATCATGATTCTTCAAGCACATATCCCAGCACTGTTTAAACATGATGCCACCCTCAATCATACAATTAAGGAGCTCCCAAACCCTAACGCTCTCTGGGTGAAAAGCACTTCCTTCACCTGAATTCTAATCTGACTGTCATTTATCATAAGTCCTCTGGTTTTGACCCCTCTGTAGAGTCTTTCCTATATAATATTCTAGCCCTTCATTATTTTAAATACCTCAGTTAAGCCTCCTCACATCCTCTTTCTTCCAAAGCAAGCAACACAGGCCTTCCCATTGCCATAGTGCAATGATCTCACCTCTGTTGGAATCAGAGAAATTTTGCACAGTTCATTGAACCCAGAAGTCATATTTCAAAGAAAACGTGTGGTTACTTTTCATGTCTGAAGTGAGATTTTTAGATTTGCTTGGAACAGATATAAATTCAAATCACACTGGAAGGCTTTATTTGAGGTGGATTTTCTGGCTGACTCCCAGTTTGAGTGAATGAGCTGACAGGTTATAATATTTTTCCATTTGTATAGATGTAGGTTGGATGATTCTGACTGATGAAAGTTCAGCCAAAGACCAGAATCCCATTGAACATGCAATATCCTGCTTGGTGAACAAAAGGGCAAAGTGTCTGAACACACCTGTTGAGATCATCAGTATCCTTCTGGATTAAAAGTGTCAGAAAAAAATAAGTTCCAATCAGCCCATCAGCAGTCAAATTCTCTTTTAAGTTATCTTATTTTGGCTGTATGATTGGAGAGAAAATTCATCCCTTAAATTGAAGCAATTCCTTAATTTTCAGCCATCATAGTGATGGTAACTAATCAAACAAATGCATCTTGAATCTTTAAACTGTCAAGGAATATTGTCACACTAAATGAGCCTAAAACTTGGTCAAAGTCCAAAGGTTAAGGACCTTCTTAATTGAGGAAAAGTGGACAGGAGGTGAAGTTTAAAGAAGGAAATCCAGAGTTTGGAGATTTGGCAGCTGAGGAAAGGCTCCCAATGGAGGGAAGATTTTAGTTAGGAAAGAAGAGCCTGAATTAGAAGAGCACAATCTTGCAGGTGTTTGAGTTGGTGGAATTTAAAATTGTAATGTAAAAGATTATGAAAGGATTTAAAAACAATAAGAATTTTAAAATGGATGCTTAAAATGTGAGCACGGTAGTTAGGGATACTGCTGCAAATTAGGATAGGGTTGATCAAGTTTTGGGGCAGCCTCGATTTACTGAGGGTGAGGCGAGGCAGGAACACCACTGGAATGGAAGTATGAGGCTATGCATGTGGTTTGCAGAACACATGAGCTGTTGGATTAGGATTATTGGGGTGGAAATAGGCAGCTAAAATGATGCTGCTAATTTAAGGCCCAAAATGCATCTCAGAGGTAAACACGAATCCCAGCTCATCCACAATCCGGCTCAGGTGCAAGCTGATCAAATACAATAACTTTACCTGCCCTTGTTCCTAATTGGAGAACATTTCTCTATTTCAATATAGGGTGTCGACAAGAGGTCTGACAAATTAAAAGCAGGGACAGGTCAGGCTGTGGTACTGAGTTGGGAGTGGGTGTCTGTGTACTTTGTGGAAACTGGTGCTGAGCTTCTGAGGGATGTTGTTGATAAGACATAGGATTGGTCCAGCCATTGAACAAGAGACGATAGTGCAGGTACGGGATGGCACTCTAACGATGAACAAAGGTACATTTAAGAGAGCAAAACTAGCCCAAGTTGCTTCAAAGGAATGTTATCAAACGAAAGCATGAACAGGTAGAAATCGATAAATGAGGTCGCAACCTCATATGGTCCTATTTGGCTTTGGGGTGGTGGAAGATTTAGTCAACCACATCAAAGGCTGATGAAGAGTGAGGAGGAATGGATTATCTTGGTCACATCGATAGGGTATAATGGCTACGTTAGCCAACTCTGACCCCACCCCACCCAACACCACCCCAGTGAATATGCTTGGGTAGACAGAGCTTGCAGACAGAATGGGAGATGAAGTTTCAATGATATTTTATGCCGTTGTTTTCCATTTTTGTACTGTGTGTTGAGACTGCCTGTCAGGGAACGACAGCACTTGCTGTTACACTGATCCATGCATCTCATGTGGCTTTCATCTTATTTAAAAGCAACATTAGCTATGAATTTAAATTATATTTACAGTGCCGCCAGAGTAAATTACCTGTGAAGGATTGTAAGAAGACTATGATGAATGAGATATTATTTTTATAAGCAATCTGAATTGACTCTATACTTTATCAGTGACATTTCAATAATCTATTCTGGATGATACTCTCAAACCCTCCTGACTTTTTCTTATGAGACGTGTGTTTTGTAGTTAGACCTACGGTTAGCAACTTATGTTTGATGCAAAGCCATTGTAAGGAATTCATGGAAAAGGAAAACATATTTAAAAAAAAATGATACAGCACAGTAAAAGGATTTTCCGGCCCATGAAATCTGTGCCACCCAATTAGACCCAATTAAGCTACTAACCACGTACATTTTGGAGGGTGGGAGGAAATGGGAGCCCCTGGAGTAAATCCATGCAGATCATGGAGATAACATGCAAGCTTCTCACAGACAGCGCTGGATTCGAACCTCGGTCGCTGGTGCTGTTATAGCGTTGCACTAACTGTTATGGTAACTAATGAAAGCAAAGAAGATGGAAAGATAAATTTTACCCCATTTAATCTGCTCTAATACACTGAACATTCTCAGCTGATTCATTTCTAAAATTGGCTGGATGTCAATTAATTATGAGATGGAATATAGGAAGGAGATAGAGAGTCTGGTGGCACGAGGTCGGGGTAACAAACTTTCCCACAATGCCACTGATTTCAGGAAATAGTAGGGAGCACACAGCTCTGAATATATAAAGTAAAGGATGCTGAGGTGGAGATGGAAGAGAGCTTTAAGCTTTTAGAATTAAATATCACTAAAAACATGCCTTGGTCCCATCAAATTGATGCTACAATGAAGAAAGCACACCAATTACTTTACTTCTTTAGGAGCCAAAGGGAAATTCAGCATATCTCTAAGGTTTCTAACTGTTATGTACCAGACAGCAGCAATGGAAATGAGCTTAGTCAGTGTTATTTCTAAAATAATATTTTTAATTATTAATAAACAATAATATAGCACTTTATCTAATTTATCTAACTTATCTAAACTTATCCCCCAACTTTGCACAAATACACTTATGTGTGTGTGTGTGTGTGTGTGTGTGTGTGTGTGTGTGTGTGTGTGTGTGTGTGTGTGTGTGTGTGTGTGTGTGTGTGTGTGTGGAATATCCCAAGCCACCATAACTCGAGGCACAATTCATGAAATGAAGCTCAAAGTTCAAAGTTCAGCCTCAGAACATCCAACGTTGACACACAGGTTTTAAATCGATGAGACACATGGGCTTTCGATGGATATTACACACAGGCTTTAGATGGATGTGACACGCAGGCTTTAGATGGATGTGAAGCAGTTCACAAAGTAGGTGAGAAAGACCAGGGTGACAAATTATTTATAAACTCACAAAATCCTTGTCGAGCTGCTTCCGGCAAAAAGTCCTTTTTAGACCAAAACTCACCTCTTATTTGACACAAAGTGAGTGATGCTCACAAAGCTTCCAAAACCCCTTTTGCGGATCAGCCAAATTCAAGTGACCTTCACAATGGTCACAATCCAAATGCAGTATTTTTTCTGCTTCCAGAACCCTCTCCATGAGTAAGCTGATCAAAGTGACCTTCACCTTTTGGCCACAGAGTGGTATTCTTGTTCTCCTATAACATGGATAAATCAGACAGATTGTCCATAACCACACACGAGGTGCTATTCAGCACAGTATCCCTTCAAACAATGATTCTCCAAGTACTGACTTAAAATGGCCACATAGTCCCACACTCATTCCCCTCTAACATGGTAAAATCAGACAGATAGTCTAATATCACACGAGGCCACTTCAGCACACCATCCCTTCAAAAGATGCTTCAAGTGCTGTTCCTTAAAATGGCCCCTCAGCAAAACAGTGCACGGTGTGTTCAACACACTGGTCACATAGTCTCTGCACCTGTGTTCTAGGGACACTGTCTTGTTTCTCTTCAAATGTATCCAATTTAGGAACACACTGTTTTCAGCCTGCTGTCAATTCACAGTCACTCCCCAAAGCGTGCAGGGTTTTATTAAATTTGTTCTCTTAAAGTGACAGTCTCACACAAATGAAAATGGTCTGAAAAATGGGAGCATGTATGTTGGCAGGTACATCATAAAAAGTATTCTGTCTGGATAAATCACAGGTTGGTAGACATTTAGAAATACGTACAACACAGTAATAGGCCATTTTGGCCCATAGGCCTGAGCCGCCCAATTATACCCAATTAACTTACAACTCCAGTATGTTTTGAACAGTGGGAACTGCTTTGCCCAAATCCACAAGAAAAAAAAAACACAGAGAGTTGCAAAGGCAGCCCAGGCCATCAGGTAAACGAACCTTCCCTCCAGACTCCATCAATATCTCCTGTTGTTCTGGGAAAGCTGCCAACATATTAAAGACACAACCCATCCTGTTCATACTCTCTTTATCTTACTTCTGTTGGGCAGAAGATATGTGAGCTGAAAATAATTCCAGATTCAAGGCCATTTTCTTTCCTGCTGCTATCTGATCCTTAAAAGGACCTCTCATTTGGTAAAAGACGACACCCTTAGACTATTTTAACTGTACTTTCCCCTATATATAGACCTTTGTCTTTGTAACTTTCTTTGACCCTGCATGGTTTAATTTGCTGTAACACTATACCATACATTTTTGTTCTATAATTGCAACAATCTCTGTACTTAAAGATGAGTTGTTCTTCCATAAATAGCACAGAAAACAAAGCTGTTCCTTGATTAAGAGTACCCAGGACAATAAACAATTCAATTCAATTTAAGAACTGTTACATTAGGAAATGGCAGCATGAAACATCCAAGGACCAGAGGTTGTCAGTTGATGGTTGCCTTTAATGCAACCATTCAGTGCTTCAGTGTGCAATGTTACTGCAAAACATGATCGTATATGGCCCCTACATTTCTGAGAACACAAGAACATATATGCATAGATGCTGTCTGTTGGTGATTGACTCAAGCAGTGCTCCAAAGCAAGCAGTGCACCAAAGCAAGCAGTGGGCCAAAGGATGAAGGAGAAGGTCCCTGTCCCTCAGTGGAATAAAATGAAGATGGATCATTCTTCTCTTCGGATTTCTTGGAGAGGAATAACAACAAAACATTTTTTTTATTTTCACACTGAGAAAGAGTGGGACCACTCTTCTCTTCAAATGTATCCAAGGGATGTCCCCAAGAACAAAGAAGTTGGGGTAAAGTAGGGTAGCGATTCCACGATAATTAAAGGTAGGAATACATTAACGAAGGTTGCCGAGAATCAAGAGAGGTGAGAATAAAACACAGAAATGTTATCTGAATTAAAGTTAGGATAATGTAGGGCAGTGAACCTAGAATCAAGGATGTAGAAATAAAAAAGAAATATGATCTTGAAAATAAAGGATGTGCGAATAAACAGGAGATTGTCCCCTGAACGGGTGGAGGAAAGATTAAAGTGAGGAAATCCCTGAGATCACAGGAAATGGGGATAGAGCAAGGAGTATCCACTGATCCTCCTCCCTCTCACTGACCATTCCCACTTCAATGATGATTCTCCAAGTACTGACTTAAAATGGCCACATAGTCCCACACTCATTCCCCTCTAATATGGGAAAATCAGACAGATTGTCTATTATCACACGAGGCCACTACATTTCTGAGAATACAAGAACCATAATGCAGAAAAGGGTCCCTGAATCAAGGAGATGTGGATGTTAGGGAAAATCACGGAAAGGGCACATAAAGCAAGGGAGGCTCTCAGGATGAAATTAGATCTAGATAAGGCAGGGAATTGTCTTCAGTGACATGGAGTTTGGAGATAAGAAAGGAATATAGATTTGGGATCAAAAGAAGTGAGAATGAAGTAGGGAAATGTTCCCTGAATCATGGAATATAATGGGGTTAACCTTCAAGCTTAGTAAAGCCTGTCTAATAAACTCTGCTCTTTTTTTTAATGTTTTTATTAGACACTTTAATTAGTATTTCTTTTAGTTATTTCCATTCTCATAAATTCCCAACTCTCTTATATGTTATGTCCAAATATTAAGACACAGCATGAAGATTTCTTTCAAACTTGAATATTTTAAAGAGGACTGTGTACTCAGAGTAGGAAACTGTAGGACAACCTGCTGTAAATGAATAATAATAATAAAAAAATATATTTCTTCAGTTACCTTGACTCCTACAACAATTTCCATAGGTGGTCTTATAAGAACAAAAGCCGTAGGAGCAGGAGATGGCCTGTCGAACCTGTCATGGCTGATCTGGCCTTGGACTCAACTCAACTTACCTGCTTTCTCCCCATAACCTTTGATTCCCCTACGATGAAAACATCCATGTATCAGCATCTTAAACATATTTAATGAGGCAGCCTCAACTGCTTCCTTGTTCGTAGAAGCTTATTTTAATTTTCCAATTCATTCTGTTGAGAAAGGAGAAGAAGGCATTTTTGAATTTTGTGACTGTGGGTAGATTCACATTGTTTCTCTCACATGTCTTCTGATGACAGGATAAGGGGTCATTGGTAGAGACATGAATGCAGACTGGTTCCATTGATTTTTCATCAAGATCACAGTGCCTTTGCAGAAACACTATAACTCTATTTAGTCATGTGACAGTGTTTTTGATTCAAACTGTTTTCCAATGGTTGAATTAATCTATTTGATTGTGTGGAGCTGGGCTATAGAAACCAGTAATTTTCAGTAAATCTGTTCGTCGCCTTTTGGAATTAGACAAAGCAGCCAGATGCCTCAGCATTATCAAGGTCAGTGACCTCTGCAGGGAGTACTTGCTTCTGACGATAGTGAGTCTGAATTGGTTTCGACTATCAAGCCTGATGTACCTCGTGGGTGGCTTGTTCCATTTCAACATTGGGCACATCAGCAAGAATAGCAATTGCACAACTAATCCTTCAGCTCTGAAATTCATTCTTTCCGCCCTCTCTCCTCCTGTGAGATGGTTCTTAAAATCTGTGATCAGGTTTCTCGTCATCTGTCCTAATGCTACTCAGTGTCAAATTCTATTTAATAATTCCTCTCCTGATGTGCCTAAGGATGTTATGCTGCTTTAATGTAAGCCATTGTTATAGTGAAGCATTTCCAGTGATTTTGAGGAGGAGAACCTGAAAACAGTGATTAAAAAAATGGAACTGTAATAAAATGGAATATGTATCAAGTTTAATCTGATTTTGTATAATCTTGAACTGTTGCAGGGCAGGATACCTAGAGCAGTGCTTATGGCTGTCTTGAAGTTTATTGAGGAAGGAAGATAGATAGTTGGACATGAAAATGCTGGATCAGGGTTGATGTGTTTGCGGTGATATGTAATTTCATCACTAGGTCACCAAGGGTCAACCCGGTGACCTTGTATATAAAGCAGTCCTGAGCTACAGTCTAGCCTTCCAGGTTCGTCTTGCAGAGAGACAAGACCTCTTAGTGAACATAGTTTATTAAAGCTGTCTTATACTCGCACCGCTGGTGTGGTTATTGTCAGTACAGTGTTAAGGAGCAGGAATCAAGGCAAGGATAAGGATTTCAGGGTTGAGGTGGGTGGGAAATGCGCTGGATATCATGTGAAGAGGTTACAGAGTTAGACACCTCTTGAGGGTTAATAGTGGATTAAGTCATAGAAGTAAATGAACATGTGGACCTAGCTTTGGATGATGCTGCCAAGGTGAATTTGAGCAAGGCAGTCAGGCTGAGGGTGAATCCTTGAGAGACTTGGCGATGATATGAACGAAAGAAGAAGTCGTTGGTGGAGCTAATTTGGCCCCAGTGTCAGCAAGCAGTTGACCTGGGTAACAGAGGTGCTCTGCTTGAGAAGGGTTGTGCGGTGAAAGGAGTTAATGGTTACAGACAGCCTGGCGAGCTGGGGCAATAGAATTATCAAAGGTGCAATCACCCAGGAATGTGGTTCTTCAGGATTTTAATTATTCTTGCGCTGAGACCGAAAAGGATCTTGAGTAAAAGATTCAAGTATGCTTTTCCCTCTCATATCCCACATATATATGCTGGTAGATTAATTGGCTACTGTAATTTGCCTCTAGTCTAGATTAATGGCAGGGGTTAATGGGTTTGTGAGAGAGATTGAACTACAAAGAAATATATGGGTGAACAGGACTGATGGTAATGCACAGACTTATTGGTGTTCCCTTTATGTCACAAGAAAATATAAATCAGGCCAGGGCTGTGGACAGTGGAGGGAAGAAGTGGAGTTTGGTGCAATGGGACATAGGTTGGTTAAGGCCAGGGGTTTAGTGGGTGGGGTGGTGGTGTGGGAGAGGGGGGTTGTCTGAAGGATAAGCCAAAAGTAGATAAATTAAGGATCACTGGGCTGGCCCCTCATAAAGGTTCTTTTAAAGGTATGTTGGGAGTCAGCTCCCAGAGGACCAACTTGTGGCTGACAAGAAAATCTTCACTGCAGACAAAATTCCAGGCTGTGCTCCACTACTACTCTATCATCCTCAATGCATCCTCACAGCAAGAATTAAAAGAAAATAGGTTAACCTTCTGCAGAAAAGCCCTTATTTGGATTATATGGATTTAAAATTTTGAATACTTCTACTCTGATGTGGTGAAATGTCTCAATCCATGATATTTATCTATGTCATTATAGTTTACATCTCCTTTCTTCTTTCTTCTTTTTAAGGGGTGGTTGGGGAGAGGGTGTTTGAGGGTGGTTTTAGGTAAGGGGTATATAAAAGGGGAGGGTTTTTTCTTAGTAAGGGGGGATTAGAGGGGCTTTTGTTATAGGTCATGTATATCTATTAATATTTTATAATTTGTATTGTTTATTAATTTTATGCATCATGTTTTAAATTTTAAATAAAGTATTAAAAACATTCTGCAAAAAACTTAAGTTAATTCGATAAAATTAAGTTCTGTATTTTCAGATCAAAATCCATTTAACTGCTTAGTAATTCAATACAGCAGTCACATCAGGAATCAGAAATCCCTGATCCATTCTATAAGTAATTGATTTTCATTCTTTTGTTATTTTTCATATAGGTTGGATGACATGACAAGATGTAATACTATTTGTAGGTATAATAGTTTCGGATTCAGAATTGGCTGGCCCAGACAAGTAGAGCGTGGCAGTAGATGCAGTGTATTCTGACTGGAAGTTGATGACAAGTAGTGTTTTGCAGGGATTTGTTCTGGGACTCTGCTCTTTGTGATTTTAATAAATGACTTGGATAAGAAAGTCGATGTGGGTTTGTAAGTTTGCATCTGTTGTGCATAATGTGGAGGATTGTCATAGGCTACAATGTGATGTAGAGTTGGGTACAGAAGTGGCAGATAGAGTTCAATCTGTTAAGCGGGAAGTGATAGACTTTGGTAGATAGAACCCAAAGGTGGAGTACAAGGTTAATGACAGAATTCTTAGCAGTTTGGAGGAACAGTGAGATCTTGGGTGCAATTCCATAGGTCCATTTACCATGCAAATTGTTAGGGTGGTTAAGAAGGATTGTGGTGTGCTGGCCTTCATTTGTTGGGGGATTGAGTTTAAGTGCCATCAGGTAACGTTGCAACTCTCTAAAACATTGATTAGACCACACTTCAGAGTATTGTGCTCAGTTTCCGTTGCCTCATTATAGGTAGGATGTGAAGTTTTAGAAATGGCGCAGAGAAGATATATTGGGATATTGGCTGGAATTAGAGAACATATCTTATGATGAAATGTTGAGAGAATTAAGGTTTTTCTCTTTGAAGTGATGGAGAGGTGAGGTGACTTGATAGAGATGTAGATGTAGATAGAGTGCACAGCTGCCAATTTTCCCAGGGTGGCAATGGCCAATACCAGAGATCATTTTCTTAATTTTTTGATGAGTTGCTGGGTAGATAGTCAGAGGTTGGTTAAGTTTTTTACATAGAGAGTGGTCTTTATCTGGAATTCACAGCTGGGAGTAATGGTTGAGGGAGATACAAGTGGTACATTTAAAGGACTCTTGGATAGGCACATGTATGCAAGAAAATAGGGAAAATTTGGATTGATTGTGGTTTTGCTTTACACCTGTCAACACAACATAGTTGACCAAAGGGGTTGTACTGTTCTATGCATCTAACAGTGAATTAAATACCTTCAGATGAATCCCTTCAAATGGATTTGGATCTGGAAATACACAAGTTCTATTGAATGGCCTCAGTGTTTAAAGGAGCACATGTTAACCGGAAATTTCAAAGTCTTGTTAGTCATTTACTGAATGCACAGTGATGCCTTGGTCCTCGAGAAACAGACATAATAGCACACAGTACATGACTGGTATACCTGTTGCCACATTACATTTCTCAGGCAACCTGAATGGACAAATACTTACAGATCAGAACTCAAATTTGTAGTCAACTGCACTATGAATTGATCAGGAAACCAGAGGTAGTGTTTGGTTACCAAGAATGAATCTGAATACTCTCAAGCCTTCAGAATGGAAAGTTTGCTGAAACCTGCTGAAACTTGCCCTAAATTAACTGGGATGGTTGGTGTTCCAACCACACAAAGAAGGTACCAGAATGTGACAGCTTGCCTTCCTCTTCAGGTTGAAGAGATTAAACAATGAGCTCAAGTTGCAATGTGTCCTTTTCTTTTTAAAGTGATTCCCTGCAGACAATCCTTCATGCTACATCTATACTATTTACCTCTGGTTGCCTGACTATACTTTTGGTTAAATTTGGAGCACTGATACTTGAGCTGATGAATGTTGAAATTGCCAGAATCTAGATTATTCTATTTTACTGACCACTTACTAAGTTGGTTGACCTACCTGCCTGTGTTTCACATTTTCTAATTGTAGTGAAGTAGCTTCATTTGTTTAAGGAGCTCTTGGTGGCTGCTTCAGAAAGGGCACAGGAAATGCTCTGGGAAGGATTGGTGAGGCCATTGGATTTGGAGTTCCACAAAAAAAAAATGGGAGAAGGAATAGAACATGTGTTCACAACTCTCTACAATTTCTTGTGGTCTTGGACAGAGCAATTCCTGTACCAAGCAGTGATGCAGCTGGACCTGATACCATTAGACCATAACACATAGGAGTAGAAGTAGGGCATTCAGCCCGTGAGTCTTCCTGCCATTTAATCATGAGCTGATCCATTTTCCTGTTCAGTCTTATTGCCTGGCCTTTTCCCCATAACCTATGATGCTTTGGCTAAGCAAGAACCTATCAATTTTTGTCTTAAATGCACCCATTGACCTGGCCTCCACAGCCACCTGTGGCAACAAATTTCATAGCTTTATCAAACTCTGTCTGAAGAAATTCTTATGCATTTTTTTTCTAAGTGAACACCCTTTAATACTGAAGTTGTGCCCTCTTATCTTGGACACTCCAACCATGGGAAACAACCTTTCTAAATCTATTCTGTCCATGCCTTTCAACTTTCCAAATGTTTGAATGAGATCCCCCCCGGCCCCCAGCAATTCTCCTAAATTCCAATGAATACAGGCCAAAAGCTGTAAGGTGCTCCTCAAACGATTATCTTTTCATTTTCGGAATCATACTAGTGACCCTCCTTTGAGCCCTCTCAACCTTCAGTCTATCTTTTCTTAAATGAGGGGTCTGAAACAGCTCACAATTCTCCAAGTAAGGTCTCACTTATCTGGTGCATCTATAAAATTGGAAAGAGTTATTGTTAATGTGCCAAATTTCTTTCAGCTTCTAAGGAAGTAAAATTGCTTGTGCATTTATTTGTCTAGAAATATGTAATACTTGCATTGTGCAGCCTACTCTCTGCCTAGGAATGATGCCCTGGAATAACAGGACAGAGAAGGAGGCCATCAGATCATCATGCTTTTTTTTCGTGATCCTAACCCTTACGCTGCTTCTTCTCTCATCCCCATGGCACTCTCCTCTGCCAATCATATTCAATTATTGGTAAAATATCAAAGTCTTTAGTAGTTCACCTCTATCTTCCTTCAATAAGAAAGGTTGTAATTGGACTCGGGAATTTTTTGTCCTTAAGATTATTCTCCGCTGATGATTGTAATAATATCCTTTGTATGTCCATTTTTGGAGAATCCAAGAAAAATTTTGAAACATTGTCCAAATCTTTATTCTTATTTTAAGATAGCCCTCACCTCTCAGAAAATAATGGATATTTGCTAACTGGATTAATCACAATTTTCCCTTTCATTTAATTTGACGTTGTGCATATTGCAATCAGGAGATGGATGTACATTTGAGAGAGATTTCTAAATAGACTAGGTCTTGAAAAGACAAAATGTCAGTTCTTTTTCTGGGAAGACACACAAGAACTTTTCTTGGGATGAGAACGAGCAGGGAATATGAGATGAATAAAATGGATTGCTGTAAAATAGTGGATGGTTGGCATGGGCGTGGGAATGGGCTGAAGGGCCTATTTACGTGCTGCATCTCTCCATGACTCTACGTGGTCTGCGACTTCACTGGAAGCAAGGCTGATGAGACAATCTTCCCATGCCAGGGTTTCTGTGGTTCCTACCTCTGTTCCACCAAATAATCTGGGCACTTACTGGTTAAATGGGAAACACCTGACAACCCTATGGAAAATAAAGCATCAAAATTAATATTTCTTAATAGTTAATTTTCTATGATAAATCAGATGAAGGTTAAAAAAAAACTGCGTCCACCCCACAATTAACTAATAAAACTGGGCGGCATGCTTGGAGTAATGGTTAGCACAACTCTATCACAGTGTCAGCGACCTGGGTTGATTCTGGCACTGTCTGTAAGGAGTTTATAAGTTCTCCCTGTGATTGGTGTAAGCTTTCTCTAGGTGCTCCAGTTTCCTCTAAAAAGTAAGGGGTCAGTACGTTAATTGGGCAACACAGATTTCATTGACAGGAAGGACCTTCTACTATGTTATATTATTAAAATTAAATTAAATTAAAAACATAATAAGGCCTAGGTGAAGAAAACTAAGCTGTTAAACTTCTCTAATTTATTGACCTGATATTAAGAAGTCCTTGATGAGAGTTTGATATGTGGCAACATTTATAACTGTAAATGTTAATGCTACATTTTTTTCTTCATTTTTGGGGGTGCAAAGTTCCATTTGTTCCAGATACATTAATATTTTGTATGACCTTGATGCCCTACAGTTAGAATTAACTAGAATTTGTTAATAAATAAAGAACAAGGATTACAAATTCTTTGTTAAGATGGAAAGTTAGGGATATTTTAAATAGATCTAGTTATTTCATGTTTGTTCTCTCTGTGTCACAGACCTTGATGATAATTCTCAAATCCAGGTGATAACATATGCCTCACTCAGTATATATTCAGATTGATCGCATAGTTTAGTGCCCACGCTTTCTTTTGTGTTGACTTCATAACTATATAGCAGCAAGTCTATCTGTTTTTTCCTGCTTGGCACACTCTCAGACTTTGAACTTCTCCCCATTGCTGTTAATAATGGAGGGGGTCCGCTGAGAACATGGTTCAGGAAAGGGCAGTAAATCTGTAAGCAAGGTAAAGTTAGATTTTTGAAATGTTTTCAATACTGCCCCCAGATTAGCATTGAAATTCACTCACTATTAGTTTATCATTCATACTTAAAAATACTGAACCAAACCTCTTGAAGTAATTTTATCCTTTCCTGTTTACATATCACCTTATGCCACAGGAATGCATAGAAGACCCATAGATGGCCATAAACAAAATGGGAGTGCCCATGCTAGGCAGCCCAGACTTTGAGGGTGTGGGGACCGTTAAAGCAATGGAAAAGATAAGAACACACCATCTCCTCTAAGAAGGATAAGCCTGGGAGAGGAGTCCACAAGGTCGGGCCAGCACAGGGCTCAGTGGTTGGAGGATACACTCTGCTGCTGGCGACTGACTTCTGAGGACCAGATATCAGGAGTGGGATTGGTGAGGGTGTCAATGGCAGGAAGGGCACCCAAAGGACCTTGCGGAACCTGGGGCTGAGTAGGGTGACTTGGATGCCTCAAGCTCTGGCTTACCTTTGGACTGCAAAGGAGGCTGTGAGGCTTTGGAGGTCATGAGAGTGAAGGAGTTGGTGGCATCAAAAGAGGTGCCTTTTGCTTCTCTCTCTTCTCTTGATAATGGCACTGGACTAGGGGCACCTCTTTGTCTTTACAGGGCAAACAAATGAGAACATCTTTGGTGTATCTTGTGTACATGACAATAAAAGAATCTTGAATCTTGAAAGGAACACCTAAGGGTAGTCAATAGTGTACTGCAGACCTAAGACTATAAATATTACATCCCAGCCCAAGATAAAGATTGACCCTTTTATCTGCAGCTACAAAATGAATTTAATTGGATCTTTCCCCTGGTTAGTGATTCAAATTTGTTGATAAAAGTCTCAGAATATAATATCACAAACAGCACTTTTATTAGGGCATTCAAAAGTCTGCATACACTACAAGGCCATCATTGGTTACTATAACATAATGAACAAATAGTTAAGTTCTATTGTACATGCTGTATTTATATTGATTGCATATTTGCTCTTATGAAACTTGCTGTGGATGGAAGAGGCACAGACAATTACCACAGTTACTAGTGTGTATCTCACTTTTATCAGTTTAAGTACTGTTTAATAGGTTTCTTTCAACAGATGACCTTGCTCTTTTGTCTCTTCTTCCCACTTTTGTGCGACAAAATTCAAACCTAATTGTATTTGTAATATATGTTTATTGAGAATAAACTAATGCAGTTTAAATGTAGTTCTTACTCTAAATGAGAGAAACACTTTCATGTCAACTATGGTGGATTTGATTTCTGCATTCTCCATACAAGCAGGTCATAAATCAAATTTGACTTCAAAGCGAAACCTCCTGCAGTTAACTACTGGAAATTAGGCCACATTGTTAAAAAAAAACAAGGATTGCAAATAGGTTGTGACAATCATTAATCTGACTGAAGGCCACTTGTGAAGGATATTAAAGTGAAATAGTTGCTTCACATGTTTGGTCAATTTCTGTTTCTTTTAGATGTTTTCCCACAAGCATCCAGGGATATTTTGGCCAAGTGGAGCCTGAGACACCAGCTTCAAAAAACGTGTGCCTATTGCCAGCAATTGACACAAGGGCTTATTTCTAACAAGAGGATAAGCAGATTGTCAACAGGGCAAGTATCTGGCTCAGCAATATGGGGCCTAAACATGTCACAGTGAAATCCTGGGCACAACAGCAGAGACAAACATAGAATATAGAATGTAGATTCAATTTAATCTATGTTGGGAGATTGCTCTATCTTAGACAATAGGCTACTCTGGCATTGAACATATTTTGGCAGATAATTAGGAAGGATAATTGGAAAAAAATATAATGGAGATCCCACTGGGATTTATTTTTCAGAACTCATTTTGTAATTATTTGTCAATGCTGGGGAATTAAGATTTAAAGAAGAATTGACAACTCAAAATGCTTGAGATGGTTATTATGCTGTCTGTGTAAATTTTATTAGTGCTCCTTCCAGTGGAGGATGAACAAAAAAAGCAGGCATTCAGACACACAGCTGACATTCCAACATATTCTCCACAGGACTTTAAGAATCCAGAGTCTTTTTTCAATATTTAAACAGGCAAGTAGGACTTAAATTGAAAACCAAAAAAAAATCTAATTGGAATATTTTGAGCTTTAGAATGCACACTTCAAATTAACTCATCTAGAAATTTAGATCATTTGGGACTTAGCAGTCTTTGGGTAGATAAGATCATTATTGTTTTGTTGAAACAAAGTTTTTTTTCCCATTCCTTAATGATAGGTTGCCTCAGGTTTAATCCCTTATTTAAACAATGGCTCAAAAGGAGCTCTTTTAAATCATAAGTAATGTGTATTTCTCGTTTACTTTTAATATGCCATTGCCGTTCACCTCCAAATCAGCAAGTACATATTTTATTAGCCCTTTCAATGGTTTACTTTAATTAGTGCTCTGGGAGGCTTCTGCTTATTTAAACAAACAAGAATTTAGATGCAGTAAGATTCAAGTTTGGTTGGTCATGATACTGATGGAACCAGCAGCATTAAATGATGAACATCTGGCATAAGAAAATACATAATTACAGTTAGCGTCTCCGGAGTATTTATACTTCAGTTATTGGCTCTTGGGTCCACTGGAGTAGGGATGAAATATCTAAATTCAACAGGGATTGTTCAAATTACATAAAATGGCATATCTGGTGCAGTTACTTCAGAGTCTCACAAATATATAGTTAGGATTCCTGCTTCGCCTTTTGATCCAACCCATATGCAGTTATGCTCTGTTAGCTTAACAATGCAAAGAATAGCAAGATGCGCAGGTGGAAGCAGTCATAAGTTACAGCAGTAAATTTAATAGGGTGGAAACATTATAAATTGTACATTCATCCAACTTGTTAAAACAAAACAGATTAAATACCATAAAGAGATTATTGTCAACTACCCACCATTTACTCAAACCCATATTAAAAGAAAGCCAAAATAAACATAGTGATGAGTCTCAGAACTAATGAAAGATCTTGATCTTCTTTAATTCAACTGCTGATGTGTATTTCTTGCAAATTTATTTTATAATTTCAGCAAACGAGATTTTACTTTAACCTAAAACTCTCAGTTTAGTTTCATGGAGTGACACAATATTTGTGATCTTTTCCTTTGATGTTTAAATCATGTCTAAAGCGATCCTTCATGGTTTTGAATCGAGTGTTATGGTGATGACAAAGAGAAGGGAGTACCCAGAATTCTTGTTACCCACCCTAAATATTGCACTTTGATCACGTGTCACTCATGCCATTTCTGTTCAATAATCCCATTGGAAAACATAAAAAAAATATTCTTATCCTTTAACCTCAACATGACTCGAAAAATATTGGTACTGTCCAAACAGGCATATTCTAGCAGAGTTTTAACACCAAGGAGTGACTGGAAGGATTGCAAATAAGAAGAGATTGGGTTCTTTTTATTGCACTGATTTAACACTGGATCATAAACACAAACCACAGACATTAAGTACAGAGGCTGGAATCCTTTAACAAAATAAAGGTGAAAACTCCAAATGGATCCTGCTGACCAATTGGCCCATTTTATTATTGCATAGGAACCCATCTTTCACATATGTGCTGTCCAATGTGGACTTCAGGGTTTACTGATCAACATTGGGAGTCAAGATCAACATCCAATCTCAGAAGTTCTAGAAAGGGTGTGGGAAAAATGGGGGGAGGGGGGGAGGGCACGGGAGAATGGGGTGGAATTGGTCAGAATAATCTGGCTACATTTTTCTTAGACTGATTAAAATGTATTCTTCCTCATTTCAGTGTACAGTGAACAGCAAAGGCTTCAAAATGGCGCTTATTTGTTTGAAACCCATATTTCACCACCGTGAGATGATGATGGCACGGCCAGACATGGAACCTCCCTGTTGATGCAATCATGAAGAAGGATCATCAGCGGCTACACTTGGTGAGGTGTTTGAGGAGATTCAGTATGTCACCGAAGACCCTTGAAAACTTCTACAGATGTTCCACGGAGAGCACTCTGGCTGGCTGCATTACCGTCTGGTACAGAGGTGCCAACACTCGGTACAAGAAAAAAACTCAAGAGGGTTGTTTACTTGGCCAGTGACATCACAGGCCTCAGACTTCACTCCATTGAGGACATTTACAAGAGACGGTGACTTAAGAAAACAGCTCTATCCTCAAGGACTTCCATCACCCAGGCCATGCCCTCTTCACTCTTCTACCATCAGATAAAAGGAACAGGAATTTAAAGATGAGCACTCAACAGCACAAGGGCAGCTTCTTTCCCACTGTCAACAGGTTCCTGAATAATCAATGAACCAAAGACACTTCTCATGCACTATTTTTTATTTATTGCTATTAAGCAGTTTTGTCAGAATCAGGATCAGAATTTATTGTCATGAACGAGTCATGAAATTCAGTGTTCTGTAGCAGCATTGTAGTGCAAACATTCATATACACCACCTTACAACAATAAATAACAAAAAAGACTGCACAAAAAGTAAGGCAGTGCCTTTGGTTCATTGATTATTCAGGAATCTGATGGCAGCGGGGAAGAAGCTGTCCTTGTGCCGCTGAGTGCTCATCTTTAGGTTCCTGTGCCTTTTCCCTGATGGTAGCAGAGTGAAAAGGGCATGGCCCTGGGAGCTGCTGCTCTTTGAGGATAGAAGCTGCTTTTTTTAGACGCTTCATGTGGATGTCCTCAATGGAGTGAAGTCTGGTGCCTGTGATGTCGCAGGCCAAGTTAGCAACCCTCTTGTCCTGAGGGTTGGCACCTCCCTACCAGACAGTGATACAACCAGCCACAATGCTCTCCATCTGTAGACATTTATGAGAGTCTTTGAAGACATACCAAACTGCCTCAGACACCTCACAATGTATAGCCACTGGCGAGCCTTCTTTGTGATCGCATCAATGTGGAGGCTCCAGTACAGATCCTTGGAGATGTTGACACCCAGGAATTTGAAGTTCTTGACCCTCTCCACTATTGAGCCCTCAATGAGGACTGGGCTGTGTTCCTCTAACTTCCTCCTGAAGTCCACAATCTACTCCTTGCTTTTGCTGATGTTGAGCACCACTCAATGAGCTGATCTATCTCCCTGCTGAACGCTTCCTCATCGCTGTTTGTGATTTTGCCGATAACTATGGTGTCATCAGCAAACTTGTAGATAGCATTGGAATTGTGCCTGGTTACACAGTCATGGGTGTATAATGAGTAGAGCAGTAGGCTAAACACGCAGCCTTGGGGTGCGCCTGTGTTGGTAATCAGTGAGGAGGAGACATTGTTTCCAATTCGTACTGACTGTGGTCTTCTGATGAGCAAGTCAAGGGTCCAGTTGCAGAGGGGGGATTCAGAGACCCAGAGTTTGAGCTTCTTGACCAGCACTGAGGGAATAATAGTATTGAAGGCTGAGCTGTAGTTGATGAAGAGCAGCCATATGTATGAATTGCAGTTTTCGAGATGATCCAGAGCTGAGTGGAGAACCAGTGATATTACGTCTTCTATCGAGCCATTGTGACGATAGGGGAATTGCAGTTGGTCCAGACCTTTGCTTAGGTACATGTTAATTCTGGCCATGACCAGCCTCTCAAAGCACTTCATCTGACTAGAAGCGAGTGCTACTGGGCAATAGTCATTGAGGTAGCTCACACTACTCTTCATGGGTACCAGGATGATTGATGCCTTTTTGAAGCAGGTGGGACCCTCTGACTGCAGCAATGAGAGTTTGAAAACGTCCGTCAACACTCCAGCTAGTTGGTTTGCCCAGATTTTCTGTACCCTTCCAGGTACACCATCAGGGCCTGACACCTTGTGAGGGTTCACCCTCTTGAATGATGTTCTGATGTCATCCTCAGAGACAGATATCATAGGGTCCTCAGCCTTTGCAGGGATTCCATTAGGCACTGTGCAGTGAACTGGGATTCACTGGGAGAGTGTTGTACTGATGACTGTCCCTGCCTCCCGGCTCCACCGCCGTTTACCCAGATATAACCCTTGTTTCCCACCTAAACCCAGACACCTTCTGAAGCCTACTAGTGAACCCTACCCATTGTTGAAAGCTAATCAAAGCGTTTGTTCTCCCTCCAGTCGTGTGGGAGCTTTTATCTATGCTACACCCTGTTTGGTTTTCCTTCTCAAATCGGGCATAGAAGGTGTTCAGCTCATCGGATAACGAAGCTTCACAGCCATCTATGTATGAATGTTTGCCCTGTGATGCTGCCGGAAAACAACAAATTTCGTGATTTGCTCATGGCATTAAATTCTGCCTCTGATTCTGAGCAGGGGATGGTGAGAAGGTCTGCCAGTTCTTGGGAAGAGCTGTGTTGTAATATGCAAATCTAAGTTCCATGATCTGCATAACACCCTGATTCCACTTTTGTACTGAGGCTTTAAAAGCCCTCAAAAATATTCTGGTCCACTGGTGATCTGGTCTGTTTTTCTCAACTCTCCTATCGGACCAAAAGAGTGAGCAATCGAGAGAAAGCTGGAGGGACTCAATAAGTCAGGCAGCATCCATGAATTGACAGGGTCAGTCAGTGTTCCATCTGGGGCTCTTTGTCGAGATGCAAGGATACTGCTGGATTTGCTGATTCCCTCAGCTTCTCTGTCTGCTGAAGATACAGCATCTCCATAAAGATGAAGCCTGGGCTTCAAAATTCTTAGACCTCAGGGTGGCAAGAACAAGCATTCAGTTTGGTTATTCTCCATATTGGCCAGAAAACCTTCAACAAAACTGAAGTGAAATCACAAAATATATTTTTTTTAATTCATTGAATGACACAGGCAAATCACTTTATAACTTGTAATGTTGATTACCTGCCATGTCTTAGAGCAATGGTTCCCAAGCAGTGAGGCTTGTGGGCCATAGAAGCTTCCCAACCCACTGAGGTCGGGGTGGATTTGAGGTCAAGTCTCAGTCCTCCTAGGTGACCTTGGGTGTAGTGGCGAGAAATCTGCCACTGCGGTCGGTCAGTGAGGTCACCCGCTGTCTCTCAATATAAGTTAATTGGTACTCAGCTCTGTCACAGTTTCTATTAGACCTCTACACAAGACAGATTCAGATTGATTCAGAAGTGTGCATTTTCTGTCTTCTTACTGCTTGTTATTCTTCACTTCAAACAAGACTCAAGAGGCTTCTGTTTATAAGGCAAGACACATGATATATTTCTCCTCTAAAATTGGATATAAATTACTTTTGGAAAAAAAATCAAAGGTTTACCCTGGACAAGATTGTGTAACGGTAGAAAATGTTACAAGTTTGCTTGGCTATTGCATGCAAATGAATAACCTTTAATGGTTAAGGAAACATCCTGACACTATAGAAAATAATTAAACATAAACTAACGGATCTTGTATTTATGTATGATAATTATTCGGAAGATGAATTCTTCATAAATTGCAATAAAATTAGTGTTTTGTTACATTACTTTTGTATTTATTATGATTTCTATATTAATTTCCTCCAGTTGTTACTTATTTTTTTTAGATAATGCCCTTTTTTAGATTTTAGAAAAAGCTACTTTGACTATCAACAGGAAATGTGGTGCAAGCATTTGATCTACGAGAGGAGTTGCAATTGTTCTTGAAACTACTAAATAAGTATGATCTGGAAACCTGCTTCGATGAAAAGCTATGGGTATTTTGCCTTGCCTACCTTGTGATATTTTTGATCAATTGAATTCCAGGCAAGGACACAACTGTCATCCCTTTGGTTGATGCTCTCAATGCATTTGTACAAAAGCTTTAAAACAGGAAACTCCAGGCTGAGGGAGGACACTTTGCCATGTTTGAAACTCTTTCAGCATTAGCTGCCAAAAGAATGGATGCTGATGTTGTAAAGGAAGTTGTCTCGCATCTCGGCTGTCTCCGAGAAAAATTCCTGCATTACTTCCCAGAAATCAGCTGAGAAGGACTGGCACTGCTGAGAAACCCCTTTCTGGTTAAAGCCAATGAAGTTCCTGATGATCTGCAAAATGAACTCATGGACCTTCAAAAACAATTCAGGATGCAGAAATGTGTTTGAAATTCCGTCTGCCTCTGAGTTTTGGCCAAAAGTGACAGATAGTTATCCCAACATTGTGAAGGAGTGTCTTCAAAATAGCCTGCCCTTCACGACCACTGTGAATCAGACTTTTCAATGCGGTTGCAGTTGAAGACAAAGGCACAAAACCACATTTAATTTGAGGCAGATCTCAGATGTGCATTAACTATAACAGAACCAAGGATGTGGAAACCGGTGAAGAAACTTCAACAATAGTGGTCTCGTTAAAATGGCTTGAGCTTTGAATTTTATTGGGAGTTGCAGTGTTTAGGAACATAGGAACATAGGAAGTAGGAACAGGAGTAGGCCAAAAATGGCCCATCGAGCCTGCTACGCCATTCAATACGATCATGGCTGATCTAATTTATGACCTAACTCCACCTACCTGCCTTCTCCCCATATCCCCTAATTCCTCAATCATGGAAAAATTTATCTAACCGAATTTTAAATATGTTTAATGAGGCAGCCTCAACCACTTCCCTGGTTAGAGAATTCTAAACATTCACTACTCTCTGGGAAAAACTATTTTTCTTCATCTCTGTCCTAAATCTACTCCCCCGAATCTTGAGACTGTGTCCTCTCATTTTAGTTTCCCCGGCCAGCTCAAAAAACCTTCCTACATCTATCCTATCCATACCCTTCATAATCCTATATGTTTCTATAAGATCTCCTCTCATTCTTCTGAACTCGAGCGAATACAATCCTAGACGATTTAATCTTTCATCATAAGTCAACCCCTTCATCCCAGGAATCAACCTAGTAAACCTCCTCTGGACCGTCTCCAAAGCCAGTATATCCTTCCTCAAATATGGAGACCAGAACTGGACATAGTACTCCAGGTGCGGTCTCTCCAGTACCTTATACAGTTGCAACATTAACTCCCTACTCCTGAATTCAATTCCTCTAGCGATGAAGGCCAACATTCCATTTGCCTTCTTAATAACCTGCTGCACCTGCAACTAACTTTTTGCGATTCATGCACAAGCACTCCCAAGTCCCTCTGCACAACAGCATGCTGTAGTTTTTCCACCCTTTTCCGTTCTTTAAAAATGTTTAAGTAAAATACTTTAAATTAGATAAAGATGTGTTTCTTACAGAGCTGTCTTTGACTTGAAAATATTGCTCAATCATTGCCACTTCTGGCAGGTTAGGTCGGAAGCCAGGTTGGCCTTAGACCAAAAAAGGCCTTACTCATGCCTGTAATGAAGTATTTGTACATTAAGCTTTATGTATAGCAGAGCAAATTTTGGCTTTAATTCAAGATAATTTTGAAATAGAGTCATAGAATTGTGGTGTCATACAGAACAGAACAGGCTCTGTGGCCAATCCCATCCATAGCAACTAAGTTCCATTTGCCTGCATTTGATCCATCTCCTTCTAAAGCCTTCCTAGCCATGAACCTGACTAAATGTCTTTTTGAATGTCAGAATTTTGTCTGTTTCTAGTTTCATCCAGCTGCTTGTTCCTGATACAGACCATCCTTTGAGTGAAAAAGTTGTCTCTCTTAAATTTTTCCCCTCTCACTTTAAATCTAAATCTAAAAACTGTCTATTGTGGAAAAAAAAATCTGTGAACATGGCCTTTCTAGTTTTATAAACCTCTATGAAGTCATCTCTCATCCACCTATGCTCTTTGAAATAAAGACCGAACCTAACTAGCCTCTCCCAATATTCCAAGTCCTCTCATCCCACCAAACCTCCTGGCGAATCCTTTCAAATTATTGATCTGTGCTTCCTAGAACTGGGTGACGCAGATCGGCACACAGTATTCTTGGGAGTAAAGTACAAAAGTCTGCAGACACTGTGATTGAAGTAAAAACACAATGCTGCAGAAACTCAGCAGTGTTCTTTATGATATACAGAACCAACATTTCAGACTCGAACCCGTCATCACACCTTAAAGAAGGGCTCAAGCCTGGTTTTGTATCTTTAGCTTTGCTACATAAAGCACACTGTTTAATCGGTTGAGTTTCTCCAGCATTGTGTTTCTGGTGATTCAATCACGACACTGGCCGCACTCCCACCAGCCCACTGCAGGGGGGCAACCACAGTATCTGCAAGTAGGCAACCAGGGAGGCTGGGCCCATCTGGCTGGCTGTTAATCACTGGCCTGTATATAAACTCGAGCAGGCCCCTGCTAAGGTCAATCGGACATGCGGAGCCAGCAAAGATATTAAAACTGGTGTGTACAGAGTTTGAGCTGATTACAGCCTGTAGTACAATCTTCTTGTGTTTTATGTTTGCTTGCTGCGCCACAGCATATCACAGTGTGTTTACAGTATACTCAGTATGATCTCATCAATGTACAGATGAACCATGAGGGCCCAACTTTTGAACAGTGTATTTACTTTCACTGCCTGAAACATTTATTTGGGGAAGATCCCAATATTGCCAGGTGGAATAGAATGTGCATATTTAGTTGTTTGCTGCACAGTGTGAATGAAAAAACATGATTGACAAATCAGAATAAACACCCCATGGTTCACCTGCCCTGGGGAATTTGAATAGTGATCCATGTATACATTGTGTTGCTAGTCATCCAGTCTCTTCCCCAGCAATTAGATTCTACATACCAGTTTTAATCTTGGCACACCAGCCTTGATCTTTTCCCCATCATTATCTGTTCATCCTCTCCTTTTGCATAGATCAGGTAAAAGGGAAGTGGCAAGAACTACTTGTAGTGCGTCGAATGACGCAAAGACTTGTTGACTTAAACCAAGGCTTTTATTAGCCAAAGACTGGAGCGTAGTACATCGAGGTCGACCAGTCCAGACTGACCTGGGTCTGGTTAGGTGCAGCCCTTTATGACCTGCCAGTAGGTGTGGCTACGGCTCTCAGCCAATCACTACCACTATATGTAAATATATACAAATCTATACATTGGTGATAGTATCCTATACTATCACATTCACCCCTTCTTTAGGAATTGACCCCGGGGTGAGTAAAAGGGAAAGAAAGAGAAAAAGAAAGAAAAAATGGGGGGGGGGGGGGTTGTAGCATGCAGTGTTCACGCGCTGTAGTGGTCAGCTGATTGTCCGATGTGATCATCGTGGCGCCTGAATCGGTGTAGCTGGCAGAGTATTGTTGCTTGGGCCACTGGGTATGGGTGCAGTTTTGCCTAGTCCACAGTTGTCATTGGCCGTGGGCTGGTCCAATCTGGTGCCGTTGTCAATCGTGAGCTGCTGCTGGTCCCGCTGTCCCGGCATGTAACCTAAGGGAAGATTGGGGTTGGAACGTGACAATGTTAGTCCCGGTTTGGGCCAGATCCCTTATTGAGACCGTGTCCTCCCGCCTGTCTGGGTACTCGATATAGACATAGTGCGGGTTCGTGTGTAACTGCGTTACCCAGTCGGCTATGAGGTCGTTTTTCGAGTAGCAGACATAGCGTCTCAGCAGGACAGGTTCAAGGACCGTCAGCCAAGCCGGTGTGGTCGTTCCCAATTCTGAATTCCGTGGGAACGAGAACATACGTTTGTGCAGGGTAGCGTTGGTGGCAGTGCATAACAGGGACCTGATGGAGTGTAGGGCGTTTGGAGGATGTCCTGCCAACGAGTCGTGGAGAAACCTTTGGACCAGAGGGATAGCGTGACCACTTTCCAGATGGTGGCATTCTCCCTTTCGACCTGCCCATAACTGCGCAGGTTGTAGCTAGTGGTCCTGCTCGAAGCAATACCGTACTCCAGAAGGTACTGCCTCGGCTCTGCACTCATAAACGAGGATCCCCTGGTCACTGTGGATGTAACTGGGGTGCCCAAAAATGTTGAAGATGCTGTACAGTGCATCTATAACTGAGGAGGCGGTCATGTCTGAGCAGGGGATAGCAAACGGGAGTGGGAGTACTCGTCGATCACCTTGAGAATGTAATTGTTACACTTCGTCGACGGTAGGGGCCCCTTCAAGTCCACACTGAGACGCTCGAAGAGCCAGGTGGCTTTAATTACGTGGGTCTTCTCAGGCCGGAAGAAGTTAGGCTTGCACTCAGCTCATACTGGACAGAATCAGGTCATGGAGTGTATCTCCTCGACCATAGAGGGCAGGTTGCGGGCCTTTACAAAGTGGGCGAACCTGGTGACCCCTGGATGACAGAGCTCCTCATGGAGTCTCTGCAGCCTGTCCAGTTGTACACTGGTGCACATCACATGGGAAAGGGCGTCGGGCGGGTCAATGAGTTTGCCAGGCCGGTACAGAATTTTGTAGTTGAAGGTAGAGATCTCGATTCTCCACCTGGTGATCTTGTCGGTTTTGATCTTACCCCGCTGGTTGCTGCTAAACATAAATGAGACAGTGCGTTGGTCGGTCAGCATTGTAAAGCACCTGCCAGCGAGGTAGTGTCTCCAATGATGTACGGTCTCTACAATGGCCTGGGCCTCCTTCTCAACAGACGAGTGTCGGCTTTCTGTGCCTTGGGGGTTCCTAGAAAAGAAGACGACAGCCCTACCGACCTGGTTTAAGGTGGCTGCCAGTGCAAAGTTGGATGCATCACTCTCCACCTGGAAGGGTATGGATTCGTTGACGGTGTGCAGAGTGGTTACGACGATGTCTGACTTGAAGCGGTTGAAGGCCTCTCTGGCTTCTGTTGACAGGGGGAAGGAAGTTGGGTTAATGAGTGGCCAAGCCTTGCCAGCATACTATGGGACCCATTGGGCGTAATAGGGAAAAAATCCCAGGCGGCTTTTGAGAGCCTTCTGGGTTTTGGGCGGTGGAAGGTCCATGAGAGGGTGCATGTGGTTGGGGTCTGGCTTTTCCACCCTGTTTTCCACCACACAACCTAGAATAGTGAGGTGAGTGGTCCGGAAGACATACTTCTTGAAATTGTAGGTCAGATTCAGCTGTTTCGCTGTTTGGAAGAATTTCTCAATGTTGGCTTTGTGGTCCTACGGGTAGTGGCCACAGATGGTGACATTGTCTAGATACAGGAATGTGGCTGTTAGGCTGTTCTGGTCTCCCATTCAGTCCATCTCTCGCTGAAAGACCGCGACACCATTTGTGACACCTAAGAGGACCCTGAGGAATTGATACAAATGCCCGTTTGCTTCGAAGGCCATGAAAGGGCAGTCTTCCGTGCAGATCGGGAGCTGGTGGTAGGCTGATCGGAGGTCGATGGTGGAAAACACATGATATTGGGTGATCTAATTCACCACATCTGTGATTTGCAGAAGAGGGTAAGCATTCAAGAGCATGAAGCGGTTGACCGTTTGGCTTAGTCAACCACCATCCGTAGCTTCTCCCCGTTCTTCACCACTACGACCTGTGTCCTCCGGGGACTTGCACTGGGCTTGATGATGCCCTCATCCAGCAGTCTGCGCAGCTCACTTTTAATAAATTTCCTGTCCCCGAAGCTGTACTGCTGGCTTTTAGTGGTCATCGGTTTCCAGCCAGGGGTGAAGTTGGAGAAGAGAGCTGGAGGAGCAACCCGGAGGGTGGAGAGGCTGCAAGTGGAGAGTCGGGGCATGGGGACTGGTGTGGGTTGTCACTGGCAGGACGTCTCCGGGATAGAGTGGTGGCAGACAGAGAGTGGAGAGTGGGGACCCCTGCAATGCAGTAACACTGATTTAAAATTACATTGGAAATCCAATCCCAACAACACAGGTGCACATAATTGAGATAAGACCAACAACTTAAATTTGATGCCCTGAACTTTCAAGGTCACCACACAATACCCCTTGACGCTCATGGAGTGGGCTCTTGTAGCCAGTGAGATCTTCTGGTCTATCGGGTGATCTGCCAGCACACATCGATGGACCAGGCCCAGGTGAATGAAACTCTCCATCGAACCTGAATCAAACAGACAGTATATTGGCTCTTCACCTTAATCATTTCCATGGCCTTAACTAGGGGGTGTGGCTGGTTCTAGCTTAATGTCACTGATGCAGCAACCGATACATGTAGTGGGGGGCTGCTGCCTGTATTGGTGACTGTAGAGGCTGGTGTGTTGACGTCACTTGTCGCTGGGTGGGCCGTCCGGTGGATCTTGCATCGCTGGAGTAGGGGCGGTGTGTTGTGGAGCCTTGGTGTGGTGCTTGCTACGCTCGCACGGTGACATCATAAGCGTGGGTGGGCCGTCGGCGGTGAGTTGCAGAGGCGGCAGTGTTTGACTGGAGTCAGCGGTGAGCTGTGGAGGCTGTGATACTCTCAGTGCAGGCAGATCGACAAGGTCTTCTGGTGCCGGGACCCGGTCGGAGTTGGCGGCAGCGGCAGGCTGTGGAGGTGGCGGTCGTTGCTGTGCAGGCAGTCCACGGGGCCTGTTGGCTTGAAAGTCCCGTTGGGCAGCGGGCCACGTTGGGGATCAGTGTCACAGCAGAGAGGGTGGAGCATTCATAGTGGTAAGGGTGGAGCGTTGCGAGGGTCAAGCATTACCACGTGATCGATTCCTCGCTCTCATTGGATGAGAGATCTGAGGATGAGTGATTTGAATTTGGAGAAGGTGGTTGGGCCTTGCATGAGGCACTGTGCTTAGCGGTGGCCATTTTGGACTGGCAGATGGTGGCGAAGTGGCCATTCTTTCCGCATTTCTTGCATCGGGCCTTCCTCGCAGGGCACAGGGATCAACTGTGCTTCTCTCTCCCACAGAAGTAGCACTTCGGGGCCGCATTGGGTAGTGTGGCAGCGGCAGTGAGGCCATTGACGGGGTGTGGGGAGGCTGGGTTAAATGAAGGCATTCTACTCACATCATAATGTGGGGCCCAGCCCTGTGTATAGATGTTAATGCTTAGGTCTGCAGCTTCCATCGTTTCAGTGATTTGAATGGTCTCTGTCAGGCTGTCTCCCCCATGCTCCAGCATTCGTTGCCTCACTTCATTGGAACAGACCCCTGCCACATAAGCATCCCGAATCAGGTCGTCGGTGATCCCGGCTGCCGACTTGTCGGTGCACGCACAAGCTCTACCCAGTATCTTCAGTGCCAAGAGGAAGGCTCTGCAATACTCACTGGGCTGCTGCCTTCTGGTTGCTAGCATGTGCCTGGCATAGACCTTGTTCACAGGCTGCTCGTAGAGTCCCCAAAGCACGTTCATGGCAAACATGTAGGAGGTCGCATCCTGGATGTTCTCATAGACCCTCGTTGTCACCATGGACATCAGGACTAGTAGTTTATCTGTGTCTTCCTCCATGATGGGGTCTGATTGCTGCAGGTATGCCTCGAAGCATCTCACAGAGTGCCTGAAATCACTCTGGGCAATAGCTGACTGCGGGTCGATGCTGAGGTGTTCTGGTCACAGCATTCACTCCATCCATTGAAATTTTTGCTAATAAAATTGTAGCACGTCAAATGACTCAAAGACTTGATGACTCAAACCAAGGCTTTTATTAGCAAAAGACTGGAGCGTAGTACATCGAGGTCAACCAATCCAGACTGACCTCAGTCTGATTAGGAGCAGCCCTTTATGACCTGCCAGTAGGCGTGGCTATGGCTCTCAGCCAATCACAACACTATATGTAAATATATACAAATATATACATTGGTGATAGTATCCTGTACTAACCCACTCCTGACAGTTGTCTTTCACTCTGAATAAGCAGATCTCAATTTTAAAGCTGTCCAACTGATTTTTGAAGTATATTTGAGGCAACCAAGACAGTACAAAATATGTGTTGTACGGCAACAATATTTGAATACTCTATCAAACTTGTGGAAAAAGGGGCATTGTGGAAAGTATACTGATCGGCAGCATCACAGTCTAGTTTGGGAATTCAACTGCCCAAGAATGCAGAAGGCTGGAAAAGGCAGCAAACATAGGCAAGTCCATCACAGGCTCTGACCTCCCATCCATTGAAGGCATCTACGTGAGGGGCTGCCTCAAGAATGCAGCCAACATCACAAAGGACCTCCATCATCCTGGTCACAACTGCTTCTCACTGCTACCCTTGGTTAAAAGGTACAGAAGCCTGAAGACTAGCACCACCGCGGTTCAAGAACAACTATCGGGCTCTCAAACATCCCATTCGACAGCTCCAATGGACTGGCTGCATGGTTGTAAATCCACTTCTGTTGTTGCATTTTGGGAACTGTGAATATTTATTATCTATCTATCTTTTGCATTTATTATCTCTGCAAGGTAATTGAATGTAGATTATTGTGGCCTTTTTTTAATGAAGTATCTGTTCAGCTGCGGCAAATAAGGATTTTGGTGCATATGTACATTGTACAATGTGCATGACAATAAACTCAATAATCATCATCATTATTTTGGTGGGAAAAGAAAGAAACTGGATACAATCTCCAACAGACTGCATGGGCATATTAGAAAAAAAAACTGGGTGAAGTACTCACACTCTATTTGGAAAGGACTGAGGTGTTGTTCAAGGGCAGTAATGTTTTTGAGCTAAAAGAGAATATTGAGAGTGTGCAGGCATTGAATAAGTGAGCCAGGGAATGTAATAAAGCCATATTATTATGGAAAAATGTACTGAAATGAATCACACTTTTGTTCCCTGGGTAGTTCCCAGAAAGCTACAGACATCTCATTTGAACGGATGGTTTGGATTTAGAAGAATGCTATAACCCACAGCTATTTGAAATGTAGGAGAGGTCTATCTTTGCCACATGCAACCAAAAATGGAGAAACTAAGTCATTATATCATTGCACTTAAAGGCCTCTTAAGCTTTACCATCTTTGAAGAGCTTTTAGATTGTGGATTCAGAGACAGATTTATGTGAGGCCCAAAATACCCTGTGTTTGATTTAACAGTTGTGGATAAAACTTAGTGCAAACCTTCAGAATCCAGGGTCCACATTTGAATGAAGTACAATTTGCAATAAAGATTAGAAAAATTATAAAACAAAGAAATAAACATGAGCATCATATCTAGTACAGCAGAAGTTATGCACAGGTGCTTATTGTACTTTCTATTAAGATCCTCTTATAAATACTGTAGAACACAGGTGCCATGGCTAGCACAACGTTGTTACTGTGCCAGCGACCGGGTTCTAATCCAGTGCTGTGTGTAAGGAGTTCTACTTGAGTGCGTGGGTTTCCTTTGGATGCTCTGGTTTCCTCCCACCCTTCAAAAATATCCAAGGATTGAGTGTAATTGGGCAGAATGGGCTCCTGGGCTGGATGTTACTGTACTGTATGTCTAAATTTAAATAAAAAAAAATGTTAAAAAAACAACTCTAGCAGAATCCACAGCCAACTCAAGGGTACATCATGTACTCTGCTCAAAGTATTTGCCATGGAGTGAATTGCTCTTTCTTTGACATGCATGTGGCAATAATATTAAGTTGGGTCTCCTCTAATAGATTAATTCAATGCACCTGCCAACACATTAGTATGTAGCATTCAGATCTGTCATTAAAGGGCTGGCAGGGCAGCAGAAAAACACATCCATGTTGGAATGGAGGAGGAGAATCTGAGAGTTCCATGATTTTTTTAAAATCTAAAAAATATTTATTGAGCATCAAAAACAACTTTGCTTGCATTATAAAGTTGGCCTCTACATTATTCCCTTTTTTTTACAGAAAAACCAACGCACACATATATAAATGTTCAAACATTCCCTCAGGTACAAACCCAGGTTCCCCACTCCCTGACTACCTTTGCTGGCAGTATTTTTGGTATATTCTCGATTGTACCAGTACAACCATCTCGCAATTAGACATTTGTTCTGTAAGCATTCGTCATTTAGCAAAATAGCACCTAAAAGGTTGTCATTTATGGAAAGAAATTCCAGCGGACCCTCTTAATTTATATATGATTTTCTCCAGTTTAATAAAGAAACTGACGTCCTTAATCCATAGAAGGACATTTATCAGACTTCTGGTCCAACAAGATTAGATGCTGGCTAATAATGATGCAAACGCTACCATCTCTTTCTGTAGAGAATTTAGGGAGTTGTTAGAGATTCCAAATATTGCAGTCAATGGGCAGGGTTGCAAATTAACTTTAAACATTTTGGATAATGTGATAAAGACTCCACTCCAGAACCCATGTATTTTGGCGCAATATGTGACTTGGGTGGCGGGGGAACCAATACATCTTTTGCATTTGTCCTCGATTTCAGGATAAATGGCCGCCAGTTTGGATTTAGAAAGGTAGACCCCGTGCAGCACTTTTAATTGAATAAGTCCCAACTGAGTGCAGGAGTTGGTGGATCAAATTCTATCAATATCTTCTTCCCACCGTTTCCCCTCAATTTCTGATTCTAGTTCTTGCTCCCATTCTGACTTCAATTTGGAAATTAATTGTCTTTTGATTGACAGAATAGAGCTATACATTTTTGAAATTGTTCATCTCACTCCTGAGTTAACTGATACTAGCTCTTCTCAGGGTTGTTCGGCAGATAACTGAGGGAAGTTTCAGAAAGACTTTGAAATAAAATGTTGAATCTGAAAGTAGCAAAGTAAATGTTTTGATGTATGAAAAGAAGTGAAGCTGCTAAACACTCCATCCGCATAAAAGCCTTGAAGATATTTAATACCTTTAGCTTGACATACATTAAAAAAAAGGATCGGTAACTGTTGATGAGAATAAGTGATTTTTATTTAAATTTAAATTTAGAGTTACAGCACAGTACCCATTTTGGCCCACGAGTCCGTGCCACCCAATTTACTCACAATTAACCTACACCCTAGTTCGGTTTGAATGGTGGGAGGAAACTAGAGCCCCTGGCAAAAACCCATGCAGTACGTACATACTCCTTGCAGATAGCGCAGGATTCGAACCCCTGTCGTGATCGCTGGTGCTGTACAGGTGTTGTGCTAACTGCTATGCCAACTGTGAAGCCCAAAGGGACCCTGAACTGATGCAGCTGTCCACTTAAAATGAGATCTAATTTGGTGCCAAACCTTTAACATATTGAGCGCCACTGAATTGTCGGTGTGGTTAGAACGTTTTATGGGCAATGAAGAATACATCATGGTGGCTAAAGATTTGCAAAACTACTCTTCCAGTTTACACCAGGAGATCAAACTCCTCTTGTAAATCAAGACGCTGCTTGTATAATTCTGGAGATGGATCACTTGTGTAGCATTGATCCATTTCACTGAGGCAGAGGTCAGTTCCTTGATCCATGCAATACATTCCTTATTAAATGAAGTTGAATATGAAATTATTTGACCCCTCAAATAGAACTTCAATAAGTTCCAAAGTAGGGAATAGAAGTTCGACTCATTTTGATTAGACAACGGAAATCACTAATAGAGTCTGATAAAAATTCACAACATTTTTTTATCTGCCAGAAAGAGAGAGTTAGATCTCCAACATGATGGGTTAATGGGATGATTGGGTAGTTGAAAGTCTGATAATAATAGTGAGTGATCAGAGATCACTATACTAGAATAATCCAAAGAAACTATGCATAGATTGAGAGAGCCATCCAAAAAGAGTATGTATTATGAACTTTGGAAAAAAAAAGACACGCACCTGTACCACTTCATTAAGTCCTGGAACCTCCTGTTCACCATCCAAGAAGTCCAAACCATGACTGAATCCTGCAGTGTCTGTGTGATAATATAGAAAGGAAAAGAAAGAAAAATAAATTTAAAAAACTAATAATCTACTGAAAAAACTACTAAAACTAAAAAAACCCTTAAAAACCCTCTCCCCCTAATCTAAACTAATCCCAATAACTAAAATCTAAAAATAAAATACACAATAACATAACTGTATATTAATTTGGATTTCTTCAGATGATGCTCAAGGATCCCAAAAAAAGCATTTTTCCAAAAACTATTACTCATTTAGAGAAAACTTCACTGGTTTGGAGAATTCAAAACAAAAAAAAATTATAATTTTAATCTCATTATTCTAGCATCTGTCTGACATTGTTGAATGTCACTCAGGCTTGGGCCACTTTCGTAGTCAGGTTGGGGAAAACTGAGATCTTCATCCTCTTTGGTTTTACCTCTCGGTGTTCTCTGACAAGGCGTAGGACATCCATGCACTTGGTGTAATAATGAAGTCTGGCCACTATGGCCTGAAGGTGCTCCCCGGTCTCGCTAATGGCCATAGGGTGCAGTGTGCCCAGTCTACCAGTGGCTCTTTATCCAGGCTGAACACCCCTTTTAATAAAACCAATACTGTGCTTGTACTCACATGGTTCCTTAGGAATATCCATTATTCTGATGTTATTGCGTTGACACCTCCTTTCAAATCTTCACATCTGTTTTTTTAGCTTTATCTTATTGGTGGCAAGAGTTTTAATTTTCATTTGCGTCGAGAAGATGTCATTGGGTCACCCAGAGAGTGAACGTTCTATCTCACCTATAGTATTTTTAATTTATTTCAGACTGGTGTCTATGGTCGCTCTTTCAGCTGTGATTGTTTTTTCGACTATGTAGCTTTGACTTGAGGGCAGCTAAATTCTCTCCAATATCTACCCTTATGTCCATTTTAATAGTCTCCACGATTTACATAGTGCTGTGAGTACTTCTAGCATTAATACCTCAATGTCATCTACATGGTTAAATGATGAACAGCCCTTGAGACAGGATCAGGCGAGGTCGAGCTTCAATCTGCGGGATAGGTCTCTGTGGCGACTGCATAGTGCCTCATTTCATTACTTAAAAATGTACACACATTCCTACAACATGTTGTTCGCTATAATTGAGTGGTAGAATGCTCTCTAGATTGCTGTTAAATTATATTTTGAGTACAGTTTGTGGGAGCCTTTCTTCAGGAGTTGGTAAGATTTGGGTGTTCATGAATAAAATTGAGGTGGAAGGATATTTGAAATCACATGATGAGGTAGGCTGTAGTCAGCATGGTTTCCTTCAGGAGAGGTCTTGCTTGACAAATCTGTTGGATTTTTTTGAGGAAGTAGCAAACAAGATAGACAAAGGAGAGTAAGTGGGCGTAGTTCACTTCGATTTTCAGAAAGCTTTTGAAAAAGTTCCGTACATAAGGCTGCTATGCAAGATAAGAGCTCAGGGTATTACAGGAAAGACTTTAGTATGGATAAACAGACTTATTGGCAGGAGGCAAAGGGTGGAGATAAAAGGAACCTTTCCTGGATAGCTGCCTGTGACTAGTGGCACTCCGTAGGGGTTGGTGTTGGGCCCGCTGATTTTCCCACTGTATGCAAAAGACAGAATTAATGGTCTTGTGACCATGTTTGTGGATGATACAAAGATGGGAGGAGGGACGTGTAGTTTTAAGGAAGTAGGGAGTCTGTAGAGGGACTTGGGTAGGTTGGTAGAACGGGCAAAGAAGTAGCAGGTGGAAAGAACTTGGGGACGTTTTATGGTCAGGCATTTTGGCGGAGGGAATAAAGCTGAAGTCTATTTTCTAAGAAGGGAGAGAATTCTGAAATTGATGAGGGATTTAAAAGTCCTGGTGCAGGATTCCCTGAAGGTTAATCTGCAGGTCGGATTAATAGTAAAAGACAAATGCAATGTTAGCATTTATTTCGAGAGGGCTAGAATATAAAAGCAAGGATGTAATACTGAGGCTTTCTAAGGCAATATTCAGACCACATTGTGAGTGATTTTTGGCCCCATATCAAAAGATGGATATGCTGGTGTTGGAGAGAGTCTAGAGGAGATTTACAAGGGTGTTACTGGTTATGGAGAGAAGGCAGGAGAATGGGGTTGAGAAGGAAAATCAAATCAGCCATGATCGAATGGTGGAGATGACTCAATGGGCCAAAAGGCCTAATTCTGTTCCTATGTAATATGGATTTTTTTTTAGATGTATGGCATGGTAAAAGGCCATTTCAACCTACAAGTCCCAATTTACACCCAATTAACCTACACCCCTGATACGTTTTGAACAGTGGGTGGAAACTGGAGCCCCTGGGGAAAATGCATGCAGACGCGGGGAGAACATACGTGGGATTTGAATCCCGGCCCTGAACGCTGGCACTGTAAAGGCGTTGCGCTAACCGCTATGTCAACCATGTTGCCCAGCTACGCCAACCGTGCTGCACTTATGGTGATATGGACCCGAGATTCCCATCCTTTGGCAACAGGAAGACTGTATATCACAGTCAAAAGTCAAAGTTCAAATTTATTGTCAGAGTACATACATGACATCACATAAAACACAGATTTTTTTTTCCCGCAGCCCTAGGCAGAATTCCTAATTATTGGGAACTGCAAAGTGTACTCAAGAATAAAAAATATAAAAAGAAATGTAAACAACTGTGCAAATACAAAAAAAATATGCAGTAATAAATAGTTGGCAAAGTAGAAGTCCTTAACTGAGTCTCTAATTGAGTCTGTTGTTTAAGAGTTAAATGGTTGAGGGGTAACAACTGTTCCTAAATCATGTGGGACTCTTGATTGTGCTAATTTATTGTATTTATTATCTTTTTCATTTAATTTAATGCAGGTATTGCAGTAATTTTTAATGTTGCTGTTTAGCTGTACAATATGCCTGTCTTTCTTTTTCCTTGATTCTTCCCTTCTCAAATGTATTTTCAAAAATGTTTCCTGCACCTCCTGTTTCAGAATCTTCAGAATAAACCCCAGTAACATTGACAAAGCTTATCCCATTCATTCTTCGATACATTTGCTTTGAATAAAGGGTTAATTGACTCATAAATGTTGTCAGAACACTTGCGTTTATGTTAAAGAAACACCTGGGTGGGTGAGATAATGGGAGCATGGAACATTCCGGAATCACTTTGCTTGCCTTCTTTGTCACAATGATCAGCTTTGTCAGTGATCAACCCTTTTATTTCTGTTCTACCTTGACCTCCTTTTCTTCTTTATTTTCCCCCTGAGATCAGAACGGTGAGAGTTCCTCCCACTTTAAAAAAAAAATCTGTATAACTCACAATAATACTTTGTTTAGTTCAGTTCCCTCCCTGCAGTTGCACTCATCACATAATCTTGCCAGTCACCAAAGTCTAACTGAGCCTGGTTCAAAAATCTAGTTCCTTTTATCAGTCCTGGGACCGCAGCCAGAGAGGTAGAGTTATAAGTAATTTCACTCCAACAGATGAAGTCATTTGCCAACGGGTGTGAACTTATATTCAAGTGAATGCTTGCAAAGAGCCAGCCAGCATGGGAGTTGAAAATAACCAGTTTGTTTGATGCATTCAAATTAACACTAGAGGTCACTCTTGTAACCTGGGAGGCAAATCTTTCTGAGCGTGCTTGATGCAGTGATGCCTTCAGCAGGGCTCTTTTCATTACCAAAAAAAATAGAGGTAAATATGGGCAGAAATCAAAGGTGGCATCAGCTGTAGTACCAGGCACAAATATTGTTACTCTCTACCCAAAGCTTAGGCATTCCAGATGGGACTGTAATTAATTGCCAGTCAGTCATCAAGGCCAAAAGAACCCCCTCAACTGTGTCGTCACGTGTAGCTTCTCTAGTTAATTCTACTGATGATAATTTTGGAGGATTCCTGAAGGAATTGTTTGAAAAAGTGAAAAAGATTTCAGCAGTATGTTTTTGGGTTTATTTTTCTCTCAAATTTAGAGCACAACTGAAGAGATCCAAATCAAAATTTTTCCCCCTTTTTCTTAATCTGGAAGCTATTTAAAGTGGATTACTTTCTGAACATTGACGGATGGTAATGTAATCTAACTCCTCCAGTTCGTGAGATGAAATGTAAGATTTTACATAGCACAGAATATTAATCATTTGGCTTAAAATGGACATTTAAGATGAAAGTTATTTAATAATGACCCTATTAGAGCACATTATCATTTTTGCCAGAACGAATTAGTTTCCACAAAAGTTACGACTTAAATTCAAAATGGAAAGTTTTATGAATTAATTGCAGTGACTTTTAATTTCTAAGTTTCTTGAAGATCCATCAATCATTTACAACACATGGAATGTTGAAGATTCAAGCTGCAACATCTCCTCTTAATAAAACAGCATGCAGAAAACAAGTACAATTTATGTTTCCACCTCTGCCTATGAGGATCTGTAATGGTTAGAATTTGTATTGAAGAAAAAATGGTGGTGCTGCCGGAGCGCTGTCCCTTGAGCGGACCAAGGAGAGGAGACACAACGTTCCTCCATAGTGCTGCTACTGATGGCTCCGTACAAGCTTTAAATGGCCTGTTAAAGGAGCCAACAGCATTTTATTTTAAAATCCTGTGACCATGCAGGACTGGGCCCTAAATGGCAGTGCTGGCAGTAACCTTGAGGGGTTGCAGACTTTGGGGAAGCATAGGACTAGCACAGGGGACTGATCAATATTTCCCAAAGACTAGAAGTTAGGTAAAACTGACAGGCTTTCATTAGCAATAGAATGGAGGTACGTCCATGCTGGTTGACTGTCTTGAACTGGGACAGTCACCTTTATTCAGGAGTCTGTGGGAGGAGTCGCAGGTACAGTCAGCCAAAGGAATATGTCCAGAGAATGGTTTACCACATTCACCCCTCGTTTTAGAGAATGTCTGGCGGGGTGAAGTGAATTAGGTTTTATTACAAATTAAGTCTTCCAGGTGGTCTGGTCTGCTGTTGCGACCATCGTCGTACCAGCTGCGGTGCGGGTGTTGAGTCCTGGAAAGTCTGTATGTAGCGGTTGGTGTTGGCTTGGTGGATATATGGTGATGATCCTGGCATGCCATCCACTGGGGCCCTAGTGTATCATGGGTAGCGATAGACAGAGGGGGTGTGGGATGATCAGTAATGGTTTTAGGAATCCCTGAGGATGCCAGGTTCCTAACAAAGAACATGTTCTAGTGCCCATCAGGATATGCCACATAGGACTATTTGGGGTTGGCATGGAGGAGGTGGACCCTTTCGATCAATGGGTCACACATATGGCTCCTCACATTCTTCCAGAACTGGCCCTGGGGACATCAGCCAGGCAGGCGGCATGACTCCTGAAGCGGACTTCCTAGGGAAGGAAAACATTCATTCATGTGGAGTGGCACTGGTGGGAGAACATTGAATGGAGGACCTCTGTAAGGACATCTTGCCAGCAGGAGACTGGAAGGCCTCTAGACTGCAGGGGCAGGAGGGTGGCCTTCTAAACTGTAGCATTCTCCCTTTCCACCTGCCTGCTCCCTCAGGGGATATAACTGGTCCTGCTTATGGTGATGCCTCTGGTCAACAGGTACTGAGGCAGCTCATCACATAAACGAGGACCCCCCCGGTCACTCTGGATATAGCGCTGGCACATGTTCTGTGGGATAGAGCATTTGGAGGCTTATTGAGTTTCCTGGGCCGGTACATGATATCATAATTGTAGGTGGAAAGTTCAATTCTCTATCTCAATATCTTGTCATTTTTAATTTTACCTCACTGCTGCTTGTTGAATATGAAAGTAACTGCACATTGATCAGCCAGCAAGGTAAATCCGGCTAGGTAGTGTCTCCAGTGCAATACTGCCTCGACAATTGCTGTGCAATTATTCAAAATGTTTTCCTGGTGAGTGTTGTAGTTGCTCAACTTCAGTAAGGAGGCTGTGATGAGAAGCATGCATGTGGGTTTCCCCTTGGAGTTCTAGTTTCTTTCCACATCTTAAAGGCATGCTGGAAGGTTAATTGGCTACTGTTAAATTCCCCTTAATGTAGGGAAGCAGCAGAAAATTCAGGGGAGAGTTGATAGGCAAGTGAGAGAGAATGGAGAGGTTAGTGTGGGAATGGAATCATTTTGAGAACAGACTGAGATTTGATGGTCCAAAGTACCTCCTTCTACATTGTAAGGAAATAAAGGAAATTCAAGGAAATGTGAAAAAAATATTGAATAAAATTTCATTTTTAATTATTATGAAGAAGCAACATTATCTAGCCTAGGTCTGCAAAAATATAATGGATAATTCTCATCCAGTGAAGTAAGAAGGCACATTTTCTTTTGAAGAAATGGTACTTGCTGGGACCAACTAATGACCTGTTTAGTCCAGCTTCACAGGCTTTAACTGCAGTCCAGTAGCAGGATTAATTTCCACTCACCCATAGTAAGTACACAACGACAATTTCCTAACAGATACTTGCTCTGCTGCCTAGGTGTAAGAATTAAAATGTGGAATACCGAAGGAAAAAAACAGCTTGCACTGAGTGATGGGCAATAAGGAGGATGGTTGCAGGGACCTGACAGAATGAAGAGAGAATATCCTGTTGAAGATAAATCTGAAACTTTCCCGGCCCATCATACTGAAAATTATCAACACCACTTTCAAATAAATCACTTGATATATTTCCTGTAAAACCCTTCCTGGGGATTTCCACTTACTGTCACAGAAAGTGTCAGAAATGCATTAGCACAAAGAGGCTTCCATTTTCTTTGAGTCTAATTAATAACTAGCAGAAATTAAAAAAAGTTATAGAGATGACTGTAAATATATGGCATGTAATATTTTTGAATAGAATTTAAAATTTGAAATAGGATCCTTAAAACAAGAGTAATATGCTTTTTCCTGACTGACTTTCACCCCTTGAGTTAAAACACAGAAATGCTGGAGGAACTCAGTTGTTCTTGTAGGTCCTTGGAGGTAAAGATATATTATGACATTTCAGGCTGGAGCCCTTCCTCTCTTGAGTGTCCAGCAGAGGCAAGGAAATCATAGAATGATTATATCCTAGGTATAGTTTGGGAGATGTGTGCACCAGACTTGCAACTGCCTTAGTGCTTTATTGTTGTGGTTTTAGCATCAATAGTGAATACAGTTATTATATTCACTTAGATTATCATTAAATTTTACAATTTCAGCTACCAATTTTTATTTCCTTATCAATATAAAATGACCATTCCCATTGCTGGAAATTTGAAATGGTCATTCCCTGCAACATTTTTCTGTGGTGGGTAATTGTAATTTTCCATTATTTTTATGTGAAAATTTAAAAGCCAATCTTTAAAGTTTTTTCTTCCTGCAGAGAATACCTTTATCAAGGAAAGATGATCTACTTCAGCCATTCTCAACCATTTTTCAGCTATGGCTCCCCTAGGACTCTGCTTACACTTTATGGACCCTCTTCCCTGTGAATTAGTCAAGTTTTGGTTTCTTCCATACTTCTCTCCAACTGACTACATTAAAAAAAAATATGTTACATCAGGTGAAAAGAAACAAGCTTTTACTTAAATGTGTTGTGGCCCCCCAGTGCAGATGTAGAACCCCTGTTAAGAATGGCTGATCTACTCTATCAGATTCCTTTATTGTTTTTTTTTAAATCTACTTGACTAGATAACTCACAACTCTCTACATTTGAGGGAATACATTCAATGATTTTCAAACATTTTCTTGGTGTTCAAACCAAATCCTAACATTGTTTTAGTGAATCTTTATTGGAAATACATTATCAGACTGGACAGAGAATAAGGATTCTGCAATGCCCTCCTGATCTCATCCAGGAATGTCCACATGCCTTCGAAAGTTCAATAAAATGATGAACTCTCATTGCAGTTATTACATTGTAGAATAACAACTCATTAAGATTATTTGGAAATCAAAGAACCTCACCCCATCCCATATTTATTTTACAACTGAATAGGACAAGGGTAAATAATGAATTACCCTTCAAAACTGCACTGATATGGAAAGAAGTGGTGGTGGTGGGGTGGGAGTGGGGTTCTCTGAAGAAGGTTTATATTGGAAAATGTCTGTAAGGGTATAGCTAAGGCATTATCCTTGCAGTCTTATTTTAAACCTTCTTTCAAATATTTGGAAACTTTGTTCATGGCTCAGTGAGGATAACATCCCCCGCCAACTTTTTTCAAAGTAGCTCCAGTTACTAAAGACATTTCTCTTAACAAGTAACAACCAAATGAATTACTTGACACATTAGTCTCTGTTTAAAGTCATGGAATTATTCAGTGTGGAAACAGCTCCTTTGACTCAACTTTTCCATGTTAATCAAACTAGTCTATTTGTCTTGTATCAGCCCATATCTCTCTAAACCTTTCATATCGACGGGGACCCTGTCGAAATGTCTTTTGAACATTACAGTTGTCCCAAGTCCTAACATTTTCTCTGGCAGCTCCTTTCTGTGTGAAAAAGGTGCCCCTCAATTCCCTTTAAATCTTTTCCCTTTCAACAAATCTATCCCACTTCATTTAGATTTACCTGATCTATGAAAAAGATTATGACTATTTACTGTATCTCTGCTCCTCATCATTTTATAACCTCTATAAGGTCTGATCTCTGCAAAAAATACAATAGATAATTCTCATCTGGTGAAATAAGAAAGCAAATTTTCTTTTGAAGAATTGGTACTTGTCATCAGATTGCTAGGATTCAACAGTGACCTGATGAGTCCAGATTAACAGGCTTTAATTGCAGTCCAGTAGCAGGATTAATTTCTACTCATCCATAGGAAATCCACAATGAACAGGTTTTTTTTTAACAACAAAAAAAGTTGTAAAGGTACTTGCACTGCTGCCTAGGTGCCAAGAATTAAAATATGGAAAACTGAAGAATGAAAGCAGCTTGCGCTGAGTGATGGGCAATGAGAAGGATGGTTGCAGGGACCTGACAGAATGAAGAAAGAATATCCTGTTGAAGACAAATCTGAAACTTACCTGGCCCATCAAAATGAAAATTATCCACACCACTTTCATATAAATTACTTGATATCTTTTGTGTCAAACCCTTCCTGGAGATTTGCACTTACTCGTCACAGAAAGTGTCAGAAATGAGTTAATAGAAAGTGGCTTCCGTTTACTTTGATTCTAAATATAAACAAGCAGAAACTAAAAGAATTATAGAGAGAACTGTAAATATATGCCATGTAGTGTTTTGAATAGCATCTAATTTTGAAATAGAATCCTTAAAACAAGAATAATATGCTTTTTCAGCTCTGCACCATGTCGATTTGAAGATGGTGGTGGAAAATTAATGCGCTGCCAGAGGCCAATCAGATAAAATTAATATTTAGCAGGCATTGCAAACTATTGGCCACGTGTCGGCTTACATGGGCAGGGAGAAATGTCCTAGCATCTTATAACTCAGTTCCAGTAACATTATTGTGAATTTTTTTTGCACCCTTTCCTGCTAAATGGCATCTTTCCCAGAGCTTGGTGCCTAAAACTCTGAGCAATATTTCAAGTGTGGTATCATAGTTGTAACATAATGTCCATAATCCTGTGCTCAGTCCCATGACTGATGAAGGTAAGGACGCCAAATGCTTTTGTTCAGCACCCTGCTTACTTGCATCACCACTTTTGTGGAATCATGTCCCCAAGTTTCCTTGTTCTACAACTCCCCCAATCACCCCCCCCCCCCCCACCCCATCACTCAGCCTGGGTCTGACCATTCATTTGTAAGTCCTGCCCTGGTTTAACCTACAAAAGTGCACCACCTTGCATTGGCCAGTCTTTGGTCCACTTTCCCAATTTGTCCAGATCCTGTTATGATCTTGAACAATCTTTTTCACTGTCTGCAATACCACTAATTTTCCACAAATTTACTAAGCATGTTAACAACATTGTCATCCAAATTGTTAATGTAGATGACAAGCAACAGTAAACCCAGCACTGTTGCCTGAGGCAGACCCCTGGGTGCAGGCTGCCAATCTGAGAAACAACCTTTCACTGCCACCCTCTGTCTCCTATTATTTAAGCTAATTCTTTATACTATTGGCCAGCTCACTCTGAATGCCATGCAATCTGATGTTGCAGATCAGCCCAGCATGTTGGACATGCCAAAGGTCTTGGTAAAGTCCATCAAGACAGTGTCTACCACCCTGATCTTATCAGTTTTCTTGCCCATCTCTTCAAAAGCTCAATCAATTTCATGAGACATGAGTTCCACAAAGCCATGCTGACTACCCCTAATCAGTCCTTGTCTTTCCAAATGTAAATGGATAGTGTCTCTCAGAATTCCCTCCAGATCTGTGGTTTGTCATTGCAGCGTTCTTTAAATAACATTAGATACCCTCCTATCTTACGGTACCTTACCCATGCCTGAAAAATGATGCAAATATCTTCACCAAGGTTTCTGCAATTTCATCCCTAGCTTCTCATATGTTCTAGGATACATTTGCTCATGCTCTGGGATTTATCTACCATTATACATTTTAAGATCTCTGGGGCAACCTCTTCTCTAAATAAATATCACCACTTAGCTCCCTAATCTCCATAATAAGTACAGATGAGAGATACTTGTTAAGGCCCTGTGGCTCCACAGTTTGATGATCTTGTTGATCTTTAAGACATCCTATTATTTCCGTAGTTGGTCTTTTGTCCTTAATATACTTGTAGAATCTCTTCGGATTCTCTTGAAGCTTCTCTTCCAGAATCATCTCATACCACCTCCTTGCCCTCCTCTTAAGTGAAGCCCTCCATTATCACAAGATAAAGGAACAGAGGTAAGCCATTTGGCCCATTGAGTCTGCTCCGCAGATCCACCCTGAGTGAAACTGTTCTCACTTCTAGTTTCAATTGCATGCCTTTTCCCCATATCCCTTGATACCTTAACTAATTAGATACCTGTCAATCTCCCCTTTAAACTCCCCCAATGATTGGGCCTCCACATCAATGAATTCCACAAATCAACGACCCTTTGGTTAAAGAAATTTCTCCTCATCTCAGTTTTAAATGGGTACCTTCTAATTCTTGCCCTCTTGTCCTGGATTCACCCACCAAAGGAAACATCCTATTCACATCTACTCTGTCCAATCCTTTCAGCATTCATTATGTTTCAATGAGCTCTCCTCTCATTCTTCTATATTCCAACAACCAGAGCCAAAGAGCCTCTAAATGTTAGCCCCTGCATTCCAGGAACCATCCTGGTAAACCTTCTCTGTACTCTCTCCAACATTATTACAACCCTTCTAATATAAGGGGCCCAAAAGAGTACACAGTACTCCAAATGAGGTCTCACCAGTGCCCCGCAGAGCCTCATCAACACTTCCTTTCTCTTATACACCATTCCTCTTGAAATGAATGCCAACATAGGATTCACTTTTTTTTATTTCCTCTTCCAAAATGTACAACTGCATATTTCTCAACACTGAATTTAATTTGCCATTTCTTTGCGCACTCTGCCAAGCTGCCCAAGTCTCTCTGCAACCTTTCGGTTTCTTCAGCACTTCCGACTCCACCACTTATCTTGGTGTCATCAGCAAATTTAGCCACAAGACCATTCAGTCCACAATCTAAATCTACTGAAAGGACTATCTATAACTGACACATCTCCTTTAAGCTTCTTGATAGATCCTCAGTATCTTTGGGGTCAGTCAGGGTTCCCTAATCCTGCCAGCCTTGCCATTCACTCCATCTGGAATATGCTTTCCCTAAACTTTCACTCTTTTTCAAGTTTCCCATGCATCAAACAGCCTCTCCCAATCAGTCTTTGCAAGTTCATGACTAATTCCATAAAAGTTTGCCTTGTACCAAATTAGGACTTTAAGGTGTGGATCAGTCCTATCTACTCACATAACTGTTTGAAATTGATATTTTTGGTATCTTCATTAATAAAATTGAAGTGAAAAAGATTGCAAACTTGAACATTTATGTTCCATATATGTAAAAGCAGAAAGCACAAAGAATGAATGAGGAAAAAAAAAGTATTCAACATTTCTGTTAGTGTGATTCTTTTCAGAACCAGATGAAACCCAATCTTTTTTTTAGACATACAGCATAGAAATAGGCTCTTTCGACCCACAAGCCCATGCTGCCCAATTACACCCAATTGTCTTACAAACCTCCATAAGTTTTGAATGCTGGGAGGAAACCGGAGCACCCGGAGGAAACTCATGCAGACATGGGGAGAATGTACAAACTCCTTATAGACAGCGTGAGATTGGAACCCTGGTCCTGGTCGCTGGCACAGAAACAGCATTGCACTAACCACTACACCAACTGTGCCACCTTGAATATGAAGAGAATAAAATGGTCGGCATGGATTCCATGGCCAAAGAAGCAGTTTCCATGAGAGAAAATTAGGTATGTAAGATTATAAGCGGCTTAGATAGAGTGGACAGCCAGTACCTTTCTCCTGTGTCTGCAATAGCAAAAACTAGAGGATATCTTTTCAAGGTGAGTAGAGGAAGGTTAAGGGGAAGTGCCAGAGGCAAGTCTTTTTTACACAGAGAGTGGTGGGTGCCTGAAATGCATTGCTTCTTAATATTAATTTTCCTATCTCTCTAATAGTTGGGCCTGGAATTGATAAATCCCTACTAGACTAGGCCTGTGATGTTCAAGTTTTCTGTGCTATGTCACAATCTCTTCCACAGCTTCTCCACTGTTAATTGGGAGCATTGGTCGTACTGCACTTTTTTTTCAAAAAAAGGAACATTCCTGCAATTGAATTTGTTTTCCTGAATTGACATTGACTTTCAAAAATGGTTATTGCCACAACAATAACTTTATTTACTTTGGACATGGTTGAATTAGTTGAAATTTACAAAATAAAACTCATATTCCCTAAATACTAGAAACACTTTTTGCAGTACTTTCCCATTATGTTCTTTAGAAAAGATCATACCATGTCCTGAAACATAAGTAATTAAAAAAATAATATATCACCTCGAAGATGTAGCCAGAATTTAGTTAATGCATCATTGCACTAGGTAATGGAGATGCCCCAATGATTTATTTAGGCTTTTAAAAGTAAACTCAGGGTTGTTGCTGTTCATTTATCTACATGCTGACATTGAAGAAATTCTATTTAAAAATAAACATTCTGTCTGGGATTGTTGTGGCAAGGTTCTGTGTGGAAGAACTTAAAGAAGGAACAGCAGACAGCTAGCAGCTGTTAGCTGTGAAGAGCACCTTCATCACCCACTCTAATAATCTTGATAAATAAACTTATTTGGAACAAACAGATTCAATATATACTGCACAGAAAGTAAACTTTTGTCATAAGTACTGATGAGAGCTGGAAAACAGTTAAACTACTTACCTTGGATTTGTTAAGAGTTTAAAAAGATATGGTCTTCAGCAATGCCACAAACTAACAAATTTATAGATATTGTTGGAGGAATACTTATGTAGGCGAAACCCCCTCATTGACCTTTTGTTAAATTCATGTAGGCTAAGATCAAACCTACCCATTCTGGAGAACCTCCTAGAAACAAAAGAGGGGCAGAATGTAAGGAAATTCAAAGAACAACAGAAAGAAAAGCAAAAGTATTACTTTGACAGAGGAACAAAAAACCTACCAGAACTCTACACTGGTGAGCAAGTAAGGCTAAAAGACAAAGCAAACTTATGGACTCAGAAGGGAAATGTCCTAAGTGAAGTCCAACCAAGATCAAACACCATTTAGACAGATGAAGGTGCTATTCTGAGAAGAAATCATCGAGATCTTCAAATGGGACCAGCCACAGTAGATAGAAAGACGGATACTGTTGAACAACCTGAATGCACATCTGAGAAGACATCGTCAACTCAGCTACAAGGACAATCAATCAGGAGATCGTCAAGACACATGAATCCTCCTAAGAGACTCATTGAGCAAATTTAAAGACTCCTGCTATAGAATGAAGTCGTGCTATCTTATTTGCTCTTGAAGTTTTAGTGTTTGTACATGTGAACACACAAAACAAGTTTAAAAATGTTAACAATGTTGATATTAATGAAAATGTAAGTTCTTGGTGTTAAAGGTAAAATTGCAGAGTTAAACAAAGAAAGCATATTAGATAAAAGTAAGCTACTTTTGTTTTAAGAGAGGGAAATGTAATGATAGTGATCATGGTTGCAATGCAACTAGCAATGCCTTACCATTTGATTATACTTGGCTGCCACCAGGGGCTGACACAGAGAAAGACACACAGTATGCAGATCTGTGATGGAGACTTGCAGCCTCATGGCATGCCCCACAGTGATGTTTACAACAATGTTAAAGTAAAGAACCTTTTCCTTCATCCATGTGTTGTCTAAGAACTTACACATATGAACAGTACCATGGAAAGCATTGTATGCTGATGCGTCACAGCATGGTATGGGAACGGCACTGCTCAAGACCCCATGAAGCTGCAGAGAGTTGTAAATGCAATTCAATACTTTACACAAACCAATCTTCTCACCAGCAACTCTGTCTATATCTCTTGCTGTTAATATATTAAAGGATCAGTCCCACCTCAGCTCTCCTCCTTCCATTTAACAGGCAGAAGACATTTAAATAGATCTCACATGGGCAAAAGATTAAGCCTCTGCAATGTTTTTTAACAATATTTTTTAATCAAAACAATACACTACTTAACTATTTGTAACACTACACCCTACATTCTGGTTTTATTAATTGGTTATTCTGTTGTTATTATTGCACTCTCTGCTGTATGAGTTGACTTGCCTGGGAAGCACACATAAAGAATCTTATTCCTTGTGGCAATAAAAATAATCAATTATTCTCCACTGCTAATTATTGCCGCTTACAATATTTGCAAAATGTTCAGTTGAAAGAGGACTTCTTGTAACACCAAAGAAAGTCATTCTGCCCATTGTCTGAATCCCACCGATGCAGGAGGATTCCTGACAGCTCCACTCCTTGAAGGCATGAACATTCCCTCATTTCAGGTACTTCTCCAGCTCTATTTTGAATGGTATAATTAAATCTACTGTACCTCCATGACTGTTTTTGGTTTCATGTTAACCACACACTGTCTAGCTTTTTTTGTTGTTATTTTTCTATTTACCTCAATCAATGGAACACTAGTTCCTAAGCTTTTCACTAATGGGAATACGTTCTATCTTTCTACTCTGTCTAAACCAATGGTTCTCAATGTTTTTCTTTCACTTACATAGCCATCGGTGCTCTGTGATTCGTAAGGGATTGCTTAAAGTGGTATGTGGGTGGAAAGAAAAATTTTGAAAACCACTGTTTTAATCGTACCTAATTGACTCGTTATATGCACGGTTTCATAACTCTAAAGGGAATGGGCCAATGACAATTTTTCTCAAGCAAAATATTTCAGTAACAATTCAATCTACAGCAGTGGTTCTCAACCTTCCCTTCCCACTCACATACCACCTTAAGCAATCCCTTACGAATCACAGAGCACCGATTGCATAGGGATTACTTAAAGTGGTATGTGAGTGGAAAGAAAATAGTTGAGAACCCCTGGTCTTAACCATTCACTATTTTAGGGACCATCATCAGGTCCCCCCATGACATCTTCTGGTTTAAGGACAATCTGAGCTTTGCCTGCCTGGTCAAATAAGTAAGTCCTTCATCTCTGGATTAATTTAGGTACTGTTCTTCTGCGTCCTCTCCATGGCCTTTACATTGTTCTTTGGATGTGGTGCTCATTAATGGACACTTTACTTCACTGTGGCCAAACCAATGTTTCATTGAATAACAAGAATTAGAAGGGAAGTTCATGCTGTCCCAATCTCACTGCCTTGAGATACTGATTCCAATCCAGAAACCCCCCCCACCCCCCCCCCCCAATGAACTGAACTGAGCATGCCCCAATCTCCTTGAACGCAGCCACTGGACTGAACAACCTCATGGCCCAAGGAATGGAATGTATGTTGGCAGAGACATGCCCCTAAACGCTGCAGGAAGTTGTCAGGAAAGCTGTGTTGGCTGAAAACATATGAATGTTAAAAAAATATTTAAAAACAAATTTCTACATTTAAAGATATTTTAACTTTATTTGTATCAGCTGAATTAGATCAGTCCCATCGCCAAAATTTGCTGCCAAGGTTCTGATCTGTACATACCTGACCAGAGGCAAAGAGCTAACAAGCTGATTTTCAACACCCAAGTTTTGGGTGACAAGGCATTTTTAGTTATTTTAAAAATAAACTTTATTCATAGTAAAAATATATATACTGTAAATGCAGTGTAAGGTCTGTTACTATTCGCGTTGTTATACTTATTTACATTCTCTAATAGCTCCTTGTAGCATTAACCATAGCTGCTCATGTGCACCTCCTCCCCAAGGGTTCCTCCCTATCTGTTGTTTGAAGGGCTTTCCCATCAATCTTCGCCCCTCAACATCCGATAGCAGAAGGATCCCAGTCTGTGGTCCTTCCACACAGAGCCTTTGTGTTGGCTGCACCAAGTTTCTCAGCACATACTTCTGCAGCCTGGATTGTGCCAGTTGGCATCATTCCCTCACTGACATCTCACTGTGCTGGAAGATCCACAAGTTTTGGGCAAACCAAAGAGCATCTGTCACTAAGCTATGACCTTCCAGCAGCACTGGATGTCTTTCACTGCATGTATCCCCAGGAATAGACTGTAAATCAGAGAGTTGCCTTTTAAAAATGTCAAGCAAAACTTTATTAACAATAAAAGAAAGATATACGGGACAAGGTCTTTTCACATTCATAGCGTCACATTCATATACACACCCTCTCAGCAGAATCCTAAGGGACCACCCCCAGGTCACCAGGCTGGCTGGAATCTGACCTCTCAAAGTTGGGAAGACTTCATTTAACAGTTTATAAATATCTCTGATATTCAGGGACATTTTAAAGATAGGAAGCCTTAAATAATTAGTTTATTAAGTTGAAAACATTAAAGCAATTTTATATAATTAAAAACTTCTTGCTATCTAAAACAGAAAGCTCAGAAAAGCCTTTTAAGTTAATTAATTTGCTATATCCATGCCAGATCTCGTTGGTGTCAAATGGCAGAGGCAGATTCTGTGGCAATATATTGGCGAGCTGCCTCACAATGAGGCAGTGCTGGTAGCAACAACATGAAAAGAAAGATGGATGAGGCAGTGTTAATGGTCTGTGAAAGTTCAGATGTTATTTATCCATCAGTGGCTGAATGCTGTCAGTTCCAAATCAGTGCAATAAAATGTTATGTTATTTAAAAAGTAAAAGAAGCAACTTTGGCAATTATAAAAGCTAAAGTAAATAAAAAATATTAACCTCTTGATCCTTGTAGTCAATGTTAAGAGCAAGGACCATTTGATTGGCAGAGTGAGCTAAGAAATTTTGATCTCTGAATCTGCCAGTAATACCCATGTCCCATATCACATGCGTGGAAGTTGGAGTCTTGGTTCCCTTTCAACGGTTGAATGCTTCCAGTTCCATTTAGGACTGTCAGCTACATTTGTCAGGAATAGCAGTGGTTTGAGATTTCTTGGCCCAGCTGCATCAACTTGAAAGTGGGCGAAATTCCTCAGACCACAAATAAAGGATAAATCTTCTGTGGCTTATTATTGTCCCATCCACTCACTTTCAACATCAACAAAGTGATGGGACGTATTGTCAACAGTCTGATCAGGTAGGATTTAGTGAGCAGGGATCACTTGGCTCCAAACTTTCTCCTTTCACCAAGTGAGCTGAACTCCTGGGATGAAGTACGAGTGGCTGCTCTTGACACCAAGGTTTAAGATATCTGGCCATGAATCCTGAGACTAGGACCAATAATCCAGAAATTAAATTCAAACCCTATTAGAACTTGTAATTCAATTAGTGGCCTGTAAGTTGGAAGAACAAGAACTAGTTTGAGTAAAGTTGACCACAAAACCCACTGGATTGTCATAAAACCCCCGTCTGATGCTCTCTAATAGCTTTCAGGGGTGGAAACCTGCTGTCTTTATTGGTCTGATCAATATGTGACTTCTCAACCTACCGCGTGTTGACACGTTGAAATGGCCAGGCAAGCCATTTAGTTGTAAAATTGATGCCACATGAATAAAAAGAAAGTATAGAACTGATGAACCACCTGGCATGGATTTAGTGACTAAATTCAGACGTTTCAAAGTTGCTTCAGCCCAGTCACTCTTGCAAAGTTCATCTCACAATTACTGAGAGAACTGTCCTGCAGAACTGGCAGCCAATGTGCCAGATTCCTCCTTTATATTTCCTGGATACACCTTGTCTTAATGACAGGAGAAATTCATAGGTAGAAGGCCTTAGCACTTGGAGTCAACAATGTTGGTCCCAAATGCATGAGATCTCATGGTATTGGCATGGTGGAACCACTGTTAATGCTGCTTGAATGTGTATGGCTGTCCCGGCCCTTGCTGATTGTACCTTGGCTCATCCTCCTTGATTCCCCTAATAAAGGAGGCAATGCTATCACCCCTCCCCCAGAACAAGCTTGGGTCTCATGTCAGCAACATGAGACGTGCCTTCTGTTTACGGTAATAAAAGCCTGTCAGTCAGGTAAATTCTAGTCTTTGGAGCTATTGATAGCGCATCAATTTTTTTACCATAATTTTTTTGGAATGGACGACATCGCTTCTGCCGAACAATAACAGCACCACGTGTGCGCCAGTGGACCACTATCTTGAATGATGCCACTTCTGATGAACCACAACAGCACTGTGTGGGAACCATGGGGGCTGCCATCTTACCAGACCATGAGCCCGAACAGCGGATCAGACAGTGATGCCTCTCTGCCTTCAGTCACGCTCGACCAGAACAGCCCTCATCAGCTCACCAGGTCGATGATGTACACAGAAGTAAATGGGTGGAAGACGAGCTGCCTGTTCAATAGCGGGAGCATGGAGAGCTTCATCCACCCCAACACGGTGCAGCATTACTCCCTTTCGGAGAGATCACTGAGTTACAGAGTCTCCATGGCCTCTAAGTCCCACTCGGCAGAGATCCATGATAGCTGCATGGTGATGCTAACTGTATGTGGCGCAGTGTACAAATATTTTAAACTCGTTGTGATGCCACAGTTCTGCGTGCCCATACTACTGGGGTTGGACTTTCAGTGCCACTTTAAGAGGGTCACCATGGAATATGACAGGGGCCATCCCCCCGCTCACAGTCTACAACCAATGGGTTTTAAACCACCTGCCCTCCCCTCCGAACACATTCAACCAGCAACCTGTGATTTGCCCACCGTGCACGACCTGTGAGCTCCCCACCCTCTGGATTAACCCCCACCTCTGTTCATCAACCTCAACCCTGAATGTAAGCCCATCATCACCAAGAGCAGGTGATGCAGCACTGGGGACAGGGCTTTTATCAAATCAGAGGTGAGACAGCACCTGACCGAGGGGATCATCGAACCCAGTTCCGTGCTCTGGTTAAGAATGGGGGAAAACACTGAATGGTTATTGACTACAGTCAATCCATTAACTGGTTTTTGCAATTGGATGCATACCCCCTCCCTGCATAGCTGAGAAGGTAAACCAAATCATCCAATATCTGGCGATTTTCTACCATTGACTTAAAGTCGGCATATCACCAGCTCCTTTTCTGCCCGGAGGACCACCAGTTCACCGTGTTCAAGGCAGATGGCCGCCTCTACCACTTTCTGAGGGTCCCCTTCGGGGTCACCAATGGAGATTGACTGAATGGTGGAGAGCCACAGACTGTTGCCACATTTCTCTACCTTGACAATGTCACTATCTGCGGCCACAATCTGCAGGACCATGATGTCATTCTCCAGTCAACTAAAAGCTTTAACCTCACCTACAAGGAAATAAATGTATATTCTGCACATCACACCTGGTTATACTCAGCTGCATTGTAGAGAATGGAGATTTTGGTCCCGAAGCCTACCACACGTGCCCCTATTGGAGCTCCCACTTCTTCACAGCCTCAAGCCTCTGAAAAGGTGCCTGGGGTTTTTCTCCTATTATGCCCAGTGGGTCCCCAACTATCCGATAAGGACCGCTCCCTTGTAAAAGCTACATCTTTTGCCCTGTCAGCAGAAGCCCTGAGGTCTTCAGCCACATCACAGGTGATATTGCCAAAGCCGTGATGCATGTTGTGGACAAGTGCACCCCATTCCAGGTGGAGAGTGATGCGCCGACTTTGTTCTGGCTGCCACATTTAACTAGGCAGGCAGACTCATAGCATTTTTCTCCCTTACTCTCCAAGGGCCCAAGATCTGGAACTCCTCTATCGAGAAGGAGGTCCAGGCCATCTTTGAGGCGGTGCAGTACTGGAGGCATTATCTTGCTAGCAAATGATTTACCCTGATGACTGAACAATGTGCAATCACTTTCATATTCATTAATAAGCAGGGGGGTAAAATCAAGAATGACAAGATTCTGAGGTGGAGAATCCAACCCCCCATCTACAACTATGATAGCTTGTACTGGCCTGGAAAGCTTAATGAGCTTTCTGATTCCCTGTCCCGAGGGATTGGTGCCAGTATGCAAATAGACCATTTTATGAGCCCTCCACAACGACCTCTGCCACCTTGGGGTCACCAGGTTCTTCCATTTAATAATTGTCAGCAACTTCCCTATTCAGTTGAGGACATTAAGGCAATGACCAGAAAATGCCAGCTCAGTCTGGAGTGAAAACCACACTTCTACCAACCCGACAGGTTAGACCTGATTAAGGCTATCTGTCTTCTTGAGTGCTTGAGCATGAATTACAAAGGGCCCCTGCTCTCTTTGAACCGCAATGTGTGCTTCCTCAACATCATTGATGAGTACTCACATTTCTTGTTTGGTTTGCCATTCCCTGCCTGGACACGACCACTGCCACTGTCATTAAAGCCTTGCGCAACTTATTCACCCTGCTTGGATACCCCTAGAGCGACTGGGGGTCCTCCTTCATGAGTGATGAGCTGTGTCAATATCTGCTGGCCAGAGGTATCGCCATGAGCAGGACCACAAGCTACCATGCCCAAGGGAGCAGACAGGTGGAAAGGGAGAACGCCACCCTTTGGAAGGTGTCCCTGAGGTCAAAAGGTCTGCCTGTCTCCCACTGGCAAGATGTCCTCCCCAAAGTGCTCCGTGCAATCAGATCCCTCCTGTGAACCATCACCAATGCCACCCACGTGACAGATTGTTTCCCTTCCCCAGAAAGTCCGTATCAGGGACCAAATTGCCATCCTGGTTGATATCTCCTGGGCCATTCCTGCTCCAAAAGCATGTGAGAAACCAAAAGTCTTACCCACTGGTTGAGAGGATCCAGCTCCTCCATGCCAACCCCAAATACGCCTATGTGGCATACCTGGATGGGTGCAAGGACTGTGTCCATTGGGACCTGGCACACGTGGGAGACCCTGCGACTTTGGCTGACCAACCAGTACATCCACATCCCACAATCACCCTACCCCAGCCCCCACCCCAACTATCTCCATCTGTCGCCAGACACCCCACCTACTGACAATGATCAAACCATCCAGGAGTCAACAGCTGAGACACAGCTGACACTACAATAGTCACCACGGTGGACAAGTTGACTGGACAGACTGAATTTGTGATGGACATGGAAACCACATCACCCCACTGGACTTCTTTTAAAAGAATGTGGTAGACCTTCTGTTAATAGTGTTTGTATGTGTACAGCTGGCCCACCCCTTGCTGAATTTACCTGTGACTCCTCCTCCTTGATTCCCCTAATAAAGGTGGCAATGCCATAACTCCCTCTCCCAGAACAAGCTAAGGTCTCAAGTCAGCAACATGAGATGTGCCTTCTATTTATGGTAATAAAAGCCTGTCAGTCGGGTAACTTGGAGTGTTGATAGCGCATCAATCAGGTTGATCATTGTCAAGAAAATCTCCTCCCGAATGCCACCTCAATTGGTACATTAATGCTCTTCCATGTTGAACAACATCTGGAAGAAACAGTGAAAGAACCATTGGGCACAGACATATCACCAACTGAGTGTGACGTGGTCTCTCTGGTCCTGTGAGCGTCAGTTCCACAGCAAGTGGGTTTAAAGCAGCTGGGTATGGACAGCCCTAGGCTTGTGCTTTGCTGTGGGAGCAGCTCCATAGATGGGTTGAGAGAGCAGTGTTGAGTCCCTACCCAGGACCGGGCAGGTGGTGGTTTCTGAGGGTGGGAGAAGAAGTGGAATGGAGTGCAACTGGGTCCTGGAACATGGAATGAATGGAAAAGTTTGTGTGAATTTCTTCTCCACTTTCTATGTGGCTGCCGTATCCTTCCGGATGTGGACTGACTACAACTAGACGCAAGACTCAAATTTCAGATGGACTTGTGGATGAAGGACCCACACATGTCTCAGGCAGCTGGAGACAGGCTCACAGGAACCAAGCATCAGAACCGATATTCAAGAGGGTGATCAGGGCAAGAAGGCCTCCCAAAGGACCTTGGTTTCTGATTGTATTGAAGATTTGGACCTGGAGCTCAGGTTGCTGGTGGTTTGAACAGCATTTAGAGTGGCTTCAAAGGATGTGGGGGGGGGGGGGGGATGGGTGGGGGTGCTGGAGGTGAATCCATGGCCATTTAGTGACTCTGAATGGACCTGTGGCAGGTGGATGAAACATGGTTTACACTCCACACAGACCCTGCAGGATTCAGTCATAGTCTGAATTTCTTGGACAGTGAAGGGGAGGTTCCGGGACTTAATGAAGTGACGTCCGGGTGGCAGAGGGTGTTGTGCAGCGCCTGAAGTTGTTCGAACTGCGCACTGGCGCAGGTCCAGGACAGGGCATCGGGGGAGTCGTTGAACTTCCCCAGCCTATACTGGATGCCATAGCTGAACATGGCCAGCTTGAATCTCCAGTGCAAGATCCTGTCATTTTTGATCTTGCCTCTGTGGTTAGTGCTGAACATGAGTGCACTGCACGCTTGTCAGTGAGAAGGGTGAATCTCCTGCCTACCAGGTAGTGGTGCCAGTGGTGGATTATTTCCATGATTGCCTGGGTATCCTTTTTGATGGTGGAGTGCCTGAACTTGAGCCGTGGAGGGTTCTGCAGATAAAAGCCATGGGTCTGCCCCCTTGGTTGAGGGTGGCAGTGGGGGTAACATCAGAGGCATCGCACTCCACCTGGAATTGGGTGGTCTCATCCACGACATGCATCATGGCATTGGTGATGTCCTGTCTGATGTGGCCGAAGGCCGCTTGCCCCTCAGCAGGGAAGGGAAAAGTGGTGGCTTGGGCCAGTGGGTGGACCTTGTCTGAGAACCAAGGGACCCATTGGGAGTAGTAAGAGAAGAGACCTAGGCCCCTATGGAGGACCTTGAGCATGTGGGGAGGGGCAGTTCCATCAGGGGACGCATGCGCACATGTCACAACTGATGACACCACGTTCCATAATGTATCCTAAGATAGCAAGGTGGGTGGTGCTGAACACACACATCTCCCTGTTATAAGTGAGGTCTACCATATGGTCCATCTCCTGCTGGAACACAGAGATTTTATTTGTGACCCCAAAAGGGGCCTGGTGGAAATGGTAAAGGTGTCTGTCTGCCTCAAAGATAGTATAGGGTTTATCCTGGGCATGAATGGGGAGCTGGTGGTAGGCCGACTTTAAGTCAATTGTGGAGAAAACCCCTGTACTGGGCTATCTCGTTGACTATGTCAGTGATGCGGGGTAGTGTGTAGCGTCCAGCTTGGTGTACTGGTTGATGGTCTGACTATAATTGATTACCATCCTTGGTTTACTGCCCCCTTTGACGACTTTAACCTGTTAGGTTCCATAACTCCTTCCACCAGAAGCTGTTGCACCTCTGCCTTTATAAAGGTCCTGTCACAGTATTGCCTGCTCTTGGCCACTATGGGCTTGTAGCTGAAGAGAGATGGAGGGGGTACCTGTAGGGTGGACAGTCCACAGGTGGATTGGGGGTCGTCGCTGTGTTTTTTTCTCCAGATGATGAGTGGGCCACTGAAGGTGAGGCTGTGGAGGTGACACTGGAAGTCTAGTCCCAGGATAACTGGGGTGCAGAGCTTGGGCATGACTTAGTAGCCTGAACCCTTGGTATGTCTCCCCACCCCCTCCCCACTGTCAAGTTCACAGAGTAGCACTCTAGTGCCTTGATGGAGTGGTCCTGGGCCATGAAAGGGAAAGCAAAGTTTGCTGAGTATACATTGAGCACTAGCGTATGGACCATATTCGGACGCACAAAGCTCTCAGTACTACTGTTATCAAACAGGCATTTTATTACCTTCCCATTGACAGTGATGTCCATCATTGAGCACCTGATTCCATGGGGGATGTCCTCTAGCGTAGTGGAAGTTAGGACTGCCTTGGGGTCTGATTCGCTGCTCCCAGCCAGCTGTAGTAAGTAGCGGTTGTTGGGTGTCTTTTGGAATGTAGGGTACAACGAGTGCATGGTTTCATAGGTGCACTTGTTGACCATGTTGTCAGGTCAGCAAGATGGGCAAGCTGGGTTCAGGGTGGTGGGGGTCAGGTGGCCCATGATGGCGGCGCCAAGGGGAAGCACATGGTATCAACATGGTTCGGTTACCCAGCCAGAAGTGATGTCGTCGATGAAGGTGGAAGTGATGAGTTCAGTGCAGGCGGATGTGGGCCAGTGCAAGATGGTAACGTCTGTGGTGAGCAGATGGCGGCCACATGGTTCGATGACCAAGCTGGAAGTGATGTCGTTGGTGCAGACGGAAGTGATGGGTGGAGTAATGGTGTTGACAGATACGCACATGTGGGGGTGCCCAGGGGGTCAAGGGAAGCCCCTAGTTGGTTACGGAAGACTGCAATGCTCTTGGTGGGTTTGGAGAGGCACACTTTAGTGAAGTGCCCTTTCTTGCAGCATCGCGAGCAATGCAAGTTCTTTGCAGGGCAGTTCTTCTGGGAGTTCCTGTCTGCAGTACTTATAGTGGCACACTGCACCAGCAGCAACAATCATTTCTTCTATGTGGGGCCCCTCAGCGACTTCATTCATTGGCATTGGCTAGGCTGGAGGTTGGGGGAGGCGAGCATAAAAAGCCTCTACGTGGTGTCCTACAGCTTCCAGGGAGTGGACCACCTCCATGATCCAACGGCCTCTGTCGGGTCACCCTCTACCGCAGCCCTCGTACCCACGCATCTTGGATGAGTCACTCCACCTCCCCAGTGGTCACCCCAGCCTCGATTGTGCATGGACGTGCCAGCTCTTGCAGTGCCCCCAGGTAAGCATCTTCTATCTCACCTGGCTGCTGTACCCTATGCTGAGCAGGTACCAGGCATAGAGTATATTCACCGGGGGGCAGTACATGCTTTCCAGGATGGTCATTGCTGGTTTGAACTCCGTGCCGTCTCAGATCGCCTGGAGCATGTGTGAGCCCAGATTAGTGCATAGTACCCTGAATTTCTTTTGGTTCATGTTGATGACCTTACCCTGCATGTGGATGATCACCTCAATCGCATGCTTCCAAATCTTGAAGTATGTTGGAACGTTTGGGTGTTGAGGGTCGATATCCAGCCTCTCGATGGTGAGGAACTTCTCGGTGGTCCTTTTAATTTTAAGCTGACTGAATTCTGAGCACTACTGTGTGAAGAATTCAGACACAAAGTTTGTAGACTGTACCACAGGCTTTATTCAGCTTAAATTTGTACACACACGAGGTTTCTGAACCTTCCTGGCTCTACGTGCTCGACTGACTCCCAGAAGGGCCCGCTCGGGTCTTTATATGGGCCGGTGATGGTGAGCCAGCAGGTGGGGCCAGCCTCCCAGGTTGCCTAACTGCAGGTACAGTGGTTTCCCCCTGCAGTAGGCCGGTAGGAGTGCGGCCAGTGAAGTGGTTGTATCACCTGAAGCAGGAATAGCAAACTGAAGATATATGATATGCCATGATTTAATTGAATGATGGAGCAGGATTTAAGAGGCGAATGGGCTCCTTCTGCTAACATTTTCTGTTTCTTTTCAAAAATTTATCATCGTCATAAAGGCAGCCAATGGTGGAATCCCAGCTGAAACAATGTTTTTTTACTGAAACAGATATTTAATTGAATTATTCTTACAAACGTGAAAAGCATTTGGAAGCATGGCCAGGAAAGCAGTATTGTCTTTGTTTGAGCAAAGCTGGGAGAAGTGAGTGAATTGGCATTGGCAATGTGAAGAGAAACCTCTTCAAGTAGGAGGTGACTAGAACACGAACTGTGATACAGTATGCCCAAGGATGTCCCATCTATTAAGAAAACATTGTTGAAGAGTTGAAAGGAGATGTGACTGTCCACCGAAGCCCATTCAACGTTTCTTTCAGCACCAATGTAGACTTGCCCTTGAATCAGGAATTCTGCTGGACATCTGTCATTTATCAATATAAAATGTCAGTTCACAGAAGATGGCACAGAATGGGAGCTTTGTTCAGGATAATCTAAGGGGAACAGTAAGGAAATGGGGGCCTTCTGCATCCCCTGTACCACGTATCATTGGAGAGAAATAGCCAGTCAATGTTTTGGGTCGAGGCCTTTTGTGGAGAATAAGGTGGGATGGGGAGACCGCACGTATAAAGGGGGAGGGGGTTGTGGAGGCAGGGCCGGTTTTAAGCCTATTTGACTAATTTGATCAAATTGGGCCCCGCGCCTCAAAGGGGGCCCCGCACATGTGTTTGAGCCCAGGCCTTGAGCAGAGAACACTGTGACGGACTTTGTTTAAAATAGTAAGAAAATAATAATACTATAGGCCTTATAAACTGAGGGATTTGTCAGTGAATTCATGAAGTTATTGCCCTTAATTGATCGTATTATCTCAGTGAAATATTTTTAGGAAATATGTCTTCGATTAAACTTTTGGCTATAGGCCTCCTTTGTCTCCCTAGCCAAAAATTTCATGTTTCGTATTCATTTAACCCAGTAAGATAGATGTATTCCAGAGCTGATAAAGCATCTCATTATTATCAAGATCAAAACAAGATCTAATCAGTAAGAGAACTTGTACTTTAATATGAGATTGAGATAGCGTCATGTGAGCCTAGGGCCTAACCTATAGCCTAGGCTTAAGCAGTTAGCCTGAACGTAAATAGCCTAGGCCTAAGTGTAGAATTTCTGACAATGTTAGCAATTGTAGATGGAATTGGTGAGGATATTCGGGTCTTGCAAAGTTAGGTTAGTTTAAGTTGATCTTTACTAGGCTAGGTCGCTGTGGGGGTTATAGCCTACATCTTTATGAGCTGATTTACAAGGTTATTCAGCTATAGGGGCATGTACTGTACATCTCTGGGTTATTCATCTTTACAAGATCCGGATAGTCTTAGCAAGGCTGCCTCTGTCATTGTTACATAATTTTGCAGTGGTTTGATTTAGTATCAAAATAGTACCAGGCTACTGTTACTAACTATGCTATTGTACCGCCAGAGCTTAATATAGCCTATTTCATGCTTTTGGTGATTTGGAACAGGTGCAGTTTAGCTTGACCATGCGTAAATTGTTTTCTTCGGGTGCAAATTTCATCCATTACACGCATCAGTTTTTCCGCCAATTTTCTAGCCAAATATCTAGCGACAAACTAGCACTAGACATTTGACGAGAAAATCAGCTAAAAAAAACCGACAAAATTAAAGTACGTCCCCTGTTCTGGAATGTAACCTTAACTAACATAACCTAACCTAACCTAACTAACCTAACCATTATTAAAAAAAGGCAATTCTTACCTTATTCGAAGTTGTCGTCATTTATCAAATCCAGAATCAGTCGCTTGTTTTGTTGTTCTGTGGCATTCACAAGTTGGGAGTTGGGTGCATTGTTCCAAGGTCAGCAGCTGACGTTGGAACAACGTAAAGCTAATGAGCAAAATGACATGGGATTGACATTGGTTTCTTACGCTGTACCAACGACGATGACTACATTGTTCCACTGTTGGAACAACGTAGACATGTTATCATGTCCAATTTTAAAACAAATTGCTAACATCAAGTTTATTGTGTAATTTTAAGTCTAAACATTTTAAAATATACTTCTTTTACCTTTTTTTACCTTAAAAATATAGCCCAGAGAATGAGCAGCTTAAAATGTGTATGTCATTTTACATGGCAAGCACAAGCAGAGATAGAGACAAAGGGCGTAAGTATTTAAGCGGCAACCAGAAACGAACACTGGCCAAGGCTAAAGTAGCTGAAAATGAAAAACATAGAGGTGCTATCACAAAATTCCTTGTCACTCCAACATCTTTGAAGCGCCCATGTATTGAGGATGAAGAAAATAAAAACAATTCAGAAAATGACAATACAGCCTTGAGTCCAATTACAGTTGATGAATACAATGATGAAATTGATAACAAGTTAGAAAAGGATGACGCAGCTTAAATCAAATTGAAGATGATCTCAATACACCAGAAGACAGTGCCAAAGCGGAAAGTTCACTTATAGCCGAAAAAGTCCAAGCCCAAACATCACGCAATGATGGATCATCCATGAGGACAGTTGTAATTAACATTTATGATGACCCAGCCAACTGGCCAGCATATATAAATCAAAATGTAAGATTATTTAACAATGAAAGGTCCTCCTATTCCAGTGAACAACTTTCCACGAAATGAAAAGGGATTGTGTTTTTCAAAGTTTCACTGTAAGAGGAAACTTCCAAATGGGGAGTGTGTTGAAAGACCTTGGATTATATACTCAGTCTGCTGATAGAATTTATTGCTTTTATTAGTAAGAACACAACCAGTGCATTATCAACAAGTGGATTCAAAAACTGGTCTAATCTTCATACAAGGTTGTGTGAGCATGAAAATTCTAAAAACCATTTGGAAGCCACATGGAGTTTCTGGGAGTTACACCAAAGACTTTGTAGTGGACAGACAATTGGCAAAGAACTTGAAATAATCGTCAATTAACATGCAAAGCACTGGCAGCAAGTATTCAAAAGGTTAGTAACAATAGCGTAGTTTCTTGCTGAGAGAAATCTAGCATTTAGATGAACAGAGGAAAAAGTTGGTAACGAGAGTGTACACAATGGCAACTTTTTAGGTCTTGTTGAGCTGTTTGGAACATTTGCGAAAAGTCAAAACCCATGAAATTCATAATCATTATTTAAGAAAAGATACTCAGAATGAACTACTAGACGTTATGGCTACAGCTGTTTTGAATGAGATACTGAAACGCGTAAAAGCAGCTAAGTACTATGCCATAATTTTAGACTGCACACCTGATATGAGTTACCAAGAGCAAATATCTCTAAAGATCAGGTATGTGTCTGATGGTAACTTAGCTCCTTCAGGTGTTTATGAACATTTCATAAAGTTTATGCAGGTTGAAAGTAGCACAGGAGAAGATTTATATAAAACATTATTAAACACACTGAAGGAATTAAATTTAGAGGTGAAAGACATTCGAGGCCAAGGCTATGACAACAGTAACAACATGAAAGGTCACACATCTGGAGTACAAGCACGACGGTTGAAGGATAATTCAAGAGCTGTCTTTGTACCCAGTGCATGTCACAATTATAACCTTTTACTCAGAGATACAGCCAAGTGTTGTCCAGATGCTATAACATTTTTTGGAATCTTGCAAAGGATCTACATATTGTTCTCTGCATCAGCTAAGAGGTGGGCAGTTTTTAACAAACATGTACCCGCGTTATCAGTGAAACCCTTGAGCAACACAAGGTGGGAGTGTCGGACTGATAGTGTTAAAGCTATTCGTTATCAGGTTGGAGAAGTATATGATGCACTTGTGGAAATATCAGAGATAACAGATGAGCCCAAGGTAAAAGCAGAAGCTGAATCTTTAGCAAACCAGCTAAAAGACTACAAATTTTTAGTTTCTTTGATATTTTGGCATGAAGTACTTTTTAAAGTTAACAATGTAAGCAAGGCATGGAGTCATTTGAAAAATTATTATCATTGCTAAGAATTTATAGAGAGGGCGGTTTTAATGATGTCCTAATAGGTGCAAATGAATTGGCTGAAGCTGTTGAATTACCATTGGAGTTTAGACAATTTTAAGAAAAAAAACTATGTAGATGGAAGAGAATGTTTTCATATGAGGCAAAAGATCAAGCTTTAGATGATTCAAAAGAAGCATACAGAGTTCAGTGCTTCAGCTTAGTTCTACACAAAGCTATTCAATCTTTGGAGCCTAGATTTAAGCAGCTTAAAAGCCATGTAAAATTATTTGGATTTTTAAATAGCTTTCAGAGCTTACAAAAGGCGGAAATAAGGAAACACACAGCAGACCTTGAAGCAGCTTTAACTGACACCATACTAAAACAGAGCACTGATGGAGGGGTAGTTACTAAAACAACTGAAGACATGGACAGTTACCTGTTGGCCGAAGAACTTGAAGCTCTGAAAACTTTTCTTCCCTTCATTGTCTTTAAGCCTCAAGCTCTGTTTGAATACCTGGTTGTAAACAATCAATTCACAGCATTTCCTTATGTTTTTATTGCTTTGAGGATTTACTTAGCAATGTCTGTAAAAGTTGCATCGGGCGAAAGAAGTTTTTCAAAACTAAAACTGATTAAAACATACTTACGGTCAACAATTTCACAAGAGAAACTGAACAATTTGGCGATGCTATCTATAGAAAATGACATTACTAAACCATTGACTTTGAAATTATTTTGAAAGATTTTGCAAATAAAAAATTCAGAAAAGTCTGTTTCTAAAAGACCTGTGCATAAACAATATTCCTGTAATTGTCTTAACTTGTATTAAAAAATTAAAACTTTCATATTGTCTTTCAAAATTTAGTATATCAAGCATTTAATGCTTTTTGGCTAAGACTGGCATACTACACAAAATATAAAACATCAATTTTGACTTTTGAAGAGTAGAGGCTCCACTATCAATTTTCTAATTGGGCCCCTCAATTCCTAGCACTGGCCCTGGGTGCAGGGAAGGCATCAATAGTGACAGGATACTGAATAAATGAAAGTGGCAGAGGAGGTGAGATAGGTTGGGGAGGAGAATAGTAGCAAGGAGGGGCTGGATGGAGAGAAAACAGATTGGAGGCAGGTAAAGGGCCTGATGAAAGTGGTGGATTCAGACTGGGGTGGGTATTAGTTAAAATTAGAAAACCAACGTTCATATTTTTGCACTTGAAGCTACACAGGAAGAATATAATGCTGGCCTTCACCTTGGCTGAGAACAGATATACCCATATCGGAATATTGAAGAGAACTAAAATGGCTGGCAACCAGGAGCTGCAACTTGGTCCCAGTGCTCGATTAAATAGTCACCCCTTCTGTGCTTGGTCTGTAGAGGAGGACAATGCAGACACAATCTAACAGTTGGGGAAACTGTGGAATTCAAATGTAAATATATTATTTGTCTGTTGGATAGAAGCTTGGGAAGTTGTGATAGCAAATTTTTAAAATACCAAGCTTTTAAGAGATCTCAATATTATTTTTTTTGAATGTTGAGTCGTCAAGATCTGATCTATCTTGTTGTAGCATTTACTCCAATAGTTGCACCAGCACGTTGTGCGTTGCTTCATTTTCCCAACCTCTGCATCTTTCTTATTTACTTCTGTTAGGCCTTAAGGTTTTGCTTAAATTTGTTCCACCTTCAATACTTAAAAGCCCAGAAAGTAGAAGAAAAACAATCCATTTAGTGTGTTTGTTGCAGATGCTCTATCTCAGCACCGCACTTCTGCTTCTCCCCTTACCCATTGATGTCTTTAGAACCCTTTCTGCATCCTATTTTAGTATGTTTCAGCAGCTTTCCAAGGAAGAGAATTCCACAGGATCAACACCCTCTGAATAAAGGAAACTTTCCTGTCATCCCACTCCTGAGGATCGAGGCTCCTTGTTTTGGATACCCTTCCCCTCTCCACACTGACCCTGCATCTTCTGGCAAGCTGACTGGTTTATACAATGCTGAAAGAGGGCTATTGGTGCATTAAATAACCATGTGTATCTAGCAATTAGGGTTTTGTTAAAAATCTAGAAAAGGCAGTCTAAATTAGAGAATCTCTAGGCCTAGATATATATTCAGTACAATTATCAACCAACTTCATTCAGGTTAGTCAGATGTGATCACTCTAACAACAAATCCATGTAGGCTGAGGCTTAGGACAGTAATGGGTGGGAGTAGGGAACTTTAATGTGAATGAGAGGAATATGCTTCAATTAGCAAACATTTTTCCCCTTCCTCTACTTCTCTTATCTGATTCTTCAAACACTTTACAAAGTAACACTAAACTTTGGATCCATTAATAATGGTTAAGTTGCCTGAATGATGTGATAATTTTTTTTTTGGGTGTTCAAAGGACTTTTTAGGAATTTGATTCTGTAGATTTCCTCCTTTTCTTTCTTTTAGGTCATTTCCCACCTCCATGGCATCTCAGTTGCATCCATTTAGTTGGTTGTAACATGAGCTCATTTATGGCAGTGATGGTAACTCGGACCAGTCACTGTAAGAAGTGAACTTGTCCAACATATTCTCTCTGAAAGGGATATTGAGGGAACAAAGAATTTACTGGAGGAATGCAACAGGTCAGACAGCATCCATACGTAGAAATGTCGGTCAATGTTTTGGATCTGTACCCTTTATCGAAATAGAGGCCTTGTCAATAATTACAAAGCTGTCATTCATTCTCCATTTTATTTTTTAACAAATGCATTTACTATTTACAGTGGCATAACTTTCAGTTTAACAGTATAATTGTCTTTACTTCTGGAAAGTTATAAGGTCTCAAAATCCACAAAGCATTTCCTTGAGTGAAACAGGTCTGAGAGAATCTCCTGCACTGAAACTGTAGCCCCTTTTAAAGTGAAATTTAGTGAATTGTAAAGACAGGTTTCCACTGCCTTTTAGACACTCCACTTACCTGCATAAAAGGTCCAAAGGTGGATTGGCTGGTTGTGGGGAACTGGGATTCACTGGTAGGGGGTTGTGCTGATGGCTTGCCCCGCATTCTGGTTCTTCCCCCATCTGCTCACATATAATGGTGGTTTCCCGCCTAAACCCAGAACCCCTCTGCAGACTACTGTAGAACCCTATCCTTAGTTATAAGCTAATAAAAGCATTTGTTCTCCCTCCAGTTGTGAGAGCTTTTATTTATGCTACAATTTTGTTAGCTTGTTCCCTAATGATGGAACCGCTACTCAAGTCAGGTATGCTACTGATAGACCCAGTTGAGGAGTTCACATACTGGCTAGATGGCTTCCAGGCCTATCTGAACGCGACCAGAGACATCTTCTACACCGATGAACTCAGGAGGTCTGCACTTGTTTCGAGGGTAGGAACGAAAGGATATACAGTCATCAGGGACTGCTCTATATATGACTCTGCTATTGAGAGGTTGAAGGCTAGGTACCTGAAGTCGCACAACGAGGACCTAGCAAGGCATTGACTTGCTCTATGTTGCCAGCAGCCAGGAGAGACCATCGATGACTACCTGCTGGATCTGTGGACACTTGCCAAGAAGTGCAGATACGAAGTGGCTATGGATCACATTCGTGAGGAAGAATGGATCCGGGACACTCTAGTTATGGGGGTCCGCTCGACGTACATGAGGCAGCGACTGCTTGAGTCAGGTAAGAAGGACCTGGCTAGCCATGTCGAACTGGCCAAATCACGGGAACAGGCCAAGCTCAAGAACGACGACCTCGAAGCCAGCGAGCTCGCTCACCCAGGTGAGCCCTTCCAAGGACTGGCTGCTCCCACTTCCCCTGCCCTAACGGCTGCCTCTTCCCATGCCAGGGTGTGCTTTTTTTGTGGCAAGAGCCAGAATCCCTGATCTCAATTCCCGGCAAAAGACTCAGTATGTTCCAGCCGTGGCAAGAAAGGGCATTGGGCAAGGGTTTGTCGCGCGAGGGGAAGCCCAGGGAAGTCTGTGGCGTGCACCGCTCCCAGATCCAATTCCAGCCCTAAGCCGTCTGCCCTGAATTCACGCAAACCTACTTGCTGTACGACATGCCGATGGAGGATGGTGGTGAGGAAACAGTGCAAGGAGGCTTGGTGTCCATCTTGTCGTGACCCACATTCAAACTCAGTGCCGTCATCATCGGAAGAAGAATGAGGTCATCCATCTCACTGCGCCATGAAGTCGACGCCATCTTACCCACGCAGAGCAACCCAGGACGGTGGGGGCCACTTGAGTGAGGAGTATGGAGCCTCCGGGGCCCTAACCTTGATGATCCCAGATCAGGACAGACCTCACCAGCTCAGGAACTTCAATAGTGACTGGAAAGGTAAACGGACATTCCACTAAATGCCTAATTGACACAGCCTCTACTGAAAGCTTCATAGAGTCACAGACTGTGCAAAAATACAACCTGAAGATGTGTCCTTCTAATTATCACATATTTCTCGTGTCTTAATCACATTCTACGTATGTTCAACAACATTGTATAGTACACCTATCGTTTGAAGGGGGAAATTCTGTAAGCTTCGCTTGTATATTCTTGATGAACTGTATGCTCTGGTGTTGTTGAGTCTGGACTTCCTGCATCACCTTAAAAATGTGACCTTGGAGTATTCTGGCCCTGTCCCGCCATAAGGGTTTGGAATGGAGGGCCCCTAAAATCAGAATCTACATGCAGCCTCTCCACACTGATTATTGACCCCCACTCTCATCCAGAGTCTTTTCCTAGACTGAAAGCCCATCGCTACTAAAAGCTGGAGGTACAGTGCAGCAGACCGAGAGTTTATAAAGTCAGATTCTCAATGTCTGGAGAATAAAGGTATCATCAAACCTAGCACTAACCCGTGGAGAGTGCAAGTAGTAGTGGTAAAAGAGGAAAACAAGTCCAGGCTAGTAATTGATTATAGCCAAACTATTAATTGGTACCCACCCCTAGACGCTTACTCCCTCTCTCATACTTTGGACATGGTGAATGGTATTGCGCAGTATCAGGTCTATTTGACTATCAACCTGAATGCTGTCCATCATCAGCTGCTAATCTGTTCCGAGAACCATCCATTTACGGCATTTGAGCCTAACGAGTGTCTCTATCAATTCTGGAGGGTCCCTTTCGGTATCACTAATGGGGTTTCTATCTTCCAGAGGCAGATGGACAGAATGGTGGATGAGTATGGGTTGAAGGCTACCTTCCCCTACCTTGATAATGTCACTATCTGTGGCCACACCTTGGAAGACCATGAAGCCAACCTCTAGAGTTTTCTCTAAGCGGCGAAAGCACTGAACCTCACTTATAACTGTGACAAATGCATGTTCAGGACTAAACGTCTGGCTGTCCTTGGATTCGTGGTGGAGAATGACATCATTGGCCCCAATGCCAATAGGTTGTTCCCCCTGTTAGAGCTCCTCATCCCTGGAACCACAAAGGTTTGAGGAGATACCTGGGGTTTTCTCATATTACGCCAAGTGGATCCCTCAATAAGCTGATAAGGTTCGCCCTCTCTTAAAAGTCACTAATTTCCCCCACTCAGCTGAAGCACAAATGGCTTTTAACTACCTCTGGAACCACATTGTGAAAGCCACCATGCACATGGTGGACAAGAATATACCTTTCCAAGTGGAAAGTGATGCTTCCGATGTAGCCCTGGATGTTACCCTTAACCAGGTGGTCAGGCCGGTTGCAATTTTTTTCATGGACATTACAAGGCCATGAGCTCCAGAACCCATTGGAGGAAAAGGAGGCTCAAGCCATTGTAGAAGCCATAAGGCACTGGAGACACTACATGGTGATAGAAGATTTATGCTCCTCTCTGACCAGTGCTCTGTTGCATTCATGTTCAATAATGTCAAGAGGGACAAAATCAAGAATGACAAAATTGCTAGGTGGAGGATCGAGCTCTCCACCTACAATTATGACATCACTTATCGGTCAGGAGTCCTTAATGACCATCTAGATGCCTTATCCAGAGGAAGCTATGCCTCTGTAAACACTGGCCAACTGCAGTCTATGCATTATGAGCTCTGCCATCCAGGCGGCACCCGCATGGCTCATTTTGTCAAGGCACGCAATCTGCCCTTTTTCATGGAAGACGTCAGGGAAATGACGAGGTCTTGTCGGGTCTGTGCGGAGTGTAAGCCACACTTCCATCACCCCGCAAAGGCACAGCTGATCAAGTTATCCAGGCCCTTTGAATGATTTTAAGGACCACTCCCCTGCACGAACAGGAACACCTTCTTCCTCTCTGTCATTCACGAGTAATCCTGCTTCCTGTTCACCATTCCATGTTCAGACATGTCCACCTCATCAGTTTTGAAGGCCCTAGACTCCATTTTCGCCCTGTTCGGGTATCTCAGCTACATTCATAGCAACTGGGGCTCATCCTTTACGAGTGATGAGCTACATCAGTACCTGCTGGTGAGGTGCATCACATCCAGCTGGACTACTAGCTGCAACCCGCAGGGGATTAGGCAGGTTGAAAGTGAGAACACCACGGTCTGGAAGGATGTCAAACTGGCCCTGTAGTCAAATAGCCTTCCAGACTTGCGCTGGTAGGAAGTCCTCCCTATGACTCTCCATTCCATCCAGTTACTACTATGTACCGCGACCGATGCTACTCCTCATGAGCTCCTACTCACTTTTGAAAGAAGGTTGGCATTGGGAACTACATTCCTAAACTGGCTCACCATTCCTGGTCTGGTCCTTCTCAGGAAGCATGTGAGGAGAAGCAAGACCAACTCCCTGGTGGAAAGGGTGAAACTGCTCCATGCCAATCCCATGTAGCCTACGTGGAGTACCTGGATGGCAGGGAGGAAACCGTCTCCATCAGGCACCCACCGAAACATAGGGCCTGTTGCCTCAGGTGCCTTGTGAGCCACAGAGCTCATTCTCACCACCCTTAGTCAGGGCCTCGGGGATCCAGTTCAGGAAGAAAGTGCACCCCCTCTATTATCAAGCCGGAGACCCAGCCCACCTCTCCTCCCTCACAAGGGGACCAGGAGACCCAAAGAATCCAAGGCCCCCTGGTGCTAAGGCGCTCCACCAGGATCTCCAGTCCCCCGGACTATTTAAGTTTGAAAATTTGTAAATAACTGTATATTTTTCTTACCATTTTTTTCTAAACCCATGTTTTCTGTCTTCATTCACAGACCCTAAATTCGACAGGAAGGGGTGAATGCAGTGAACTGGGATTCACTGGTAGGGAGTTGTGCTGATGGCTGGCCCCACCTCCTGACTCTGCCCCCATCTGCCCATATAAAACCCTGGTTTCCCACTTAAACCCAGAACTCTTCCAAAGAGTACTGTGAGACCTTACCCATAGCTATAAGCTAATAAAAGTTTGTTCTCCCGCCAGTCATGTGAGCTTTTATTCATGCTTCACTGGTCCAAAGTGATCCAGGTTCCCTCTGCCCAGGGTGGTAGTGTCAGAGGTGGAGCAAAGTCACTCCACCTCCTGTGTCAAAGGATTGTCGCTGAAAGTGGCTCCAAAGGGGGGAGGGCTGATGATGTCACAATTATGTCGGCCCAATAGCACAGATTTTAAAGTAACCCCATCTGCGAGAAAGGAGATTACGACACGTAGAAGATCTGCCTGAGTTCTAAGACTGCTCAAACAGATCTCCACTAGTGTTCATATATACTCCTCAGTTACCGTTGTTATGTATAGCGCACTTTAACTTCCCAGCATGTATGGTCCAGGTGACAGTGGCGGGCGGCGCTACATCTTCTTCACCTTCGAAAGCCGGCTCAGGAATCTCCTCTGCGTAAAAGGACTGGGCGATCCGCCTTTTCCTTCTTCTGCATAAAAGATAAATTCGCTTTTTTTTTGCAATGTTAGCAGGCGATAACACGGCTTTTGTGCATAAAAACCCCTTGTCTGACACTGGGCACAACTCAGCCACCGCAACCAACTGCAGCAAACAGAATGTGTTGTACTTAATTTGAGAAAGAAACTGATTGCCCTTTGTCCTCTTAGATCCACTTTTGAATGTGTTAAACTGCAGCCTTGGACAGCCATTAGAGTAACATGGCATTTTCTTTTTTATTTTTGTTAATCCAACCACAGGAACAAACGTTGCTATGAGCTGATGGTCTGATGGCCTAAACTTGAGACTCACAGCTGTGCTTGTGAGTTTCAATCACAGGATTAGGAGTGACCCCTCTGATTGCACATTTCAATATAAATGAGGTGATGAAGAGTGAGATGATGATTTCCTTACCCAGATAAATCCCTTTGATGCCATGGCTGTCTGTTCAGAAGAACTGGTGCACTCAAATGCCCTGTCCAACACCAGCTGGCAGAATTTTGTTTGTTCATATGTTCATATTAAACAAGGAACAGAGGGAGGGAAGCCCTGAGACATGAAATAGGGCACACACAGCAGATGGTTCCATAGCAGGTAAATGGGCCAAGGCTGGCACTGCAGAAACGAGCTATTTTAGATGCACACACCAACACTTTATAGCACAGTGAAGTGGACCTAGATCTCAGCTGAAAATTGCAAGGTTATTTTGATCCACAATTAGAAACAAATATTCACAGAATTTCTCTTTGTTGTACTATTTGTTGTTATGTTTAAGCTGCATCATTATATAACCAAACTGATTCGATTGAGGTCAGTATCATGAATAAAAGTTAGTGATTCTAATTCCACAAACCATAAAACTTAAAATTAGCATTCATAATCATCCTGTCTACCAGCACACTTAGCAAACAAAGCACTTGTTCGAAATAGCTGATTGATGCAAAGTAAATGGTAACATTGCGACAGGGGTATAGTATTTTGAGTTAAACAGAAGTAGGGGAGTGTGATATTTTCACTCTGTTGGGTTATTTTCTTCTGTGTGCTTGATAAATGATTATTCCACATCATTAACACCGTATCATGTAAAATAATCTTGGTAATTTGGCAATGACCTTGATAATATTCCTCAAAGAGGCTCCTTCTCCCTCTTCGTCCTAGAATTTAAAGAGTGGGGACATTGGTTGGTGAAGGGAGGTGTAAATTTAAACTTCTACGCCAGTCAACCATTTAAAATAAGCTTACAGACATAACAAATGCAACACCGGGTGTGTCGCTTTGTTGTAATCATGAATATAGCAATTTTTATGCTTCACTGTAAGAGGATCCATGACATAAAGCAGCAATGGCTGTGGTCTACGAGGGAAGCAGCTGGAATACTAATGATTGTATATACAAACTTGATTCTCACATAGACACTGGGGTAACTGTGTGTTGTCAGTATTGAAGCAAAGGTGAGCATATTGAAATGGTGTTTTTTAAACATAACATTATTAAAAAATATATATCTAAGAAAAATTCAGTCTGAATTGAGGACAATAAACAAGGTCATATTCGAATTCTTTACCAATTAGAGCGACATGATCACATTGCTCATTGGTTGAAAAACATAGGAATTTTCCTCAGCTTGCAGGGTTAATATTCACATTTATTTCTGAACTGCTGCTTTGTACTTAATTGGTTAGAGAACCTGGTCGAGATTTCTGTAATATCTTCAAGCATGAAAAAAGAAATTTATATAAAGACCAAGTTAATATCAGCTATGTAAACGGTGGTCTTTCAACATATATATTACACTGAATAGAGAATTTGACAAATGGACTGTGAGAATGTAAGGGATTCATAAGTCGATGGTGCAGGGCTTAATTTATCTAATGAATTCTTCAACCTGTGGATTTCGGATAGTTTAAATTTAGACATACGGCACCATGACAAGCATATTCGGCCCATGTTGCTGTGTCACCCAATTACACCCAATTGACCAACAACCATTGTTTTTGAGGGGTGGGAGGAAGTTGGAGTACCCAGAAGAAACACATGCAGACATGGGGAGAGCATACAAACTCCTTCCAGACAGCGGTGGATTCGAAGCCCATTAGCTGGCGCTGTAACAGCATTGACTAACTGCCACACTAACCATTCTGCCAATATATGAAGAAATTTGTGTCCCAGAGAATAAAAATGTCTTGATTTTCCTTTTTTTTTGAATATTTTATTTGAATTTTCTAAGACTCATAAAGAACATTGTTTCATACATCATATAAATAGAATTTTAAAATTATAGAGTCTCATATGATTGCCCAAATCTCATGCCCCCCCCCCCCAACTGTTAACATTAAAATAAAAGGTCTTGATTTTCTTGGTTTAATACTTAATTCTGCTATATAATAGCAATTTTTATGCTCTACTGTAAGTTAAACGATTCCAAAAATGCATTATGATTTTGCTGTGTGTGGTTTGGAGAGAGATTATGCAGCTGATACTGAAGACTTGGACACAGCTCCGTTTGGCATCTTCCTGGCCAGAAGCAAAGATTTTTTAAATTACGGTTATTGCAATCATTCTGGTGCCATTAGAGCATCAGAGCCACACATGGGCAAGTCAGGTGTTGAATTTTTTTCCACTACATTTTTTTTTTGTTTTTTGATCTTTTCGGTTTTCAGATCTTCAGATAAGGGGTACTTGACTTGTACCGGAATAGATTGTGAATGGTCCTTAATTGTTCCCATCTACTTTATGGTTTTGCATCCTGGCATAACTGAAATACTGTAATAGATTTTACTTCATCACGCATGTTAAAAAATATTAAGGAGAATTCTTTTCTTAAGAATTGTCTTTTCTCCACCTTATTTCATCTGAGAGAGAAGATTCATGCTGGGGTAAGATTTCACATGTCCCCCTTTAGTTCCTCCCTACATACACAAGTCCATCTTCAATTGACCATTGACTACCAGTTCAACTTTATCCAAAAGTACACCTAAGGGGATGAAATCATGGCCTGTTAATCAGCCAACTGAATTCTAGGTGATTCATTGTGCACACAATAATCATCATTATTTATTGTGGCAATTTATAAAACAATAAGAAAAATCTCTTGGGGCCTTTATCTCAAGAAGATTTGGAATTCAAAAGTTAACAGGTAAATCATTAGGTGAACAGAGCATTGATTAATTGATTAGCTCATATAGAGTTGCCCCTGAGCTCCACAATTTTAAATTTGTAATCAAACAATTTATATGTACTTAAAATGCACATTCCACATTTTACTCAAGGTTCTTTGTATACATTTTGGTTTAACCATGTTGAAATTACAACAATTTTTATACATATTTCCCATATTTCAGGGCACCATAATATTTGGGACATTTGGATTCACAGATGTTTGTGAGTACCCAGGTATGTTTGATTGCCTAATTGGTGCAGGGTTAAGAGACCTGGGTATGCTTCTAAGCTTCTGATCACCTTTGGAGTCTGTAGTTGCTAGTTTTCAACATGAAAACCAGAGTTGTGCCAATGAAAGTCAAAGAAGCCATTATGAGGCTGAAAATCAAGAATAAAACGGTAAGAGTTATTGCCCAAACTTCAGAATTATCAAACTTAACAATATGGAACTTTTTAAGAAGAAAGAATGTACTGGTGAGCTCACTAATCAGAAAGGGACTAATATTCCAAAGAAAACCTCCATTGCTGATGACAGAAGAATTCTCACGATAATGAAGAAACATCCCCAGATGTATGCCCATCAGATCAGAAATATTCTTCAGGAGGCAGGTGGAGATATGTCAATGACTACTGTCCGCAGATGACTTCATGAACAGAAATACAGAGGCAAGTCCCCTCAATGCTTCCTTATTTTATATTGATGATTACATTGGGGTTGCCTCGTGTATAGCCACGATGAGCTCATCAACTTCATTCATTTTGCGTCCAACTTCTACCCCAATCTCAAATCCACCTGGTCCATCTCCAACAACACTCTCATCTTCAAGGATCTCTCTGTCTCCATCTTGGGAGACAAGCTTTTCACTGAAATATATTACAAACTTACCAACTCCCACAACTACCTCGAGGAAACTTTTTCACACCCTGTCCCCTACAAGGATTGTATTCCCTTATCTCAATTTCTCGGTCTCTGCTGCACCTGTTCCCAAGATGAGGTCTTCCTGTCCAGATCTTTTGAAATGTCTGCCACAAACGTGGCTTCCCCTCCATCACCATCAACTTAGTCCTTAACTGCATCTCCTCCATTTCCTGTTTATCTGCCCTGATCCCCTTTGACCCTAGATACAACAAACACAGGATTCCCCTTGTCCTCACTTAATACCCCATTAGCCTTCGCATCCAGCACATTATCCTCCAGAATCTCTGGCACTTACAACAGGATCCCAGACAAATCTTCCCCTCTCCTCCCCTCTCTGCCTTCCATAGAGACCACTCCCTTCATGACTGTCTCATCCCTCATCCTTCCCCACCAAACACCTCCCTTGTGCCTTCCCCTGTGGCCGCAAGAGGTGCCACACTTGCACCCACATCTCCTCCCTCACCACTCTCCAGACTCCAAACAGATCTTTCAAGTGAAGCAACACTTCATTTGTATATCTACAGGATTGATTTACTGCATATGGTGCTACCCTAATGGCCTTATCTACATTGGAGAGACTGGGCGCAGACTGTGAGATTGCTTTGCTGAGCACCTTCAGTCTGTCCACACCAGAGTCAGAGGCCAACCACTTCAGTTCTGCATCACACTCCCTTATGCACATGTCTGTCCATGGCCTCATGTACTATCCCACCAAGGTGACTGGTAAATTGGAGGAACAACATCTGTTTTTCCGACTGGGCTCTCTCCAGCCAGATGGCATTAACATCGACTTTTCAATTTTCTGCTAACCTGCTCACCTTTCCCCCTCCCTTCCCTTGCTCCTCTCCTCTTTCCCTCAGCTTTGCAACTCCTTCCCTAACCATTCATCTATCCCTCTCTGCCCCACCCTCCCCTTGCTTGCTGCTGTTCCCTCCCTCCCTTCTCCACCTATATCAGTGATCTTGATGATGATGTGGTAAATTGGATCAGAAAATTTGTAAATGAGACAAAGAACTGGAGGTATATTGGACAGTGAGTAAGGATTTCAAAGCTTACATTAGGATCTGGACCAGCTGGGCTGAAAAATGGCAGATGGAATTTAATGATGACAAGTGTTGGTGTCTGGCTCTAACTACCGGTAAGTGCTTGCTTTATAGGGAACTTAATGGTTTCAAAACTCTCATCTGTGATGAGCTCTAGTCAGTGTCCCTCAAGTCATACTGAATCACACTACAGGGACTGAATGAAAGCCTCTTTTCTGATTGCCACAGTGATGATGCCAGCCATACATGCAGGAAGTAGAATAATGCAATACTGGATCTCCTATTGGGGAACAAAATGGACAGTTGACAGAAATATGCATAGGGGAAAATTTTGGGTCCAGTGATCATAAAGCCATTAATTTCAAGATAATTATGGATAAGAATAGGTCTGGTCCTTGGGTTGAGATTCTAAATTGGAGAAAGGCTAATTTTGAGGAAATGAGAAGGGATCTAAAAAGCATGGATTGGGTTGGGTATGCACTAAAAGGTGAAAATTTGAGAATACAGAGTTTGTATGTTCCTGTAAGGTTTAAAGGCAAAATTAAAAGGCAAAGGGAACCTTGGTTTTTGAGGGATATTGGTTAAGAAGGAGAAAGAGTTGTATGGCAGGTATGGACAACAAGGAACAAATGAGGTACCTGAGTAGTGTAAAAAATGCAGGAAAAATCTTGAGGAAAATCAAGAGAATTAAAAGAAAACAGGAGATTGATTTGGCAGACAAGATGAAGGAAAATCATCTATATTAAGAGCAAAAGGATAGTAATGGACAAAATTGGTCCTTTTGATGATCAGATTGGTCAGTAATGTATGTAGCCAGAAGAGACGGGAAAGATCTTAAATTGGTTTTTTTGGATTTGCATTTACTCAGGAAACTGGCACAGGATCTAGGGAAGTGAAGAAAACAAGCAGCAAGGTCACGGAACCTGTACAGATGAAAGAGAAGGAGGTGCATGCACACTTAAAGTGAATAAAGGTAGATATCCCCCCCCCCCCCCACCTCAGGGCCTGATAAGGTATTCCCTTGGCCCTTGAAGAAGGCTAGTGCAGAAATTGCAGGGACCCTGCAATATTTAAAAAGTCCTTAGCCATAGACGATGGGCCGAGGGATTGGAAGGAAGATCATACTGTTCCGTTTGAAAAAGGCTCCAAAAATAACTTATGAACTGATAGACCCATGAGCTTGACATCAGCAGTAGGCAAGTTTTTGAAAGGTTTTATGAGAGATTGGATATGGAAGTATTTGGATAGTCAAGGACTGATTAGGGATAGTCAACATGGTTTTGTGCAATAGTAAGTCATGTTTAACAAATCTTATAGAGATTTTCAAGGAGGTTACCAGGAATGCTGATGAAGAAAAGGCTGTGGATTTTAGTAAAGCTTTTGACAAGATTCCACATGAGAGGTTAGTCAAGAATGTTCAGCCACTTGGTATTCATGGTGAAGTATTGAACAGGATACAACATTGGCTTTATGGGAGAAGCCAGAGAGTAGAACTGGATGATTGCCTCTGACTGGAGGCCTGTGACTAGTGGTGTGCTTCAGGGATCAGATATTGCTTGCCATCTATATCAATGATCTAGATGATGATTTGGTAAATTGGATCAGTAAGTTTGTAGATGAGACAAAGACTGGAGGTGAAGTGGACAGTGAGGAAGGCTTTCAAAGCTTGCACTGGGATCTGGACCAACTGGGGTGAAAAATGGCAGATGGAATTTAATGATGACAAGTGTAAGATGATGCATTTTGGATGAAGGAACTGTGGTAGAACAGAGGTGTCTGGGAATAGAGATACATAATTCCCTGAAGGTAGAATCATAGGTAGAGAGGGTCATAAAGAGAGTTTATAGCAAATTGGCCTTTATAAATCAAAGTATTGAGTATAGGAGTTGGGATGTTATGGTAAATTTGCATAAGATATTGGTGAGGCCAAATTTGGAGTATTGTGTCACTTGTCTACATGAAAGATACCAATAAAATTTAAAGAGTGAAGAGAAGATGTTGCTGGTACTTGAGGAACTGACTTGCATGGAGAGGCTAAACAGGTTAGGATTTTATTCCCTGAAGCAGAAAAGAATGAGGGGAGATTTGATTATACAAAATTGTGATGGGTACAGAGAGAGTAAATGCAAGTAGGCTTTTTCCACTGAGGTTAGGTGAGATATAAACCAGAGGGCCTGGGTTAAGGGTGAAAAGAGAAAGGTTTAGAAGGAACATTGGTGGGAATTTCATCCCACAGAGAGTAGGCGTAGGTGCTCTGTGGCTAGTAAGGGATTACTTAAGGTAGCATGAGAATGGAGAAAAAAATGCTCAAGAACCATTGGATTAGGATGTACAAGATTTTACTCCATTATGATTATTAATACAAAACAAGATCTGCAACAAAAATGGTTAACAACCTTTCCTTTTGTAACCAACTTATGGAATTACTTTCTTTTATGCGTAACATTTCATCTAATTTCAGTTAAATTGAGTTAATTAAGGCAGGCTGACATGAACTTGTGAATGGAAAATTATATTTAACCACTTGATAACTTTTTTTTGAAGAGTTGATGGCTAGAGTTGATGAGTACAACGTAATTGATATGGTGTGCATGAACTTTCTGAAGATTTCGATGAGGTCCTCATGAAAGACATCATCAAAGTTGAATCATGTGACTTAAAAGGGAATATGATAGTATGGTTACAAAGTTAGGTAAGTAATAGCAAAGAGGTTTAATGGTCCTTTATCAGGTTGGCTGATAGTTGGGTTTTCCTGAGGGTCGGTATCAGGGCCATTGTTTTTTGTTCTACATTTCACTTCTGAGAGGACAGTGATAGGTTGATACAGGATAAAAGGATGCTGGTCGAATGGGTGGAAACATGGCAGATGAAGTTCGATGGTGATGTATTTGAGGAGAAACATTTTGCTATGAAGACTGAAGAGAAGCATAATAGGCTAATGGTAACGGTTTTCAAAGGGGTACCCAAGCAGAAAGATTTGAATGTTTATGGACACAAGTTATCAGAGGAGGTCAGGCACCTTGAAAAAATGATTAGTAAAACATTAACAACTTGTCAATAGATGCAAAGAGTGTGAAACACTAAAGTTATGAATGGATTTATAAACACTGGCAGCCTTGCTGCAATGCTCTGTTGATTTCTGGTGGCTACATTACAAAAAGGATGCAAAGGCATTAGAAATGGTTCAAAAAAGATTGATGGAAATTTTAACCAGGATAAGGGACTTTAGTTATATGGACAGATTAAAGAGGCTGGGTTAAGACGAAAGCCTGAGAGGAAATTTGACAAAATAATGACTGGTCTGGACAGGGTGCATTGTGGCAGGCCATTCCCATCAGTCTATTGTGCAGGATGCTGGAAGCCTAAAGAACAAAAACTTTGGAGAAATTGCAATTCATGTTCCTTTACATGTGTAAGATTCCATAATCTGTGACAAATGGTCATGCAATTTGAACAAATATTGGTTATTGCAGCAAATTTATATATTTGATTCTTAAACATTCAGATTAGAAGCAAGGACCGATTCAGGAAATTAAGTGGCAATAATTTGCTGACGATTCTCTCTGCAGGAGCTACTGTAATGACAGTGCTGGTGCAGACAGGAAGAGCAGGGAATGGAGACACAGCGCTGCTCCGCAGGGCTCTACTGCCTGGTCCTGATGCCAATGGCTGTGCATAGTCTTTAAATAGCTTGTTAGAGCACCTGATAGTGTTTATTTTTTAAACATTCCATAACCTGCGCTGGACAGCATATCGTGAAGGGCTTCAGACACTGGCGAGAAGTGGACCACTTGCAGGGCACCAAAAATAGGGAATACCCTCCATTGAGAAGGAGAAGCCTGGAAGACCACCCTAAAGGGAAGATGACTGTGGCCGCAGACCAGCGAGGGCTCAGCGGCTGAAGGACTCACACAGGTTGTAGTTTGCTGGCAACTTGCGGTTGAAGAACTTGCACAGGCTGAGGGCTGCTGGTGACTGGCTCATAGGAACCAGGCGTCGGAACCAGGATTCGAGAGGGAAAGAAGGGCTCCCGAAGGGCCTCGGTGTTGAAGCCTTTCTGATCACATTAGATATTTGGATCTGGAACTTGGGCTGCCAATGGATTGAACAGGAGTCTGTACGGCTTCCGAGGCTGCAGGAGTACAGGAGGCAAATCCATGGAGACACAATGTTTCTAAAGGGACTCTCTTTTGCTTCTCTTATTAGCCTTTTTTACACAGCCACTTCAATGTGGGAATATTGTGCCTTTATTGCGCTATGCCCTCTGTGTAAAAGGTACAAACACGGGATGGGGTGGGGGGTCATTTCAGGCCTGGCTTTTTTCCAGTAGCTGAGGCAGTAATAGCTTTGATTCGATGTCTGTGCAAAAGAGGCAATCCGGCTGCTTGGGACTATGATGGGAAAGGATGTGTATGTGTAACATTTTTTAGGATATTTACCAGTAAGCATTTAAAACTTAGACAAAATATGAAAGTAGGACAACAGGAAAAATATTTTAAAATAATAATACTGCTGCCCCACTCTCTCCTGGTGGACCACTACCCTGCTCACTCTCAGGAGGTGGAGGGTGGGGACCAACCACGCACCACCAACCCCCACTCCCAGCTGTTCCCAGGTGACTCTAGTCACCTTGTGCTGTGAGAAAGCTGATCTGTGGGTTTATCCTCAGTTTGAACAGTCTAAAGCCCACTTGCCATTGTCGGCCCCCTCCACATGGTGAAACAGTCATGAAAGCCTCATAATGGTCCGGATCACCCAGCTGCAAAATGTTAGTGTTGCTGTGGGCCGCTCATGGAGAGGGATGAAGGCAATTATAAAGTGTGATTGGATCCAGCACCAACCTGGAAAGGTATCATTACCAGTACATCACTGATTTGACACTAGGTCTGCCAGATTGAGCTGCAATTGTTGAGAAAAAGTAAAAGGCAGAGTCGATCTGGCTGACAGCGGGTAGTTCACTAATGAACACCTGACTGACTGGCAGACATATGGGGGTTTAGCCCATCTTGTATGTCTATGCATGCTCCCATAAATGCAGAAGTCTGAAATGTGCTGTGGATGAAATGCCTGGAGCTGGAGAAGAAATGAGGTGGTGATGAACATAGAAAAGTACAGCACAGTTCAGGCCCTTCAGCCCTCAATCCATATATTCCTTCCTAAAAAAAAGTACTAAACCCCATAACCCTCTATTTTTCTTTCATCCATGTGTCTGTCTGTCTAATAGCCCCCAGTGTTTCACCCTCCACCATCATCCCCTGCAACGCATACCAGACACCCACAACTCTGTTAAAAAAACTTACCCTGATGTCGCCCCCAAATTTCCCTCCCATAACATTATACACAAGTCCTGCCTGGGAAACAGGTACTGGCTGTCACCCTTTTGATGCCTCTCATAATCCTGTAAACTTCTATAAAGTCTCCTTTAAGCCTTTCTATGCTCCAAAGTGAAAAGTCCCAGCTCTGCTAACCTTCCCTCATAAGACTTGTTTCCCAATCCAGACAACATCCTGGTAAATCTCCTCTGCACCCGCTCCATAGCTTCCACATCCTTCCTGTAATGAGGTGAACAGAACTGAACACAATATTCTAAGTGTGATCTCTCCAGAGATTTGTGGAGCTGCAACATGACCTTTCTACTCCTGAATTCAATCCCCTTATTAATAAATCCCAGCACCCCATAAGCCTTCTTAACTATCATATCAGTCTGTTTGGAACATATGGATTTGAACCCCAAGGTCCCTCTGTTCATCTACACTCTTAAGTAACCAACCATTAACACTGTCCTCAGCCTTCTGATTTGCCCTTCCAAAATGCATCACCTCACACTTACCCAGATTAAAATCCATCTGCCACTTTTCCACCAAACTCTGCATCCTGTCGATATCCTCTTGTCCCCTTTGACAATCTACAGCTCCATCCATAACTCCTCCAACCTTTGTGTCATCCACAAACTTACTGACCCACCCTTCTCCCTCTTTATCCAGGTAATTTATAAAAATCACAAAGAGCAGGGGTCCCAGAACAGATCCTGTGGCCCTTCCTCTAGTCATCGACCTTCAGGCAGAAAATGTTCCATCCATGACGACTATCTGCTTTCTTTTTTTTGAAAATTTTATTTTAAATTTTACAAAGGAATACAAAAGAACTATTATATAAAACATACATGAAAAAAACCCTTTTTCCTCTTACCCCCCCACCCTCCCACCCCCTATCCCCCCACCCCTTACTATCCCTCCCTCCCCCAGAGCTTAACATCAGAAAGAAGGTTATTACAAAATGTAGCGTGGGTTGATTACAATGCAAATAAAAATAATAATTACGTAACATTTAGCTTCATACATTTCAAATATGAAGTCCACATATTTTCAAAAAAAGAATAATTATTCCTCAAATTATATGTAATTTTCTCTAAATACAAACATGATTGAATTTCATTATGCCACCTCTGTATACTTAGGTCTACATCACTTTTCCAAGTTACCACTATACATTTTCTAGCTACTGCCAAACTCAAATGAATAAACACAGCCTGAAATTTATCTAAACTTGTTGTTAATGGATCCATAAACAAATCTATTTGAAATAGATCTCGCAAAAATTTAATAATCTTTTCCCAAAAAGGTTTAACTTTTGAGCATTCCCACACAGAATGTATAAAATTAATCAGAATCCCCAAAACCATACCTCTAACTTTTCTGGAGTTAAATATAACTGATGTAAAAAGTTATAATTAACTAAACTATAACATACATTAACTAATTTTGTAACACGATATAGACATAAATCAGACCATACTTAATCATGGATAACGATAGCTAACTCTTGTTCCCATTTATCTCTTACTCTCAACACTCCAGACTTGTTCATTTTTGATTGTAATAGCAAATACATCTCTGAAACAAACCCTTTCTTTCCCTTATCCATAAGCAACATTTCAAACTTCAATTGCCTTGGTAATATCAAGTCTCGACCAAACCCATTAATTAAAAAATCCCGTATTTGATAATAAGCAAATAACGTGTTTCGTGATATCCAAACTTCTCCCTAAGTCTATCAAATGAAAGAAATAAACCTGCGTCAAAACAATCTTCAATTAATACCAATCCTTTTAAGTCCCACTCCTTCAAATAAGGGTTGTACATTGAGAAGGAAATCAATTGATTTTGATAATGTGGAATTTTAATTGAACATATTTCTTTTGAACCTATAGATTAAATCCACTTGTTCCATATTTTAAATAAATGAATTAAGACTGGTACTTTATATGTTTGCAAAAGCAATAAATTCCACTTAAATATAAAATTATGTAATGACTTTTCATGTATCTGATCTATCTCCACATATGCCCACATTGGTGGTTGGTCAATATCAAACAATCTACTAATAAACTTCAATTGTGCTGCCTGATAATAATTTTGAAAATGTGGTAATTGAGGACCTCCCAAATCATATGACCACGTCAACTTTTGCATCAATACTCTTGATAATTTACCTTTCCATAAAAAAAGACATACCGCCTTATTCAATTCTTTAAAAAATTTCCCCGGTACCAAACATGGAATTGATTGAAACAAATACTGAATATGTGGATAGATATTCAATTTAACACAGTTTACTCAGCCAATTAACGTCAATGCTAAATTTTTACATTGATTCAAATCAGATTTAATCCTGTTTAATAAAGGTAAATAATTTAAACTATACAAATTGTTAAATTCCTTATCAATAAATACACCTAAATACTTAATCTTCTCAGACCATTTAAAATTAGTAATTTGCCTACAATCTGAATAATTTTCAGATATTGGTAATATCTCACTTTTCTCCCAATTTACTTTATATCCTGACATTGACCCATAATATTCCAATAATTCTTGTAAAGGTCATAATGAACACTTCAGTTTAGATAAATATATAAATATGCCATCTGCAAATAAGTTAATTTTCTTCTCATGTTGTCCAATTGTAGTACTTTGAATTATCATATTCTGTCTAATCGATTGAGCTAAAGGTTCTATTGCTAATGCAAACAAAGCTGGTGACAATGGACAACCCTGTCTAGTTGATCTAGACAAATTAAATGCTTGAGAAATCTGACCATTTGTTACCACCTGTATGGAAGAATTCTTGTATAATGCCTTAATCCAACCTATAAAAAAATGGCCCAAACTTAAATCTTCTAACACTTTAAATAAAAATTTTGATCTACACGATCAAAAGCTTTCTCAGCATCCAGTCCTAATATAATTGCTTGATTAACTTGCCATCTGGACGCATTGATTATTGTAATTAATTTAGTAATATTTTTAACTGAATATATATTTTTAATAAACCCTGTTTGGTCTCAATGTACTAATTTTGGTAAACAAAAAAGCTAATTTAATAGCCAAAACTTTTGCTACAATCTTATAATCTACATTAGGTAAAGATATAGGCCTATAAGAACCAATTTTCAATGAATCTATCTTTGGTATAACCATTATCAATGCTCTCAGGAATGAAGAGAATGAAGGGAAGAGTAGATCTGGCAGAATATAAAAGTAGAATATTGTTGGACCATTCATTATTGTTGATATCCTGTGAGATTGCTGTAATGGCTGAGAGGAATTACTGTGGGAGGTTTAGTGAAATGTTACTTAGATGTCCTGAATTTTTTATGTTTTTAAAGGACCAGTTAAAACATTTTTGGAGATAAATGAGAGATTAGTGCAGAGTAAATTTACATTGTGGGAAGCTTTGGAATAGGTCAGATTATTAGTTATATGGCTAAAGTGAAAAAGCAATATAATAAGGAACTTCTTAAGTTGGAGAAAGAGAATGAAGAGTTAGAGAAAAAAATTTCAACAGAGTGCAACAGAAGATAATAAGATACAGTTAGCTAATTTAAAACCATTATAATATGAAACAAACATAATTATGAAAAATTGATTTTGAGATCAAAGCAGCAGTATTATGAGTTAGGGGAAAGAGCACATAAAGTACTAGCGTGGTAGTTGAAAATGGAACAAACTTTTAGAATAATTAATGCAGCACATGGAAATTCAGGTATTACATAAACCACAGGAGATAAATGAGGAATTTTGTATTTTCTATCAGGGATCATATACATCTGAGGATAAGGTGGATGTTGAACAGATTGATACTTTTTTGTTTAGTTTGAATTTGGCTGTGTTGGAAGAGCAAGATGTAAGATTGTTAGATAATTCATTCACAGAGTTTGAATTGAAAAAGGCATTACAAGCAATACCAACGGGTAAATCACCTGACGAAGATGGATTTATGGTGTAATTTTATAAGGAATTTCATGATTTGCTGTTTCCAGTATACATGGATGTTTTGAGGCAGGCCATGTATACTGGACTCTTTCCTGACTCTCTGGTTTCTACCTGCAAGCCAATATTTTATCCACACGGCAAAGGTTCCTCATGACTTTCTGAAGGAGTCTCTCATGGGGACCTTGTCAAATGCCTTGCTAAAGTCCATGTAGACCACATCTACTGCCCTATCTTCATCAATTTATTTTTGTTACCTCCTCAAAATCTCAATTAGACTGTGAGCCACAACCTTCCCTTCATAAAGCTATCCTGACTATCCTTGAGTAGACTGGACTTCACCAAATGCTCCTTAAGAATCCTCTCCATTAGTTTGAACACTGAAATAGTGATGCATCCTCTACTAGACTCACCATTTTGTTAGTTGTGTGAAGCACTGATGTGTTGCTGGGATGAGAATGAGAGATAATTTAATTCATAAGTGCATAATTCATGGTTTTGACAGGACAGATGTGGGATGGCTGTTGATCTTTCAAAATAGGGCTTGATCATTCATGAATAAGATAAAAAAGTATGTATCAAAGGGTACTGAATCTGGAACACTACCGAAGGAGAGTGTGAATGCTCAGTTACTGAATGTATTCAAGACAATCACAGATCTTCAGATATTAAGGGAGTGGAGATAAGTGGTAGGGAGTGGGATTGTGATGACCATCCACCACAATAATCCCATTGCCTCACTCTTAGTTGTCCTCACATGTATCTAGTCACCTTGTGCTGTGAGCAAGCTGGTCTGTGGGTTTGTCCTCTGTTTGTGTGGTGGTACCAGCCTATTGCAGGGGGCAACCTCTGTACCTGCAGGAGTGTAAGGGAGACGGGACAACACCTGGCCGGCTATCAATCAGTCGACCTGAATGGATCAAGCCCCACTCGGTCGCATGTCAATCACCCTCTGGGATATAAGCCTGTGCCGGCCTCCAAAGTCTCACTCAGAGTTACTGCAGCAACAGCCAGCCTGGCACTGTGGAAGTCTTTGTTGATTAAAGCCTGTTGTACAGTCTTTACCTTGTGCATGTCTGGTTCTGTCTAACAGCGCACCACAATTTAATCAACAAAATATTTTTTTTCCCACGGCTGCTATGGAAAAACTCCTGAGCACAGCAAGCCTCGAAGTTGACCCATGCCACCTGAAAGCCCAGACATGCTTCGAGACCTGGAGGCATGTGGTTGAAGCAATCATCGAGGCGCACGCAGATGGCATCCTGGACTCAGAACGGAGAAGCTTGTTCTACTCCGATCAAAGCTGGGTCTCCACACTTTCCAGGCAACCAAAGGGTGCTCCAAGTACAAAGAAGCAATGGACACTCTTGAGACCTTGTACAAGCACCCCATGAATGCTGTTTTTGGAAGGTACCTCCTCAATATCCGAGCCCAGCAACCTGGGGAGATGGCTGAGTCTTACCTGGGGCACCTGTGAGAGTTGGCCCATTTTTTGTCTGGCTGAACCTGGGGTAGGTGCAGAGGAGGTCAAAAGGCTGATCCAGGATGCCTTTGTCTGAGGGCTATGCTCGAGGGCCATCCACCAGAAGCTGCTGGAAGATAGCATCTACGCCCTGGCCAAGACTGTGGAAGTGGTCCGAACCCTGGAAGCTGCAGCCCTGCACATTGAAGCCTTCAATTCCAGGTTCCCCCAGGCTCCCTCATGGCCATGCTAGACCAAGCTGGGGAAGAGAACATTGTTGTGGTGGGTGCCCGGCGCCCCTGTAAGTACTGTGTGTCCTGGTGTGGGTCAGACCGACAATCTCGCCAAAACTGCCTGGCTTGGAATTGGTACTGTTCCCGATGTGGCAAGAAAGCCCACTTTGCTAAAGTGGGCTCAAAGCCAGCCGGCAGCTCAGCGACCCTCTATGACCTCCCCACTTCTTCCGTGGATTCCTCCATGTGCGCCTGCCAGTCGACGTCATTATCCCCGCTACTACTTCTGCCTTCCCTGACCCCGACGGTGCAACATCCGGCTCCACCAGCGACAATTGCCTCATATCCCCCGTGCAACCGGACCAGTCCCCGCTCTTGCCAGTGCTGCTTGCCGAAAACTTAAATGATGTCACTTGCGGCTTACGGCATGATGTCACTTCTGGCTGATAGAGTGACATCAATTCCACTGGCCACGATGTTGTCACTTTCCCTGGCGTGACAAACATGGCTGGGGAAGGAGCTCAGCGACGCCGTGGGTCCCCACGAGGTGCCGCCATCTCGGGCCGGGCAGAGGCCAAGACGGAGGTCATCCTCTGACGACGACGATGACGTGGTCAACGTGGGCGATGACCAGGCTGTTCTACCAATGCTACCCACGCCTCCAGATGCCATAAATCACCTCACCCAACCAGAGAGCGACAACTCCGACCCCGAGATGGTCCTGGCTGCCACCACTCTGACCAGCAACATCCCGCACGACCTTGGGTGCTCTATGATGGACATGCAAGTCAACGGGCAGGTAACAAAGTTCCTGTTTGACAGTGGCAGATCTGTCAGAGAGTTTCATTCACCTGAGCATGGCCCACTCTTTAAAACTAAAAGTCCACCCCACCACCTTCTCGATCTCCCTCACCGCCAAGGACAAGACTGTTGGTACCCTCGTGCGCTTTTCGGCCAATATAACCATGGGAGAGAAGAAATACACGGGGTTTATGCTCCTGGTCATACCCAAACTCTGCGCCCCATTCCTCCTGGGCCTGGATTTCTAGTGCCACCTGCAGAGCATCACCCTTACCTTCAGGGAGCTCCAACTCCACTCATGCTACACAGCATGCTGACCTACTAGCCCCGGCCAACCTGCAGCCTCTCCACACTACGCATCACCCCCCGACGCTCTTCCCACACCTTACACCAGGCTGCAAGCCAATTGCCACCAGAAGTATGCACTATTGCACCACAGACAGAGACTTTATCAAGGCAGAGGTCTGGCGACTCCTGGCAGAAGGCGTCATAGAGCCAAGTAACTGCCCTTGGAGAGCCCAAGTCCTGGTGGTCAAAGGGGGAAGTAAGCTGAGGATGGTTGTGGATTACAGCCAGACTATAAACCGGTACACCCAACTGAACACTTACACCCTGCTGAGTATAGCCAACATCGTCAATGATATAGCCCAATACCAGGTTTTCTCCATGATTGACCTGAAGTCGGCTTATCTCAAATTCCCATCCACCTGAGGGACAAGCCCTACACAGCCTTTGAGGTGGATGGGCACCTGTACCACTTCAGCCAAGTTCCCTTTGGGGTCACGAACAGGGCCTCCGTCTTCCAGTGGGAGATGGATCGTATGGTAGATGTAGGCTACATTCCCATATCTGGATAACGTCACTATCGGCGGCTGTGACCAACAGGACCGCGATGCCAACCTGGAGAAATTCCTCCAGAAGGCCTGGGAGCTGAACCTCACTTACAACAAGGAGAAGTGCGTGTTCAGCACCACCCGCCTCACCATCCTGGGGTACATTGTGGTCCATGGGGTCATCGGCTCAGATCCAGAATGGATGAGTCCATTAATAGAGCTACCTCTTCCCCCCCCCCCCCCCCCACACTAAAGGCCCTCCACAGGTGCCTTAGCTTATTCTCCTATTACTTGCAGTGGGTCCCCGCTTCTCGGACAAGGACCACCCACTGGCCCAAGATGCAACTTTTCCCCTCCCACCCAAGGCGCAGGCAGCCTTCATGCGCATTAGGTAGGACATTGCAGATGCCACGATGCAGGCCGTGGATGAGGACTCCCCTTTCCAGGTGGAGAGCGATTCATCTGAGGTAGCCCTCGCCGCTACTCTCAACCAAGAGGGGGGATGCCCCGTTGCCTTCTTCTCTAGGACCCTCCGCAGCTCCGAGCTAGGGCATTCTGCCATTGATTGAAATAGAGGCCCAGGCGATTGTGGAAGCAGTCCTCCACTGGCGCCACTACCTGTCCGGCAGGAGATTCACCCTCCTCACTGACCAGCGGGCCGTGGTGTTCATGTTTAACACCGCCCACAAGAGCAAGATCTTGTCACTGGAGAGTTGAGCTGGTAACCTACAGCTACGACATCCAGTACTGCCCGGGAAAGTTTAACGGCTCCCCTGATGCCCTCTCTTGGACCTGTGCATCTATACACGATGACAGGCTGCAGGCATTGCACGAGTCCCCCTGCCATCCGGGTGTCACCAGGTTGTATCATTTCATTAAGTCCTGGAACCTGCCATATATCATCAGGAATGTCAGGGACATGATCGAGGCCTGCCGGGTCTGTGCGGAGTGTAAACCCCGCTTCTTCCGCCCGTCCCAGACCCATGTTGTAAAGGCCACTCGACCCTTCGAGTGCCTCGACATGGATTTTAAAGGGCCCCTTTCCACGAACCAAAACGTCTACTTCCTCATGATAATGGACGAGTATTCCCACTTCCCTTTCGCTATCCCTTGCCTGGACACCTCCATGTCCACTGTCCTCAGGGCCCTGGAGCAGATCTTCACCATGTTTGGCTACCCCGCTTTCATCCACAGCCACTGTCATCAGGGCCCTGGAGCAGATCTTCACCATGTTTGGCTACCCCACTTTCATCCACAGCGACTGGGGGTCTAGTTTCATGAGTGATGAGCTGTGCCAGTGCCTGATGGAAAGGGGCATCACGACTAGTCGCACGACTAGTTATAACCCGAGAGACAATGGGCAAGTGGAATGTGACAATGGGATGGTCTGGAAGGCAGTCTTCCTGGCCCTCAAGTCAAAAGGGCTGTGAATACTGGCCGGATGCCCTGCCCGAGGCATTCAATGCCATTAGGATGCTTCTGTGTACGGCTACCAACGAGACCCCTTATGAATGCCTGTTCTCATTCCCCAGGAAGTCAGCGACTGGAATGTCCCTCCCAGCATGGCTCGCATCTCCGTGACCGGTGCTTCTGCGTAAGCATGTATGGAAACACAAGGCCGAACCCCTGGTCGAGCAAGTTTTCCTCCAACACGCAAACCACAACTACGCCAACATTAGGTTCGGCAGTGGCAGGGAGGACTCCGTCTCAACCAGGGACCTGACACCAGCAGGAGCACCCTCCATTCCACAGATTCCTTCAGCCCAGGATGATGCCGACCGGGCATACATCCCTGTCCCCAGGCAGCTATAGGGTGCACAGGACCTCCTTGACCACCAGGGGCCCACTTCAGCCATGAGGGATGAACCTGCCCCGCCCCACTCATCCAATACGACTTTCACACGTTGACCCTGGCCCCCTCGGCCAACCCTCTGCGTGGCACCACACCAGTCACTCAGACCCCTGCCGCAAGCCCCCCCACTTCCCCTCCATCCAGTGACCAGGAGTCAATCCTACGACGGTCACAGAGACTCCTGCGGCTGCCGGATCATCTCAATCTGTAAATATTGTATTTTTGTATAGTGGGTATGATTCTTTGTTACTGCTCCCCCCACCCCCCTGGGACAATTTTAAAGAAGGGGTGAATATGGTGGTACACCACTGGCCTGCTGCAGGGGGCAACCTCTGTACCTGCAGGAGTGTAAGTGGGGGGGGGGCCAGGACAACATTTGGCCGGCTGTCAATCAGTCGGCTGAATGGATCAAGCCCCACCCGGTCGGGTGTCAATAACCCTCTGGGATATAAGCATGTGCCAGCCTCTGAAGTTTCACTTAGAGTTACTGCAGCAAAAGCCAGTCTGGCTCTGTGGAAGTCTTTGTTGATTAAAGTCTGTTGTACAGTCTGGTTGTGTGTGTCTGGTTCTGTCTAATAGCGCATCACAGTCTGAAGCCCACTGCCCCACTCTCCCAACTGCCCCAATGATAGTTCGCAGTGATAAGTAGGCATTACTTAAGGTGATATATGAGTGGAAAGAAAAAGATGGAAAACCACTGTTTTAATTGTTCTTAATTGACTCATTATGTGCACGGTTTCATTACTCCAAAGGAAATGGGCCAATGACAATTTTTCTTAAGCAAAATATTTCAGTAACACTTGGATTCTCAACTGTTTAAAAATCCCTATTGTTAGGGGTGTGGGCAATGCTAATGGAAACTCTTTGCCTTATAGCAGGAAAAAGTTGGTATATCATGTACATTACATTTTTGCATTATTATGTGACAATAAAAGGAATCTTGAATCTTGTTGATTACTTTTGACAAGATAGCCACTAAATGGGATAAGCAATGATGAACAATTAGTTTGCAACTGAAAGTACTGTGAATGTTTACTTTTCCAATCTGCACTCTCCTTGAACTTACCTGAAGGAATGGCCCAATATTTTAATTTTAAATTTAGGCATACAGTTTGGTAACAGTCCTTTTGTTTTTTTTTGCTCAGGAATGATGCTTATGGAGATACAAACACACTTCTACAAAGAATGAAAATCAAGATGGCTTAATCTTTACAATTATAGCATCATTTATTCTGGCCAGACATAAATTATGTTCTATTCCACAGAACTTACATACATGTTCTTGATACTTCAATTTGCTTCATCTAGGCCTTGTTCAGAATCTGCTAGGAATGAATCTGAAAACAGACCTTGAGTTGCCAGAATTCAGTAAATCCAGTAAATCTGGTTGTAAGGGGCCAGCTCCCATTAACTTATTGGAACCTACATCTTAACTCAAGTAAAACCCAGAATGAAAGGTCACTTTCAGCTTTCCAGCTTATTCTTCTGTGTAAAAAAAATAGAAGGTATAAGGAAGCATGCATGCAAGTACTGTGAAATGTTACCCTAATTTATGACCGATCAACAAAAATGATACTTTGCAAAGATAAAGTCATCTTCATTTGTCATGCCTTCCAAAAATGTAAGTTATAGGCATTATTCACCAAGTATAAAATTTATGTATCTTTGTATTTGAAAATGGATGACAAGAGTTTGTTCTGAACAAGTCTGTGTATAACATTAGTGCCAGTCAGTGCTACCCCAGCTGACAGATTTATAGTCTACATTCAAGCGGCTTATGTATGATGAAAATGGCAGGTGTGGTCAGTAACAAATGGATAACTTCATACATGACAGCCACGAACCAGACAACTGTCAGGGGTAGCGTGGTTCTTGTAATGGACACCGCAGATAGTCTCGGCACTAGGAAAAGGCAATGCATTTGCTAACTTTTGTTGAAATAAACATCTACTGGGAACAGACTGGTGAAGCATTCTCAGTTTTTTTTTTCACATGTGGCATTACTGTTGAACCACCAGTAATCAAAGATTTTATTATAAATATAATCAAATTTTATATTTATATTCTTTGGATTTCAAGGCACATGGCATGGAATAAGAATCCTTGCTATAATTGCTTTGATGGCTTTGCATGTCAACATTGGACCAGGGAATAAAAAAAGTTATTGATACGTACTGAAGTTAGGTAACTTCATCAAGTTGAAAACACATTAGTTCGTGTTTGGAATAGCAGTCACATCTAAAATCTTGACTGTATTCAGCTAGCACTGACTCCCCCCCCCCCCCACCCCCCCCCAGCTCACAACTATTTACTGGGCAGGATGTCAATCCATGAGATTTGTTACAGAACCATTTGTTGGTGTCAGTTGGGAAAACAATGAGGTCCAAATGGCACATCAGGTAAATATAAAAAGGAATGAGAGTAAATTTTTGCAATGAGGGGTAATTTGCTGTTTTTTTCTATCACTATAATTTTTATATGTCCTTCCAGTATTAAACATTGCATATGGGCAACAGCACTCTGAGATGTTGCACTAAAGAAATAGATTTTTCTGAGTTCATTCGAGAAACTCTCCCTTTCTGAACAGTGTACTCATGAGAACCCTTCCCATTACAAAAAGTGGATGTCCTGCAAATTGTCCTACTGGGATATTATAGCAGGGCCTCTGTACTTTACTTCCACATCGGAAATAGTCCAGGAAATTGTCCTTCTGGTATCGTATAGCAGGGCCTCTGTACTTTACTTCTCCATCGGAAATTGTCCTTCTGGTATAGTATAGCAGGGCCTCTGTATTTTACTTCTACATTACATTATGTTCCTCACTTTTGCATGAAGCATTATTGTAAATGTCCTAAAACATCTATATCAAGGATCTGAAAACTCCTGCCAGATAAATTTCAATTGTAATCTTCTTGCTACTCAAATCTAATCTGAGTATTTAATATCCCACACACCAATGAACCAACTGGACACTGAGTGAGTTACAGTTTTGTACCAATCTCTGAGGAAATGCTAGCAGTTTAGTACTGTACAGGGACTTTCAGTACATCAATAAGGTCCAGTTCCTGAGCGGAAATGAGTGAAAGAGGAGGAAGTAGAGAGAAGAGGTGTGAGGTACAGGAGGAAGTATCCTAACAATGCATTTACAAATGCTGCGCTGGGTGGGTCACGTCTCCAGAATGGAGGACCATCGCCTTCCCAAGATCGTGTTATATGGCGAGCTCTCCACTGGCCACCGTGACAGAGGTGCACCAAAGAAAAGGTACAAGGACTGCCTAAAGAAATCTCTTGGTGCCTGCCACATTGACCACCGCCAGTGGGCTGATATCGCCTCAAACCGTGCATCTTGGCGCCTCACAGTTTGGCGGGCAGCAACCTCCTTTGAAGAAGACCGCAGAGCCCACCTCACTGACAAAAGGCAAAGGAGGAAAAACCCAACACCCAACCCCAACCAACCAATTTTCTCCTGCAACCGCTGCAACCGTGTCTGCCTGTCCCGCATCGGACTTGTCAGCCACAAACGAGCCTGCAGCTGACGTGGACATTTACCCCCTCCATAAATCTTCGTCCGCGAAGCCAAGCCAAAGAAGAAAAGAAGAAGAATCACTTGAATTGTTGCTTTTGAAATCTTTAATTTCCTTGATTGAAGTGCAATATCTCATCAGGTTTAGTGAGACAGCATTTCCCTCAGAAGCACTTGATGACACTGGACAGCAAATATTTTGTTTCCTGTTAACTTTTGGGTGTATTTTATGGATTTTGGGCTGCTGATCTTCAAAATCACCTTAAAACTTTCTTATCGCATTACTGTTTTTTTTAAGATATAATCTATTTTTGTAATGTCCTGTGATATTTTAACTCTACTTCAAGCATGAAGTGGAATATGTCATTGAAAATTCATTTTCTGCATTCACACTGGGACTTCTTCCCTGCTGACCTCAGTGCAGTCAGTGACGAAAATGGTGAAAGGTTTCATCAGGGTATTGTAACCATGGAAAAGCAGATTCAAGGCAATTAGAATCTATCAATGCCAGCCAACTATTGTTGAACACTGACATGAGAGGCATCAGATGCTCAGTACAAACGGAAATCAACAGCAAACATTTTTAGATCAGTTGAACTAATGCAACGTGTCAGCACCATTATGTGATTAAGTATACTAAAATCAATAAAAGTTAATTTAATATTTCTTCAACTTCCTAGGTGATACAGCAAATCTGAAATTATTTTTGTGTTCACCCTGTAGTTGTCTGTCATCATCCCCAATTTGTTTTCAGGAAGCAAACCTTTTGGAAAAAAAAATGTTATCTAATATTATCTGTTATGCTAGCTGGAGATTTGTTATATAATTACTTGATGATAATGCAAAGATAAACTTTAAAAGATATTATTCAACATCCCCTGTGGCTGGTGGATGTAAAAAAAAAAAGGAAAAATACACTGCACGATGTTAAGGCTGTTGAACTGTGAGTGTTGTTAAAGTATGAAAATGTTATTATGAGGATACGAGAAGATTAACTAGGTGAGTTTTAGGAGTATGTATTACTTGCCTCACTTACAATTTGATTGTTTTTCCTTTGAAGCTATGGGGTTTTAGAGTTCACTGAAATTCACCAAATCAGCTTTTAGTGTTTGCATCAGCTTGTCAAGGTGTATATCAAGATGCACACATTTGGTGTTTTAGATTCTTCTGAACAGCTCAGTTGAATCATGGGGTGAATGTATGATGGGATTGCAGCACATTTTTGCTGGAAATTTGGCTACAGCAAGTAAGAATTTTGTAGCATCTGTAAGTTGTATTCATGTATATGACAATAAACTGTGACAATTATTTTGAAGTAATGCAGCAGGTTGGAAGAAATCATCCACTTTACTTTATAAAACATACACAATTTGATGGAAGATTTGCTGTCTCAGCCAAGCATGGAGACCAGGTTAAACTGAAGATAATAACTCCCTACCTCCAATGGTATAATGCAACGTTGCACTTAACACCTGAATCAGCATCTGGATGAAAAGGTGACAGACTTTGTGTGGACATGAGATGAACATACATATGAATGTGACAATGAGTTTCATGGAGAAGTTGAATGAAGTGTATAAACTGTGGAACCCAGGAAGTGTGTACTCATTGAGAAGAAACTGAATTTCACACATGTATCTTGCATCAATGAGAGAATGGAGATTGCAGAATGCAAGCACAAGATTTGCACCATTCTCTGCTAATGTTGGGGGCATCTTCTTCTAAATTAATGACAAACTGATATGAAATGCAGTTTTTCACTGAGTATTTTGGAAATTGTCTCAGAGCATTTACATCGTGAAAGTCAATACTTCTGTCAGAGAGAAAAAAAATAAACTTCCATCTTTCAACACTCAATCTGAATTTTTAAATTCATCGGAAGAGAGAAGAACAACTTTAAGGAGATATGTTACAAGCTAAAATGGCTGTTTGCTGTCATCGTGGAATTAAGAGGCTTGTTACAAGTTTTCTCCAAATTAAAGCAAGATCATGGACAGGCTCAAGCAAAGTCAGAATTAATTAAGTAATTCTGAATTTACAGATTTATTAACTGGAAGTTGAAGTGTCATGAAACAGAGCAATAGTTCTTTCAAGATCTATTTGTTGTTCAGAGTGAGCCATCTCTTTATAGGAAAGCTGAGATAAAACCTCATTGTTGCATTTCTGAGACGATAAAATAGTTTGGGACATCTTAACTACTTAAAAATCAACTTTAAAAAATAAAATTCATTATCTTACATCCATGAAATGTCAAAGTTTAAATCAGATTTTCATGGGAGAATTAAGAAAGAAAACAATTGCCATGATGAATGAAACAGAGAAGCAGATGGAAAGCACGATGCACATTAATATAAACATCTAAATAAAAGACCTGACAGCCTAGCTCACGTGGACACATATATGCACAAGTACATTCATACTTTCAGATTCTGCCAGAGTCACTTTCTGAGTTTTTCATTTAATGGGGATTCTGAAACCACTTGTAACATATCCATCTCAAGTATTAAACTGCCTTCATTAATTGTGCTACTGGAGGAGGTATTTAAAAAAAAATGAATGTTCATATGAAATAAAACCAATGAAAATGATTCTCTATTTCCTCAATAATTTAATTGGCTTCCACATTGGGCATATTCTAAATTTTTATGTTAACCAACATGAAAATGCTTTTGTGGATAGAATCAACATTGTTTCCAATCAATAACTTGGTGATTGCCAACAGAATTTTAAGAACCCCTGAGCAGACTGTAATGATTTTCACTTGTAAAAAAAAACAATTTTTAGCCATTCCATGGCAGGATGTGCTCCAAATTCGGAACTTCATATCGCTGACTAGAGATCATATTCTGATGCAAGAACATTAATACATGTACAGATGTGGACATGTGCACATGTATGAAGTCGTACACTTGCAAATATATATGCTCACACACAAGGAACACACAACACAGCAAAGCAAATGATTGCTGATTATAACAAATCTTGTGATACAAATGGTGAGGTCAACTTGAAAAGAAGATGCAAAACTGATGGAAAGATTGATCAAGACGTGTATATCTTGAAATATTCCATCAGAAAGAATTGTTCTGTTACACAATCAAACGTCTAACTTCCTGATCCATAAAGCCTTGTCTCTCTCTAATTTTATTCCCAGTTCCCAAAGTACTATTCTATCTCTCGGATGAGACCCCTAGCTTGCTTGTTTTCATTCCCAACGCCTTTGCAGTATAACATTACAAACGAGTCCCACTTCTGAGGGATTACATTTCCCAGTTTCTTTCAACATTGCCACGGAATATCCTGACTTTGATTTTTCATTCCTTGCTAATTAATTTTCTTTTTCTCCAAAATCCTTAAACTTGTTGGTACTTTCCAGATGTGTGTCCAGCTTATCTGTTGGTTCATGCTGAAATTCCAGGAATTACATTAAAATTCCAGGAATTACATTAAAATTCCAGGTTTCTGCTCTGTTTACAGTACCAACATCACAAATATCTCTCTCTCTCTCTCTCTCTCCCCCTCTCTTTCACACAAACAAACACTGAGTGCTCAGGCATACATATATACTGTTATCCACTGGTACCCCTTTATTCCTTATTAGCATCTCCTGATACTGCTCATCCTCAAGTTTTCCACCTGAATCTCCTTTTCCTCAGTACATCCATGCTCTAACCTACTCCATGACACTTCTTGCCACCATCCCTTAGTTTGCCTCTCACCTTAACTCATTCATGTTGGACTGTACCACTTATCATCAGAATCTGGAATATGTTTCTTCATTAATCACATTAATTCTGTGTCCTCTTGTTCTTGACACTTCTGTCAATGGAAACTGTCTATTATCTACTCTCTGTACATTTTATGATTTTTAAACACCACCATCAGATCTCTTATCAACCTTCTCTGTTCCAAAGCAGTTTTTCTATTTATGTAAAGGCATCATATCTGGAATAATTCTATCAAAATATTCCCAGCACCCTCACTGGGCCCAGAATTGGCTACAAAATTCCACTGTGTCCAAATCAACGTTTTATTTAGGTTCATCATGACTTGCTCTTTTATTCTTTGCCTCTATTTATAAAGACCAGGGTTCCATTTGCATTTTTTATCCCTGTTTCAAGATACCTTGCCATGGTTGATAGTTTATGCACATGCACATCTTCTTTGCTTTTTAAATATGCCTATTTTAGAGTTGAGCCCTCTATTTAAAATATCATCTTTGCTTATCCTTCCTTTGAAAATGTATAATGCACAACATTTGCAGCATAACATTTTACTTGCAATGTGGCCACTGATTCTACTTCACAGCTCTATGCTTTATGTCACTTCCTGATTTGGAAATTGTATCATGTACTTAAAGCCTCAATCACAAATATAAATGATCCTGGTACCAGCCCCTGTTGAACACATTGTGCACCATTTGCTTGTTGTTAAGCATCTGTTCATTTTACCTTGTTTCATGTCACTTTGGCAAGTCACTTCCAACACTGCCACTGCTCCTGTCAAGAGTTTCAATCTTGATGATGCCTCAAATATCCTTTGAAAGTTCACATTCAGATTTCTGATTTATTGTCAGAGTACGTACATGAGATGACAGACACCCCGAGATCCTTTTTGTTGCGGGCGAGGCAGAATGATCCCTTATTGGTAGTGCAAGAACAAACCTGTAATCAACGTGGACATGTAAACAAACTGTGCAATACAGTACAGATATTTTAAAAAATCAATAAAGTGCAAAAATAAGAGTCCTTAAATGAGTCCCTGATTGAGATTGTTGTTGAGGAGTCTGCATTCACAACATCCACTGTCTTTCTCTCATCAAAAACACTACCAAATTAGTTGAAAATATTTTCTCTTCAATAAATGCATGTTGATTGACATTAATGATTGCTAATTTTGTTCACATGTTTTGCATTGGTGCCAGCACTGCTTTCCTCCTGCATTTCTTTGTACTTCTTCTTAGGCAGTTTCTTGGCATCGAGGTCAAGGCTAGATTCCAGATTTTTTTTTTCATTTCTGAGCTTGCAAGTGAAACTAATGAGGATTTGGAGGCTCTGTCACATATTGGGCAGGAGGTGTTTGACAGGACATTTGGGGGTGCAGATTGGGAAGTAATGTGCTCCTGTTATTTATATTGGGCTTCTTTTTCACTGCTGTTATAGACCATGGACTGACCTTTAGGACTGTGGACCGTCATCATAAAGGATGGATTTCTGTTAAGAACTGTACAACTTGTGGTACGGCTGAGAGATGCCTCACTAATCACTGGGAACTTTCAAGAACAAAGGGAGAATCCAGCTGTGAAACAGAGAGCGGCATTTGGAGCGGCAGAACAGTAGTTGGAATGGCAGTTGGAGCGGCAGAGGGCAGCTGGAGAGCTTTGTGAAATGTGCATGCCTCATAAGTGAGAATTCATAAGTTTACTGCAACACAATATCAGTCATTTCTCTCTCCAACGTTCAATACAATGTCCTTTGTTATCAGTTTAAAAACTAAACTTGGACATTGAACTTTGAGATTTATTTCTGTGGATGGTGTTGTTTGGACTGACTTACTTGACTGATTGACCAGGGGTTATTTTTGGGGATTTTTTTCCTGTTTTGAATATTGGGCACACACTGTAATGGTCTGGGTTTTACATGTAAGCACTGATTATAAATATATGATATCTGTATATTTGCTATAGATACTTATAGTGGGGTTAACTGTGTTAAGACATTATATTGTTGATAGTCATTAATAATATTGAGTTAAAATTGAACCCTTTTGAATTGTGTCTTCTGTTGTTGCTGGTTTGAGGTGTAACAAATTAGGGGATCATCCAGGACTCAAACAAAATTGGGAGCTTAGAGGTCAATTGATTAGTGATCAATTATCTGAGTCCAAATCAATCTGAGTCTGAATCAAGCTGGAGCTTGGTGAATTTTGGAATTCCAGTCTGGTCTTGGAAATTCCTTTGGTAAAAGTAACTAAAAGCTAGTATGTGTGTGAAATCAAGAACAACAAAGCAGCAGATATGGATATAGAGGGAGTATTAGGATTAGCCTTGCTTGACAATTTGAAAAAAAGGCTATCAAGCACGAGTTGGTGACTATTGCTTCAGTAGAACTGTGAATGAAAAAGGTGAAAATTAGGATGAAAATTGCAAAATACTACATAGAAACAGGAATGTTTGAAGAAGAAGTGTTAGAGCAGTTTCCCAAAAGTAAAACATCTGAGGAAATACAGTTGGAATTAAAGAGATTAGAACTGGAGGCAGCCAAGAGACAAAAAGATTGGAAGTGGAAGTGAGGATATTAGAAGTAGAGGCAGAGGAGAAAATTAGGTTACATGAACTGGAAAAGAGTAGAGAGGAAAATAGCAGGAGAAAAGAAGAGCCCTGAGATCAAATTCTTTGTCATGGAGAGGGGTTTATAGCCAGTAGAGAAGTTAGGTTAGTTCCTCCATTTGAGGAAGCTGAGAGAAATAAATATTTTCAGCAAGTGGCTGTGATTTTAAATTGGCCACAAAACCAATGGTCTCTTATGTTACAGAGGGTAATTAAAGGGAAAGCACAGACTTGTTGAATCCCATTGTGGTCAAAGGGGACTTGTTAAATCTCACCATGGCAAAAGGGGACTTGTTGAATCCATTTGTGGTCAAAGAGGACTTGTTGAATCACATTGTAGTCAAAGGGACTTGTAGAATCCCACAGTGGCAAAAGGGGACTTGTTGAACCCCATCATGGTTCAAGGGAGACTTGTTGAATCCCATTGTAGAAATGGAAAATTCACTTCTGAAGGGACTTGTTGAACCCCACTATGGCTAAAAGAAAAGGACTGTGTTGGCCCATTGCCCAAAACTAAAGCTGGGAATTGTATTTGTTGACAATTATCTGTGCAGCTATAAGGTTTCCAGAGGCCATTCCTCTGAGAAACATTAAAGCAAAGGCAATTTGTGAAAAGTTTGTTAAATATTTTCACTTTGGTTGGCATGTCTAGAAAATTTCAGTCAAATCAAGGGAGTAAATTTTCTGTCAGGCTTATTACAACAAGTGATTTATGAATTGAGAATTAAGCAGATTGTATCTACTACATACCATCCAGAGAGTCAAGGGGCTTGGAGAGGTTCCATTCAACCCTGACAAACATGATGAAAACTTATGGTTTGGAGAAGGAGCAGGATTGAGATGAAGGAGTTAATTTGCTTTTATTTGCAGTGAGGAAATCTGTTCAAGAATCATTTGGTTTTAGTCCATTCGAGTTGTTTTTTTTTGGATATGAGGTGAGAGGTCCTTTAACATTATTAAAGAAAGAGTGGGTTAATAATGATTAAATTTGTTGGATTATGTCTTTAAATTTAAGAATCACTTGCATAAAGTTTGTGAAATGGCAAAGGAGAATTTAAAGGCCTCTCATCAGAAGATGAAGGTTTTGCTATGATCGCAAGGAAAGATGAGAAATGTTAAAACTGGTAACAATGTGGGTTCTGTTTCTGACATGTTCAAATCCTCTAAGGTCTAGGTTTTCAGGACCCTGTGAGGTTAAGTCTAAAATGAATGAGGTCACTTATGTTATTGAAGCACCAACGAGAAACTCAGGTCTGTCATGTAAATATGATGAAGCCATATTTTGAGCAGGTGTCTCACAGTGAGACTAAACTTTCACTAAAGGTGATGATTAACAACCAAGATAATGAGGAGACAAGTAAAACGTGTTTCAGAGAAGGTCATGGGTCACAAAAATCTGATAAGCCCGAGGATGGAAAATTCCATGGTTATGCAGAATGTGGAAACAAAGTTAGTTCATCTCTAAACTTCAGAAGGAAAGAAATGAGACAGTTACTTTTAAAATTTGAGAATTTATTTCCTGATGTACCTCATAGAATTTCCATAGCTTATCATGATGTTGATGTAGGTGATGCTAAGCCTATTAAACAGCATCCCTACTGGATAAACATGGAAAAGTGCAGACGAGTAGATCAGAAAATTGACTACATGTTGAAGAATGGCATCATTAGAAAGTCTACTTCAAATTGGGGGTCACCTTGTGTTTTAGTGCTGAAGCCAGTTGGAACTGTTAGATATTGCACTGACTATAGAAAGGTAAATGCTGTGACAAAGACATGTTTATCCTATTCCTAGAGTGGGTGACCATATAGACAAGGTGGGGAAGGCAAAATTTCTTACTAAAATTGACTTGTTGAAAGGTCACTGGTGTGCTCATTTAACAGATCGGGGTAAAGAGATTTCTGCATTTGTAACACCTTCTGGGCTGTCTAAGTACGTTGGCATGTCCTTTGGAATGAAGATGCTTGGGGACATACAAAGAATGATTAATTCTATAATTCAGGGGTTGAAGCCAACAGGTGCTTCCATTGACGATTTAGTTATAAGTAGTGACACATGGGAAGAGCATGTCCTTGATTCAGAGGTATTGTTTAATTGACTTTCAAAAGCAAATCTCACAGTTAATTTAGTAAGACTGAGTTTGGTCATGCGACTGTTACTTATTTGGATTATGTCATAGGACAGGGGCAATTGGCGCCAGATGAGGCAAAGGTTTTGACTGTCTCTGAGTTCCCTGTTCCAATTAGTAAGAAAACTCTTTAAAAGTTCCTGGGTATGAATGGTTACTATTGCAAGTTTTGTAAAAAATTTGCAGCTATTACCCACCCTCTAACAAAACTGCTTAAGAAATAACCATTTGACTAGTTGAAATGTTGCCAGGATGCATTTGTAAAGTTGAAGGCCATTTAATGCAACAAATCTTTGCTTAAGTCACCTGACTTAAATTAACCATTTTCTTTATTTGTGGATGCCAGTGATGAAGCTGTGGGCGTGGTGCTGTTATAGAACAAAAATGATGATGACATTGACCATCCTGTATCCTACTTCTCAAAGAAGTTTAATGATCATCAAAATAATCATTCCACCATTGAGAAAGAGTTATTAACTCTTGTTTTGCCTCTACAAAATGTTTATGTTTACATTTGTACCTCTTATGGCGTATACTGATCATAATACTTTTGATTTTACAAGAGTATGATTTGATGATAACACAAATTAAGGAAAAAGAATAATATGATTGCTGATTGTCTTTCTAGATGCTAAATTTTATAAATGAAATTAGTTACTGTGTGTGCTTGTAGATGAACATAGCTCTTTGCTTTATATTGTGACACCTTCATTCATTTCTAAAATGTGGTTCTTAAAATTTTCTTTGTGGGTGGGAGGTGTTTGGAACCATGGTTTTACCTTTAAGACTGTGGACGGACCTTTAGAACTATTGTCTGTCATTATAAGGGATGGATTTCTGCTAAGAACTCTGTGCAACTTGTGGTACAGCAGAGTGCTGATTAACCAATTGCTTGGAACTTCTGAGAACAAAGGGAGAATCCAGGTGTGGAGCAGCAGAGGGAAGCTGGAGAGCTGTGTGAAATGCACATGCCTCATAAGTGAGGATTTGTAAGTTTACTGTCATTTCTCTCTCCAACGTTTAATACCACATCATTTGTTATCAGTTAAAGAACTGAACTTGGACATTAAATTTTGAGATTGAGTTCTGTTTTTTGGACTGATTTACTTGACTTACTAACATGGGTTTTTTTTTTCCTTTTTGAATACTGGGCACAGACTGTAATGGTCTGGGTTTTTCCACATGCACACTGTTTATAAATATATGATACCTGTATATTTGCAAAATACATTATATTGTTAAGAGTCATTAATAAATATAGAGTTAAAATTGAACCCTTTTGAATTGTGTCTTCTGTTGTGGCTGGTTTGAGACATAACACTGCAGGCAAATGAACTCCAAATTCTGAATAACATCCTTATTGTGCCATTTCCATTGAAGGGGTCAAGGGCCAAGAACTTAATTTAATGTATTAGTTGATTTTTATTAAAATTTAGAGGTACAGCACAGTGAGAACCTTCCAACCCATGCTGCCTAAACAACCTACAAACCCCACATATGTTTGGAGAGTAAGAGGAAACTGGAGCACCTGAAGGAAATCCACACACACACACACACACACACACACACACACACACACACACACACACACACACACACACACACACACACACACACACACACACACACACACACACACACACACACACATGGGGAGAATACACCAATGTCTTACAGTCAACACTGGATTCGAACCTCAGTTGCTAGCACTGTATTGGCATTGTGCTTACTGCTACAATAACTGTGCTGTACTTAAATAGTTTTGAGTAAAATAACTGAGTAATGCCCTGGGTTTTTTTAAAATCTCTTGAGTGATCACCAATCTTTCTCTGAAAACCAACTAACAAAGCTTTCCAAACCAGTTTTTTTTTGGAAGTTTACTTTTTCAAGTATTCAACTTACTTGTTTTGAATGAAAAACCAAAATTAGTTTGGAAAATGGGAGCAAAATATTTTTTCCATTACAGTATCTTCCAGTTGTTCACCAGTTAATTTGTTGACCAGCTCTTATTCCCACAGAACGATCTATTAATGATTGGCAAAAAAGCCATCCGTTGGTTGAGGATGGGTAATTCGGCATTCCTATGACAAGTGCCATACAAAATACCTTGACGAAGGGCCTAGGCCTGAAATGTTAATTACCCTTTACTTCCTATGGATGCTGTTTGACCTGCTGAGTCTCTCCAGCACACTTGTGTATTGCATTCAATCCCAGCATCTGCAGTCTTTCTTGTTTCATTCCTATAAGTATCTGATGTATGAGGCCAGCAAATATGAATATTACCCCCAATATTTAATAATGCTCCAATAAAGAGCATGGTTTAAGTGCATGAATTGAGTTATGACGCATATCCTTTGTGTGCCTGCTATAGACATGATATAATATAAAGAGATAATGAATGCAACCTGCTGAGTTGTTCTAATCTGGAAACATAATGTATATGCAATTTAGAAATAAACATATTAGAGCTTCAAAATGTATAAAGTTGAAACTTCTTAATTTGGTACACCTTGAAAAGTGTTTCTAAGTCAAGCATGGGGTGGGGGTGTAATTTTCACAGTTATCTTTCCATCATCTGATTGAATAGATCCTGGCTATTTATGAAGTGTGTGCAGTATTTTGAGCAGTACCAAGATTCACTGAAGTGGTTCAGCTGTTGGGAATGAGGCTGTGTCTGATGAGATCCATGTGTTCTCATACTGCATTTTTCATATCAGTCCATCATTTCACAGATGAACAATCCATTTCTTTTAGTGGTGAGGAGCTGGAGATGAATTATATACATGCTTGAAACCCTTACCACAGATACATAATGCACAAATCATGTAATCCATGCCAGACTGAGTCTGCAGAACTCCAAGCACCTTGTCCCCACCACCCACCCCCCCCCCCCACCCCCACTCCCGTCTGTTCCTCTGTCTCAAAATCAGTAAGAGATAGAAGGGAGAGTTGAGCATGAGTATAACACAGGAGCAGCTAATGGATAACAGAGATTGTGGCGCCATGCTATTCATACCAGGCAATCAAGATATGGCATAACATAAAGGATAAGACAGTGAAAGGTTCTGAAAATGTCCTCTTTAGGAAGGTTTATTATTAGAAAGTCTAAGCTTCCGGTATAAATATAAAATAAAACTAATTGCACTTTTCCAACGCCAGGACAACTGATTTAAGATTTATATTCCCTTCATGAATAAAACAGAAATAATCACAATTCCTCCATAATATACCCATATATTTGGACAACAATCGTGCCACAGAGTACCAGGTAATCATTTATCTATATGGCATTTTCAAAAGTGCTGTCTACCAGTTAGCTACTGTATCAAGATGTGAATGTATTATCAGGTATTTATTAATTATATCTAATTAGAATATATAAAATTGATTTCTAACAGTGAATTTAATGAAATATGTAGTCCAGTTACTTTTGTTCAACAAGGTAGCAATGAGTAGTTAAATTATATTTAAGTTAATTGCAGGAGCTGTATGGTTATAAACTGAATTGATGTTCTTTTAACTCACTCCATTTCAACTCCATTCTAACGAAACACTGGCAATTATTTTCAGTTTGGATCAGTATTACTAAGGTTCATATCTTTGATTAAACAAGTGAACAAGGAAAATGGTTGAAATACGTTTAAAAAAAACCTTAGCTTTGTGGTTTTGAATCGCAGACTGGAAAGATTGCCAAAAATATACAATGGCGCTGCTGTATCATTTCCCAGTGTTTCTGCATGATGCTTTGTCACACAACTTGCATTTCCCTTGGAAATTACAGTACCACCTGTGTTCTTCTGTTTCACTTCTAACATTTCGAACTCCTCCAGAAACAGAGCCGAAGGTTGGTTCAGCCCCTAACCTTCAAACTATATCCTCCAGATGTTCCTGACATTTTCTTTCATCAGGAAAACGTGTTGCCTTTTGGATTGTCAAAGGTCTAGCAAGAAACAAATAGCATCTGTCACATTTAAATGTTTTTATTTGGTGTTGGAAATTCATAAATTATTTTGTAATAAAGTTACTCTGAGATGATAGGTCAAAACCACTGCTTAGTGTACACTTTGAAGATTTTTCATGAAATTTTATTGTTTACTGTTTTATCATTAATAATTTTAACTGTTGCCTTGATGCTTTACCTCTTTAAGATACAAGTTTATCAATATCAGCAAACATTTAATAAGGACTGATGTCCATTAACCATTAACTGGTTCAATTGACTTTGTTTAGAAAAGCAAATGACATGGCTTGAAATCCAGTTATTCACGGATAAAATTATGGACGGTAAAATGTTTACTTTGCTTTTAAAATTGTATTTTTGACCAAAGACTATTTCAATGAAAAGATTAACATATATTTTATCAATGATTCTGTTGATTCATAAAACCTTTTCAACTCATGATGATTCAAATTACATTTTATGTTGAATCTCATGAAACTCATTTAATTTTCAAATCCTACCTATAGGAGGAAGCAATGGTCCCAATAATCACAGTCAGGATATCTTATTGCAATTTTGCAAGCCACTAGTGAGACCACATCCAGGGTACTGCAAACAAATTGAGTCCCTCTGTTTGAGGAAAAACAATTTTTAAGTGGAAGTGGTTCAGAGGAAAAGATTCACAAGGATGATTCCAGATATGGGTGTCCAGTGAGAAAAAGTTAAGCAGTTTCAACTTTCTTTATTGGAGTTTAAGGAAGGAGAGACAATTTTACAACCAAACCATATTTTATAACCTTATGGCCATGTGTCCTATCAAGTCGGTGCTGGCTGCCGGAGCAATCCTGTCACATCACATTATCCATTCTTTTATTCGTACCTGTTATAGCAGTTCCCTCCCAACCTTCCTCTGCATTCCTCCCCCAGAATCCCCAATTGATTCTTCTATCATCCATCTGCATTGGGACAATTTAAAGTAGCCGATTAATCCAATGAGCATCACATTTGTGGGATCTGGGGGAAAATCGGAGCACCCATGGCAAATCCTCATAGTCAAGGCAGCATGTGCAAACCCTAAAGAGAGAGCACCTGAAGATAGAATTGAATCCAGGCCACTGGAACAATTTTGCAACAGCTTTACCTGGTCTGCCGCTGAAGCACTTTTGCAGGGTAAGTACTACAGATCTTTCCAACTTTGCAGTATTTGAAGACTCATCTCAAAAAGGTGAAATCTGAGTTGTCGTCAATTTCTAAAAGAGGTTCAAGGGATTTGGTGACTTGAAGTAGCCACAAATGTGACTTCCAGAGATATTTCAGAGAAACGCAGGCATACCACATTCAAATAGATTGGACCAAATAAAGGAAGCAATTATATCAATAAGGACCGTATTGAAACCTGGGAGCAGCACAAAGGTTTTACAAGGAATGCTAAGATATTTTGATATACAATTATAATTCCAAAAGGATATTTAGCTAAAACATTCCATTGCACACTCAAGGTAATTTCACAGGGAAATTCTTTACAGTGTGCGCTCTGTGAGTTATTGAAAGCTCTGTGATATTTCTTTGGGCAACTGATGCATGCTTGGACTTGAACTTCATTGTTTTGTGCAATACATGCACTCGTCGGCTATCACTTCCATCATTGTAATTTAGATATCATGGAACATTCCTGCAGGATCAGACTTTTATAGCAGGATGCAAGCCTGGGTCACGGAGTTTGGGACTATGATTCTGTTTTGGGTGCACTTTATTGAATTCTTTTCATTTTGGTCAGCTCTTCGGTCCCCATTCAAGCCACTGCCCTCCCAACTAACTGTAAGGTCTACTTCCCTGACCATATTCAATTGTAAATGTAGACTTTGCTCCTGCATTTCTTTGCATATTTTCTTTTTCTGATCTAGGCTTACATCCCAGCTAGACTGATAGTCCAACCTTCCCTCTGACCTGAGTTTAATACTCCAGAGATCAGTACAGCAATTTGCAAACCAAAACAGTGATCTCCATAGTAGCAAACCCTGCAGAGAAAAAGTGCATTACTGCATTGTTTAGTCCATAGAGCACAAAACGTGGGTGAGAGTGCATGTGTGAGTGAGTATATGTGTGCATGTGCCATTAGGTCCACGAACTCTCCGAAGGAAATGAAAGCTTGTTAGCAAGGAAGGGGAGATCAAAGACCAGGAATTCAGTTTTGATAAAAAGCAGAGAAGTAATTCTTATGAAGAGGGTATAATTTGCAGTGTTATTCAGAAAAGGAGTTTGGAATGAAAAATGAGCAAGTTAAGCACCTCATGGGAGAGATAAAAGAGCACATGGAGAAATGGGAAGGAAATTGGTGAGAAACGAGGCTTTGTGGATCAGGAAGTGGGAAGTTTGACTGTGTGACAGTTGTAGTTCTTGTCAATGAAAAATATTCAAGATTTGCTGATGAAGGTTTGGGGATGAGAAACAGGGAGATAAACTTTAGTTGCCAAATTATAATGACAAAAATCATGTTTTTGTCTTATATACTCTGTGATCAATTGTAACACATTTTACCAGCATTGTTGTAATTTCCTTCTGTATTTGACCTGATTGATTTCACATTGATACCACAGGGTTAATAGAATCAGTGCTCTGTTCAGCCTGAAATGTTGATTCATTTCAGGTGTCTTCTGTGGTTTGCACAATCACAGAAGCTAGTTTATAAGCAATTCAGAAAACTTCAGGTGGAATAGATATAGCAAAATCTGTGGAAGTAGACAACATTCAAATGGAGTGCTGAAGACATGTGGTCCAGAAATAGCTTTGTCTTTAGAGGAGCTGTTCAAGTTCAAGTTGTGAAGGCATGGTTAGCATCGGATGGCTTGGTTAGAATAACAGTTAGTGCAATTCTATTACAGTGCCAGCAACCCAGGTTCGAATCTGGCGCTGTCTCCAACGAATTTGTACGTTCTCCTGGTGTCCGTGTTGGTTTCCCTCTCGGTGTTCCAGTTTCCTCCCACCCTTCGCAACACAGGCTAATTGAGGTATTGGGGAGGCAGGGACTCATGGCCTGGAAGCTGGATGTTTAAATTTAAATCTAATTTTGCTCTGTCGTATGGATGAAAATGAAGAATCTCCCAGTTATATCCCATCCATGACGAGCAGGGCAAACTCATTTAACCTAATCTGTTGATCACCAGCAAATTGACAGGATATTTCAGTGATAAACATTGTCAGTAGCAGGTGTGGTATCAACAGTGGTAAAACTGAAGTCACTGGGCATCAATGGGAAAACACTCCCTCCAGTGACTGGAATCAGATCTTCCACAATGATTATTGGAGGTGAATTATTCCAGTTCCAGAACATCATGTCAAGTGTTTCCCAGGGTCAGGATCCTTGGCCCAACCATCTTCATCCGCATCTTCAATGATTTTTCTTGCATTACCAGGATCCACAAACATGCTGATGGATTGTCAAACATTCAATGTCGTCACAAGTTATCAGCGAATGAAGCAGATCGACTCGACAATATTAAGGCATGTGGTGATGTGACAAGTAACATGTCACACAAGAGTCAGAAAATGTTCACCTTCAACAAGAGGGAGTCATCACTGTTAACATCCTGGAGAACCACCACTGACTAGAACCCATCTGGACCAATCACTTAGATACTGTGCTTCTAAAGAGGGTCAGAGGTTAAGAGGCTTGCTGCATGAGACTCACCTCCTGACATCCCAGAGTCATATTTACCTGGATGAGGGCAGATTCAACAAAAATTAGGAAGCTTTGGCCCAACTTGCCCACACTGACCAAAATGTCCTCTCCACAATAGTCCCTCCTGCCTGCATTTGGCCCTTATCCTTCCAAACCCATTCTATCCATGTATTCACCATTTCTTTTTCTTAATCATTGCAATAATATATCCCTCAACCACCTCCTCTGGCAGCACATTTCATACACCCACCACTCTCTGTGTAACAAAAGTTGCCACTCAGGTTCCTGTTAAATCTCCCCACCTTCACCTTAAACCTATTTCCTCTGGTTACTGATTCTCCTCCTCTGGCCACAAGACTCTGAGTTCTTCTGATCTATACCTCTCATGATTTTGTACACCTCTATGAGATCAACCCTTGTCTTTCTGCACTCCAAAAATAAACTCTTAGTCTCCTCAATCTCTCCCCAGAGTTCAGATCCCAAGTCCTGGCAATATCCTCATCAATCTTGTCTGCATCCTCTCCAGTTTTACAGCTTTTTCCCTATAGCAGGTGACCAAAACTCAACACAATATTCCCAGTGGGGTCTCATCAATATCACATACGTGACCTCCCAATGTCTATACTCAGTACTCTGACTGATGAAGGCCAATCATTTTATCAACCACAATTGCAGTTTGGCTGCAATGTCCACAATCAATAGAAGGCACTCAGTGGTACTCACCTCGGCTAAATAGACAAAAGGTCACTCACTATTTTTCCATCCTATCATTATCACTGGGCTTAATACCAGGAATACCATTCCCAGTTATACTGTTGGGATAATGTCACCAAATGGACTTGTTTTAAGAAGTCTGCTCACCACCAGCATCTTGATGGTGAATATGGAAGGCAACAAATGCCTTGCCCAATGATGACCACCCTCCATAAATAAATGTTGAAAAGGAAGTTGGTTTGGAGTGACCAATTTGAGAAAGGCAGTATTGATTGCATCTGGATGTTTGAACAAACCATCAAGTATTCTTGGCGCTGTTTTGTATATAAAAAAAAATTAAAATACAAGTTTTATTCACTATGATCGATAATGTCATGGAATGGTTCTGTGACTGGGTTAGCCAAAGACATTAACATTGACTTTCCTGGTTTCTGCTAACATACTCTCCTCTTCCCCCTCCCTCCTTCCCTTCCCCTTTCCAGTTCTCCTCCCTTCCTTCCCTCTTCCTTCACCCAGCTCTCCCTCCTCCCCTTAATCTCTGCTGTCCCTCCCTCCTTCTCCACTTATCACCTCCTTGCCTTTGCATCCACATCTCCCCTCCCACTCCACTCTTTTGCTCGGATGCCTGGCAACATTCTCTCATACCTTGATGAAGGGGTCAAGCCTGAAACGTCGGTTATGTATTTCTACCTTTGCTACATAAAGGACACTGTTTGACCTGCTGAGTTTCTCTGGTTTTATGTGTTTTTATTTAAGCCAAAGGAGTAACTATTGATTTGACATGTAAGTCTTCACTACCTGAAGATTATTGAGTGATGTTAACTTATAGCAAATCAGCTGGCAATTATATCCTCACTACATTGAGCAAAACACTAAAGATGTTAAAGTGAAGGATAATTGGAGATATGTCTGGGCTTTTGCCCCATGCATTGAATTACAAATCAACGCTTCATTCTAATGTCTAATAGCGAACAAGAAAAAAAAAACTGATAAAGCAACGAATGTCTGGCAGGTGCTATCTGACCTACTGGATACATCCAGCATGTTCTGCTTTTGCTTTGGATTTCCAACATCTGCAATTTCCTGATTTTCACAATGAAAATCTCTCTCAGAATATTACTTCCAAATGAACTCCCTGTATCCATAGGCATTCTCAACTATAACAAGAATGTTTGCCATCTAATTGTGAAACAGGGAATCATGCAATAATGTCGCAAAATAGAAGCTTTCTTTTTGAGGGAAAAGTTACTCATATTGAAATAATATTCTCCCAGGGGGCTATTGCGTTTGTTGGAAATAGCTGGACTGAGAGCTGAGCAATAGCAAACAAAACAGTATTAAGTTATGGAGTGCTCTGATTCCTACTTCCTCAAAGAGTTGATTGTCATTGCAGGCATATCAGTAAGAAGTACAATAAAACTGATATGAATTAAGTCCTTTACATACAGAGTCATTTAGAGAGTGTAGGTGATGAATGAACAGGAATAATATGGGTCAAGAGACTACAGAGCACAGTTGATAGGAACTCATCTAATATGTTATGCAACAACACTCTGATAATAGCAGTGTTCTGTGATAGAACCATAGCCAAGTGATTTGCCCTGGGGAGATTAGAAATGCTAGTGTTGACAGAGGAAGTTCAGATGGAATAGGTAAGAAACTGGGCAAATGCAGAACAAAAAAGCAGACTCTCTTTTAAAATGAAGTGATGCGTTGAACCAAATATGACAAGTTAAAATATTAATTCTGAGCTGGATAACTGCAGTGAAAATTGTTCAAAACTTAACCCTCCACCTCCCAACCAACTGAAATGTTACACTTTCTTCAAGAGCCTCTCTATTCCTACCTCCTCTTGGGTTTGCAAATCAAAACAAAGACTGCAGAATGCTGGAAATCTGAACTGAAACCAAATTGCACTGGAAACATTCATCAGGTCAGGCAGCATTTGTGGATGGAGAAACCATGCCCTGTTCACAGGTGCTGCCTGACCAGCTGAATGTTTCCAGCATTTACTTTTTTTCCTTCGGTCTGGTCTTTGTTTTCGGCCTTCTCCATTTCAATGCACAGACCAAGCATCTTTATCACTTTAAAGAGGACCACCCTCTCTTTCCTTCAAAAACATCCACAAAGTTTGGCTCTTTATTGTTTCCTATAGCTACATCTCCCAGTTTTTGCCTCAGTGCTGCTCAGAAAACTGTTGGCTAATGAATATTGTGATAACGTTATGACATTACATGCACGCTATTCTGTATGTTTTTATTTTGACAATTCATTTAATTCAAAACCTAAAAAAAGATCAAAAACTCAAAATAATTAAATATTAATGTAGAACACATCAGGGCAGAGTATGAAATTTTAATAATTGGATAGTGAAGGTAATTGCCAAAGATTGCAGTAGGATCTTGATCAGTTGGGCAGATGGGCAGAGGAATGGGTGATGGAATTTAATACAGAGAAATGTGAGTTGTTGCATTTTGGAGATCTAACATACACAGTGAATGGTCAAGATCTGGGGAGTATTTACAGCAGAAGGATACAGGAGTACAGGTACATAGTACTTTGCCAGTTGCATCAGAGTTAGATAGGGTGGATAAAAAAGCTTTCAGCATATTGGCCTTCATCAGTCAGAGTTGGGAAGTCATATTGCAATTGTATAAGTCTTTGGTGAGGCCATTTTCATCCAAGAACAAACAGCATGATTCATGATTTGAATCTTAGCCTCTGAATGTGTGGATGTGCAAATGTCATCTATATAGTTCAGCCTGGCACTGAAAGTTAGGGTAAAAGCACAAAATGCTGGAGAAACTCAGGTCAAAGAGTGTCCTTTATGCATAACCCATGTTTCAGGCTTGAGCCCTTCATCAAAGAAAGAGAAAATTCTAGTAGGCATCTGAAAAAAAGAATGGGGGGGTGTAGGGGAGGTGGCAAAGGCAGGAGATGATAAGTGGACAAAGGAGGGAGGGGGTAGCAGCAATGAGGGGGAAGAGGGATGGTTGGGTGGGTAAGGGAGAGAAAACTGGGAATACAGGAAAGAGGGATGGTGAAAGGAAAGGTAAACAGGTTTAGTGGAAAGGAGAGAAGTCAATGTTAATGCCATCTGGCTGGAATGTGTCCTGACAGAAAACAAGGTGTTCCTCCAATTTGTGGGTGGTCTGGGTGGGATAATACGTAAGGCCATGGACAGACTTGTGAGTGTGGGAGTGTGAGTCTGAATTAAAATGGTTGGCTACCTGTAGGTCACTGTTGTTGCAGATGGCGAGGAGGTGCTCAGCGAAGCGATCTCCCAATCTGTGACTGGTCTTTCTGATGTTGAGAATGCATTCTCAACATTGGAGAGACCAGTCACAGAATGAACACTCCCATGTCTATCCATGGCCTTATGTACTAACCCACCCAGACCATCCGCAAATTGGAGGAACAACACCTGATTTTCTGTCTGGACACTCTCCAGCCAGATGGCATTAACAGCGACTTTTATGATTTCCACTAAACCTGCTCGCCATTCCTTTCCCCATCCCCCTTTCCTGTCTTTCCAGCTCTCCCTCCCTTCCCCCTTACCTACCCAGGCATCCCTCTTTCCCCTCATTGCTGCTGACCCCCTCTACTTTCTCCACCTATCATCTCCTGCCTTTACCACTCTCCTCCCTCCCCAATCTTTTGTTCGGACGCCTGCTCACATTTTCTCATATTTTGATGAATTGCTCAAGCCCGAAACATTGGTTATGTATCTTTACCATTGTGCATAAAGGACATTGTTTGACCTGCCGAGGTTCTCCAGCATTTTGTGTTTTTACTTTAACCACAATGTCTACAGATTTTCATGATTTACTAATGAAGTTAGGGTTATCTTGGTTCTTATATGGAGACAATGTAGGTCAACCTGTTTCCCATTTGCTGCATAGATTAGCTTTCTGCTTGTTGGAGGTGGGGTGCAGCACAAGAATCTTGCTCATAACATCACCAAGATCAAGGAACTGATTGTTGATTTTAGGAAGGGACTATGCAACTGTTTGCATTGATGGGATGGAGTTGGAGAGTCATAACCTTCAAGTTCCTGGGAGTCCATATTTCAGAAGATTTTTCCTCGAGCCAGCACATCAAGACATCTGTGAAGAAGGCACACCAATGCCTCTACTTTCTCAAAAGTCTGAAGGGATGTGGCACGAGGCTAGACATTCTATCAACTTCCTCAAGTGGACTTTGGAAACTACACTGATTCCTGGTTTGGCAATACAAGTGCTCAGGAATGCAGAGGACAGCGAAAGGTAGCAAACCGATCCATCACAGGCTCTGATCTCCCATTCATTCCAGGCATCTATGTGAGGCGCTGCCTCAGAGTCAGCCAACTTTATAAAGGATCCTCATCACTCTGGTCACGACCTCTTCTCACTGCTATCTTTGGGCAGAACCCTCAAGACCAGCACCCTTCGTTTCCAGAACAGTTTCTTTCCAATACACTAAACATGGACTGTTTGGAGTTTTGTAAGTCACTTTTTTCCCTCTATGAATAATTATTATCTTATTCATTGTCTCTTTTAACTTCATTGAATTAGTTTACTGTTACAGTTTATTTTTACAATTACACGTTCAGCTGCAGCAAGTAAGAATTTCAGGCTTGTGTACATTGTGTATGGCATTAAGCTCATTATAATTTTGACTGAAAAGACAGATTAGTGTTGGATCAATCACACAATTTCACTTCAAACTAATCTGCTCTGTTTTCAAGTCTGTTCTGGATTGCTGGTTGACATCACAGCTTGAATGTGGTCACGTTGCAGATGCAAAATGGAAACAAATCTCTATGGGTAGCCATATTCAAGCAAAATGCCCTCTGGACCTTTTCAAGGAACCCAGTCAATAGTTATGGTGAGATTATAAAAGGCCAGAGAATCTCATTGAAATGGTGTCCTTGGTTTCACTTGTAGTAGAAGCACAAAAAAAATCATCCCTTGGAGTCTCGAGATGAATTGAATTCTTGCTGCGATCCAGTGAGAAGTTATTCAGCCACCAAGAGGAGGCATATTTTCCAAATAAGGTATTGTTCAATGATGTGTAGGCACTTTCATTTGATTTCCTTTAACAAGTGAATTAACTGGAAATTTTAATTGTATTTTATTTTGATTCTTCTTTAATTGAATAATGTAAAGTTTTCATAGATGTTGGTGTGCATCTTAACAAACCAGTTAGATTAAAATTATCTTTATTATTTATTTTTGACTAAATGTAAAGTTTATTAATAAATTGCACACTTTGGATTATCAGAATTTTTTTGTCATTTTTTTGCTTAATGGTTAGTAAACACAAAACAGATTAATTTATTCAGCTACAAGCAGCCTGTACTGCTAGGAAACTGTACAGGCCTTGTGCTAGACCCATCAACTGATAAAAGTGACTCTTGGGATTACCAAAGCTGTCAAATGTTACCTTCTGAAGTGCTTGTTTGTTTATAATAAGAATCTCGTCAATCTTTAGGGAATGAGAGGTCTGGGAGACTCCAACGCAAATCGAGGACGATGTCTACCTGGAAATGCAGAGAAGGGTAACCAGCAGAAATACTTGACAGCTGAACCAAATGATCTGACAGTGCAATGGCTCGAGTGCAAGGAATGTACACGGCAAAAGAATGAGATCCACTCGTCTTTAGCTTCATCATCATGGCAAGGATTTTACCCTATAATATGGGTCTCACATCCCTTGATGTCCTTTATATTTTTACCTCACAGAATCCCTGAATGAAGGCTGGTGTCTCTGCTCATTTGAATAAATAATTTTCAACTTCCCTTGAAAAGGACAGAATAGTCAATATCAATAAAGAATTAAGGAAAATATCCCGACAATATATATTTTTATAATATAGATTTTTATAATTTGATAACATTGGATAAACTGCCCTGAGAAAAAGTTTTGGGAAAATCAAAGGATAAGAACATTCCAGCTACAGATCGTTTACTTTCTGTAAAGGTTCACCAAAATACTCTACTAAATTGATTGCCTGCAAGAGACTTTGGAGGCATTTGTAAACAGATTAGAGATAAGCATTGTGTTTCTTTCAGCTTTGGTGATGAGACTTTAAATTTCAGGCATTTCCAAAGCCAAAGGGTATGATAACCCAGGTCAGTGCTATGCTCCCACCCTGTAAATCACTGTGGACACATACCCAGACCTTCATTCCCATATAATGATTGCAATGGACACAATTCCACATAAAAATTACCCCAAGTATAATGATTAGTAATGGTATATAATAAGCAGCCCCAAATTCTGATGTCTTGTCATAAAAATATTAGCAAAAACTGGATGAGAGGTCATTCCAAATCATTTTACAGCTCATGGAGTATTGTTGAATTAACATGAAGTATTGTGGTAATAACAAAAGTACTCAAAATGCAATTTGCGCTCAGCAAGCTGTCTTAAATGGTAAACTAAAAGATGCCAAATTAGCTGCTCTTCAGCTCTGTTTAAAGACTCACCTGGAAGACTGCAGCTCAACAGTGCAAACTCTATCAGTTCTGTACTGCAGTGTTAGCCTAGACTTTCTGCATGTGATATTCGAGGGAGAAACTTGAAGCTTTATTGATCTCGCACAGAGAAGGCAGTGTCACATTTTGTCCTTTTGACGCATTGAAAAATTACTTTTTGTGATATTGCTTATTTTTTAAGAGGTATCTTGACTTATTTAAAATAAAACAGATGAGTCAAAGTTTCTATTAAAATAGTAATCAGAAAGTTGACATATCACATCCAACACTATCAAATTAATGTTCCCTCCATGATTCTTATAAGAACTTGAATTCCAATGAACTTGTGTCCAGGAAGCATTTATTCCTGATAGATGAAACATAACAGAAGACATATTGGACAAGATCTACCTCAGACAGCTGAAATGTCCGAATTTACTTGATCTCCCAACCTAAGAGGTGGGAATCTGATGAATTTTACATTAATCCCTTAAACTACATGAGGACTCCACTGGCACAGTATGGTTGTCCCAGATCTGAGACTTACCTGGAGTGGAAGGCTGCTCTTGATTCTGCACCTAGGAGTCCAGAGTTATATGATTAAAAGCCAATAAATTGAAATTTATTTTTTCCTTTCAGAACTTATTTCAGCATGTAAGATGACCCTTGAAGCAGCCAAAAAACATGCCAAAAAATACAGGTAGTCTTATAGGTCAGATACAAAAATGCAACCTTAAAATTCTACTCAAAATACTCGATTGGGTCCATAAACCACTCAGACCCCACCCTACAACAAAGTTTTAAGCTAGAAAGTAATTTTTATTGTAAAAATAGACATCTAAAATCCTTCAAAATCAATATTACATTCATCGTCTGAGGTAAAGAACTCAGCAAGCACACCTGGGATCTCACTGTCATCATAGAGGTCTCAGTCTGCATCTGATGAGTTGGCTTCTGCTTCATCGTCCGTGTCTCACCATAAATCATCCTCCCTACCATTCATTGTCAACTGAGCAATTTTTGTTTTTGTTGCATTACCAGATTTTTCCTCTTAATGAAATGGTTGCACCAGCCGACTATACCTTTAAAATCTTCACTGTGTTCTGGGTTTGACATTGTCCTCTTCAGTGCATATGCTCTGATTTTATTTTTTTGTGACCATGTAGCAATCTTGCCTCCGTTCAAGTACCCATTCTGCAACGTGAGTTTCCAATCTGGCCAACGAATGATTCCTCTTCTCATCGAACATTGTTTCTTTGATCTTTTTCTTCATACAACTTCATTCTTTCTCCTCTCCCTTACATCTTCTCAGTTGTTGTCAGATGTCCTTACAACAGCACAGATAGTAGATTCCTTGGCCACCTCAATGACTTTTAACTTGCTTCATACTCTCTTCGCGTTGCTGGAGGCTCCATGTTAACAACCACCTTCCGGCCACACCCAACAGCTGAGTCAACACATATATTTTGGGGGTTGTTTTATACACCCGATATATGATAAAACCGTGAAATTCAGGCTAAAACTGGGGACCTGTCTTATCTGAAGGTCGTCTCATACACCAAAATACATGGTGTTCATGCAAGTCAATTTTTAAAATGCTTACATATTTAGGCCGAAAGTTAATTTTAGATTTTCATTAGATTAGTACTTAGAACAAAACCTGATACAGTTTCAGATGTTGTTCTGTGATTAACTACTAAATAAAGCAAAAAGGTCTATTTAGTTAAGTGTTCATATTGGTCAAAAATGGAGCATATTTTTAAAACAATTTTCCCATCACTGTTACAATCATTTTCAATAACCAGACTAACTAAATTTGGATAGGACTAATCAGGCAATGAGTTTACCTGGATTATCAATCACCAGTTTCAGGTGTGAACAAACTAAGTGTTAGGAAAGTAGAAAGCTACCGGATATTATGTTGTGTTCTTATCCAGTGACAATTTATATTGATATAATGTCCTGTTAAGTCTTTAAAATCAAACAAAGTTGAGGGAATGTTTTCACATGTTATTTAATAATGAGGCATTGTTGTTGATTGACGGTTTCTGGATCAATCCATTCAATAATAAATGTTTTAAGTTTAAATTTAGACATACAACACGGTAATAGGCCTTTCTGGCCCATGAGTCCATGCCGTCCAAATATCCCAAATAACCTATAATCCCTGTATATTTCAAAGGTTGGAAGGAAACTAGTGTACCAAGAGGAAACCCATGTAAACAATGGGAAGAGCATACAAACTCCTTATAGACAGCACTGGATTCAAATCTGGGTCGCTGGAGCTGTAATAGCATTGTGCAAACGACTGCACTAACTGTGCCTCCCTAAAGTAAGCATGGTTGGCATGTTCATCGACTTCTGGAAAATTGACTTATTTTATAAATTTCTATATTGAAGTGGATGTATTAAGACGTGTACGATATTGGCCCAACTGTAGCTTTGGAGTTTATATTTCTCCACATATAGTTTTGGCTTCATTTTAACTGGACTATTATTAATATTTTTGAGGATCATGGGTATCCTAATTAGGTTAAACATTTGACAGTTTTTCCTTTCAATGTATCAGTAATAAAGAAAAACAAGCTCGAAAACTGAAGAAAATCATTCTGTGCTGCATAGGTCGCTCAATGTAATGAACCAATGAAAGGGTTAACATCCAGGGCAAACAGAAGAGCACCATCTTTGTGGGTGGTCATCCAATGCAAGGAGCTAAAGAAATGTGTCAAGGAATTAATGATATCTTGTTCTATGTCACTTTGACAATGTGTCCAATGAAGGTTACGGAGAAAATTGTCAGGTCATAATGTCAGATACTGCAACCTCTTGTGGGAAAAATGTTATCAATGAGAGTGCTGCCAGGTTCCAAACGCTCCACCATATACAGCAAGTTTCCCTTGTAACCTCTTAGATGATAATTTTGTTCTTTCTTTGTGAACATTCACCCTGAACACACTGAAAGAAATCTCATACCATATCAAGCCTTCATAGTTAAAGCTTTTCTGTTACAGTGTGTTCCGCCACAATGAGCTCACTGCCTGTACTACAGTTGAAAATTCATCAAAATTAGATTTTGATCCCAGCAATGTCAGTGAAGGGGAAAAGAGTGCTTTATTTCAGAGGTTCTGACACTAACATTTCCCTTGTCAAGAGAGCACAAGGTATCTACACCATTACACAGCTGAAACATAATAGCCAATCCACGACAGAACCTTGCTTGCTCCAGTGTGCATTGCTCCACACGTGCACACACACGTGCGCACACATACACACACACACACACACACACACACACACACACACACACATGCACGCACACACACGCACGCGCGCACACACACACACACACACACACACACACACACACACACACACACACACACACACACACACATACAGGAAAACCTTAAAACTTAAGAAAGCTAGCAAAGCATGAGGCAACAGAATTTCAGGTCAAAGAACTTCCCTCCAACAGCAAGAAGAAAAATCTTTAACTGAAAATGTTAACTCTGCCTCTCTTTCCACAGATATTACATAACCTATTGAGTGTTTTGAGAATGTTCTGATTTTATTGCAGAGAGAAATCTGGCACTTCATGATGTTCTCTTCTTGAAGCTGATTAGGTTTGTTTTGTGCCTACATGTTGCATTTGGGTTTTGGGGACTTAAGTAATGAAAATGACATTGTCAGTTATAGAAGTTTTCTGGATTCCAGTCCAAATTCCAGAAGATAATGTTTTCCCATAAAGAGAAATCAAGGAACAAAGCTGTGAGAGCAACACAAAGCATTGCTTTTCTTTACAATATGACCTTTCACAATTCTTTTAGCAAGATGATGGAGCCTCTGTCTTTTGCCCAATCTACTAACAATGCTGCACCTCTTCAGTGACACGCTAATGTGATTTAACTTCAACGTAATGCAAATTGTAACTCAATGCCTATGTTAGAGTTAAAACCATAATCTTCCAAGTCAGAGGCAAAAGGGTACTATCCATTGAGTCAAACTGTCACTTACCTGCCAGATTTTTCTTTGACCATTAGCGCTAGGGATTAAGATATGTGTATTTCTGGTGAAGAAACAGTGATGGACAGGAGCAGCAAGATAGCCTGCTACTGTGGTAATGTCAATAGTTTTGCTTTCTGTTGCAATGGTGTCTGAAACTCCCTTTACAAGCCCTTCCTCATTATTTTAATGTTCCCAATGTTCCACTCAGTTCCTGGTACATATTGATTTGGCCTCTTCTGTTCTTAAATTCAATGAATTGCTTGCACAATGCTCAACAAGATTTAAAAGATAATTATTATGATTGAACGATAATTAGCTCTTTTCTTCCATTGTTGTAATTCCAGTCTTGAAATTTTACACTTGTAGAACTGGATGTTCCTGCAATTTAGATAATGAGGAATGGTATAATGATCTCTTCACCTAATTTTGATGAAACAGAATTTGGTCATTGAATTACTATTGCATTGAAAATGCAATACATAAAATGCAAGATGAAGCGTGACACTAATGGTGACTCTGTCTGCCTTACGGTAAGCAGAAGGGATTTTCATGTATTATTACATACTCTGTACTATTACATGGCAATAAAGGAATCTTGAATCAACTAGGTGAATAGTTGTATACATACATATCAAAGTTTATTTATGTTATATGATGATATGAGTATGTTATGTTATATAACAGTTAATGTTTACTACTTAAAGATTATTACTTCACCAAGCTTAAAAAGAATCCACTTACAAGACAACTTCTTGCACTCGTGCAAATGATTTTCTGTTTTAAATAATTTCTCAAGGGAGAAGTAAGGTCAAAGTTTATAGACACACAAGTTTGCTTGATAAACCTACAGGCATAGTACAGATAGTGCAAGACACTGAAGGTTTGTATGCCTACTAAGTTAGTGTCAATGGCTAGTCTCTCCTGTTTATCTGGCCACTTCCAGGCAGATTTTAGAACTTCTTCCCCTTTTCGACATCATCACAAATTCCTGACCAAGAGGGTGGGTCACACTCTGGCTGCATGGCAAACTTACCTTCTGATAGAACATAGGTGAGCAAGAATACAAAGCCAAATCAAGCTGGTGGTGAGAGATCACAGAGACTATTCCCTACACCATGTTCCTCCCATCCACTTACATTATAAGAACTAGTAAAGATCTTGCATTTGTACAGCAGCTCTCAATCCCTTAGGACATCACAGTCCTTCAGAGCTTGTGCAGTACTTCGAAGTATGTAAGATTGAAGTGGCATTATTTGAGGAGGAAATATTAGCACAAAGTGCAAATTAAGCATTTGGAAGATGCAAACATAAAATTAACCAAACTCCAGTGCATTACTTTGAAGACCTGCAACCTAACCTTTCCCTGGGATATGCATTGTATAAATTATGAGTTCTGTGTAGTGTGAGACATGCCATTATTTTGTATACTTAGGGATGCAGAGCTAATTTTTTAGGTGCCACAGCTCACCAACAACGGTGACGAGGAAGAGTCAGAGCGACCCCCTGAAGTGTCAGAGCGAAGTTCCGGTGAGCTCCGGCAGCCCTGTACCCCTGCGTATATTGTTAGGAACATTCTGTCCACTTGTCCTGCAAATAGAAATTATGATATGGCAAGCAAGAGATAAAATACAGTTCCTGAACCAGGAGAAGTGAGGAACATTGAAGATTTTTGGTTGGCTTTTGACTTTTTTTTTTGTCTTGTCCACTGATACGTACACTTTTTAATGCTTTACTTTTACCTCCAATATTATGACAAATTTCAATTTTGTCACACCATTGCTAATACCAATTAAAAGATGTGGATGCCACTCATTTCTTGTTTGTATGGATTGTGTGCAGCTCTGTTTTAAACTTAATTCATGAAAGAGGAATTAGAAGCTGTATAATTTGATCCGCAGTTAATCCCTGGCTGATTAGTACAATTCTCATCAGCACAGCTTCAGAAAGTGCTCATGTGGTCATGTTGATAAAACCCTTCGGTCACAAAACATACCAATAAAAACACTGCCACAGGTGAGGCTTCCAATTACAGGGAGCTAACTGCCTCCCCACCCCTCTCCCAACCATCCATCCACCCCACCTCCAACCATACCCCACCCCAGCTACTCCCACAAGCTCACTTGGTCAAACCAGCTAATCCTGTGGCAGGTTTAAGCTTGTCATAGAACATCCCTGATTCACTCCAACAGGATGCCCACAAATTCTGAGTTATACTGTAGACCTTAAAATGCTGAAAATGAACAAACAAAAGCTTTAAAAATGGACTCTAAATTATTTATTCAATGATTGAATGTCCTGTTTTAATAAGAACTAAATTCAATAGTAAGCAAGAACTCTGTTGCAGGAGTATTGCTCACAGCAGTGATATATCAATCAACGAGATCAACTAGAAAATCTGCATACAGTTCAATATGTGCCCATCTGCAAAATCTACAATAGATATGTGGTCTGGGTGAGGCCAAATGATTAATTCTGTACACGCACCATTAAAAGAAACAAGGGAACTGAGATTTACAAAGCATATCTAATGAAAGTGAACGCAGTGTAACCCTTGCCAAACACAGGATGTTTTCTCAAATCAGTCTGGTCAGCCTAAATTAGTCATTTGGAGCGCCTATCCATTAGCTCTGCTGACCTTTTCACTTCAGCACTTTCCACTGATTTGACTGACATCCCATTCAGCTATCTCTGAAGAGCATGGATACCTTGAGCTTCTCACAATTAAGTATTATTGGCTGTCGATCACTTGAATCCAAAAAAAACTACACAGGCAAGTTAACTTTTAGCTACCCATATGGAAACATTATATCATCACAGTTTAAAAAAGTTTGCAACAGAATTACAATATCTAATCTATAGAGCAGTGGTTCTCAACCTTTTTCTTTACACTCACTAACCACTTGAAGTATTCCCTATGCCATAAGTGCTCTGTGCTTCATAAGAGATTGCTTCAGGTGAAAAGAAAAAAGGTTGAAACCCACTGTTTTAATCATACCTAATTGACTCGTTATGTGCACGGTTTCATAACTCCAAAGGCAATGGGCCAATGACCATTTTTCTCAAGCAAAATATTTCAGTAACATTTGGGTCTAGAGCAGTGATTCTCAATCTTCCCTTCCCACTCACATACCACCTTAAGCAATCCCTTACGAATCACAGAGCACCAATGGAATAGGTGCACTTAAAGTGATATGTGAGTGGGAAGATAAAGGTTAAGGACCACTCCTCTAAAGGCCCAATAAGTTGGCAGGAAATCATACTTGATTTTGAGTTTATTCTTTCTGCATTGTTTATTTTTCTGCGGCAAAGTATTCCAAGTAGAATTGGAAACAAAGAGAAAAATAAATGATCAAAGGTCTTAGGGACTGACTTTTAGAAAATGGTGGTAGTTGGATGAGTCTTAGTCCCTTTGCTATGCTTATACTTAGCCGATGACTAACAATAAAATATTAATTCTGATTGGCTTAGTAGGGAGACCTGGCTAACTGCAGGCTATGCTTTCTTTCACATTCATTTTGGCTTTGTATGCAGCATCAAATAATTCTTGTATATGGTGTGAAACTACTCTTCATCATTGAAATGGTTATGCTGTTTGTTTGTGGACAATTCCAACCATCACAGAAAATGATCCCCAGTTAAGGTGTGTTCACATTCCTTTCAAATTATGTTCTGGCGAACATCATCTGTGTACAGTCTCCTGAGAGACCTAATGTGAACCTGCAGTGTATGAAACTAATTTCATAATTCAAGTTATTGATTGGCTATTTTTCTATCGGAAAATTTCCACATGTTGGTTTTATAGATTATTACAATCCACAGACATTCACTAACCACTCGAAAGACAGCCATCAATTCAAAGATATACCCACATTTTGTTTAAATTGGTTGAATTAATTGGGAGTTTATTCAGTGATAAGTTAATACCTTCTTGCATACCTTACTTGGAATTTGAAACTCATGCTTTTAGTCTGACATGTTAACATTATTTTTCATTCTAATAACTTCAGGGTATATTAGGGTTAGGGTTAGGGTTTGTGTCTTGTGTCTTTTTCATTATATTTCTTCATCGATATTACAGTCAAGTTCTGTTAACATTCTGCATTCACTGTTAACTAGTTAATTGCTACATGTCCTATCGCTTCTTTGTTTTATAAGAAATTTCATGTGAACAGACAATTTAACTTTTCCATCATTCAGTGGTTGAGTGGCATAAATGGGTACCTACTTTTCCCATAATCCTTAACACTTTTGATTTGCAGAATTTTAGCTTCAATATCTGGTTTAAAATTAATTAGATCAATTACAATTTACAGTAGAGAGCATTTTCTTTAAAAAGAACATTTTCCAATCACTTCTGAAAGACTTGACGACAGTTCTTGGATCATGTCTCATAGTGCCTGCCACCTGAACCAGCAGAAGGCGTTTCTCTCAATTCTATAGTTTCCCTTACTTTTGAAATCTGCAGCCAAATCATCTATTGATGTTTGAAACTTCAAGGAATACAGCCCCAATATAGATTGAGTTCTGGCTCAAAAAGTAACCTCTCTGCATCTTAATTTGGAGGTTCTATGTTCAACTCCTATTTTGTGTTTATTATGAGACATGGTCCAAGAATTGTTGCCAAGCCTTTCAGGAGTGATTGGGAAATATTTTTCTTCAAGAAAATGCTCTCTACTGTACATTACAATTGATGTAATTAATTTTAAACCAAATATTGAAGCTAAAGTTCTGCAAATCAAAGGTGCTAAGGATTATGGGAAAAATTGGCACCCAGTTCTGCCACCCACCCATAATTTCACTGAACGATGGAAGAGATAAGTCGACTGATCCTATTTCTTTGTTCAAATGAAGTTTCTTATTTCTTATAAAACAAGGAAAGGATGGAACATGCAGTAAAGGTCAAAGAGGGAAGGAGTTGAGGGAGTATCGTGCTCTCTTTTTGATTAGATGTTTACTGTGTTCCTGTGTGTCCTTGCAGGTGAATGGAAAAGATCCTAACCACTATGTAAAAGAAAAGCAGGAGTGTTATTCCTGGTGATCTGGCCTATACTTATCTGAGTGTTAATCATGTTAAAACAAATAATCTGGTTAGCATCATGTTGTTTCCAGAGCTGTGAGCAAATTAACTTCTGTGCACTAGTATATACACTTCAAACATCTTTTTTAAAATTAAAAAAAAAATTTCACACTATGAGCCATACTAACCAAAACACACACAAACATTTCCCTCTTGAATATACACAGTGTCATTTTCTCCCCTTTCCCCACCTCCCTTCCCTCCCTCCTTCACCCCCCCTCCCCACCCACTCAACGTTCAACCTATATGATACATTAAACCCATTAAACAATGTCATCACACAATGAAAATAAACAAGAAATTTGTGTCATACTGGGTCAGTTCATTTCATCTTCTTCTCCTTCTGTCATTTTAGGCGGTGGAAGTCTGCGGTTGGACTTCTCTGTCGTGTTCCATGTACGGTTCCCAAATTTGTTCGAATACTGTGATGTTATTTCTTAAATTATATGTTATTTTTTCCAATGGAATACATTTATTCATTTCTATTTACCATTGCTGTATTCTCAGGCTATCTTCTAATTTCCAGGTCGACATAATACATTTTTTTGCTACAGCTAAGGCTATCATAATAAATCTTTTTTTGTGCTTCATCCAAATCGAGTCCAAGTTCTTTACTTCTTATATTACTTAGAAGAAAGATCTCTGGATTTTTTGGTATGTTGCTTTTTGTGATTTTATTTAATACACGGAGGTTATGCATGATACAATATAATTGGTTACACAGGCTATACACCACGCCCCAAAAGTTAAATAAATGGGACCCAACAGTATCAGATAGATGTTTTTGTTGTAAGAAGGAAACAGGAACAACAGTACATGTAATTTGGGCATGAGAGAAAGTGGAAAAGTTTTGGGAAGATCTAAACCAGGTATTAAATAAAATCACTTCAAACATTCTTTATTGGTTGAAATGTGCCTTGGAGTGTGATTCAAGAAGAATGAAAAGTGCTATTTAAAAGTAAACCTTATTTTGTCTAATGAATTCTGATCAACCAGACATTATTTGGATAAATCTATGTGAAATTTCTCCAGGCTAACATACCCTTCCTATAAGATGCTGCCAAGAACTGAACACTCCAGGTATGGTCCAATCAAGCTGCAGCATAGCATCCACCCCTATTCTCTAGTCCTCATGATAAAAAAGCCAATTTTTTCTGGGTTTTTGATTATTGAAACTGAACATGGCATTTTAATGATTTGTGTAAATATGTTCCATGTCTCTTTGCTTCCAGTTTTTATTAATTTTGAAAGAACTTTATTTTTTTTCTTTTGAGGATCAAAAATCAGATGACCTCACATTTAATCACTTTAAAAACGATTTGAAAGCTTTTTACATTTGATCAGTCAAATGATGCATAGTTGCTTTTTGCATGTACAGTACAACTCGGTCGAGTGAGGCAGGCGGTGGCCCCGATCCGGGCAAGAGTGAAGGGAAGGTGGTGGCCCCGGCCTCGGTCGAGCAAGGCAGGCGGAGGTCCGGTCCGGGCAAAAGTGAGGGGGAGGTGGCGGCCCTGGCCTCGGTCGAGTGAGGCAGGCGGAGGCCCCGGTCCGGGCAGAAAGTAGGAGGCAGCGGCCCCGGTCCGGGCACAGGGAAAGCAGCGGTGACCCCATCCCCTGTCCGGGCAGTATGGTCCGACCTAGGAGGGGAGGCAGGCCCCTCCAGCCCGGGTAAGAAACCTGCATAGGAGAAGGCCACTCCGATATAAAACCTACGACCCAAGGACCTCGCTGCCACGTCCCAGCTTGCTTGGCCACGGCACACGAACCATGGGTGTAAAGGGTGGGGCCAGTACTGTGCACACTGCACTCCACCTAAAAGCTCCTTTGCGCAGGTCCTCCCCCTCCATGTCCTCCCCCTCCACGTCCTCCCCCTCCATGTCCTCCCCTTCAAAAGATGCTCACAAACTCAAGCTAGCATGCTGGAACATCAGAAACATGCTAGACAAGGCCGACAGACACCGACCTAAACGTCGGTCTGCCCTCATCGCACATGAACTCCTCAGACTTGACATCAACGTAGCCGCTCTCAGCGAAGTCCGCCTTGCAATGTAGGCATCCTCCAAGAATGCAGTGCGGGCTAAACACTCTACTGGTCTGGCAAGCCTATGGATGAACGACGCCTATCTGGTGTAGGCTTCATGGTCAAGAACTCCATTGCCTCCAAACTCGAAAACCTCCCGACAGGCCACTCGGACCGGATCATGTCCATGCGACTCCCCTTTCAAAACAAGTGTCGCATCACCCTCATCAGTTTTTTTTCAAAACTTTATTTATTAATTTTAACATATGAAGAAAGTAAGTAATTCACGTACAGAAAAAAATACAAAATAAAGTAATACAAGTACAAAGTAACATAGTTAATACAATACCAATCTCGGCATCTCCCCCTAACAACTAAAAACTAAGACTAAAAAAAAAACTATTTTTAACCTCTAAACCCCCCCTCCCCACCCCCACGATAAAGAGTGAAGAATTAATACTATTAGTATAATAAAAAAAATATATATATCTTAAAAAAAGATCGATACATATAAAAAAACAAAAAAAAAATAATTAAGTATTAATTATTAATCCAAAAAATGTTTATTATATAAGAATATATATGAAAAAAACAAACAAAAAGAACTTAAATGAAAAAAAACAACTAATAATAAAAAAAACTAAAAAAAGAAGAAAAAAAATAAAGAAAAAAAATAAAACATATAGAAAAAATATATAATAAAAAAAGTTTTTAAAGAAAAAAATGATTAATTCAAACTTATTTAAATTGTATATAATCAATAAATGGGGTCGACTTTAACTCATAAAAAGACATCTTATCTTGTATAGAAAAAGATATTCTTTCCATAACCAAACAAAACTTCATCTCTGAATACCACCTATCTAAAGACAATACATTTCTATTCTTCCAAGTAATCGCTATACATTTCTTGGCCACTGCCAGCGCTAAGTAAATAAAAGAGATCTGGTAATTATCTAATTCTAAATCAATCAACGGTTGCATATTCCCGAATAAAAATATATCAGGGTCTAATACAATATGAAGATTATATAGATTATTAAATACAGATTGAATACCTTTCCAAAATTGTTGTAACCGATCACACAACCAAACAGCATGTAAAAAAGTACCAGAAACCTGATCACAACGAAAACAAAGATCTGGCTTACTAAAACTAAATTTTTTAAATTTTTCGGGTGTTAAATATAATTGATGTATAAAACTATAATTAATCATCACCAATCTAGCATTAATCAATTTTCGAACACTATTACGGCAGATTTCAGACCAATCTTCTTCAGTTATTGTTAAACTTAAATCTTTTTCCCATTTCATTTTATCTTCATCCCAATATATTTTACTTTCACTTTCCAACAAAATACGATACAAACCTGATATATAACCCTTTTTTGGAAATGAGAGCACATATTTCTCAAAATCAGTTTCAGACAATAAATTCTTTGACGACCGCATACCTGTTTTAGCATCACCCTCATCAGTGTCTATGCGCCAACCCTCCAGGCAGAACAAGCAGAAAAGGACAAGTTCTACACTGATCTGCGCAACCTCATTCAACGCACCCCCTCCAGCAGACAAGGCTGTCATCCTTGGCGACTTCAATGCTCGTGTCGGCAAAGACTCAGAAACCTGGCCAGGAATCCTGTGCAAGCATGGTGTCGGCAAGTGCAATGACAATGGGTGCCTACTGTTGGAGCTCTGTTCAGAACAGCGGCTTGTCATTACAAACACCCTTTTTCAGCAGAGGGACAGCCTGAAGACTACCTGGATGCATCCCCGATCCAAACACTGGCACCTCCTGGACTACGTCTTGGCGCGAGAAAGAGACAAACGAAATGTGCTCCACACCAGGGTCATGCCCAGCGCGGAATGCCACACTGACCACCGGCTGGTTCGCTGCAAGCTCAACCTTCACTTCAAGCCAAAGCCCAGGAACAGTAAAGCCCCCAGAAAGAGGTTCAATGTTGAAAACCTGCAGTCAGACAAAGTGAGAGGAAACTTTCAGGCAAACCTTAAAGCAGAGCTCGAGGATGCAATCCACCTCACGGACTCATCCCCTGAAAACCTCTGGGAACAGCTGAAGATTACCATACTGCAATCCACTGAAGAGGTACTGGGCTTCTCCTCCAGGAAAAACGAGGACTGGTTCGACGAAAACAGCCAGGAAATCCAGGAGCTGCTGGCAAAGAAGCGAGCTGCCCACCAGGCTCACCTTACAAAGCCGTCCTGTCCAGAAAAGAAACAAGCCTTCCATCGCGCATGTAGCCATCTTCAGCGCAAACTCCGGGAGATTCAAAATGAGTGGTGGACTAGCCTCGGCAAATGAACCCAGCTCAGCGCGGACATTGGCGGCTTCAAGGGTTTTTATGAGGCTCTAAAGGCTGTGTATGGCCCCTCACCCCAAGTCCAAAGCCCGCTGCGCAGCTCAGATGGCAAAATCCTCCTCAGCGACAAGATCTCCATCCTCAACCGATGGTCAGAACACTTCCAATCTCTTTTCAGTGACAACCGCTCAGTCCAAGATTCCACCCTGCTCCAGCTCCCTCAACAGCCCTTAAGGCTAGAGCTGGATGAGGTCCTCGCCCGGGAAGAGACATATAAGGCAATTGAACAACTGAAAAGTGGAAAAGCAGCAGGTATGGATGGAATCCCCCCAGAGGTCTGGAAGGCTGGTGGCAAAACTGCATGCCAAACTGCATGAGTTTTTCAAGCTTTGCTGGGACCAAGGAAAACTGCCTCAGGACCTTCGTGATGCCATCATCATCACCCTGTACAAAAACAAAGGCGAGAAATCAGACTGCTCAAACTACAAGGGAATCACGCTGCTCTCCATTGCAAGCAAAATCTTCGCTAGGATTCTCCTAAATAGAATAATACCTAGTTTCGCTGAGAATGTTCTCCCAGAATCACAGTGCGGCTTTCGCGCAAACAGAGGAACAACTACTGACATGGTCTTTGCCCTCAGACAGCTCCAAGAAAAGTGCAGAAAACAAAACAAAGGACTCTACGTCATCCTTGTTGACCTCACCAAAGCCTTCGACACTGTGAGCAGGAAAGGGCTTTGGCGAATACTAGAGCGCCTCGGATGCCCCCCAAAGTTCCGCAACATGGTTATCCAACTGCACAAAAACCAACAAGGTCAGGTTAGATACAGCAATGAGCTCTCTGAACCCTTCTCCATAAATAATGGCGTGAAGCAAGGCTGCGTTCTCGCACCAACCCTCTTTTCAATCTTCTTCAGCATGATGCTGAACCAAGCCATGAAAGACCTCAACAATGAAGACGCTGTTTACATCCGGTACTGCACGGATGGAGGTCTCTTCAATCTGAGGCGCCTGAAAGCTCACACCAAGACACAAGAGCAACTTGTCCGTGAACTACTCTTTGCAGACGATGCCGCTTTAGTTGCCCATTCAGAGCCAGCTCTTTAGCGATTGACGCCCTGTTTTGCGGAAACTGCCAAAATGTTTGGCCTGGAAGTCAGCCTGAAGAAAACTGAGGTCCTCCATCAGCCAGCTCCCCACCATGACTACCAGCCCCCCCCACATCTCCATCGGGCACACAAAACTCAAAACGGTCAACCAGTTTACCTATCTCGGCTGCACCATTTCATCGGATGCAAGGATCGACTACGAGATAGACAACAGACTCGCCAAGGCAAATAGCGCCTTTGGAAGACTACACAAAAGAGTCTGGAAAAACAACCAACTGAAAAACCGCACAAAGATAAGTGTATACAGAGCCGTTGCATACCACACTCTTGTTCGGCTCCGAATCATGGGTCCTCTACCGGCATCACCTACGGCTCCTAGAACGCTTCCATCAGCATTGTCTCTGCTCCATCCTCAACATTCATTGGAGCGACTTCATTCCTAACATCGAAGTACTCGAGATGGCAGAGGCCGACAGCATCGAATCCACGCTGTTGAAGATCCAACTGTGCTGGGTAGATCACGTCTCCAGAATGGAGGATCATCACCTTCCCAAGATTGTGTTGTATGGCGAGCTCTCCACTGGCCATCGTGTCAGAGGTGCACCAAAGAAGAGGTACAAGGACTGCCTAAAGAAATCTCTTGGTGCCTGCCACATTGACCACCGCCAGTGGGCTGATATCGCCTCAAACCGTGCATCTTGGCGCCTCACAGTTCAGCGGGCAGAAACCTCCTTTGAAGAAGACCGCAGAGCCCACCTCACTGACAAAAGACAAAGGAGGAAAAACCCAACACCCAACCCCAATCAATAAATTTTCCCCTGCAACTGCTGCAACCGTGTCTGCCTGTCCCGCATCGGACTTGTCAGCCACAAACGAGCCTGTAGCTGATGTGGACATTTACCCCTCCATAAATCTTCGTCCGCGAAGCCAAGCCAAAGATTATCCCAAATCAGATTATCCAAAATCCTCAGTTATCCAAATTATTTTTGGACCCGTAACTGACATCTGTTCAGCTCTGAAATTTTTTTTGGATCATTTTGGATTTTAGAAAAATCAAAAATCCTAATTTTTCCAAAAAAATTTCAAAGCATCATTTTGCCTCCAAAATTTTTTTGGATAAATGACGATATCCTAAACAATCTGAAATCCTCAGTTAGCCAAATTTTTTTTGGTGCAAATTAAACATTTTTTTCAGGCTTAAAAGCCTTCCCTTGTTGTTACAAGTGATTTGCTGTTGCTACTGGGCTGTTTTAACAAAATGACCAGTTATCCAAAAACTATAGACCTGGTCCTGACCATTTCAGATAAATCAGAGTTATACTGTATGTGGTTTCAGACTAAACTGATTGTTTTACATAATGCCAATCACCACTTGCCATCACTCAGGGGCCTTTCATTACCAATACCAATTCTTGATGCTGCTATATTGCTAAGTCTATTGCATTACAATATATTTTGATAAGATTCGAGGCATTGAAATGTGCTGTATACAAACAGATATAAAATCTAGTATTTGAGCATCCTTTATTATGTCTATTGATAAAGCTGAATAGCTTCCATGTAGTTGGAAAAGATTAAAAGACTTTCCCCATGTTAAGGGTCTTGCACTAAGGCTTAAAATCTTTAGGATGTTAAAAGTTCTCCATCACTCAACCAGTGGAAATAAAGCTAACAGTTTAATCCTGGGTGGAATTATATGTTTAAAACTTGTTTTTGATGGACTGGACAAACTGCTATCTCTTTTGCTAAAATAGTCACAAAACTGCTGCTCAGGGTTCTTCTGCAAATGATCAAGGAATTCATGCCTGGAAAATTTCTCACAGACTCCCTTCTGAGCAGCTATTCTGTCTTGCCAAATGATCTGTAGAATAATTTTTAAAAGACTGCGCATTAAACATAAACCAGAGAAATTCATGATAATTAATTCATTATTTTTTTCCATATTGTCCACCAGATTATCTGTTATAATTTAATGTTAAATTCAAGCCTTATTGAAGATTAACCAAAATGATAATCTATGTTACTATATATGACCACTTTAGAACATTTCCTGTTATTAGGCAATTGACACCTTGATGGAATGGTATCCCACAGAAAATATCTCTTCTTTTACTTCATCCTGGAGACCACCCTGTGCATGGGAGGGTTGACAACAATTGTTTCAGGTTAATTTATAGTAAAGGTCTATGCAAGTTCCATTTCCATCAAATATATTTTCTTCAAATGCTAGGATGAGAAAAATAATATTTACAATTGCTTGACGTGGAAGGTCATAAGGGTTGAGGAGGTGGGGGTGGGTGCTAAGCGGAGGCGGGGTGTGCTGACTGGGCTGAGCGGGGATGTGATGCTCGACATGCCACTTTCTCCATCGCGTTACTCAGAAGCACATCATTCACGGCACAGAGGTGCCAGATCTGCTGAAATCTCTCTTCAAAAGTGCCCCTTTGAGGTCTGCACGCTAAGCGGCTGCCTGGTTGGGCAAATGGTGGAGCTAGTCTTAGTCAGGTAAAGATTGCAGACCAGTGTTTCTGCAGTCAAACAAATCAATGTATTTCTTATTGTGATTTTATTGCTGCAGGTGTTGGAACACATAATTTTAAATATTTAGATGATCAAATGCACACATTTTAAACTATGAAGAAAACTGTTAAATTTGTATGTTGCAAGGACAGTTCTCCTGATCTTGTTTGTTAACTTCAAACAATTTATCATAACTACAAGGGGTTTGCCTAGTATGTCATACCTAAAGTTGGTCCTTTGAGTTTCTTCTTCTGCATCTAGAAAAAAGTGAAACTCATTGTTGGAACTCTCTAACTGTATTGGATTTAAATTAATTCATCCAAGACACTGTATCGTAAAAATCAATACAAAATATATTCCTGTCCAATATCATTAGTGTTTGTCAACACTCTGTCACACTGTTGAGGATCAGCTAGTACAAGAATTCAAAGCAAGTACCATAGTGATTTAGATACTTTTGGAAAACCTGCTGAGATTCTACAATCACTCAAACTAACATCAGCAAGAGTATACATTGCTTCTTTAACATTTATTCAATTAGATCAGCTCTGCCACTGTCACAACATGATTGTCTCAGAGAGAGAAGGTTGTGGGTTCAAGTCTTATTCCAAGCCTTGAATCTCAAAAATCTAGAATGCTATTGTTATGGAACCCAAAGGAGTGCTGCATTGTTGGGGGAGGCATCAGTTACTTTCTAACTGTGGATCCAGGTGAACATTAAAGCATTTTGAGCAGGAAGAGTGGAGTTATCCCAGTGTCCAAGGAAATGTTCATTCCACAAATAACATCTCAGAGAAAGATTAGTAATTTTTATACATTGATTGATGTTCATGGGACCATTGGATGTCACATTTACAATATTCTAACAGTCCATGTATTTCAGAAGTATTTAATGATCTGTCAACACTTTTGGATATCCTGAAAGGGGTGTCAAAGATGCTATAGAAATTTATTTAATTCTCTTTAATAACTATTTCTGTGGAATTACATCATTAGGAATAAAGGGGGAACATTACTCCATTAGACCTGCAACAAAGAAGGCAATGGATTTTATTTAAAAATTCTAAATAATATAATTTATCATAAACACATGGAATGGAGATAATTCACCCTTTCAGATTTATTTGCTCATTTAACTTTGATTATGCTTTGGAAATATTAAGGTTAGCAATAACTATATTTCTGTGTCTTACAACAATTTAAAATTGTTTCAAAGCCAATTTGAGGAGTTTATTGTCATACACACTCTACAACGTATGTATGAATTGAAATTCTTACTCGGTGCAGCTGTAATAATAAACTAATTGAATTAAATTAAAAGAGACAATAAATACATAAGATGCTAAAAAGTGAAAACAATAGTGCAGACAGTCCTTTAAACGTCTGTAATCGTAATGTAATTTATATGTCTGATACACATGTTACAATAAAAATATCCATTGCATGTAATGCAATATATTGAATCCTTTATCAATTCAATATTTATGCCATTTGTGGTCTTCTGACTTCTTACATTTCTGTTACTGTGCTCAAAGTATCATTTTGCACAAAGTATGTAAAATGACTGTATCTTAAGTGGTAAACCCCCAAAATGGTCCTAAGTTGCATGCAGACTTTTCTCTGCATTTCTATCCACAAAATCATATCCCAATAACTGGATTATAGGTCACTTTGACATAACTGATTCCAGTGGCCTAGCTAGAGGGGGAGCAGGAGGGGGGTGGGGGGGGGGGGGGTGGCGCATTTTCAAATTTTTAAAACTCTTTAGTTCCCTTGTGCGATAAAAGTCAAACCTAATTTTTTAATGTTTTTTTTTATACTTTATCGCATGACATTGGAAGAACATTCTGGATTCATTATTTTATTTGACCAACCTTCCGGTATTTTGAACTGTGTGCTCGGTCTCCTGTGATGTACTGATGGCCGCTGGCATCTGGTAAACCAAAACAAATCATGATGCCAGCCTTTCCTTTTAAACTCAGGATGATCCGTGGAACTTCATCTTTTTCAAGACACAAATCATGTCCCCAGATATATGCAAGCTTCATATATAATGGCACTATTACTGAAATGTGAAATTAATGAATGTAGAATACTATTATATACATTATTGCTAAGTACTAAAATATTTCACGTAATGTAAGAGAAATGAGGGTGCATTTACGCAAGTTGTTTGTTGATAACCAAAAGTCAAGGATGAACCAAGGATCATTGCCGCAAATCAAAATATTATAGTCTTGACACATACTGATACTGACGGTGGTGGCATAAACAAACATATAATTACTTCATGAACATTTGGTACAACACAGCCACCTCATAAAACACTTGCAAAGAATTTTCAATTTTCTAGTAGTAGGCTACTGTCCATTATAATTTTTATTATGGTGCTCAACTGATAATAACTCGAAAATGATGCATTTCCGCTGAAAATGCCATAGAAGATAAGTGTCTTAGAATTTTCTAAACTATCGGAAAAATATAATTTTTTTGTTGGAAAATTTGTAGTGTAAAACTGCAAATTTACCTCTGTCTGTGCCGTTACTTGATCGTGGGCCAGCTACACCTTTGTAAATATATAATATAGCCTAATATTCTAAGGAATTGTAGAAATGTTGAGCATGGTTGGGAGAAATAGTTCCAAAGGTATTTTACTTTTTCCTTGGCTTTCAAAATTATAATAAGTTAGTGATAAAAGGTGTAAGTGAGATAAAAATAATATAATGTTGGAAGACTGGACAGAACAGCCAATTATATTTGGGCTACCCATGAATTTTGTGTTGTTTACAAGCCAAAACACAGGCCTAGCCAATGCAATTCCCTTGCTCTCCTTCTGTGGGTGCAATCATGACTTTTGGTACTGTAGTCATACTACTCATGACCAAATCAACAGTCTAAGTAATTAATTTTTTTATAGAGTGAAGGTTTCAGTTAAATCTAGTTTAATGGAAATATAATGCGTTTAGGTATCATGGAATTGCTATGAACAGTTTGAACAACAGCTTTCAAAATATAGGTTCAGATAGGCTATTTCTTTTTAATGATTCTTAAATAGTTTAGAACTTTAGAAGGAAGGCAGTTAAATATAGCCAGTTAGCCACATCTTTGAAGAGTTTACTTCTTTCAGATTTGTGTCCGTAACCACAGCAGCCAATAGGAAGCCATTGCTCAAAAAAAGTAGGTGATGCTTAAAAAACATTTCTTCGATAATCTCACTATAGACGTTTTAGATAAACTGTGTACTTGAATTACTCTGGCATTCTTACCGTTACTTTATCTATAATTCATTTTGAGGCGTTCAATTTAATATACACCATATATATTGCAAAGGCAAATTTAAGTTGTGTTTTTTAAAAAATATATATTTTTCACACTGTGAACCATATCAATCAAAATACATACAAACATTTCCCACTTAAATATACACAGTAGCACTTTCTCCCCCTTTTTCGTCTCTACCTTCCCTCCCCCCTTCCCACACCCCACCAAACCCATTTAACATTCAACATATACAATACAATAAAAACATTAAACAATGTCATCACACAATGAAAATAAACAAGAAAATTGTGTCATCTACTTTTGCACACTGAATCAAGTCATTTTGACTTCTTATCATTTTATCATTTTAGGGGGTGGAGGTCCGAGGCAAGACCTCTCTGTTGTGTTCCATGTACGGTTCCCAAATTTGTTCAAATAATGTTACTTAATTTTTTAAATTATATGTTATTTTTTTCAATGGAATACATTTATTCATTTCTATATACCATTGCTGTACTCTTAGGTTCTCGTCCCATTTCCAAATTGACATTATACATTTTTTTTTGCTACAGCTAAGGCTATCATAATAAATCTTTATTGCGCTTCATCCAGTTTGAGGCCTAATTCTTTACTTATTATATTACTTAGAAGAAAGATTTCTGGATTTTTTGGTATGTGGCTTTTTGTGATTTTATTTAATAACTGATTTAGATCTTCCCAAAACTTTTTCACTTTCTCACATGTCCAAGTTGCATGTACTGTTGTTCCCATTTCCTTCTTACAGCGAAAATATCTATCGGATAATATTGGATCCCATTTTTTTAACTTTTGAAGTGTGATATATAACCTGTGTAACCAGTTATATTGTATCATGTGTAATCTTGTGTTTATTATATTCTTCATAGTTCCAGAGCATAACTTTTCCCATATTTCATTTTTTAACTTTATGTTTAAATCTTTTTCCCACTTTTGTTTGGGTTTATAGCTTATTTCATCATTTTCCTTCTCTTGCAGCTTGATGTACATGTTTGTTATAAATCTTTTTATTATCGTTGTTTCTGTAATCACATATTCAAAGCTGCTTCCTTCTGGTAATCTCAGTCTGCTTCCCAATTTATCCTTTAAGTAGGTTTTCAGTTGGTGGTATGCAAACATTGTACCATGAGTTATTCCATATTTGTACTTCATTTGTTCAAATGTTAATAAATTATTTCCCAATAAACAATTTTCTATTCTTTTAATTCCTTTTCTCTCCCATTCTCTAAAGGAAAGGTTATTTGAAAGGAATTAGTTGATTTTGCGTCAATAATAATTTTGGTACTTGGTAATTTGTTCTTTTCCTTTCTAAGTGATTCTTCTTCCATGTATTGAGTAAATGGTGCAGTACTGGTGAACTTTTATATTGCACCAGTTTTTCATCCCACTTATAAAGTATTAGTTCCGGTACCTTCTCCCCTATTTTATCTAGCTCTATCTTAGTCCAATCTAGCTCTTCCCTTGTCTGATAAAAATCTGATAAATACCTTAATTGGGCTGCTCTATAATAATTTTTAAAATTTGTCAATTGCAAACCATCTTGTTTGTACCACTCTGTTAATTTATCTAATGCTATCCTCGGTTTCCACCCTTTCTATAAGAATGTCCTTATTTTTAGTTCATTGAAGAATTTCTCTGTTAAGGGAATTGGTAACAATTGAAATAGGTATTGTATCCTTGGGAAGACATTCATTTTAATGCAATTTACCCTCCCTATCAATGTTAGTGGCAATTCTTTCCAATGTTCTAAGTCTTCCTGTAATTTCTTCATTAATGGCTGATAATTTAATTTGTATAGGAGGCTTAAATTATTATCTAATCTAATACCTAGATATCGGATTGCTTGTGTTTGCAATTTCAATGGTGATTCTTTTTTAAATTCTGTGTAATCTGCATTACTCATTGGCATCGCTTCACTTTTATTTGCGTTGATCTTGTACCCCGATATTTCTCCATATTCCTTCAATTTCTTATGTAATTCTTTTATTGATATTTCTGGTTTTATTAAGTATACTATGATGTCATCTGCAAATAAACTGATTTTATACTCCTTCTCCTTTATTTTTATCCCTTTTATTTTATTTTCTGTTCTTAACAGTTCTGCCAATAGTTCTACTGCCAAAGCAAACAATGAGGGAGACAGTGAACTTCCCTGCCAAGTTGAACTACTTAATTTAAATTGGTTAGATACATATCCATTTACTGTTACCTTCGGCAATGGTCCATTTTTGCTACTTTCTTTCTTTACGCAGAGGGTGGTGGGATGTGGAATGAGCTTCTGGCAGACGAGGCGGGATCATTGGTTACATTTAAGGAAAGACTGGATCGTTACATGGATAGGAGGGGACTAGAGGGGTATGGACCGGGTGCTGGTCAGTGGGACTAGGAGGGTGGGGATTTGCTATGGCATGGACTAGTAGGGCCGAACTGGCCTGTTCTGTGCTGTAAGTGGTTATATGGTTATATGGTTATCATGCTTTAATCCAATTAATATATTTTTCTGGTAGGTTGAATCTCTGTAATACTTTGAATAAATAATTCCATTCTACCCTGTCAAAGGCTTTTTTTGTGTCTAAAGTAACAGCCACTGTTAGTATTTTATTTCCTTGAACTGCATTAATTAAATTAATGAACTTACAGACATTATCCGCTGTTCGCCTTTTCTTAATAAATCCAGTTTGATCTTATTTTACTGTTTTTGGTACACAGTTGGCCAATCTGTTTGCTAATAGTTTTGCTATTATCTTATAATCTGAATTAAGTCGAGATATTGGTCTATATGATGCTGGTATTAGTGGATCTTTCCCAGTCTTTGGTATTACTGTAATTATTGCTGTTTCACATGAATCTGGCAAGTTTTGTGTTTCTTCTGTTTGGTTCATTACTTCCAGGAGAGGAGGAATTAATAACTCTTTAAATGTTTTATAGAATTCTATTGGGAATCCATCCTCTCCAGGCATTTCATTGTTTGGCAGCTTTTTTAATATATCCTGTATTTCCTCTATTTCAAATGGTCTTATCAACTTGTTTTGCTCTTCTTCTTGGAACTTTGGCAGTTCAATTTTAGCTAAAAACTCTTCTATTTTGTCTTCTTTCCCCTCATTCTCAGTTTGATATAATTGTTCATAAAATTCCTTAAAGTTCTCATTAATCTCCATTGGATTATATGTAATTTGTTTGTCCTTTTTCCTTGATGCCAATCCAGTTCTTTTAGCTTGTTCTGTTTTAAGTTGCCAGGCTAATATTTTGTGCGTTTTTTCTCCTAGCTCCTAATACTTTTGCTTTATTTTCATTATGTTCTTCTCCACCTTATACGTCTGTAATGTTTCATATTTTATTTTTTTGTTCACCAATTCTCTTCTTTTTGTTATATCTTCCCTTGTTTTTTTTAAATTTTTCACACTATGAACCATACTGACCAAAATACACACAAACATTTCCCTCTTGAATATACACAGTGTCATTTTCTCCCCTTTTCCCCCTCCCTTCCTTCCCTCCTTCACCCCCCCCTCCCCACCCACTCAAGGTTCAACAAATATGATACATTAAACCCATTAAACAATGTCATCACACAATGAAAATAAACAAGAAATTAGTGTCTTCTACTTTTACATACTGGGTCAGTTCATTTTGTCGTCTTCTCCTGTCATTTTAGGTGGTGGAAGTCCGCGGAAGGACTTCTCTGTTGTGTTCCATGTACAATTCCCAAATTTGTTCGAATACTGTGATGTTATTTCTTAAATTACATGTTATTTTTTGATAATTCTTTTTCTGTACTTACTATTTCCCTTTCCAACTGTTCTATTTCACGATTGTAGTCCTTTTTCATCTTAATTACATAAATTATTTTCTGCCCTCTAATGAAGGCTTTCATTGCATACCATAATATAAATTTTACTTTTACTGTTTCCGTATTTATTTCAAAGTACTCTTTAATTTGGCATTCAATAAATTCTTTAAGTTCTTGTCTTTTAAGTAGCATGGAGCTTAATCTCCATCTATATGTTCTTGGTGGGATGTCCCCCAGTTCTATTGCTAATAACAGGGGTGAATGATCAGATAGCAATCTAGCTTTATATTCAATTTTCCTAACTCTCCCTTGAATATGGGCTTACAACAAAAACATATCAATCCTTGAGTATGTTTTATGCCTACTCGAATAATATGAGTATTCCTTCTCCCTTGGGTGCTGCCTCCTCCATATATGCATAAGTTTCATTTCCTGCATTGATTTAACCATAAATTTGGCCACTTTATTCTTTTTGCTAGTCTTTTGTCCAGTTTTATCCAACTTTGTGTCCAAATTAAGGTTAAAATCCCCTCCTATCAATATATTCCCCTGCGTATCTACAATCTTCAACAAAATATCTTCCATAAACTTCTGATTCTCTTCATTAGGTGCATATATATTGATCAAATTCCAGAATTCTGAATATATCTGACACTTTATCATTACATACCTCCTTGCTGGATCTATTATTTCCTCCTCTATTTTGATTGATACATTTTTATTGATTAATATAGCTACACCTCTGGCTTTTGAGTCTCTCCATTATTTATTATGTTCCACTTCGGTTAGATGCATTTCCTGCACAAATGCTTAATCTATTTTTTATTTTTTTGGTAAATTTAAAAGCCTGTTCCTTTTAATTTGGTTATGTATTCCATTAATATTTATAGTCATATAGTTCAACATGGCCATCTCATATTCTGTTTACACCTCATTTCTGCTTCCTCACCACCCTTTTCCCCATTTTCATCTCTCAGTTTTCCCTTTTTGAACTCAATGTATGCCAACACTTCTAAAACTTAAAATACTTCAACCACTCCCACATCTAAAATACCCTTAACCCCAAGTGCCCCTCCCTTTCTGAGATGCCTTTTGTCCCTTGCCGGGCAACCACAACTCCCCATTCTATTTGGATTGCAAACCCGCTCGCAAGCGTCAACTGATTTCACAGTGACTTATTCTCTCCCACCCAATCCTCTCCAGAAAAGACTTTTATCTTCACATTTAACAAAGCTCCCCCTCTTCCCCCCTTACTTCCTTTCTTCCCCTTTCTTTCCCTTCTTTAGTTCTTACTTATACATTATTTTTACATCTTTTTATGTAGTTTGTCGTCGTTCTTCGTTCTTGTTACATCTCTTCATTGCTCCTTCTGTCCTGCAGGCATTCTGCAAATTCTTGTGCTTTCTCCGGATCCGAGAACAGTCTGTTTTTCTCCCCCAGGATAAACATTTTAAGCACAGCTGGATATCTTAACATAAATTTATAGCCTTTTTTTTCTATAGGATTGATTTTGCTGTGTTAAACTCCTTCTTCTTATTTAGGAGTTCAAAACTTATGTCTGGGTAAAAAAATATATTTTGACCCTTGTATTCCAATGGTTTTTTTGTCTTCTCTAATTTTATTCCTTGCCCTCTCCAGCATATTTTCTCTTGTCGTGTATCTCAGAAATTTTACTAAAACAGATCTTGGTTTTTGTTGTGGCTGTGGTTTTGGGGCTAGTGTTCTGTGTGCCCTTTCTATTTCCATTCCTTCCCATATTTCTGGCATTCCCAAGAACTTTGGGATCCATTCTTTTATAAATCCTTTCATATTTGTGCCTTCTTCATCTTCCTTTAGGCCCACTATCTTTATATTGTATCGCCTACTATAGTTTTCCATAATATCCATCTTCTGAGCGAACAACTCCTGTGACCCTTTAACTTTTTTGTCACTGTCTTCCAATTTTCTTTTTAAGTCGTTCACTTCCACTCCTACAGCCGTTTCTCGTTCTTCCACATTTTCCAATCTTTTCCCTATTTCTCTCATGACCAGCTCTATTCTACTCACTTTTTCTTCTGTACTTTTCATTTTTCTTTTCATTTCACTAAATTCTAATGTCAACCATTCTTTTAATGCTTTCATTTGTTTTTGAAATTTTAAAAATCTACATACTGTCCATCTATTTTACCTTCTATTCCTCTGTACAGAGCTTGGTCTTCTTCTTTCTCTTCTTCTTTATCTGCACCTGTGTTTGTGTCTTCTTCTTCTCTTCCTTGATTCTGTGTCTCTTCTGACTTTCTTGTTGACCTGCTTGCCTCAGTTTGCTGGGTGTTTTTTTGCATGGCTTCTTCCTGTTGATCCTCTTCTTCTTGGCTAGTTATTTGTTGGGCCTCCTGTTGCTGTTCTTCTTTCCTGTCACTCCCTTTCCTGTTGCTTTCCTCTTCTTCCAGCTGAGAGCTCTGCTGTCGGGCATCTCTCAGCTGGTCGTGCTGTGTTAGTTCTCTCCTCAGCTGGGCTTCCCTCCCGTCAGTGTTTTCTTTTTCCTTAGTGTGTGCATTGCGCATGCGTGTCTCCTTGCGCATGCACAGTTGCGTACTTCTGTTTGGCTCAGAGAGCCATTTTTGCAGTCTAGCGGTCGGGAGGTCACGACTCTGCGGGGTTGTCACCAACCTCGTGGAGCGGGCTCTTTTCTCCACAACAGCTCCCTGTTTCTTCATGCAGGTACGGCCTTCTCCTTTCTTTTCTGGTGTCTTTTCTTCTTTTTTCCCCCATTGTTTTTGCTTGTTCCTTCTTGGGTGCCATTTTCTTTCTTTTCTCCACAACTTTATCTTTTATTTGTTGTATTTTGTGTTTCTTGAACTTTGTGTTTTCTTCACTTTATTTCTTATTTTCTGGAGAGGGCTGGTATTCTCCTACCAGCCGCTATTCCATCACATGACTCCTCGCGTTTTTATTTTATTATGAGGGCTTATGAGGGTTGATTTGAAATACAAATAACAATTATGTACTTCCTTAAAAACTGTATCTTCCTTGTGTTTTGATGTTAAATACAAAGTAAACATGCTATAATGAATTGAAAACTATTTGGCATGCGTCGTGGCATCTTTATTATGTGCTCGCTCCCCCTAACTTTATAACCTGGTTATGCCCTTGACTGATTCAACATGTTTTCAGTGTTAAAATCAGATACAGTGCCAATTGGTCATTTGCTTTGTCTTTTTTCTTACATTTGTGCCATTTGATTATTGCTGAATGTTTTTTCAAGAGTTTGCTGGTGCATTAGATCTGGATTTGGAGTGTGATGAAACTGCAAATCCAGTGAGTCATTCATTTAACATGAAATTCTCATATATGCAAATATTCACAATTTAATAATTCTACAGGGCCTTAAATATTTTAAAAACACAGGAATAAATATAACTGGCATATGCACAAAATAAAAGGACCTGTAGAATTATGAAGTAGTGTTCCGAGACTGTTTGTGGATTGGATAAATCAGTATTTCCAAGATAGCTATTAAGCTTGTGAAATTCCCCATGCTACCACGACCAGATAAGATCAGTCTGTGTAATGCGCTTCGAAAGAAACAAAGACTTGTTGATCCAAACCAAGGCTTTTATTAACTAAAAGAATGGAGCATATCACAAGTAGGTCGACCAGTCCAGAATGACCTGGTCTGGCTCAGAGCAATCCTTTAAGACCTGCCAATAGGTGTGGCTACACTCTCAGCCAATTACAGTCATCCTACACTACCATCTGTACATATGTACACATTGGTGATAGAATCTGTACTATCACAGCCTGCACTATTGAAAGATCGTATTTTTTGCACTAAATGTGACTGTCAATACCTACCTTTTATATTTATCATTTTTTTGTCTTACGATGCATTGTACAATTTAATTTAGACTATTGTTGCTGGTGTATTTTATTTTCCAGTGTGCCTGGTTCATGTAAGAATTTTGATGCAAGTGTACATTACAATATGCTCCATATAAACTCATAAAAAAATTCTAATCAAGGTCAGATATGGCACAGAGGAACATGAAAACACAAGAAATACAGCAGACCATTTAGCCCATCTAACCTCTTCTGACAAATAACCAACTCATGGCTTTTCTGTTCATCAACTCCATCACATTTAATGAGAAAAATCTATATTCCTTACTCACCCCAAGATCAGTTCTGGAGCTCTCCTAAACTATTTGACAGTGACTCACTAGGGAGTGCCCGCTAGGTATCAGCAGTTTCACATTGTTCTCGCGTATCTGAAGCCCCAGGTACAACTGCAAGTGTTACTCAGCCCCAATGCACCAGTGTAGGGATCATTCCCTCGACTCTGCATCAAGAAACTATGCAAGTCTCTTCCTCGGCCTGTATTCCAGGTAAAAAGTTAAGACATTAACAGCACTTGCCACATCCTGCCAATCAGAAACTTTATCATTACTACTGAAACACTTACGGAAGGACCAAGGCGAAAAAAAAAAATAATTTTTGTAAGTCCAGTAATAGTATCTTGTATTAACTTAATCATACATCTATGAATATTTACATAAATTTTAAAATTTGGAAGCTCTTGGTCATTATTCATATTTGAGGAATTTATTCCCAAATGTGATGTTAAGGGAACAACAACATTAGTTCTTCTCGGAATAAAATAATTGCATCTGTCTCTGGATCAAATTTTGAATTCAGGCAGGGGCTTGTTTTATGTGAGGGACAGGAGGCCAGTGAAGGGGAGCAAGAGAAGCAGAAAGCATAGCGATGAGTGGAAACAAAAGATCTTTAGTCATCTTAAATTATAGATAGAAAGAAGGAAGCAGTGCATGTGAAAGAAATGACGGATTATGTGAGAAAGATTAACAGATGGTGTGAGTGAGAAACACAGATGAAAGATACAGCAAGAATGACAGAAGCCAAGTGATGAGACAGTTAATGAACCTACTGAGGCAGACCGACCATTCCCCTGACTGAGCTGACTGCGCCTGTTAAAATTCTTCAGAACTCGCCTTCACTAACATGAGGAATTGCAAAGATCAGAAAGGATTTGGATTAAATCCCCGGGCACAATATGTCAGTCATAGGAGCAGAGTCATTACAATTACCTACCATATCTTAGTTAAGTGGAAACAAATTATCGGCACCAGCTATTTAGCTATTGCTGTGCCTATGTGTCAATGTGTTTTTGAATACAAGATCAGATTCAGCTGTACCATCCAACCCACCATCATTGTCTACTACTATTCACTGACCAAGATCTTCTGGGTACAATAAACTCCAGAGGTCTAAGTGATGATCCATATCCAATGAAATGTCCCACTTAAAGGGAGCAAAATGCTAAAGAAGGAAGGACATAACTGATTAAGAGAGATATTTCTTATTTTTAACAACTATTGAAGACCTACGGAGAATTTGAGGATAAAAGATGTATAAAGCATTGTGTAAGTATTGCCTTCAATAATAAGAAATTAAATTAATTTAATACTTTAAATGTTAAAGCTTTCTTAATGGAACAGCATCAATACTTAGGCTGTACAACATGGGTGTTTTGGATCCGAGCAAAACCCACACAATGTAATAGACAACTTTGTCCCAGCCAATATTTTCAAAATCCTTTACAATGTAAACAGACAGCTTTTGACAATGAAGAAGGAATGGAAAATGAATGTAAAGTCTCTGCGATAATGGACTTACCTTTCAACAATTTTCCTGAATTAATGATAGATGCAATTACAACCATAAAAACTGGAACCACAGTAGTTAATACTAGACATAAATTAAAATGTTTAGGAAAACTTTGTAGTACTAAGTGCATTGTTGAATTTCACTGCATAGTAGGTAATGGTCATGAGCATTATGTTCTGAACATAGAGTGTAAATATATACAGAACATCATCATCTAGAAAGATTTGTTAGTTGGTCTGATGACTCAAAGTTCAACTGCAGGGCAATTATCCATAACCAGAAAGTTTAACTTTTCAGATTCAAACCAGATTGCAGACACATTCCAGCAACTGGAGCACTGTTGGGGCCTCCTCTCTAGATGGCAGTCTTTAACTTTACTCTCAAACATCTTGCAAAGATGTATTGATTCCAAGTCAAGGCTTCACTGGATGCATATTGAGTTTACATCATGTGCTCACATCAACCATGCAACATCTTCATTCATTTGTAGGTTGGTTAAAAGGATAAAAAAATAAAATAAAAACTTGTAGAAATATGAAATAAAACCAGAAAAGTTTGGAAAAGCTTGACAGGTCAGGCAGCATCTGTGGAAAGTGGCATAGTCTTTTGCAGGTGTTACCTGTAGCTGAGGGATTCGAGCATATTCTGATTTTATTAAAGGGCAATCATGTCCTGATGTAGCACTGATCTACTGATTTAGTTGTCATATCATAAAAAAAATATTTATCTCCAAAAATATCATGCCAACACTGACATCTATTTATAATTATCTCTATTATGCCTCATTCGCAAACTTGTTTGTAAAACAGTCATCAATAACTCTGATGGATATGGCTGTACATGTAAACTTCTAGGATGTTTTTTTGAATAATCATTCACCAGAGCCTACTTAAAAAAAGTATATTAAAAACAATACTCCATTAAAATTGAGGATTAACTCACTATTAGGAAACATATTGGTTAATGGGAGAAAAAGCTGTTTGATTGCCAATCATCCTTTTGCAAAATGAGGATAATTTGCATCCCACTTAGTGTGCAAAAGCATTGTACCATGGCAGGAATGTAGAGGTGGAGAATGACGTGATGAAATCAGCAGAAATATACGGCCATTGTTGACAATGTTAGATGTGGGAGATCTAAAGTACTGAAGTCTAATGAAAGATGACAAAGATGAAAGATGACAAAGGTGAAAGATAGTAAAGAGGGCAATAAGTATTCTCTACTTCCCAAAAGAAAGAACTGTTCAATTTCTGGAATAGAAAACAATTATTTTAGACACTGCTTGAGTACTTGGTTCATTCTTGTTCTACCACATGTTTGTTTTGTTATAACGTTCTTATCTGAGTCACTAGAAAGGAAGGTTTATTTAAATTTGCAATCTTCCTATTTGTATGAAAATTTATCTCAGAAATTTCAACGTGCATATTTTGAACAAACACCTGCCATTAATGGACTTCTTTAGAATTTATCCTGTCTGGCGACTGAAATACAATCAAAACTGTCATCTGTTGGCATTTGTAAATTGCCCATTCAATTAATTGATGAAAGAGGAAGCATTTGTAAACTTCCAAAGCAGCGACACTGAAAAGTTCCTGTGGTTTCCAGTATTTTCCACCATTGGTTTCTAGTGACATGTGGTAAGGGATATTTTAAAGGTGAGGCAGATCTAGGCCAACGGAGGCTACACTTTTACTTGTGGGGCTCTTGTTCTTTTGTCTGAACAAAGGAAAGTCATATCCTCCCCTGGGTTCCTCTTCTATCTGCAGACCAATTATACATCTGCTTCAGCTTGGCAGGAAACTGACAATTCTTTCCACACTCAGGCCCCAGTTACAATGAAGCATTTATCACCCTCATTCATATCAAGTCACGTGGACTATGGCTGCTTGAAGTATTCTGTGCAACTGTGCATTGAACCCGGCAGGTTAAAGCTGTCAACAATGGTGAAGAGCCAAGGAACAAGTAGGAAAACAACCCACCTTATCTTGAGTTTTAATTGCCCTTGGGCACAGATACTGGCAGGTGTACAGGGTTAAAACCAAACCTGCAGAATAATGAGTAATTAAAAAGAAAACATTTTGAATGACCTGGAGCAGACCAGTGAAGGATATAGAATAATTACTTCTCTGCTCATGAGCACAACACTTCAGATTTCCTTTTGAGGACAATACTTTTTTTTGTCACATTGTTGTAAATTGTCATTTATTCAAAATGAAATCTTTAAGATTTACATAAAAATGGAAGTGCTGGATTTGGAAGAGCTTGTTGAGGGGATGGAGAATGTAGACTTAGTGTACAGGTGTTTGGAGGTCTTTCTGTTGATCTCGTTGATAAAACTGAGCCAGAGGTTGATTTCTTAGAACATCTGTCTGGTTGTCCAATCTACCCATCAATCAAATGATCTTTTATTTCTTTTAATTTGAATAGAATGTTTAATCAGATCTTGATTTTGGATGGCTGACCAGTTCAAAAGAATAGAAGTTATTGGATGCTGCCTCCCCATTATATGCTGGGGTCTCGCTGAGCCTGGCTTGCTACATGTCTTCATTCACCTGGGCTGGATCCCACTAACCTTTTGTAACTTGAGGCTGTAGACGATGGCATCCATCATTCCATTGTCCAAGGTGAAATGCCTGAATGACTATTGGCCAGTCACAGTGACATCTATTGTGATAATATGTTTTGAGAGGTTGGTTATGGAGTGAATGAATGCCTATATCAGGAAGGATCTGGAGCCACTTCAGTTCACTCATCAACACAATAGGTCAATGGCAGAAGCCATCTTGCTGGCCCTCCACTCTGTGTTCTACATATATGATGGTTCCACACCATCATTCTACAAAACCTATAACTAAACTAAAGGATCTGGGATTCTATCCATCAGCATAACTGGATCTTCAGCTTCCTAGTTGGCAGACCACAATCAGTACAAATTGTCAGCATCACCCCTTCATGTGGACCATCAAAGCAAGGCACCCCACAATTGTATGGTTAGTCCCTTAATCTATTCCACGTGCACCCAAGACTGAATAGCTATTGCCTTCCAAATCCATGCCAATCTTTCCTGACCAATATATTTTGAATAGCATAACAACCTGCTTTGACAATAAAAGTACCCAGGAATCTAAAAGGCTGCAGAAGGCAGTAAAGATAACAAAGTTCATCACAGGTTCTGACCTCACATCCATTGTAGATATCTATATGAGGTGGCTCCTCAAGTAGGTAGCCTATGTCTTAAAGAACCCCCACCACCCTGGTCATAGCCCCTTCTCACTGCTACCTTTTTGGGCAGAAGGTACAGAAGCCTAAAAATTACCAACTCTAGGTTCAAGAACAATTTATTTCCAACTGCTGTCAGACCCTTAAACCTCCCCTTTGTACATTAATTGGGGACTTTCTGCTCTTTTACATGTCACTTTCTTTCTCACAAGGATTGTTGTGAATATTTATATCTATCTTATAGATTTGATTATTTTAGTTATTTTACTGTTATAGTTTGTCTTTACAAGTACCTGTTCGGCTGCACAAGTATGAATTTCAGTACATATGTACAGTGTACAATGTGTTCAACAATAAATTCATCATCACGGTGTCTGGTCATTGAAAGTAGACCTCAGCCAATGTAGTGCTGAAGCTTTCCCTCCCCTCCTTCTCATTGAAACTCCCTGAACCACAAAGCTGGTGGTGGAGCTTTGTGTTCTGTCAAAGAAACCACAAAGATTGATTGGAAGGTCTGGAAGTCCCATTGAAACTACTTGAAATGGCATAGGTTCAGAGTGATTTCTTTATGCTAGACAATGCCAGCAAGACTGGTCTCACCCATTGGTTTTCATAGGGAATCCATAACAGACTGCAGTACATTTCATTTGTCACTTAGAAAGCTTGAGACCTTTGTGTTAAACCATATGTATGCTGAAATCTGAAACCTACAGGTGTACCAATGGATGGAAACGGATGGTCCCAAATGAAACGAAACATGGAAGTCTGCAGGCACTATGATTTGTAATAAAACACAGAAATGTCCAAAACTTTGATTATATATCTTTACCTCCTATGGATGCTGTGAGACCAGCTGAGTTCCTCCAGTACATCTGTGTTTTCACAAGATCCCAAGTATAGTGGGGTTTGCCCACAATTATGGTTGGTGTCCCTTGAAATTCATTCTTTAATATTCTAATTGGATCCATGAACTGGTCAATCTCTGCTCAAAAATCTCATGGAAGAAGAAAATTAATTTAAATATCTGAAAATGTGGAAAATTACATCATTTCAACTTTATGTGAACTGGCAATATTAGATCAGTTGTCCCTCTCAATTTTAAATCACTGCGTAACCAATGGCTGACTCCAAAAAAGTGCAATTTCAGGAACAGAGACATGTTAGATCCAAAGGTAATGGCGTTGATCTATTAAACAGTTAATGGATAATATTACATGGAACAATAAACTTTGAAAATGTGCTTAAAGGACATTTCTCATGATAGATTGATTTTTGGTTCATTTTCAGCTGATAATATTTGCATTTCTTAAAGATTATCACAATTTTCTCACAACTTACTGCAATGACTAAAAATGCAGATGCCTGTTCTGGTTCCAGTCATTCTTCATGACAGCAAAAATCTGCCACTCTTGTTAACAATAATTTATCTTAATTGGTTCATGGTGTATGGTACAGATAGTGCTGTACAGAAAGCCAGACCAAAGGGCCAGTGAATTAATCTGTGTCAAGCAAGACAAATAATAAGCAGTTTTTGTCCATTCTATATTGTGCCTTGGTCAGATAAACTATATATTGTTGTATTCTTTTTTTGTGACTGAAAACAGTTAAACCAAATGGGGGAAAAAAAATACTTCTGTTGACACAATACTGAGTGAGATTAATAAATAATGAGATGCAAGAAAAGGCAAAAATATGCTATTATTAAAATATAGTTACAATCAGATTTAGCATGAGAACTGGCTCTGAGGCTAATCTTTTAATTTTTTCACAAACTTACTGTCGAAATGCAATTATGTAAGTTGATTTTTGGGAATATAAGTACCAGAGCAGAGTGTAATTATGCGAGTAAATGTTTGTATCAGGAGATGAGCTTGTCCATAAATTGGTGTGAAGAATAATTTTTATATAAATGAGAATTAAGTGTGTTTGCACACATGCTCAAAACTGAATGGGTTTTTATATTGTATCGAAGCAGCGCTAATGATATTGATTTCTTATTTATTGATCTCAGCAGTTACAACCAAAGTGAAAAGTTATTGGAATTCAATCAGACAGGTGACCAAGAAGCCTTGCCAATTAAATCTTCTGGCTATAGTGAATCTCAGAAAGCTACAACTTGTCAGTGATAGGCTGCATGAGACTGGGAGTTAGGGTCTTGGAACAACACAGAAGCTGCTTCATTTTGTTCTATTGAGCACCTTCGCTTTGGCCGCACCAATGGTGATAATCTTCCTGCGACCAACCATTTCAAATTTCAGATTTCAGGTTTATTGTGAGAGTACATACATGACATCACATATAGCCCTGAAATTCTTTTTTCCTGCAGGTGTGGCAGAATTACCACTAATTGTAGTGCAAAAGAATAAACTGTACACAGTGTAAAATGCATAAAGAAACAAAGAACTGTAAACAGATAATGAAAGTAAACAAACTGGCAGTGCAATACAGAGAGAACAAAAAGAAAATCAATAAAGTGCACAAGTGAGAGTCCTTAAATGAGTCTCTGACTGAGGGGTAGCAGCCATTCTTGAACCTGGTGGTGCAAGTTTTGTGGCACCTATACCTCTTCCTGACGGCAGCAATGAGAACAGAGTATGTGCTGGGTGACAATTGCTGCTGCTCTCTGACAGCAGTGTTCCCTGTAGATGTACTCAATAGTGGGGAGGGTTTTGCCTGTTATGTCCTGGGCTGTGTTCACTACCTTTTGGAGGGCTTTACACTCAGGTGCATTGGTGTTTCCACACCAGACCATGATGCAGCTGGTCAGTAAACTTTCCACTACAGCTCTGTAGAAATTTGCCAGGCTTTCTAAGTCATACAAACTGCCACAAACTCCTGAGGAAGTAGAGGCACTGACGTGCTTTCTTCCTGATTTCATTGGTGTGTTGGGTTCAGGAAAGATCCTCTGAGATAGTGACTCCCAAGAACTTAAATCTGCTCATCCTCTCCACCTCTGATCCCTCAATGATCCCTGGATTGTATATCTCTAGCTTTCCTTTCCTGAAGTTAACAGTCAGCTTGTTAGTTTTAGTGACATTGAGTGCAAGGTTGTTGTTGGTGTTCCATTCAGCCAAGTTTTCAATCTCCATCCTGTGTGCTGACTCATCCCCTTCCTTTTTACAATACCCTACCGTGGTATAATCAACAAATTTGTAGATGGTGTTATTGTCGTACTGAGCCACACAGACGAACGTGTAAAATGAATAGAATGGGGGCTAAGAACAGAGCCCTTTGTTGCTCCTGTACATATTGAGATTGTGGAGGAGAAGTTCTTACCAATCTGCACTGATTGTGGTCTGGAGGTGAGGAAATCCATGACCCAATTATACAGTGGGGTGTTGATTCCCAGTTCTTGGAGTTTGCTGATCAGGTTTGAGGGGATGATGGTGTTAAATGCTGAACTGCAGTGGATAGAGAACATCCTGATGTATGCATCTTTGCTGTCCAGGTGTTCCAGGGCTTTGTGGCTCTGCAAAACCATTTGAGTTCTGCAGTCACTCCCATGCTGACATGTCCTCATGCACTGACAACCAAAGAGCTAAACCAAACAATCCATCTGGGCACTCTCCAAGCACATGCCATTTTGGATGCTGTTTCACTTGGAAGAACATTTTGGAGCCCCAAATTGCAGTGAGGGAGGAGGTGTAGGTGCAACCATAGTACTTCCTGTAATCACATGGTTAGGTACCAAGGAGTCAATTTGTGGGAAGGGATGAGAGGATGAGGGAGTCATGGAGGGAGTTGTCCTTGTGCAGTGCAGAGAGGGGAATGATGTGTCTGGTTGTGGGATCATGTAGGTGATGAAAATTGTAGAGGATAATGTGTTGGACATGGAGGGTGGTGGGATGGTAGGTAAGAACAAGGGGAATCCTATCCTTGTTGCATTTGGTCCAGAGGATTTTGGGGGGGGGGTCATCGGGCAGGTGTGTGAGAAATAGAGGAGATGGGGTAAGGGCTGCGTTGAATGTGGGGAAGGTGAAGCCACGATTTTTGAAGAAGGAGGACTTCTCATATGATATGGAATGGGACCTCATCCTGGAAGCAGATGGAGACAGAGGAATTGAGAGAAAGAAATAGAATCCTTACAGGGGACAGTGTATGAAGAGGTGTATTTGAGGTAATTGTTGGAGTTAGTGGGTTTGTAGAAAACTGATTGCGAGAGATCAAATAAGGGGACAGTGTTGCCAAAGATGGACCAAATGAATATGAAGTTGGGGTGAACGTTAGCAGCAAAGTAAATAAAGCTGATGAGCTTATTATAGGTGCATGAGGCAGCACCAATGTTATCGTCAATGTTGTGGAGAGAGAGTTGAGGAGTCTTGCCTGTGTAAGCTTGTTGCATGGATTGCTCCACATAGGATAGGGTTATCTTTCCATTTTGAGATATTCCTAGACTAAGGAATACTGTCTGTTGGTTCTCTTTTTCCTTGTTTAAAAAGGCCAGAAACAAGGAGAGAACTAACAACAAAGCATTCCTCATTAACGATAATCAACATAATTAACTACGGTGACTAGTTCAAGAATGCATTAAACATCATAACATACTACATACAGAACATTTAAAGGTATATTCACATTCATAGACATATAACCATACGATCACACTTTAAAAGCCCATGCAGACCAGAAATTACTCCATATGTTCAATTATCCTGGCAGTTAACATTTCAAATTCTTTATATATATGAATGTGTAAAATTACACTAATAACTAATTCTTTACAGAGGCATAAAAATATAAATGTAAAGATTCTTGAATTAAACTTAGCAGAAATTTATATATTAATCCTCCTTCTGAAACCATCCAGGTTAGTCTGCTTTTGACCATTAACTAACTCAATTAAAAAACATAGAAACAGAAACATAGAAGATAGGAGCAGGAGTAGGTCATTCAACCCTTCGAGCCTGCTCCGCCATTCAACGAGATCATGGCTGATCTTAAAGTTCAGTAACCCGTCCCTGCCTTCTCTCCGTAACCTTTAATACCATTATACTGAAGAAATATATCTAATTCCCTCCTAAATATATTTAATGAACCTGCCTCTACTGCCCTCTGTGGCAATGAATTCCACAGATTCACCACCCTCTGGGTAAAGAAATTCCTCCTCATCTCGGTCCTAAATGGTTTGCCTATTATCCTCAAACCATGGCCCCAGGTTCTGGATTTTCCCATCATTGGAAACATCCCATCTGCATCCACTCTGTCCAGTCCTGCCAGAATTTTATATGTCTCTATGAGATCCCCTCTCAATCTTCTAAACTCCAGCAAGTACAATCCCAATTTGCGCAATCTTTCCTCATAAGTCATTCCTGCCATTCCAGGTATCAGCCTGGTGAATCGCCTCTGCACTCCCTCCATTGCAAGAACATCCTTCCTTAATAAGGTGACCAAAACTGCACACAATACTCCAGGTGTGGTCTCACCAAGGCCCTGTACAGCTGCAGTAAGGTATCCTTGTTCCTATACTCAAACCCTCTTGATATGAAGGCCAACATACCATTTGCCTTTTTAATCACCTGCTGTACCTTCAGAGACTGGTGTACAAGTACCCCTAGGTCTCTCTGCACTTCCCCATCTCTTAATCTATTACCATTCAAATAGTAATTTGCCCTCCGGTTTGTATTACCAAAGTGGATAACCTCACATTTATCCACATTGTAGTGCATTTGCCATGTATCTGCCCAGTCCCTCAATTTATCCAAATCACACTGGAGCTTCCTGACCCCCTCTTCCATGCACACAACCCCTCCTAGATTAGTGTCATCTGCAAATTTGGAGATATTACATCCAATCCCCTCATCCGGATCATTAATGTAAATTGTGAACAGCTGGAGTTCCAGTACAGATCCCTGTGGCACCCCACTGGTCACCGCCTGCCACTCAGAAAACGAGCCATTTATCCCAACTCTCTGTCTTCTACCTGCCAGCCACTTCTCAATCCACATCAATACTTTTCCCCCAATCCCATGAGCCTTGATTTTGTAAGCCAGTCGTTTATGCGGGACCTTATCAAAGGCCTTTTGGAAGTCCAGGTACACCACATCCACTGGCTCTCCCCCATCTATTTTACCTGTCACCATCTCAAAGAATTCCAATAGATTTGTCAAGCACGATTTACCTTTTGTAAATCCATGTTGACTCTGTCCAATCCCTTCTCTGCTAGTCATATGCTCCGCTATTACATCCTCAATAATGGATTCCATCATTTTGCCCACTACTGATGAAAGGCTCACTGGCCTATAATTCCCCGCTTTTTCTCTACCCTCCTTTTTAAATAGTGGGGTACCCTCCAATCCATGGGTACTGATCCTGAGTCTATCAAGTTCTGGAAAATAATTCTTAAAGCATCTGCTATCTGAATGGCCACTTCCTTAAGTACCCTAGGATGTAGATTATCAGGCCCTTGGGATTTATCTGCCTTCAATCCCATCAATTTCCCTACGACATGTCCTTAGAGATACTGATTTCTTTCAATTCCTCCCTTGCATTAGTCTCTATGTTTCCCAACATCCTTGGGAGGTTATTTGTATCCTCTCTTGTAAAAACAGAACTAAAGTAAGAATTTAATTGGTCTGCCATTTCCTTATTCCCCATTATATATTCCCCTGATTCTGACTGCAAAGGACCTACTCTGGATTTCACCAATCTTTTCCTCTTGACATATTTATAAAAGCTTTTGCAGTCGGTTTTTATATTTGCCGCAAGCTTACTTTCGTAATTTATTTTTGCTCTCTTGATTAATCCCTTTGTCCTCCTTTGGTGCATCTTGAACTGCTCCCAGTCTTCGGTTGTGGTACTTTTTTTGGCCAATTGATATGCTCTCTCTTTGGACCTAATGCTGTCTCTAATTTCCCTTGTTATCCACAGTTGAGTCACCTTTTTTGGTTTATTTTTATGCCAAACCGGTATAAACGATTTTTGCAATTTCTCCATTAGATTTGTGAATGCTTTCCATTGTCTATCCACAGTCAACTCCCCCATAAACACCACCCAATCAATCTTACTCAACTCCCGTCTCATACCATCATAATTCCCTTTATTTAAATTCGGGACCTTAGTCTTGGTTTTAATTTCATCACTCTCCATGTCGAGTGAGAATTCGATCATATTGTGATCGCTCCTACCCAAAGGGCCTTGTACAACAAGATTGTTGATTAGCCCCTTATCATTGTATAATACCTAATCTAAAATGGCCTGCTCCCGAGTTGGTTCCTCGACATATTGGTCTAGATAACCGTCCCGTAAACATTCAAGGAATTCCTCCTCTGTATTTTTACTAATTTGGCTAGTCCAATCTATATGCAAATTAAGTCTCCCATGACGACAGCTGTTCCCTTACTAACAAGAGAACGATCTAGACTGGTGGTTTTCAACCTTTTTCTTTCTACCCACATACCACTTTAAATATTCCCTATGCCATAGGTGCTCTGTCATTAGTAAAGGATTGCCTAAGGTGGTATGGGCTGGAAAGAAAAAGGATTTAATCATACCTAATTGACTCATTATGTGCATGGTTTCATAACTCCAAAGGAAATGGGCCAATGACAATTTTTCTCAAGCAAAATATTTCAGTAACATCTGGATTAAGAGCAGTGTTTCTCTACCTTCTCTTCCCACTCACATACCACCTTAAACAATCCCTTACTAATCACAGAGCACTGATGGCATAGAGAGTACTTAAAGTGGTATGTGAGTGGAAAGATAAAGGTTGAGAACCACTGACCTAGATCCCAACGTCTTTTCATGCAGTCTCACAGCAACAGCATCACTGACTTAATTGGTGACCTCACTCTAGTATCCTTCACCTCATCTTTCCCTTTTCCTCCACATTCTTGTGATGGCACAGTTATTGTCCTCACACATGAAAATTCTGGAACCATTCTCCAAATTGTTAGCTGTCAAGGACTGTGAGCATTCCCATTTCTCTGATCTTGTTAAGTTGCTGTCCAATTGTTATTTTGAACTTTCATGGTGACCAGTGCAAATGCCTCAATCCAGGACCCTTCAGCCAGTTATCTCACTGACGATCATGTCATTGTTGCTTTACTTGTTGTGCCATTATAAACGTGTACACCTGAATAATAAACATGGGAAGCTCATAACTTTCAACAATGTTCTTAATAATCACTTAATGACCCAAAATAAGCTTTTTCTGACTTGTACTAAGCCCTACTCTTGAGAATATGTACAGGAGTGAGATAGATCAGCTTGCTGAGTGGTGTCACGACGACAAATTTGCACTCAACTTTAGCAAAACTAAGGAATTTATTGTGGATTTCAGGAAGGGGAAACCAGGGAGAACACAAACCAGTCCTCATCGAGGGGCCAGCATCGGAAAGGGTAAAGAAATTCAAATTTCTGGGTGTCAACATCTTTGAATAACTATCTTGCTGCCATCCTGTTGATGCGATCACAAAGAAATTCTCAACAGTGCTATATTTTGATAGGAGTTTGAGGACATTTGGTAGGTCACCCAAGACTATTGAAAACTTCTGCAGGTGTACAGTGGAGAGGAATCTGACTGGTGGCATCACTGTCTGGTGTGGATGTGCCAGTGCACAGGACAGGAAAAGGTTACAGAGAGTTGTGAACTTGGCCAACCCCATCATGGGCATCAGTCTTCAGTTCCTTAGGACATCTTTAAGAGACAGTGTCTCAAGAAAGCAGCCTTTATCATCAAGGAGCTTAAGCCACCCAGGCCTATGCCCTCTTCACACTGCTACCATCAGGAAGGAGGTACAGGAGCCTGAAGATGCACATCCAACATTACACAAATAGCTTCTTCCTCTCTGCCATCAGATTTCTGAATGGATATAGACACAACCTCACTTATTCTCTTTCTTTTTTGCGCTAATGATTTACTTTTTAAATCTTGTATTTATGGAACTGTAATTTATTGGAATTTTGCACCCGTAATGGACAATACCACTGCCGCAAAACCAAAAATTTTGTGACACAGGTTCATGACAATAAATCTGATTCTGAATTCTGAATATGCCCCTTTCATTTGTCACCATGTGATTTTATCAAAGCCCTCAATGCTGTACCACTTGATCTTTTTTTTTTCAATCTTAGCAGTGTTCAATCTTTGCCCCAGGTTCTGGTTTACCCTCCCAAGAAGGTTTCACATTTAAATGATCTTTAAGTTCAGGCTTTGCAATCATTTTTCATATGGTCACTTTCAGCAGTTTAAATGCTGGGGTAGGGAGCCGGGGACAGGTAAGATGAACATTTGATCAGATAAATGTAGGGAGAAAGAGTTTGGAACTATGTGCTATGTTCAGTGAAAAATTGTGTACCAAGCCCTTATCTATGCAGGATCACTGATATTAGGCAGAACTTAACTCTCAAGCATCATTTATTGGGTCAGCCATTGGATTGCTTCTGAGTACCAGGAGAGGTCATTCTAATGTTCATGGTACCGCTGGTAAGTGAGAGGTGCTTGGTTTCCTATTCTTCAGCAAACGACTTTTATGATGCCTGTTTCAATATGGTCACTCTTCTGCAAATTTCAACAATGGGAACACCCATTTGAATTTTCCCAAGTGTTGTAGGACTGGTTACGAGCTCCCAACTGGTCCGCATTGAACATCTGTGTCTTCTACACTTATAAATATGGGAAGATGCACCCATTGTTCTTCACTTCTTCAGGCAACTAACAATGGATTATTGTTTCACAATGTAGACTTAATCATTGATTAACATGAATTAAATCCTTGCAAGGTTTGTTTGATTTATCTAAATATGTTATACTGTATGTGTCTGATGGCCCTTCAATAATCACAAATATAAGACACACTGTCTCTTGTTTCAGTTTGCAAACAATTACTTCATAATCTCTCAGCCCATGTAATGAAGAACAAATTCAAACTAAACAATGAACAGTTCATCTGCTGCAGGATGTAGTGTCAGTTAATTCCAATTGCTATTGATCTGAATGGGAAAGTAATGTGCAATGCAAAATAGCATGCATGCTGTATGGGGTGTGTTCAAACAGTGTTGAGGCAGTCGATAATCCACAGGAACATCTATCTGTCCAAACTGCAGCTGTGCAATCAGAGTCCTTTGAATGCAGTTACAGAAAAGGTAACTGACCGTTAAGTAAGTTCCATTCTACTTTATGCTTGCCATTATTAGTTGAATGTTGTATAGTTATAACGTCATTATATGAAAGCTGTAATATAACTATCACTGAGTATAAGTGGTCTTTGCTTTAAATCAAAAAGCTTTCAATGCACTCAGGAATTAAATCAGACCAGACACGTGGGGAAACAAATATTGACTTAAATTGCAAAAGGAAAGGCTATAGACTACACGGAGAGCACTTATTTATTCATTTTGATGCGGAGCATAAACAGAGTGTGTACTGAGCAATCAGAGGATTGATAATATATTGTCAGAATATAAATGAATTTGGCATGAAGCACTTGGAGGCCATGACCTCTGCTGAAGTTAAGCCCTCTACAGGAGCAACAGAATAGGTTGCATTGGAAGCCACCACCAAAACGAGTAATAGCTTTGAGATTTTAACTCTTTGAGGAATGTACTCAATTCAGTAGCATGCTTTTTGGAATGGAGCAGATGTTTCCTCGATTCTAAAATATGCATATATTTTCCATGTGTGGCACTCTGGATCTCCTGTTGGTGAAGGCGTCAGAAAAGAGAATGGATGCTGGAAGCATGCAGAGTGGACATGGAATGAACTCAAGCACGTGCAACCACTGCCATTTTGGAGGATAACTCCCCAGCCAATTCCCTCATGAACCCTCTGAACAACAGAAAGATATCCCACCAGAATTTTTAAAAAAGGCTCATTCAACTGCTGTTGAATTTCTGCTGACTGATCCTTTGATTCTGCAAGAGAATGATGTGTGCAGAGATCTCAAAGTCTCCAGAAGCTTCTATAGCAGATACAAATATCCAATTTCTGCACAACCCATTTTTCTCCTGGATTAGAAAATAAATTAGTACCCATTTTGTTTGGAATATCACATGACTGGGAGAATGTGAACTGGCAGCCTATGACTGTTTCCCTTGGTAAACTCATTAAGTTCTCTGAAAACATTTTGGGTTTATTTATTTTTATCACATAAATTCCATATCTCATATTTTTTGTTCATGATTTGTGAATTCCGTAAGCACAAACTTTCATTGCTCATACTGCCATGTTGCCAAGATAATAAAGCTCAAAACAGGTAAACAGAAAATAAATTTACCAATAAAATTGCCAATGCTGCTGCCCTTGTGGCCACTTTATAAACTAATGGCTCTGAATTCACTACAATCCCCTTCTACGGAGACAAAGAGATGGCCTCAAGTTTCAGGTCGAGACCTTGCATCAATCCTGCACTGACTTCTCAGATGCTGCTTGCCCCACTGCTCCTCTAATAGTTTGCTCTTGGTTTCAGATTCCAGCATCTGCAGTCTTTTGTGTTTCCTGTCACTTAATTGAGAAATGCTTCAAGATGTAATGACAATCAAAAACTCCAATTGAATTTATTCATGTTGAAAATCAAAAGTGGGGATTAACCATCAGCAAAAGGAAACAAAAATGAAACTGAGATTGCTTGCCTCAGAGAAATAAAGGTATGGAAAATCCTATTGCTGTATTCAATTTTTAAAAATATTTTATTTAAAAATTAAAATCACATAATATTTGTTACTATGTATTGATACAAACATAATGTGATTAATGATTTTTATATAAAAAACACTCCCAACCGCCCCCCAACCACTCTATTAATACCCTCCCTCCTCCCTTCCCCACCAACAAAAGAAAGAAAAAGGAGATCATCATCTACTACAATCATATTTAAACTTTTCGACTGCAGGAATGTTGGCACCCACAGAAGCGGACCAAGAGATCAAATTTTAACACCAATAATTTTCAGATAAGGACTCCAAACTTTAATATAATAAAGAAAAAAAATTTGTCTCTTAAATTATATGTGATCTTTTCTAAAGGAATACAAGCTCTCATTTCATTATGCCATCTTTTCATACTTAAAATCATATCAGATTTCCATGAAATAGCTCAACACGTTTTTGAAACAGACAGGGCCAAATGCAAAAATTTTATTTGATACATAGTCAATCTCAATCTTAGAGCTATCGACTTAATATCTCCCAGTAAAAACAACATTGGATCTAAAGGTAAATTCAATTTTAATATCTGTTCTAAAAACAATTTAATTAGTAACCAAAAATTTTTAACCTTAGGACAAGACCGAGTCGACTTATTTTCAAATTTTTGAGATAAATGTATATAACATGTATATTGGTCTCTTGCCTCCCTGGAGCCAGGGTCAGGGATATCTCTGATCGAGTTCATAGCATTCTGCAAGGGGAAGGAGAACAGCCAGAAGTCGTGGTCCAAGTGGGGACCAATGACTTAGTTAGAAGTGGGGATGAGGTCCTGAAACAGGATTATGTGGAATTAGGTAGGAAGTTAAAAAACAGGACCTCCAAGGTAGTAATCTCTGGATTACTGCCGGTGCCACGTGCTAGTGAGGGTAGAAATAGGAGGATGTGGAGGATGAATGCGTGGCTAAAGAGATGGTGCAGGGGGCAAGGGATAAGATTTCTGGATCATTGGGATCTCTTCTGGGGAAGGTCGGACCTGTACAAAAGGGACGCACTCCACTTGAACTGGAGGGGGACCAATGTGCTGGCAAGCAGATTTTCTAGAGCTGTGGGAGAAGGTTTAAACTAGTTTGGCAGGAGGATGGGGAATAGAGTGTGAGAGCAGTGTCAAGAGAGCATGGCCACCTAGATAGGAATAATAACGATAACAAAGGTCGGATGGAGATTGGGGTAAAAGGTAGAAAAGAGAATATAGGTGAGGGTCATTCTCTGAAATGCATATATTTTAATGCAAGAAGCATAGTGAACAAGGTAGATGAGCTTAGAGCATGGACAGATACTTGGGGTTATGATATTGTGGCAGTTAGTGAGACAAGGCTACAGGAGGGGCAGGACTGGCAACATAATATTCCAGGATACATTTGTTTTAGATGTGATAGATCAGGGGGTAAAAAAAGGGGACAAAATATTCCCTAGGACACTCCCGAACCGGACAAAATATTCCCTAGGACACTCAGGGAGGCTAGTGGACAGTTAGTGGGGCCATTAACAGAGATATTTAGGATGTCACTGGCCACGGGGGTAGTGCCAAAGGATTGCCAAAGGATTGGAGGGTGGCGCATGTGGTTCCTCTGTTTAAGAATTATAGGTCTGTAAGTCTGATGTCTGTGGTGAGCAAGTTGATGGAAAGTGTTCTGAGGGATGTTATTTACAAATTTTTGGAGGTACAGGGATTGATAGGGAGTAATCAGCATGGTTTTGTCAGGGGTAGATCATGCTTGACAAACCTGATTGAGTTCTTCGAGGGGGTTACAAAAAAGGTTGATGAAGGGAAAGCTGTGGATGTTGTCTCTTTGGACTTTAGTAAAGCTTTTGACAAAGTTCCCCACAGGAGGTTAAGAAAAATGGTGGAGGCATTAGGTATAAATAAAGAGGTAGTGAAATGGATTCAGGAGTGATTGGATGGGAGGTGTCAGAGAGTAGTGGTAGAAAATTGTTTGTCCAATTGGAGGCCGGTGACTAGTGGAGTTCCTCAGGGTTCGGTCCTGGGTCCACTATTATTTGTTATATATATTAACGATCTGGATGTAGGGGTGGAGAATTGGATAAGCAAGTTTGCGGATGACACAAAGATTGGTGGTGTTGTGGACAGTGAGGTAGATTACCGTAGATTAAAAGGTGATTTAGGAAGGCTGGAGGTGTGGGCTGAGAAATGGCTGATGGAATTTAATACAGAGGTGCTACATTTTGGAAAGGCAAATTTAAATAGGTCATATACATTGAATGGTGGACAATTGAGGAGTGCAGAGCAACAAAGGGATTTAGGAGTTATGGTAAATAGTACCCTCAAGGCTGATACTCAGGTAGATGGTGTGGTGAAGAAGGCATTTGGAATGTTGGCCTTCATAAATCGGAGTATTGAATTCAAGAGTAGGGAGGTTATGATGAAATTGTACAAGGCATTGGTGAGGCCAAATTTGGAGTACTGTGTACAGTTTTGGTCACCAAATTATAGGAAAGATATAAACAAAATAGAGAGAGTGCAGAGAAGGTTCACGAGAATGTTGACAGGATTTCATGGTTTGAGTTACAGGGAAAGGTTGTACAGACTAGGGCTTTTTTCTTTTGAGCGTAGAAGATTGAGGGGGGACTTGATAGAGGTGTTTAAGATTTTAAAAGGGACAGACAGAGCAAATGTGGATAGGCTTTTTCAATTAAGAATGGGGGAGATTCAAACTAGAGGGCATGGTTTAAGACTGAAGGGGGAAAATTATAAGGGGAACATAAGGGGAAATTTCTTTACGCAAAAGCTGATATGGATGTGGAATGTGCTTCCGGTAGATGTGGTTGAGGCGGTTACATTTAAGGAAAGACTGGATCGTTACATGGAGATGAGTGGACTGGATGGGTATGGACTAGGTGCTGGTCGTGTGACTAGGAGGGTGGGGATTTGTTACGGCATGGACTAGTAGGGCTGAACTGGCCTGTTCTGTGCTGAAAGTGGTTAATATGGTTAATAACAACTTTTACAATATAACTGTGACAAACTAAAGATCAGATTAGGAAAAGTAAACAGACAGTTTAACTTTGGTGCTTAACATGTATTTAATGTATGAAACAGAATGGTCAGGGAGTAATGAAGATGTTACTGGTCCATAATCCTCTTTAAATGGTGAACAAAGAAGTGGTTGATAGATACAAGAATTGCAAGACCAAAAATAGATTTAATCCTGATTTTTTTTTCTTTTGTTTCTGTGGGTTCATTCATTTAGGTGCTAATGTATCACAAAAAAAAACTCATTGCAATACCAAAAAAACTCTGCACTAAACTTCTAAGAAACCCATTAAAGAATGCAGTTCAAATTTGAACATAGTACCTTTCAGGTATTAAAGAAACATTGTTATGAGCTGGGACTAAAAAAAATACTCATGTTATGAGAAAGTTTTGCAACATAATGAGAACAAAAACAAAGTGTTATTAATGTTAGTTCAGACTAGAACATTCGATCCACAATTGGATGTCAAGGTTATCAATAGCTAAATAGGAAGAATCACCTTCTCCAGAGGCAAGTCCAGCCCTCCTGGTTTCAGCAACAAGTATATAAACTGTGGAGATGAAGACTTCATCTCCAACATCGAAATACTCGAGATGGCAGAGGCCGACAGCATCGAATCCACGCTGCTGAAGATCAAACTGCGCTGGGTAGGTCACGTCTCCAGAATGGGGGACCATCGCCTTCCCAAGATCGTGTTATATGGCGAGCTCTCCACTGGCCACTGAGACAGAGGTGCACCAAAGAAGAGGTACAAGGACTGCCTAAAGAAATCTCTTGGTGCCTGCCACATTGACCACCGCCAGTGGGCTGATATCGCCTCAAACTGTGCATCTTGGCACCTCACAGTTCGGCGGGCAGCAACCTCCTTTGAAGAAGACTGCAGAGCCCACCTCACTGACAAAAGACAAAGGAGGAAAAACCCAACACCCAACCCCAACCAACCAATTTTCTCTTGCAACCGCTGCAACCATGTCTGCCTGTCCCGCATCGGACTTGTCAGCCACAAACGAGCCTGCAGCTGACATGGACATTTACCCCCTCCATAAATCTTCATCTGTGAAACCAAGCCAAAGAAAAAAAGAAAAAATATAAACTGTACTCTTCGTCACCCCTGATCATTATCTCAGTTACAACAGTGTCAATCAAAAACTCAACTTCATTCCAATCTTTCCTGTCATCTCAGACCCACAGTGTGTCCCTGAAGTAAACTTGTGGATTAGGTAATAGGCAGGACCAGCAAGACGAATGTAGTTTCATTGATAGAGCTCAGGCAGAGCTTTCAGTTGTATGAATCAACATTTAGCGTCTTTCAATCTCTAGCTAGTGCTGAAACAAAAGGAATCAGATAACAAAAAAAAGTGGGGGAAAAATGTTTACCACTCCATACATTTGTGACAGAATTCAACAGGAATTTTATCTGAAGGCTACACCTGGCAAATTGAAGTCAGGTGACTCAATCTGTTGGAGTTGAAAAGCTCAGATCAGCAGAAAGCTGATTGGGTCATAGAGATTAAGTGACACAGTGTGGTATTAATTCACTTCAACTCAACGGTTTGAGGGGTTGGTATTATTGACTGCAGTTGAATACAGCAGTGAGTAGGAAATTTATAATTAATTAGTTTTTTTTTTACACATTTTTATTGCATCCATGGCACCCAGTAAATAGAATATGAGTGTGAAAAAGAGTTTGATTATTTGTATAAATTCCATTGGGGTGAGGAAGATTTTTACTTATAATATTTATTTGTAAAAGTAAGTTGGTTAAAAACATGAGTAAAATCAGTGAAAAATAGGTCTGTGCTAAATGATTGGCTATAAAGTGTTAACAGGGTTGAAAAATAAAAGAAATAGATGTTTTTTGTCTATCCAGAAGTTGTCTATCTCACTTTAAAGTTGGACCCTAAAGGTTCATGGATCATTGAGAACAAAGTTGAAGCTGATGAGAGAAAGTTTGGCATAGCTCAAAATGACTCCAGAATTTAACAGGGTTAACTATTACACTTGTGTGTCTGTAGTAATTGGCTTAATAAGATAGGAAGAAAATAGAACTGCAATGGGGATCATTGCATGTGGCTTTTGGAAGCAAATTTCAAGTAACAAGATTTTATTGGTGCATCATGGCATTACCTGAGAGAGAATCCACAGAGACTTGGTAGATTTCATTAAAAATTGGCATAGCCAGAAGGTATGGACATAGTAGAAAGAGGGGAGTGGAGGAAAGGTGTTATTCTGATGGAGTTCTATAACTAGAAACTAGCTGTGTTCCATCAGGATCAATACTATCTCTATCCTTGTGTATGACCTGGAAAAATAATTAGCTGCATTAATTTGTAAGTTTGCAGATAACACAAAAATTAGAGTTAGAGAAATGACAGATGGACTTTCATCCAGACCGGTGTTGTGAGGTGTTGCATTTTGGTAAACAATAAATTCTGGTTCTGGACTAAGAATATCATCTGGGATGGATGAGGTTCTAAGTGCTAATTGTTCCGTTCAAACCAAATGGCCACAGTCAGCAAGATGTGGATAATAAAAATGGTTTGCAAATGAAGGCTAGCGCAGATCATCATGGAGTGTGTTTCAGGAAGTCACACGTTTGGTGCCAAAGATCTGTGGAGATTTAAAAATCTTTCATGTTCTGGGACATACCAACCACTCTGCATTGCCATAATCTGATTTATCATACAATCAGAATTATTGTAATGATGTAATGAACAAATGGCAGTGCAACCCGAGCTGCTGTAACAGCATTGATACCACTGGTGCGTACCTGGGAGAGTAGGGAACGGAGACACAGCAGTGCTCTAAAGGGTCCTACTGCCTGGTCCTGATGTCGACAGCTCTGTACAGTATTTAAATGGCATGTTAAAAGAGCTTTCGGTGTTTTCTTTGAAGTCTTGTTTCTACAGAGGTCTGGGCCCAAGGTGGCAGTGCCTATACTGGGAAGTGTATCATGAAGGGTTGCAGACTCTGGACAAAAAAGGATTGTTTGAAATTGTGAAAATGTTACAGTTACAAGTAGCTCAAACATAGGCAGACTGTGCATCCTTTCACACCATGCACAGTCTGTTGCCTCGTTGCCTGAAAGGAAATGTAAGACTTGAAAGGTGAGACAATTGTAAGAATAAAATGCTTAAAGAAACCTCACAAGAATCATACATACTGTAACTGTCTCAAATTCCCTTAAAATCTGCCACAGCTCGCTCTCGTGTTCCAATCTGTACTAAGCAAACTGGCACAGGGAACTACTGTAGGCCAGGATGGTTGGCGTAATGGTTAGCGCAATGCCTTTACAGAGCCAGAGATTGGGATCAGATGGGGTTCAAATCCCATGCTGTCTGTAAGGAGTTTATGTTCTCCCTGTGGGTTTTCTCTGGGGGCTCCGGTTTCTTTCCACCATTCAAAATGTACCTGGGGTGTAGGTTAATGGGTTATAAATTGGAATCATGGGCTGTTACCATGCTGTATGTCTAAATTAAAAAAAAAATGCACACAAAAATCTCTGCAATACACAAATGTGCTGGAGAGTTTCTCCCGGACATTCGCGTATCATAGGGAACTACTAGTTCTTTCATCAATTAGGAAAGGATTAAAAAACAGTGAGAAATTCAATTCCTAGTTTTACAGAAGCTCTTGATGGAAATTTGTGGCTGATCTGAGGGAGCTCAATAAGACTTCACAGGAAGATTGGCTCACAATGTTGATCAGATCATTTGTCAAGGAAGAAGAGCATGCTGGAAGGCTAATGGCAGCCATAATTGCACAGCCCAAGAAGAACTGTCTCCGGCAAACTTTTCCTTTGTTCTTTATTTCAAACAGCCATTATCAATGGGAGGCCATATGACTCCCCTTGGGAAATGCAGCACATTTAAGGGGGACCACTGTTTGAAATCATAAAAAAGTTTTATTTTTTACTGTTATGCCCAGTGTCATCTATGTGTGGATACGCCAAGACACAGAAGCATGCAATTTAAATTTGTGTTGCATATGAAGACAGCTAATACTATCCAGCATGTTGTTTCTAAACTTTGATTCATTTGAGTTGTGCTACATTAAATTTTAAGCCATGGAATAGTTAACATTAGAGCATGTGAACCCAAGGTTTAGATATGTTCATGACTCAAGTCCATTTATTTATCCATCTATTCATTTCTCTCTCTCTCTCTCTCTCTCTCTCTCTCTATTTATCCATTATAAATTCTTATTGTGCCATAGCAAGGTGAGTTGGCCAATTGGAATCAGCATTGGTTTGATCATAGACGTCAGAATGGTAGCAGAAGATTATTTGTTTTTAAATTTGATGCCTGTGGCCACTGGTGTGCCCTGGGCTGGTTTTGTCATCTACATGTGTATGACATCAGAATTGGTCATATAGTGACAGTGAAGAAGTCGATCACAGGTTACAGCAGGATCTAGATCAATAGCTTTCAAACTGCCCCCTACACTCACATTCCACCTTAAATAATCGCGAATGCTGTAAGTGCTCTGTGATTAGTAAGGGATCTCTTAAGATGGGATGTGAGTGAGGAGGGAAGGTTGAGAATCACTGCTCTAGACCCAATTGTTACTGAAATATTTTGCTTAAGAAAAATTGTCATTGGCCCATTTCCTTTGGAGTTATGAAACAGTGCACATAACGAGTCAATTAGATAGGATTAAAACAGTAGTTTTCAAATTTTTTTCTTTCCACCCACATGCAACATTAAATAATCCCTTACTAATCACAGAGCACTTATGGCATAGGGAATAATTAAAGTGATATGTGAGAGGAATGAAAAAGATTGAGAACCACTGATTTAAAAGCTATTTAGTCAAATGCATAGACAGGAAAGATTGAGAGGATTATGGGTTGAATGAAGGCAAATGGGAAGGGTTTGGTTGACATTAACATATGGGCTGAATGGCCTGTTTCTAGGGTGCAAAATTCTCTGACTATGAAATGGTTCAACCGTGTTTTACTCGTAGAAATAATAAATTCTCGGTTTCATAGCATTGAAAAGAATATCAACATTAGACATTTGAATTTTGAGGATATTTTCACACAAGCTAATCAAACAATTCTCGTATTGAATTAATCTTACTGTAAGAGACCAATTTGGCCCTACGATTCTGTCCTGCTCAATTTACAACCCATTAACCTATACCCTGGTACGTTTTTGAAGGGTGGGAGGAAACCGGAGCCCCCAGCAAAATGTGCTCAATGTGTTCATAGATTTTGCCGAAATAATGAAGTGAAATGCCAGAGAATGTACAATGCATCACGATAAGAAGAAGAGGGCTTAGAGGGGAGCAAAGCAATAGACAGGTAATGATGACAGTTATCAAAGGAATGACACAATTATGTGTTTCTATTAATGTGTTGTTGATTTTGAGCTATCAATTTAAATGTTAGTGATAATCTTTTAATCCCAGTTTAGTTCAACATCTTTGCAGAGTTAATCTCCCATGAAGATTAATTGGCGTTGGTTAACTCACCCATTTGACTTTGGCTCCTGCTAGTAAGAAACAAACTCCACATTGAGAAATTGTTCAATGTGCATATAAAACACTAATCACGAGAGGCTCGCTGCCAGGTGATGTTTGCTATCGATGTACGATTTGTGCATCTTTTGAGATGTTGCAGTTTGGCTCAGATTGCAGGACTCCGATTACATTTCACGACACTTGACAAGAAAGAATAAGGAAAATGAAGCCCTATGGTAATATTTTGCAATTATAATGGAGCTACTTATTTTTACATTTCCCAGTCATATTCTCCACCACTGATTGTATATTCACAGCAGCGAAACATCCTGGAATCTGAGGATAAAGTAATAAAGTAATAACTGAGCTCTCCTAAAGCCCAAGGTCATTACAACAACAGCTTTCATTTATATAGCATTTTAAACTCCAGGATTTTCAGGCATAAAACAACCAAAAAATAACAAGTACAGTAGCCCCTCCCCCCATCTGCGGTTAGTACCGAACCCAATATATACTTTTTTCCCCTATAATTACATACCTATGATAAAGTTTAATTTATAAATTGGGCATAATAATAGATTAACAACATTAAGTAATAATAAAATAGAACAATTATAACTATATATTGTTTTACATTCCATAGATGTGTAAGGGTTACTTGAACACAAACATTGTGATATCATGACAGTCGATCTGATAACCAAAACAGCTACTGAGTGACTAATGGGTGAGTAGCATATACAGCAAGGATATGCTGGACAAAGGGATGATTCATGTCCTGGGAAAGACGCTGCAAGATTTTGTGATAGCTGCACTCCTGTCAAGGATAAAAAAGTGCAACCAATCCATACAGGACAACACACACAGAATTTATTTGAGTCACACCAGCAGAAATGAACAGTGGTGGTTTAGTGGTGCATAGACAAGGTCACCTCATTAATAGTGGTGAATCTCATTCAAAAAATTCACAGAAGATACAATATTTAAGGCATTTTCTTGCATACAAATATAATATTTCTTTGAACTCATTGTTACAACCTTATGTTTTACATCTTGAATGTGTCCTTTCTAAAGACGGAAATGGTTTGACGTCAAACACTTATTTTCATGTACAAGTCATAATTAAGAGATATCCTTGTATACAGAAATTTACAAGAAGTCTGGAAGGGTTGCTCCTGGTACACATCGACATCCATTTTCTGCCTGCCTGATTTCTGGTCTTTAATTAACACATGCAAATAGTTAGTTTCACACTAATCTTGTCATTAAAGTTGACAATGGTGGGCAAAACATCTGAGCAGAAACATTATCAAACTGGGACTGGGCTGGCACTGTTCGTGTTACACTGGATGCTTACTTTGGCCTTTGACAATTCACATCATGCCTAATAGATAGTAGGTTCAATTAGTTTGGGTGGGAAATTGATTTATGAATGGGAACCTGTTTGACAAGTAGTTGTGTTAAAGACATTATGATTCTAATTTCCTATCTGGAAGGTTTTCTCGCCTGACATTATTTGTGTTGTGTTACTGAGTAAACTCTTATGCTGGGATTTCTCATAATTGATATTTGTAGCTGGCCTACAAACACAAACTTCTACAATTTCATCAAGCTTCTCAGAATGGCAGGCACTTTAAGAATTATGATTTGTTTAATTCTCGAATTTTCCATTTAAAATTTTCGATTTGCAGTTTATTGTGGGTAACTGAAACTATGGATAAGGGGGAGCAGTGTATACCATTTTGGATACGGTTGGTGGGAGAGGGTGAACAACCTAACACAGAAAAGCCACAGTGATAAGGCCTCTGGCAAGGTGTCTGTTCTTGAGGCTTGTGACTAAGACGGGAACGGAAGAGAAGCGATAGGGGATTCCATAGTTAGGGGAACAGATAAGAGGTTCTGCGGAAGGGGTCAAGAATACGTTGCCTCCCTGGTGCCAGAATTTGAGATATTGCAGATAGAGTTCACATCATTCTCAGGAGGGAGGGTGAGCAGCCAGTTGTTATTAGTCCATGTAGGGATCAATGACATGGGTAGGAAGGGTAATGAAGTCCTGCAAAGAGAGTTCAGGGAGTTCGGTGCTAAGTTGAAGGACAACTTAACAGGGTTGTGATCTCAGGATTGCTACCTGTTCCATGTGCTAGTGAGGTTATAAATAGGAGCATAATGTAGATTAACATGTGGCTAAAGGGATTGTGCAGGAGGGAGGGCTTCAAGTTTCAGGATAATCGGGCTCTCTTCCAGGGAAGGGAGGACCTGTTCTAATGGGACTGAACTGCAAGGGGACTAATACCCTTGCAGGAAGATTTGTATGTGCTGCTGAAGGGGGCTGGGAACCAGAGTGCCAGAGCAGACAGGGGAGTGGAGGAGGAAAAAGATGAAGTGTAACACCCGAAGTCAAAGAGTTGTACATGGTGGAAATATTCTCAAGATGATCTATTTCAGTGCCAGGAGTATTGCAGGAAAGGCAGATGAGCTTACAGCATAGATTGGCATGTGGAATTATGATATTGTGGCTACTTGTGAAACTTGGTTCCAGGAGGGGCCAAATTGGAAGCTCAATGTTCGGGGCTTCTATTGCTTCAGACGTGATAGAGTTGGGGGGGGGGGAGCATGAAAGTGAAAGGAATGACATTACGCATCAGGGAAGATATCATAGCTCTCAGACAGAAGACAAGATACCTCATCCACTAAAGCTAAATGGGTGGAGATGAGGAATGGGAAATATGACCACATTCATGGGGTTGTTTTATTGATCGCCCAATAGTCAGCAAGAATTGGAGGAGGGAAACCTGTAAAGCAGTGGTTCTCAAACTTTTTCTTTCCACTCACATTCCACTTTAAGTATTCCCTAACCATTGGTGCTCTAGTAAAGGATTCTTAAGATGGTTTGAGGGTGGAAAGAAAAAGTTTGAAAACCACTGTTTTAATCATACCTAATTGACTTGTTATGTGGACAGTTTCATAACTCCAAAGGAAATGGGCCATTGACAATTTTTCTCAAGCAAAATATTTCAGTAACCATTAGGTCTAGAGCAGTGATTCTCAACCTTCCTTTCCCACTCACATACCACTTTAAGCAATCCCTTACTAATCATAGAGCACTGATGGCATAGGAATTACTTAAAGTGGTATGTGAGTGGAAAGAAAAAGGTTGGGAACCACTGCTGTAGAGAGATAGCAGACAGTTGAAGGAAACAAAGTGGTGATAGTAGGGGATTTTAATTTTCCACATATTGACTGGGACTCCATAGTGTAAAAAGTTTGGATGGCTTGGACCTAGTCAAATGTGTTCAGGAAAATTTTCTAAATCAATATATTGAGGTATCAACTAGAGAGAGTGCAATACTGGATCTCCTATTAGGGAACAAGACAGGAGAGGTGACAGAAGTATGTATAGGGGAACATTTTGGATCTAGTGATCTTAAAACTAATAGTTTCAAGTTAATTATGGAGAGAGGTAGGCCTGGACCTTGGGTTGAGATTCTAAATTGAAGGAAAGCCAATTTTGAGGAAATGAGAAAAAATATAGGATGCATGGATTGGGATAAGTTGTTTTCTGGCAAAGTGTGAGTTAAGTGGAGGCTCTTCAAAGGAGAAAGTTTGAATACAGAGTTAGTATGTACCTGTGAGGATTAAAGGCAAGGTTAACAGGCATAGGGATCCTTGGTTTTTGATGGGTATTGGGGATCTGGTTCAGAAGAAGATAGAGGTGTATAGCAGGTATAGGCAACACGGAGCAAATGAGGTACTTGAGTAGTATAAAAAATGCAAAAAAACTAGCTCAAGAAAGTAGGAAGGCTAAAAGAAGAGAGGTTGCTTTAGCAAATAATGTGAAGAAAAATCTTATGGCTTGCTACAGGTATGTTAAGAGCAAAAGGATTGTAAGTGACAAAATTGGTCCCTTCGAAGATCAGAGTGGTCAGCTATGAATGGGGAAGATCTTAAATGGATTTTTTTGCATCACTATTTATTCAGGAAACTGGCATGGAACCTATACATATTAAAGAGGAGGTGGTGCTTCCTGTCATAAAGCAAATAATGGTGGATAAATCCCCAGGGTTTGACAAGGTATTCTCTTGGACCTTGAGGAAGGATAGTATAGAAATTACTGAGGCTCTGGCAGAATTATTTAAAATGTCCTTAGCCATATGCGTGATGCCAGAGGATTGGTGGGTAGCTCATGTTCCGTTGTTTAAAAAAGGCTCCAATTGTAACACTGGAAATTATAGGCTGATGAGCCTGACGTCAGTAGTTGGTAAATTATTGGAAGGTGTTCTAAATGATTGGATATACATCTTTTTGGATAGCCAGGGACTGATAATAAATAGTCAATATGGCTTTGTGCAATCTTCTAGTTTTTCTCAGAGGTTACCAGGAAAATTGACGAAGGAAAGGCTGTGGATGTTGTCTCCATGGACTTTAGTAAGGTCTTTGACAAGGTCCCACCTGGTAAGCTAGTTAGGAAGGTTCAGATGCTCGGTATGCAAGGTGAGGTAGTCACCTCAATTTTACATTGGCTGGATGGGATAAGCCAGAGTGTGGTGGTGGATGTTTGCTTCTCAGACTGTGATTAGAGGTGTGCCTCAGGAATTGGTGCTGGGAACATATCTGTTTGTCATCTATATCAATGATCTAGATGATAATGTGGTAAATCAGATCAGCAAGTTTGCAGGTGACAACAAGATTGGAGGCGTTATAGACAGCGAGGAAGGCTTTCAAAGTTTGCAGTTGGATCTGGACCATATAGAAAAACGGGCTGAAAAATGGCAGATGGAATTCAATGCAGACAAATTTGAGGTGCTGCACTTTGGAAGACAAAACCAAGAAAGCACATACAAGTAAATGGCAGGGCACTGAGGAGTGCGGTAGAACAAAGGGATCTGTGAATACAGATACATAATTCCCTGAAAATGGCATCACAGATAGACAGGGTTGTAAAGAGATCTTTTGGCATATTGGCCTTCATAAATCAAAGTATTGAGTTTAAAAAAAAAGGCAGTGTTGCAAGGGCTGCTGTAACGACAGCAATGATGCTGGTGCAGACCCATAGAAAGCAGGAAGCAGACACAGCGCTCCTGCATGGTCTAACCTCCCAGTCCGATTGCCATCAGCTCTGTACAGGCTTTGAATGGCCAGTTAAAGGAGGCGATGGTAGTTTATTTTCAAATTCCATGACCTGGGGGTCTGGACCCAAGATTACTGCACTTTTGGTCGGCAGAAGCCATGAGGAGTTCTCGACTCCAGGGAAGCAAAGAACTGGCGCAGGGTACCAGAAAATGGGGAGACCAACATCAATCTGAGAAGGGGAAGGAGAGGAGATGAGCCAGGAGGTGATGACCATGGTGGCGGACCAGTGAGGTGTTCTGCAGCTGAAGGTACCACACAGGGTGTCACAATGTGTCAGACCATAATATTGTGCCAACCTCTGTGAACCTAATCCTTTTCTACCTTATACCAGTAACCCCTTATTTTTCTTACAAAGGAACCATAATTTGGGAATAGCTAAACTTTTCACAGCTGAATATTTGTACAGGTACTCTCTAATGAACAGCCATTATTATGCTATTATTGTCATAAATATTACAGCCATTTGGAACAAATGGGGGAAAAATATGATCTTCTTTAAAGACTTATGTCACATGCTTATTCAAAAGGGTTCCACAGTTTTAATAACTGCTGGGTTTATCAGAGCTGCTTTATGTTCCTTTAAAATACACATTAGTTTGAATTTTTGTTGAATCAAATCCCATCCAAATGGATACACTGCACAAAAGATCAAAGAATCTCATGAAAATTAAACTCCTTTGGTTTAAAAAAAACCTCATTCATTATGATGGAAACTGGCCTCTCTACGCTATCAGGCATCAGGTTACTGTTAGCTCATTGGGTAATTTTGGAGAACTTCAAAGAGCTTCTCTAAATTACATCCAGAAGAGATCTAATCGGGGGGCTTTAGGTAACTGAAGGGGGGCACAAACTGCCATTCAAAAACTCACTCAGCAAGAGGGTGGGTGGGGGGGATGCGATCCGCCATTGTAAATTAAAACTGTGGTCATTCAATCAATGAGGTTTTCTACGACTGACAACGGTCCATCAGGATAGTGTGGAATGTGGCTTTTGATTTAATTGGTGTTCATTTGTTGATTCTTTTAACATTTTATCTGGTGAATGTCAGCATCTGAAATTCACAAGAGAATAGTTTCCTATGGGATCCATATGGTTCAAGTAGATCCAAGCAAAGTGTTCCCATACGTACAAACATGTCCCCCAGACTTTCTCAATTCACCCTTGCCTAAATGTGCAGGTTGCTGCTGAGATCAGTCTTTTTTTTGGCCCCATTGGCAGCCTTCATAAGTTTGGGTAAGGAGTGTCAGTCACTCGGGCATCTAGGGGCTCACAGACGAGCCCATTCCTGTTCTACTCGGGACGATACTTGCTCTCACAGCTGGAGCCATGCACTGTAGAGTCTCTGAGCCAACTTTTCCCATGGCCCACAATCCCCTAGTGACACTAGTGCTGCGGGTGGGTGGGGGGGCACAATAACTCATTTGGGGGGGCATGACCTGTGAATGGCCCACCATGACGCTGAGCTTCATTACTATTTATCAGCTTGGCACCTTCTGAAAGCTTCTGAAGTATTTCTTGTAAAAGCTGACTGTTATACATGTTAGTAACATGGCCAGCACAGTTAGTGTAATGCTGTAACAGTACCAGAGATCAGCACTGGGGTTCAAATATGGTGCTGTCTGCAAGGAGTTTGTATGCTCTCCCCATGTCTGCGTGGGTTTCCTCCAGGTGCTCTGATTTCCTCCCAGTGTTCACAATTGTACGGGGGATGTTGGTGAGTTCGATGTATTTGGGTGGCAAGGGCTCGTGGGCCAAATGCCTTTTACCATGGTGTATGTCCAAATTTAAATGTAACTAATAAACAAATCACACTGTTTTATTTTTCGTGCAACAAAATCATTTTCCAAAAACCTCATGACCAAAACTAATGGTAGCTAAAAGAAATAGTTCCTTATCCTGTGTGGTGGCTATGGCAACAATATTCTAGCTGCACGTAAAAAAAAAATGCACATATAAGCAAATAATAGAGGCAAATATGTTTCACTTGTATACATTTACTTTACAAATATCCATCATGATTGAGTGCTGAAGGAAGTGAGGCATTAACCATGGTTAAAAATAAATTATGCACATTCTGATTTTCATCTTACTATTTAACAATAAATGCACTGAAAGTCAAAAAATACATGCATATTCTGTCCAAATATTAGGTAACAGTCATACCAAACTTTAGTCGTGAATTGGTCAATATAATTTTAACTGAAGAGCATTTAATTCCTAACTGAAGAAACATGGGAATTTTTTTTTTCTGGGAGTTTTGTAAATATATGACATGATTATATAATGTATATTCAAAACTTAATTGCATTGTGAAATATCAACAATAAAAGTGGTGAAAAATCACAGATGACCCTTCTGGTCAATGTCATTCACCCATTTGGAAACAATTCCTTTGACGTATTTAAAAAAAAAAACTGAAAAGAGTTAAAACCCTTGGTATCTGGATTTCAAGCAACCAGCAAAAAAAGTCAAGGAAAATAAATTAAAAAATTAAGATATACAAGAATAAAATAATAGGTAAAAAAGAGTGTTTAAAATGATAAAAGTAATTGATCTCTGAAGTAACACATAAACCTTTAGTGAAGAAGGAAGCAAATATTCAGCCAGCAGTGTATCTTGGCCGTACTTTGCCCATCTCAGCTGTTGGAATAAGGTTGTGTTTGAATTAAAATCGTGTACTCGGGATGAAGAGCTGGTTGATACCACTCACTGTTGGGGTGACTCCCTTAAAGTGTCTCCTTATTCTTGCTTAGTAAAAATTGTTCCGATCAGAGGCTTTCTCTGTAAACTTGAGGGAGGGGCATCAATTATCTATAAAGTTGTTGTTCGAACTTGGAGATATTGTCCATTGTTTGTCTTTTCTTAATAAATCCAGTTTCGTCAAGTTTTACTATTTTTGGTACACAGTCGGCCAATCTGTTTGCTCATAGTTTTGCTATTATCTGTTTCCACCTGCACTGAATTCACCCATCGTTATTGAATGAAGATCTACCGGGACCAATGCCTGAACCTGTGCGGACTCGAAAGGCCAACGTGGCCTGTTTCCGCTCCGTAAATGGTTATATGGTCTTTCAGGAAGCTCCATGGATGAGGAATCTGCAGATGCAGCGAAGATTAAATGTTTTAAAAGAATGTGACTGAAAATAAAGTGGTTTAAGGTTTATATATTCATACAAGTGAAATTTGTTCAGTGTAAGCACAGAAAAGTATTTTTTTCTTTTGTCTTTTAAACTGTTTATTCTTAATTCAGGTATATTAGTTAAGCATTGTAAAAGTAAGTCTCAAGCAACCAGAAAGTCTCAAGCAACCAGAATATACATTTATCCAGCATCTACCAATCCCCAAATGTGCTGGATACCAGGGGTTTAACTGAATTTGTCCTCTCAATTAGTTATTTTTAAATGTGAAGTTACCCTGCACTTTTGACCAGGCTCTAATTCAGGATCTGGATTAAAACACAGGCTTCAAATTGACCATCAGAACATAACTTTACCACTGATGTTCTTTTCTCATCCCTGACCTTTTGAACTGTCACATTTGCAAGTTGGAGGAAGAAGTATTTTATCTTTTGAAACTCAAGAGTTAATAGTTCCCTGATTTTGCATGATAACAAGGCCAAACTTCAAATCAGATCTTTAATCAGATGTTGATTATGTGGTGATTTACTTTACAAAATGGATTCCTGAGGGGAGGCCATGTGACCACGGAGGTTATGGAACCGCAGGAGGCAGAGGCAACAGAAGAGATGGCAAGATCCACAGACATTCAGTGCATCTGCAGGGACGCCCTGTTGGTTCACTTTCTCTTCTTGATAGTGGCTCTGGACTTGTGGCACCTCCTTGTGTGCCTTCACGGGCAAACAAAAGTAAACAATTGTTGTATATTTATGTACAAGGCAATAAAAGGAGTCTTTAAACTTGAGTTAGACTGACCCTCACACCACTAATTGAAACCAAATTCTTTATATGAGTTTCATTTATGTAATACGATGAAGATTCTGGTCTCTTTGGGAACATAGTGGATTAGTACAGTTTTTGAAATGGGGAAGGTCATATTCATTTAGAGGTTTGTGAGTTGTTATGAATTGTGTTTCAGCAGATTCTTGGAGATTTCATTTAAGGATCTTCAGGTTCCACTCATCTTGATCCACGTCCTTGTATTTGGTCACCAGACACCGCCTTCCTTCACTAATCAAGCACTGAATAGACCTTTCATTACTCAATTTGGAATAGCCACAGATTGTATATAGAACCAGAGCTCAAGGAAATGAGAGTAATATGTTAACAAGAACTGAAGGCAGCTTAATTGACAGAAAACAGAGACCAGGAATAAACAGATTATTTTTGGATATGTAGTCTACAAATGACTGGGTTCTCCGACACACAGTGTTTACGATCTATTTCAACAGAGATGAGGAAATTGACTGTAATTTATCTAATTTTGTTGTTGATACAAAGCTATCTGTGAAGTAAGTTGTGAGGAGAAGAATAATACAATACAGACAGGTTAAATAAGCATGTGGCAGATGGCATGTTGGAGAATGCAAGATTATCCCCTTTAGACAGAAAAATAGAAGACAATATTATTTTAAAGGAGATTGACGGGAAAATATTGATTGGAAGAGACACATGATATCCTTGTGTGTGACTTACAAAAAAGCTAACCTGAAGTCACACGAATTAATTAGAAAGTTAAATGTTTTGATGGACTTTTTTTACATCAGGATTGGATTAAGACCAAGGAAGCCTTATTGTAATTAGATGCTGCTTTAGTGAGTACTTCGAATGCAGTGTATATTTTGGATATCCTTTTGTAATGAACAATAATCTTGCTTTAGAGGGAATGGAACAAAGGTTTGGTCGAGTATTGTATCAGTAAGAAGGTTTGAGTAGATTAAGGCTACATTGCTAGAATTTTGTACAATACCAACTTATCCGACTTGGGCTTGATAGGTTAAATGCTGCATGGATGTTTTCCTGGCTATGGAATTTAAAATCAGAATTCACAATTTAAAAACTAATCAGAAGGAATTTCTTCACACAAATATTTGTGGGCCATTAGAAAAAAAAGCCCAGGAAATGGAAGAAATGCAAGTGAGTGCTCATTCAACCATGGTAGAGAAGAATCATGTTTCCTGAAAAAATAGGAACCTGCAACATTTAACAGACATTCAGACAGGTGTGTGGATATGAGGGATATAAGCCAAATACAGGCAAATGTGAGTAGTTTGGTTGGCACAGACAGGTTGGCCTGAGGGGTCTATTTCTGTGCTGTAGCACTCCATGACTCTGTGACTACAACTCTCAAGAGTTGATTGTTTTGTGGAACAATTGCAGAAGACTTTTTTAAACCTCCTGGAATATTCATCTTCTGTTTAGCAGAAGGTAGAGGATAGAACAAAGGGATGGAAAAATAGGTTCAAATGATTAAAATATAGTTTTGAAATTGATATTAGGAACTACTTTTTACAATACATTGCAGAAAATTGTACTTAAAATTATGAGTGGTATAGATAGGCTAAATGCAAAATTTCGATGCCACAATGCAGAACGGAGGTTGGGAGATGGCTCCCTCCAAATTGATCAGATGGGCTTCATGGCATTTTTCAACCAAATCCATCCTCGACATATGAAAAAAAAAATTCAAATAATTAGCACGGAAGTTAAGAACTGCTGGATTCCTGAATGTTCATTTCTGAAAATGAGGATATTGAATTCTGTGTGCAAATGAACTCGATTGAATTTTCGCAAACCTGCACTGAAAGTGGAGCCTTTTAATTCAGGGTGCTCTCATGGTGGTGAGCAGTGAATGGACTTAACACCTTGGGTGCGTAAGCAGTGGATTCAATCAATTTTGGCTCTGAGTCCCTGCCGGGAGCTGCACGGTTAGTGTAGTGGTAGCACAGTGTGATTTCAGCATTCAAAGCCGCCACTGTCTAAATGGAGCTTTTATGTTCTCCATGTGACTGTGTGCATTTCCTCCTGGTGCTCGTTTCCTCCCATATTCTAAAGATATATTGGTCACATGGGTAGATTTGGGTGCTGCTGGCTCATGGGCCAGAAGGGCCTGTTATTCTGAATCTCAAAATTAATTAAAAAAAAGTGCTTTAATTTGGGGCAGTGCTTAGTATAGTAGTTCGTACAATACTATCACAGTACTAAGCAACCTGGGTTCGAATCTGGTGCTGTTAATAAGGAGTTTGTCTGTCTCCCTGTGTCCAGGTGATTTCCTCCGGGTGCCCCAGTTTCCTCCCATGCCCCAAAGACATTTAGGGTTAGTTGTCTTAATTGGTCGCATGGGCATATTTGGGTGGCGATGTCCCATGGGCTAGAAGGATCTACCATGTTGTATCACTAAGTTTAAAAAAAAAAGCTGTTTGACACTCGCTGGCAGGAAATAAAGTTTCTCTGCAGGCAGCTTGCCTGAATCTGGAGGAAGGGAATTGGTTTTCAAAGACAAAGGGTTCGTAAATGCATTTGCTCAAGGGAGAGATAGGCTCAAAATAAGAGAAATTTTACATTTCGTCAGGCAGTCATCCTGCATCTATGTTTATAGTCATATACTTTGTAAAATGTAGATATGCACCAAAATTCTTACTTGCTGCAGCCAAACAAGTAGTTCATGGAAACAAAACTACAGTAGTACACATTTACTAAAATAGATAATAAATGCAATGATAGGCAGTTAATAAATATTCATGGTTATCATAATGTTAGAAATATATTAATCAATAGCAGTAAATATGAAAACCTTTAACTACCTTACCTAAAAGAAAAGTCTCCCAGCCATATTTCCCTACCCATAACTGATAACCTTGTTTGTTTTTCACTGCACATGTTCACTTCTCACATTTGACTTCTATGCAGAAGTAGGAATTGATAATGTTCAGTGAAGCAGAGCGGAGAATGATGTCAGGGTCCTTGCTGTGAAACCTGACCTGGGTGAACAATCTGTGTGCATGTCTCCTGCTGGTTCAGACACACCAAAATGCTGGAGGAACTCAGCTGGTCTTGCAGTGTCCATAAGAGATGACAATTATATTGCCGTAGTTTTGGGGCCTGAGCCCTTCCTCAAGGAATGAACAAAGAAAGACTGGAGTTCTGAGGGGTGGGGTCAAGGTCCGCACACAAATTAAAACACTGGAAATACATTTTCATTAGTCATGCCACTTTGGTTATTTCTGATACAAAATGAACAGTAATGATGTGAAGGTTGTCCCAGTGAATCAGAGGTTACAGATCTCTCCATTCACCTACAACTGCAAGTTGATTGATGTAGCTCTCACATTAATAGGAGATACTTCACAATCTATTAATCCAGCATAGAAAAAGAAAGTCTACATAAATTAATTCCATATTTCTAAAATGGAAATTACAAACATTTAAATGTAATATAGGACCACTTATTTTGCTTAATTTCATTAGAATTGTTTGATGAAGAAGCAACCCAATGATCACTTACTTATAAGTCTAAATAACAGGAAATTTGAGGGTGCAAAATATTTCATTTTCTTGCAGTTCCCAAAATAAATATGGCTTCTTTTAAATATTATAAGTTAGAATTATAGAAATTAATTCAAAGTTTGTTTTAATCTGACAGCAATCTCTTTTATATACATTGCATTAAAGTCTGAAATGTTGATTCCCTGAATAGTTCACCTGTATATTATATATTACACATAAATTGTTAATGATAATGAGTTTATTGTCATATACAATATACATGTGCACCAACATTTTTATTTGCTGCAGGCAAAGGAGGTACTTTGTGGTAAAAAATAACTGAGAGTGCACATTAAATTAAAGTGAGACAATAAATACAGCAGATAGACAGTTGCCTGAGTGCAAGAAGAAAAGTAGTATTAATAAATACAAACAGTCCTTTTGTTGAATCAGAAGAATCAATGATGGGTATAATAAAGGAAGGTTCAAGAGCCTGATAGCCATTGTTCTTGAACCTAAGTGCAATGGCCAATTATCAAATATAAGGTACTTAAGCAGCAACTTTGTTTTAAATAGTTCCATGAGAAACAGATCGATGTTAGCTAATCAATAATTTGTAAAATTATCCCCTTCCTTGCATTTTTCAATTGAGTACAGCTCTATGGTTCTCATCTAATGAGAGAAAAGATTTAACATTTTTGCAGATACTGAATAAATATTTCAGTAAGAAATTTGCCAATAATTTGAAACCCAGTATTACAGTATATGACACACACATAAGATGCAAAAAACAGATATGTTCTTTTTTATTGTATAGAAAAAAGGAAAACATGCTAATAAATTAAAATGCTTATAAATGATCAAAGACTTTACTTGTCAATTTTTTGGAAAATGACAGCTTTCTGTTCCGGGATGCACGACAGCATTCTCCCTTAACAGATTGCGTTATTTCTCCTGCAGTTTGTCCGCCAGGCTTCACTTTGACAAGATAATCCAAAACTAATCCACAACGTTCAGTTTTCTTGTTGGCTCTCATGCAAGCTGCTTACACAAATCCAGCTACCTGTCAGACCTCCTGTGTGTGCAAACCAGACTGCCAGGCTAACCCCTTGGGAAAGAGGAAAGACCTGGGGAATTAACCCCTACTTCCCTTATAACATTCCCTGTAAACATCCCTGGCCTTTATAGGCTAACTGGACTAATCAGGACAAGAGCTGTAAAATCTGCTTCATACACCATCTTAAGAACTAGAGATTTGTACCTTGCAGCTACCGACTGATAGGGACAAGAGCAAATGATAAGCACATCTGAACCAGCAAATAAATGAGTGACAAAGGTAGAGTCTAATCCATTTTAAACAATCAGTGCAAATACATTTAACTTCAATCACAGATGTAGAAAATGCTTAAAATGTGAAATTAGGATTTATTACTGACCACTTGTTTAAAGGTATGTTCAATGCCACAAAAAAATACTCACTTTTCTGTTTGGATTCAATTTCACTTTGTTGTAATTCTAGGCACATCATCCAATCTGATTTAAGAGCTTAAAAAGCTGCCAAGGAAAATGATAACTTGCATGAGCACGTCATGCCTTGGATACGCTTTAAACCCAGCTGAGCCCAGCACATGAGTAATGCAATAAAAAGTCTGGTCCTCTTCTCAATCTCTTTATTTTAAAGTTAAGAGGCATTGTGTCTCATTTAGCATTTTCAGTGAAGGGGGTGGTTTGTAAGATGAGGGTAGAGTGAAACAAAAAAGATTCCATGGGGAGGGATTGAAAACTGTCAGAACAGAATGGGATAGCCTAGTTTGTAATCCTGATAAGACCATTTATTTTACTTTATTATTAAAAAAGAAATATTTATACCTTTTTCTTTTGGAGAACCTGTTAAGTAGTTCAATTCCTCTGACCTCTTTTGAGATTTGTACTATTGCTGAGGAGATTAGAATTTTCCCTTAAGGATTTTTCTTGAAGTTTTGCTAATAAATGTCAAAGAAGTGACAGTCTTTATACCCTTTGGGATTCCTTGAAAATTAGACACATTAACTATTACTTAAATTAAGTGCTCTTGTCCATTGTTGTAATCAAAAATGAAATCAGCCCAAAATCCACCCACTCCAATAATAGTGATGGCTTATGTGTTTATCATCTTTGTAGAACCCAGTGCTTTTGGATAGATCTCCAGAAAGTATTTTAAAGGTAAGTAGAACAAAATGAACTGCTATATCTAATTAAATGTTATAAACAGAACAACCTTTTATATTTATTAGTGCATATCTCTCAAAAATACCTTGGGCCCTTTTGGCACATTCCATCCATTAGAACATAAGAAATAAGAGCAGGAGTCACCCACCTGGGCCATTTGGATGGCCTCACACTTATCAGTGTTGTACTCCATCTGTCACACCCTTGGCCACTCACTTAACCTATCTATATCTCTCTCCAGATTCTCTGTGTCCACAGCACAATTTTGTTTCCACTCAATTTAGTATCATTAACAAACTTAGATATACCATACTTAAATATTTAACTTAGACATACAGCATAGTAACAGGTCATTTAGGCCCAAGGGTCTGTGCCTCCCAATTTACATCAAATTACCTTTTCGAATGGTGGAAGGGAACCAGATTCCGCCCCTCCACCCGGGGGAAAACCCATGCAGACACGGGGAAAATGTACAAACTCCTTACAGACAGCATGAGATACAAATCCTAGTCTCAATCGCTGGCACTGTAAAGGCATTGTACTAACCGCTACACCAACTGAACCACCTGTGGTGGAATGCGGTACTGCAGGCATGACCTCGCTGGATTGGGCAGGCTGGCCTGTCTTCTGTATCTGTAGCTCCTCCCTGTAAGACACCTAATAAAGGCTGATAGTCCTAGTCTCCTCGCTCAGACCTGCATTGGACGTGAGCCAGCAACATGTAGAGGCATGCCAAGGTTTTCTGATTAATAAAGCCTTTGACTGCTTGCTTTGTGTCTGCAGGTGGTCATTGATCACCAAAACTTGGGCCCTCTTTCAAATCTTTTATGTATATTGTGAACAGCTGTGGCACTCCACTAACCACTGATTTTCAACCAGAGAAATGGCTACCTATCACAACTCTCTGCCTCTCTTGGTTAATTAATCCTCTCTCCACACTAATACATTACCCAAATTCTACATATAGTGGCATTACATTTGCTTTCTTCCAATCCACCAGAACCAGTCCAAACTCTAGAGAATGTTGATAAATTATCACAAATGCATCTGCTATAACCTCTGTCATTTTTTTCATTACCCTGGGATACATTCCATCAGGACCAGTGGATTTATCTACCACTATGCCCACCAGTTTGCCCAGTACTACCTCTTCAGTGATAACAATTACATCAAGGTCCTCACTTCCCATCCCCTACTCAATATCAATCTTTGGCATCTTACCCATTTCTTCCACTGTAATGTCTGACATCAAATACTTGTTCAAGGCCATCATCATTGACCATTATTTATTCCCCTTTAGGCTTCTAAGAGGCCTATGTTTAATTTAACCACTCTTTTCCTATTTATTCTGAAATAAATACTATTTTTATACTCTGTACTCCTTTACCTTCATATTTCTTTCTTTTTTCCATTTCTTTGTGCTTTTTGTTGCTCATTTAAGTTTTTCCATTTTTCAAATTTCCTACTAGTCCTGGAACATTCAGTATTAATTTTCAGTATTAACTCTGTTTGATGCATCATTTATTTCATTGGTTATGCAGAGTTTTTTTTTCTACCCAGTCATTAATGTTGTGGTTTCTAACTGGAATATACCTTTTTTGAGAACTGGGCAAAAATTCTTTGAAAGTCCTTCACTATTCCTCAGTTGTCCCACCATATAGCCTCTTGATTGAGGTTGGAACCTAACAGATCAGATGCATCAGAGCCTTTATTTATTCTGAATGCACCTCTATGAGTCAAAGAATACTTCCCTCAAAGTAAACGGCACGGTTGGCGTAGCAGTTAGCGCAATGCCTTTACAGCGCCAGCGATTGGGGCCTAAGTTCGAAACCCACACTGTCTGTAAGGAGATTGTACATTCTCCCCGTGCTTGCATGGGTTTTCCCTGGGGGTTCCGCTTTCCTCCAACTGTTCAAAACTTACCAGGGGTGCAGGTTAATTGGGTATAAATTGGGCGGCATGGACTCTTGGGCCGAAACGGCCTGTTACTGTGCTGTATGTGTAAATTTAAAAAAATTAAAATTAAATTTAAAGTAAAAGGACTGCTTGACTGGGACTTTCCTCTGCCATGGCTACTTGCCCACAAGTAGGCTTAGTGAATGGAGAATGGAGCATGAATGGAAAAAAAAAATAGAGGGTTACAAGGTAGGGGTGGGTTTGGTATTTTTTTTAGGAAGGGATATTTGGGTCAGATCAGGTCCGAAGGGCCTGTGCTGCGCTGTATTGTTCTATATTCTAGATGAGTCCACTGGATGAATAGAGCCTGCTGATGGATCCACCCTTTGGTGCTGGCATAAATCACTTCAATATCCGACATATTGAATCCTTATTTCCAGATTGCAGAATGTCAGTCAGAAATCAGAAACCTCAATGGGTGTGAGTGTTTTGTCCATTGTTGAGAAAAGCCAGTGATAATCTAAGATCATAAAAGGATCTTGAAGTTTGAATCTATGAACAACAGAGCTGAAGTAACTATGTGGCTCTTTAAATAAGAATATCTAGACTTTCCTGTTTAAGGAGTAGCAATTCCTACTCAATTTGTCACCAGGAACTAACTCCATAATTTCAAGAATCTGATCATCTTAATATAATTAACTATAGAGTACAGTGCTGCTATATCAGGGTTCTCCTTTGAACACCCAACTATGATAAACAGCCATTACATTTGATTCGTCAAAGGAATATAAGGGTTGTTTTCAATGTTAAATGGACCTCCTCCATTATGAAATGCTACAAGCGTCTGGTGATGGAATGTATCAAAGACTTGTAGAGCCTATACATGAAATCATTCCATTGATGATGTTATAGCTTTGTCCCTCCTCTCTGTCCTGACCCACCTGGAGAACAACACCTCATAAGCCAGGTTGCTGTTCATTGACTTCAGTTGGTCTATAACTGGATTAACCACAGTCTGTCTGGGTCATCAGCAGCAGAAGGTCGAGCACCGTCTCGCTGAGCACTGGAGCACCTCAGGGCTGTGTGCACAGCCTACTCCTGTTCACGACTGCAATGCCAAATCCATCTCCAATAGAATCAGGAGTTGGCATAATCAGCAACAATGATACATTGCACTACAGAGTAGAGGTGGAAACTCCCATGATATGGTGCGAGAATAACTATCTGATTCCCAACGTGGTCGAGACAAAGGAGATGATTGTGGACTTCATGAGGACCAGGAACAACCAGTCTCCATGACACATTTAATAACTCAGTAGGGGGCAGAGTAGAGAGCACCAAGTTCCTCAGAGTCCACTTAAGAAGTGACCTATCATGGACACACAACATCTCTTCACTTGACAGGAATGCGCAACAGCGAGTGCATTTCCTGAGAAGACTGAGATGGGCAAGGCCTCAGCCAGCCACCATCTCTCAACTTTCTACAGGAGCTCTATCAAGCATGTCCTGGCTAACTGCATCACAGTGTGGTACATACTGCAGAGTATTGGATGAGAAGTCAATCCATAGGACCATATGAGCAGCAGAGAGGATCAATGGAGAATCTCTTCCCCCTCCCCCTCCACTCCAATCATCGTGATCTATCGGGATTGTTGTTTGAAGAGAACGCACAAAATCAATGAGGTCCCCTACCACTCCTCACACAGCATTTGGCAGTTACTCCCACTGGGGGAGAAAAATATAAGAGTATCAGGAGCAAAAACCATCAGGCTGAGAAATAGCTTCTTCCCATGAGGAGTGAGACTGCTGAATGAACTGCTCTGAAACTCTACCATTTATTGATCTGTAGCGGCACTATGGCGCAATACAGCTCCCAGAAGGCATCGAACCAGCCATGTGACATCAATGCGTGATCATGTCAGCATGTGTCGATCACATGATTCTGGCTTTTAAAAAGTTGGGTGGGTGATGAAGAGTAAATCCATTTGATTCGCTCTTAAAACACCTTTTGTGATTATTTTGTCGTGTCCACTGTGATTCCAGTGGCCAGAAACAAATGTTTATTATTTTTTAATATGTGTATATATGTATCATTTGTCTGTATGTGTGTTCTCTCTGATTGTTGCAGAAGACCAGAGAATGCTGTATCAATGGGTTGTACTTGGACAATTGATGACGATTAAATGAACTATAAAATGGATAAAAACAAGCCCGAAATTCAAGTGCCTCAGTACAGCTAATAGTGAGTGCAGTTGGATTTGCAGGTATTGTGCAGCTAAATTCCAACTTCAGGATATTTTTGATGAATAATTTTAAAGCCATGTCTGGTGCGAGTATTGGAGAAATGGAACCTTGTGTGCAAAGTCTATAAATCGGTTTAAGTTGGGTAAGTTGGCTGAACAAAATTTGACAATAAAATACATAAATATGAAAAAAAGAAACTTGTCTTTCTAACTTTTCTTTTAATATTAATGATATAACATGGTAGAAAACCCTTTTGGCCAATGAAACTCATGCCTCCCAATTAACCTACCAACCCTGTGACAACTTTTTTCCCCCAACTTAAGGGTATATCAAAACGCTTTGTAGCCAAGAGCATACTTTTGAAATGCAGTGCGATATGTGATGTTGGGACACACTAAGGTCAGTTTGGCCACAGTAAGCTCTCATGGACAAATATACAACGGTCCAGAAAATCACTCTTAAGTTTTCGTTGTTCAGTTGAGTGGCTCATTCTTGTGCACCTAGTGTGATTTCTCCATCAGTTACATGTGGGGAAAATGCCATTCCCTGTGTACTTCTCATTTGTAGTATTAGAGATTAAATGAAACTACATTGTTTCAGGGACAACATGGGTGGGCACTTACGATTCAACCATGTTTTATTAAACAACCCTGAAATGGGATCACACAAGATAAATTCTATAATCATTCAAGCCTTTCTCTTGCCATCAGTCTTATTCCAGTGCCAAGACCAACACACCACTTCCTCCATTTCTGATCCCTGATGGTTCCAACACCATGATAATTCAATGGTCCAGAACCTTTAATAACTTTAGCAATTTACCTGGGGTGACCACCTCAAGCTCTAATACATTCCTGGCTGCATTTCCTCAGACAAAGGCCTTGTTGTACTCGTCTCTCTGTTGGACACACCCACCTTGCTCGTTGATCTGACACCAGGCCCTAATCGTCAGGTTGTGGCCTGCTGTTTCTGGCTTCACTTCAAACCCCTGAAGCCAGGCTTATTAACACATTTTCAGCTGCAGAAGTAGACAGGTTCATGTACCACTGAACTTTCGAGAACCAAACCTCTCATTAGTGCATTGTTGCAAGTAGTATCTGGTATGCCCATTGGAGTGAAATATTGGACAGGACACAAAAAAAAACTTCCTTCTCTTGCCAAATATTTTTTATGTTCTCAGTTCAATCTCACACCTGAAAGATAGTCAGAACTAAAGTAACTGAGATGAGGACATTTTATTCTTCCTGATGCAGTTTTTTCCTCTGGGTGTTATTGTACATATCAAAATCAGAATTTATTGTCATGAACAAGTCACAAAATTTGGTGTTTTGTGGCAGCATTTACAGGGCAAGCATTCATATTATGAACTATCTTACAACACATATATAAAAACAAATAAAATAATAGGACACGAAAAGTAAGGCAGTGTCTTTGGTTCATTGATTATTCAGGAATCTGATGGCAGTGGGGAAGAAGCTGTCCTTATGCTGCTGAGTGATCGTCTTTAGGCTCCTGTACCTTTGTCCCAATGGTAGCAGATTGGAGAGGGCATGGCCTAGTTGGTGGGGGTCTTTGAGGATAGAGGCTGCTTTTTTTAAAGACACAGCCTCATGTGCATGACCTTGATGGAGTGAAGTCTGGTGCCTGTGATGTTGCAGACTGAATTAACACTATTCTTTAAGGGCAAGAATTTGCACCTCCATACCAGTCAGTGATGCAACCAGCCATAATGCTCTCCACAGTGTGTCTGTAGAGGCTTTTAAGAGTATTCTGTGACATAGCAAATCTTCTCAGATCCCTCACCAAGTATAGCTGCTGGTGGGCCTTCTTCATGATTGCATCAACGTGGAGGCTCCAGGACAGATTCTCAGAGATGTTGACACCCAGGAATTTGAAGTTCCTGACACTCTCCACTACTGAGCCCTGGATGAGGACTGTGTCATGTTCCCCTGACTTCTTCCTGAAGTCCACAATCTTCTCCTTGGTTTTGCTAACATTGAGTGGGAATACATTCATTCTCATCCTGGTGATGCTGGCCCTGACACTCCTGTATCTCTTTCCTAGTGGGAGTAGTTGAAAGAAGCTATGTTACACCACTCAATGAGCTGATCTATCTCCCTCCTGCACACTTCCTCATTGCTGTTTGTGATTCTGCAGACAACTGTGGTGGCATCAGCAAACTTGGCCACACAGTCATGGGTGTAGCATGAGTAGAGCAGTGGACTAAGCACGTATCCTTGGGGTGACCCTGTTTTGATGATCAGTGAGGAAGAGACATTACTTCCAATTCGTACTGACTGTGGTCTTCTGATGAGAAAATCAGGGATCCAGTTGCAGAGGAGACACAGAGGCTTAGAGTTTGTAGCTTCTTGACCAGCACTGAAAGAATAATGGTGCTGAAAGCTGAGGTGTAGTTGATGAAGTGCATCTGTATGGATGCGTTGGTGTTTTCAAGGTGATTGAGAGCTGAGTGGAGAGCCAGCGATATTCCATCTGCTGTGGAGTGATTTTGATGATAGGCAAATTGCAGTGGGTCCAGATCTTTGCTTAGGTATGTATTAATTCTGGCCATGACCAGCCTCATAAAGCATTTCATTAAGTTAGAAGTTGAGGCAGCCCATGCTACTCTTCTTGGGTGCCAGGTTGAAGCAAGTGGGAACCTCTGACTTGCAGCAATGAGAAGTTGAAAATATCCATGAACCCTCTGGCTAGTTGGTTGGCACAGATTTTCAGGTACACCATCAGGACCTAATGCCATTCAAGGGTTCACCCTCTTGAATGATGTTCTAGCATCATTTTCAGAGACAGATATCATGTATTTATTTATCATGTAAAAGACATATATTCATTTCCTGCTCTTTGGATATGTCAGACTTTTCAAGGAATATCATGTTATTTTGTCACAACGTCACCAATAAAACTTGTAGAGAATCATTCATAAATTGCAGTGCGAGATTGACAAGTTGAATTCAGTGTAAGTATAGCACTGTAATTCACGTCCATCATATTCCATATCTCTGGAGATGGTCCTGCTGCACACTAACATCATTTGAATTTTTAGTGATTGCAATAAACTGAATTTGAAATATTGTAGGTCGTTCATTGCTCAGTCACTTTGTTTTACTGAACCACAAGAAACATTGTACCATATAAAATTAAATGGGTTGATAGCAGAACATTGAGCACCATCACCCTGAGCCCTTGCACCTCAGGGTTGTGTGCTCAGTCTGCTTCTGTTCATGTTATTAATCCACGACTGCATCTCCAGATCCAGCTCCATTGGTGTCATCAACCTTGCAGATGACACAACAGTCGTTGACCTCACCGGTAACGATGATGAGTTGCACTACAGAGAAGAGATGGAAAATCTAGTGAAATAGTGTGAGATTAACAACCTGAGTCTCAACATTTACAAGAGGGAGGAGATGATTGTGGACTTCAAGAGGACCAGGAACAACCACCCTTCACGGCACAGCAACAACTCTGTAGTATAGAATGGAAAGCACCAAGTACCTTGGAGTTCATTTAACTTGTGACCTATCATGGACACTCTGCATCTCCTCACTTGTCAGGAAGGCACAACAGTGACTGCACTTCCTGAGAAGACTGAAGCAGGCAAGGCTATCAGCCACCATTATGTCAACTTGTTATAGGAGTTATTTTGAGAGCGTCCTGCCTGGTTACATCACAGTAAGATGCAGTTGCTGCAAAGAAATAGACAGGAGGTCAATCCACAGGATTATCAGACCATAGTTGGTGTAGCTGTTAGTGCAACACCAGCGATTGGGACCGGGGTTCAAATTCTCTCGTATCTGTAAAAGAATTGTACGTTCTGCCCATGTCTGCATCTGTTTACCCAGGTGGGGGGAGGGGTGTTGGAGGGGGGTCTGGTTTCCTTCCACCATTAGAAAAGTACCGGGGTTATAGTTTAATTGGGTGGCACGGGCTCATGAGCTGAAATGGCCTGTTATTGGGCTATATGTTTAAATTTTAAAAAATTAAAGGAACTGCTCACACTAACCATCCAAGTCTTTCATATGTACAAAGCAATATTCATTAGTGCAAATTAAATACTTGTCTTGCCTATGTATTTTTTGGCTCTATGTGTATTATATCTGATTGTGTGTCTGGATGTTTTGCACCGAGGACTAGAGAATGATGTTTTGTCGGGTTGTACATGTAAAATCAGATGATAATAAAGTTAACTTGATTTGAACCTGCATCTACAAAATAATGCCCTGGTCAGCAAGGTGGCCACAAGGATTTAATTAGCTGAAACAATTTTTTTCAGTTGTTCTCACTCTTCAAAGTAGTTTGGTAATAGAGGTGATAATGAATTGATTGTTTATTCATTGTGCGAAGTATATATGCATCAAAATTCTTGAAGGACCAATAGATATTTCACAATAGTTACAATAGGATACATTACAGTGCATTAAATTAAGAAAGGAATAAAATACAAAAGTTAGATGGATAATAAATGATCACATTTATCAGAGTACAAGAAAACAATGTTATAATTGTACAGATAGGCCTCTTTGTGGTGTTGGAACAGTCCATGGTTAATGTAACAAGGGAAGGTTCAAGATCACTCTTGGGAAGAAACTTGAACCTAGAGGTTCTGGACTTCAGGCTTCTATACCTTCTATAACATTTAGAATGTTTAACCACCTTAAGAAACCTACAGAAAACTCTTTCTTTTCTTCTTTGGCTTGGCTTCGCGGACGAAGATTTATGGAGGGGGTAAAAGTCCACGTCAGCTGCAGGCTCGTTTGTGGCTGACAAGTCCGATGCGGGACAGGCAGACTATTGCTTTCACAAAAGCACCATGTGATTCAACGAGGACATCGTGAATTATGTATTGTAAATATTATGATGGCCAGCATCTATTATCACCAATGTAAGGTAAGACCCACAGTGTTGAAATGGTAGAAATCTGTTTAAAAGCCATGCAGAAGGTTGTTTGGGTCTGAAATTTTATTGGAATGAATGGTCATCCTATAGTCCTGCTGTTCACCAATAATTGGACCCTCAATTATTTTTGATATGCCTTCTGATAGGAAATTTTCATTGCTGGTCATAAATTATACAACTTATGCCAACTAATAGGTTTAGACCCAGACACATTTGCTTCTGTACCTAATGTCCCTTATTCACACTTAAATGTAGGCAAAAGCACAGTGGACACCCTTTGTGTAGTCTCCTGACAGTGTGGACCCAGTACACCTGTCACCTTGTGAACATACACACAAGTAATCAACATTATTGCCACATATTCACTTGGTACACTCATGACTGCAGGGAAAAATTCAGCTCCAACATAATCTTTAAATTCAATGACAACGTTACCATTGTAGGCTGAGTAACTGGAAAGGATGAGCCAGAATATGGGATGGAGATTGAGAAACTGATTGGCAGGTGCCAGAACAACAATTTTGCTCTCGACACCACTAACACCAAAAAGCTTATTGTTGATTTCAGGAAGGAGAGGCCAAGGGTTCATATGCCTGTCTGTATTGATAGGATGGATATAAAGAGGGTTAATAGAGTACCTTCAGGTTACTGGGAGTCTATATATCAGAAGACTTCTCTTGGAGCTTGCATTTCAAGGCAATCATGAAGAAGGCACACTAATGCCTTTTTCTTGCTAAGAAGATTTGGAAAGTCATCGAATATTCCAGCAAACTTCTACAGGTGCACTGTGGAAAATATACTGAATGATTGCATCACACCCTGCTTTAGTAATTCATGTGCCCAGGAACACAGAAAGCTGCAGAAGGTAGCAAACATAACCAAGTCTACCAAAGGCTCTGACCTCCTTTCTGCAAAAGACATCTATGTGCGGTGCTGCCTCAAGAAGGCAGCCAACATTATCACCCTGCTCACAAACTTTAGGGAGAAGGTATAGAAGCCTGAAGTCCAGAACCTCTAGGTTCAAGTTTCTTCCCAAGAGTGATCTTGAACCTTCCCTTGTTACATTAACCATGGACTGTTCCAACACCACAAAGAGGCCTATCTGCACAATTATAACATTGTTTTCTTGCACTCTGATAAATGTGATCATTTATTATCCATCTAAAATTTGTATTTTATTCTTAAGAAGCACTCAACCCTTTGAAATTTTCCATAAATGTTAGGTTTGGAAAAGATTTATGATTTAATTGCATGGGTTGTCTTTCTCAGTGTAGAAATTCTTCAGATTTGAATGGGAGGGGGGAAGAGGGGTGTACAGAACTAGTTCTGCCATATTTCTGATTTTCTCTCTCTCCCACCCCCCCCCCCCCCCCACTCTACAGTGTCCTATATACTCATCAGAATCTGAATTTATTGTCATGAACAAGTCATGAAATTCGGTGTTCTGCGGCAGAAAAGTTCATAGTCCATCCCCAAACTCTCCCCACCATTCCTGTTTGATCACTTATTGATTCCTTTGATTATATTTCAAGTGGCCTACACATATCTATCAGAACATCCTTTGAGGATTCTTATTTTGAGCAGTATGTGGCAAATTCACAAATGTTATAGTTTGGTTGCATTGCTCCTGAATGGAAATTAAAGGGTGAGATGGTACAATTTTTAAACACATGGTTATTAAGCTCTCGTTATCATTTCAAATTATTTATTTTGCTCCATTATTATTCAAGAAAGACTCGGGCTTTGCTTAATCTTCGTATAATGCTTGGCATAGTAATGCATCAAGAGGGTATATTGTGTATTGAAACTGTGGCACTTTCAAATGGACAAGCCTGTTAATCTTCATATCCATAATTCTGTGCTCACAACATGTAATGCTCAATCCACAGGTGGAAATTCATAATATTTATCCTCTGCCAGTCAGATTGCCACATTAACTGTCGGGTGACACTCACTAAGATTATTGATCAGAACAAAATTCACAAAGACAAGGGAAGGCTTCATATGCCACAAGTTTTGGTCAGTTAATTTATACCCATGCTTAGCTTTGCACAGTTGACCTCTCACTGTGCTCCTATTGACTTTTTATAATGAGTTCAGAATTATAGTCGACAGCTCTTTCCCTGCCAAAACTACTCAACTTTATATTGGACATCAAACTGAATTGCTCCAATCCCATTTGGCTTAAAGAAATACAGGATAGTCTTAGTCCATCAATCTCTTGACACACGTATGAAGTAACAATGGACCAATGTCAGTGGTTCTGGAATTGTACCCAAGCCAGCTTCTTTGCACTCTCTGAGAAGTTTAAAAAAAAATTGAAGGAATAAAACATTTGCAACTTTGGTGCTTTTCATAAGAAAATCTTTGTTATTGAACAAAATAATAAAGGAAACTGATTGAGAGTCGGGTAAATGGAGTGGAGAGGTAATTATACAGTAAAATTTTAAATGTACTTCCCTTGAAATTCCAATGTATTAGTTTTACAGTTTGAACAGTAAAAATCATAATATGGATATGAGGAAAATAGGTTCAGATGGGAGATAACAATTACACTTAGATTTTACACTTCCATACTGGTTCTGTAGCTCTGCCATTTGCCCTGACCTTTGCTTGTGTTTTGAAGCATATTAGTTGATGTCATTGGAAGGTGGAAGAGCTTTCATAAAAAATGAAGATCTTATGCATATGACAGATACTATCAATGCTGCACAGATGCAAGACCCCTATTTCAATTCTCCATCCCATTCCTTGCTTACATGTCTATCCATGGTCTCATGCACTGCCAGACTGAGACTACCCATAAACTGGAGGAACAACACCTCATCTTCTGACTGGGTACCCTCCAACTGGATGCCATTAATATCCACTTCTCTTTCTTTTGTCAACCCCCCTCCCCCCATCACCTTTCCCTATCAATTATGTTTTTCACACAGCCACCATGTTCCATGAAAATATTCCCATTTTCCTGGAATGCTTGCTGTGTAAAAAGCTTGGAATGGGAATGAGGGTGCCATTTCCATTCTGACATTTTATGTCCTAAACCCCTTGTCAATTTCCAAGAATGCCTGCACTCTAAAGTGAACAGTGGGCTAATGAATAGGACTTTGCCACAGTGGCATTGCAAGTCCTGCCTCTTTACTTACTGCTCTTCTGGTATGCTGTCTGAACTCGCATAAGGAAATTGAGATTTGGAGTATTGGATGTTCATATGTAAACAACCAATGCCGAGATGTCAGATATTCTTCAGACCGGTAAAATCACACAAAGTCTATCTAAAAAAAACATATCTGAATCTCCATTCCATCTTCTTTTGCACAAACATGATAAATTCTTACTTCATCCCTTTATCATGCCCAATTAACACCTTTTGTTGGTCTGGATTCTTCCCCCATTTTTGAATTCTGAGACTTTCTGAGGTTTCCTGCTTCTGGCTTATTCTTTGAAGAAGGGATCAGGCTTGAAATGTCAGCAATATATCATTGTTCCCTATAGATGAAAAGACTAGCTGAATTCCTCCATTCTTGGAGTGTGATTTTACTATAATCACAGTGTCTGCAGACTTTTGTGTTTCATGCAAGACACCTCCTGTCTATCTATTCATATATTGTTTGGAGTGGCCTACGTATGACTATCAGATTGCCTTTTGATGGAATCAAAAACATATTCAAATTGATGCAAAGCAAACATTAAAACTCATTAAAGGTCACACTTAATTAAAAAAATAATCAACAACATTTTTTTGTGGCAAACCTTCCTCATTTTCTGAACCCTTAGTCTGGTGCACTTTAAACGGAACTGTTTAGTGTATTGAAGCAGATAAACAAATTGTTTGATTTCCTTTGCAGACACCACATAAACCTTTTTAAATACACTGACATTAGGCTAAGCATTAACAGCTACAACTCACTAAACTGTCATCCATGAACTCATTGAGTTCATCCACTAAATGACAAAGGGCAAAACAAAACATGCATGACAAGATATTTATTGGCATTTTTAGGATTAAATAAGCCTGCTCTACTGGACAATTTAGCCAAGGAGCGTTAAAAGGTAGATAGTTATCACCAAATTTTAAGATTTTTTTAAAGAGCAATTATTTCACATCAATTGACAAATCGCAGACTTCCCATTAATTACTGCTGGTGTTTTGACAGGAAACAGTAACAGGCTGATAGTTATCTATTATGGACAAGATCTGGGTGAATCAGAATGAACAATAGGTATCCTTCATCTTCTGCTAATAAATATCCAATTAGATTTTGAACAAATCAATTCTATGACCAATAAAAATTAATAGGAAAGGAGAATGTAGCTGGAATTTATATTCAATATTTCTCACATTATTAATAAAATACAATATCACCAGGTGCTGAAGTGATATCCTTTAATAATCAAATGCATAAAATTTATTGCCAGTAAGGTTACACACAAATAGGATATCTGCCTTTTACAATCCTACAACCTTAAACTTGGAACCATCTGGATAGACCCCTATTTAAAACAGTACAGGGTCCTTCATCGAAACAACCTTCCATCCATCTCTTAGCTAAAAATGGGGAAAAAAAATAATATCTAATGTTAGTGTATTGGTAACTCTTCATTTCTTCCAGGACACTACAAAGATATTAATAAATTAGTAAAATATTGAAGAAAATAATTCAGAGGTTTTTCAAAAATTAAAACTAGACCCTTGTACACTCCTAGAAGTGATCAATTTATGATACAAGCAGCATGCACACACACTTGTATTAGGTTTCTCCAGCTTTTAATTAGAGACAGGTACTGACCTGCTTAATATAACATCACCAAGGATTGCTTTGTTTAAAAGTCTGAATTAATTCACTTTTGTTACAAATCTTTAATGAAATGGTTGTTTTAATTTCAATCTTTGCCTGTGGAAATCAGAATGTGGGCTAATAATAAAAACAAGACATGATGATCGGTGCAGATGTCACAAGAACATAAATAAATAGGAGCAGGAGCCTTGAGAATGCTTGGCCATTTAATGGAATCATGACTGATCTGCTTGGATCTCATCTCTCTCTGGGCCAATGTCAGACAAGACCCTCTTTTCATCAATGATAAAGATGGTATGGAGTTTGTGGTGTCGTGTGCTCATTCCACTGTTTACCCAGGACTCTCACATAATTTCCTGACATCAGCCTGGAGACTCCTCCATCATTGTCCTAATATCATTCTAGGGGCCTCTATTGCTGACCTGGGCACTCCTGTATTGCAGGGCAATGTCCTGCTTTCAGCCCTGGCATTTCCACATCTGAGTCCTGATATAATTCTGGGGTACTCCCTGTTCGCAGTCCGGGTACTCGACAATCATCGTCCCAATATTGATTAGGGCAGAAGTCAGCCAAACTCTCTCTCATCACTGCCTGGATGGCAGCTTTGAAGCGCCAGAAAACTGGGCTTTTATGTTTTAATACCAATGAGCATTTATTATTCAGTGGTTGAGCAACACAGATATCAAATGCAAAATTAGGGAAGGACTAAGTTAAAAAAAGAATAATTTTGGTAAATTTCATATTGCTATTGCCCCTGGACCAAAATATATGTCTTATTACTGATAGCAGGTCCTTGGGCCATTTTGTGGGCTCTTGGATAATATGGAGGTAATACTGCCTTGTGGAAGATGTTGTATTGCTCAATAATTATTTTTTTAAATAAAAAAAAGTATGAAAATCTGTTCCTCCAGAATCAGAAACAGCTTGTGCAATTGTATTTTATCCAACTTGGCTACTGGTAGGGTGATAACTTTCCTGCATTGTCCGTGAATCTTCAGGGATTACATTTTAATCTCTTGGATGCTGCTGTGAGCTTTCAGAGGAAAATCAATCAGGAGTAAAAGAAAGCTGATCTGTTGTCTGTTTTCTTCAAACATTGCATTAGTTAGAAAAATATTACAGCTGCAAAAAAAAAGTTGCCTAACTGGATGACATTGTTGGAGCTGTCATGAAAGTGATGTAACCTCTGGTGATACATTCAACCACAGACATGCTGGATAAAATGGTGTCCCAGATTACATGTAAATCAAAGGAACTCAACACTCTTCCAATTCTGGCTTTATTGTTCCTTTGATCTTGGGCTGTTGCCATGCCTTTAGTTATTATGGGATCTAAACTGTGGAATGCTAACTTTTCACTCCTTCCACCCCCTCTCTTTTCTCTCTCTCTCTCTCTCTCTCTCTCTCTCTCAATCTACCTAATTTGCAAGCTTTCGGTCACCTGACCCAATTCGTTTGTAGCATCCACAATCACATACAGAGTGAAGAAATGTTTCCTCATTTCAAAATTGTAGGGCACTATCAGTAACCACCAAGACTAAGTTGAGGGAATGATAGGCTTTAATGTACAGAAGAATCTTGCTGGCCCGGATCCAGGCATAGGAATGGAGAGAAGTGAGCGATGGCTCGACCTTTATGGCCCAAGACCACGGGGGAGGAGTCATAGGGTATGAGTCATCAGTGGACGGGCCAGCTCTATATATACAGCAGTCGACAATAACTATATACAATGGAAGAAACATATCACTACAAATATTACATTTCTTCACATAAGACAACCCTCTCCATCCCAGGAGTTCACTCCAGTGAGCCTCTAGGTCATTTCACGTCAGGCCTGCACATGGAGGCCGGCTACAAGAGCGGATCTAAAATTTAAAACTTACCTTTCAGACGACAGCCCTAAAAGGCTGCTCCAGCATCCCCTTCATATCCAGAGGTGCCCCGTAGTGCCCTCTGAAGCCAATGGAGGCAAGGCAACTGGTACAGCAGCGCTGCCCATCATAAATACGCGGCAGAGCAATGGCTGTCTTCCCTACCCTTAAACCACACCCAGCTGGAACTGCTCTGTGTTTCCCAGAATAGTTCCAGCTGTGTAGGGAAGACAGCCATTGCTCTGCCATGTTTTGAGCTGCAGAGAGCGGCCCCGAAAGCCGAAGTGGCCCGGTGTGGCTGTCTCAGCCCACACCAGCCGCCCCCTGACTGCTCCCGCTGGCCCGACAGCTCCTGCCCACTGCCCCCGCCTTGGAGGGAGAGGGGTGAGTGGGGAGATGGGTCGCGGGCTGATGATGCCATCAGCCCGCTCCTAACCAGCTGCTTGCACCACCTTTACAGATTGATGTTTTCTCTGCTTGAAAGTGCCCTTTGCTGCTTTGATAATCACAGCCTTCTTTAGGTAATGAAATTGAAACAGTACACAGGACTTCAGGCGTGGATTCATCAAAGCATGAAAAGATGTCAGTAAGAGTTCTATATTCGCTCTCTGATCATTGTGAACATATTGATAATACAATAGGGCACCAAGTAAAATGTGAAATGATTCAGAGACCAAATAGATTGTTAGTGTCTCTCTTCTCAATGTACTGCACATTTTTTTGCTTTCTGTGTCTTTAAGATTAGGACAGTGTAAGCTGTGGTACATGATGTGGCACCATGAAGACAGCAGACTCCTGAGGCATGATTAGATAATGAAAAATTAGAAATCAAATCCTCTCCTAACTAACCAATTTAGCTCATCATTTAAATAAATACCAGTGGCATTTTCTTGAATTTTATCATTATGGCAATGTCAGAGATAAAGCCAATGTATGACCATGCTTGAAACTTGTCAATGGGATATTTTAATACTTCATATTGGCAGATAAATAATGTATAAACTTCACCTTTGAGGGAAGAAGGTAAAAACATGTTCCCTTTATTTTGAACCAATTACGTCAAATACCAACCAATGCAATGTCTGAGTCAAACCTTTTCATGTGATGTGACAAATCGACCCACTGCCTATGATATTTACAAACAATTTATCCCAGGGCAAGATTAACAACTTTTCAAGGACAATAAGGTCCTAGTAAACAGTTGGCTTTGTTTATTGCCTGAGAGATAAGATGGATTGATCAATGACCACACAGCTAGTGAAACCAAATAAATATACGAGGCAATTCTAATTCTTGGCACTGATATGAACTAGTTGCAATTTGGGCTGGTAGTATCTGAGCCAGTGAAAGACTCATGGAAATTCAAACTTCATGTACTAATGATATTGTTCAGTCAACAAATGTCAATTTACATTTTGTTGGTGCTATTGTTGGCCTCTCCAGGAATACAGGGCATTGAATCTGATTTTATTGTCATGAACATGTCACAAAATTCGATGCTTTGCGGCAGCATTACAAGTATAAATTACATTTAAAAATAAATCATTGCAAAAAGAAGAGAAAGTGAGGTAGTGTCTGTGGTTCGTTGTCCATTCAGAAATCTGATGGCCGAGGGGAAGATAATGCTTTTGTGCCGCTCGGTGTTTCTTTTCAGGCTCCTGTACCTCGTTTCTGATGGCAGCAATGTGTGGAGGGCTGGTGAGGGCCCATAATGACAGAGTCTGCTTTCATAAGACATCAGAAGCTTTCAGGGAGGTAACGCCTTCAAACATTTTCAAGAAATAGAACTGGTTTTCCATTCCCCATATTTGCCCTACAAACATCCCCACTCCCTTCACAAACAGCCAGGGACCATTACAAGAGTCTCTGGTGCTGTCAGCTCTCTGCCCTGATCCATGGGTTAAAATAATTTCTCCTTCAGTTACTTTGAACTGACTTTTTACTCCAAGTTAAAATTCAAGACTCTGGTTTCAGCATCGCTTTGCCTGCACTTTATTAACCCAATGCACAATGTTTTTTTAAAAAGTTCCCTCTTATTGGAGTGCACCACCAAGGATCTTTGTAAAGTTACCTTGATTTAAAGAACTATTCTGAAGTGGAAAAGTGACATTGCAGTGATGACTTTGCTTCTCCTGTTTGTTCAGTTGACAAAATGAATCCTGATATCTTGATTTTTTTTTGTGCAGTGCCCCCCTCAAAACAACACCCAGCCTTAGAGCCCACTACACTATTTACAAATGTAAAAACATGTTGGTAAAATTCTTTGGAGGCACATTGGTTGCATTTTATAAAATTGATTGATGATGTTTTTATTATTGGGTAATATAGTAAAATCTCTGGTATGTGGAATTCAAGCAACCGGCAAAAAAGGGATATAAATAAATAATAGCAAGTAAGATTTTAAATAAAAGTTTAACATTTAAGAGCAAAAGTTCTGAGAAGCAACACACAGTCCTTGATGAAGATGGGGGCAGACATTTGGCCAGCAGAGCGTCCCAGTCATGCCCGCCCGCAGCAGCTGTTTGAATAAAATGGCGGTGCCCAGGATGAAGAGCCTGTCGATGCTGCTTGCCGCTGGGGCTACTATCTCAGGGCATCTCCCTATCCCTGCCTAGTAAGAATCTATATCTTTATTAGGAAATAATTAAGTATATCAGAAAAGCTTTATCTGTAAACTTGGGTAGGGAGAGTGTATAATTATGATGGTGGCATGGTTAGCATAGTAATGTGTGCAATGCTGTTGCAGTGCCTGTGACTGGGGGTTCAAATTTAATTTATACATGATTAAAATGAACTTTACATAATTGGGGTGTAGGGAGCACTGAGGAGAGGGAGTACCTTTGGTGCGGATAGCTGTGCCTCACTAAGGTGGGGATGGTAGGCATCACTGGACCTCACTCATCTCCTAAATCTCTCACTTGTTGGCTCTTCAGGCCACATCCTGGAAACCACTTCAGCTAGCAGGTGAAAACAAGTGTCATTACTACACCAATAGGTGATCATCCCAACAGCGGAGCAGGCGGAAAAGGAGACATCTCCCAATGGCTGCAAAGGCAGATGAGGATGTCCAACAATGGGTAGGGAGGCTTGTGAGCACACCGTAAGAACTGTTGTGTAACCACATCACTCAGGGCTTGTCTACCTAGTGTGTGAAGCCTAGATTTGGCGGACTGTGCGCAAGAAACCATCAACTGGTTCAATGGGCAGAAAGGCAATTCTCAGCAGTGCATCATGGAGCGCTAAGAGGGCACAGTGAGACACATACAGAGCACTGCTGGCCATCCACTGCATCCTGACCTGTCTCCAGCCATCTCGACTATGTCTTGCCACTGGGTCTAGGTGGGCTGGAGCAAGAGAGTGAGGCTGACGACCTGTGCAACTCTCCCTCACTTTAATCCAAGTCAAATACAAGTCATGACTTCAAAGTCAACGCATTGACTTTGAAGCCATGGTCATCTTTGACTATGAAGGACGAACATACATATATATACATAATTAATGACTACAATACTAATTAAAAAAATTCAATTACTTAATTGCACTGTCTTTTGTCTTTAAAACTGTTTATTCTTAATGTAGGTGCATTAGTTAGGCATTGTAAGAGTGTGTCTCAGGTAACCAGAAAATTTACATATCCAGCATCTTCAATCCCCATATGTACCAGATACTGGGGATTTTACTGTAATTATTTTTGTTCTGCTCTCATTAAAATGTAATTGGTTGATGGGTAAGGATCATTTCCAGCACCTTTAAGTCCTGGTCTCTGTTTCTAGCTCCAGAGAAGTCAAAGTTGAATGAACCAGTCTCTATGAACTGATCCACTGTTATTCCAACAGTGATAATGCAAAATGGAAGTTCTCATGACAAAAAAAAACAATACTATCACCATATATTGAGTAAATAAGAAGCCTGCAAATGTTGGAGAACTGGAACAAAATGCTGGAAAAAGGAGAGAACTCAGCAGATGAGGCAGTGTCCATTGAAAGCAATAGGCAGTTGATATTCCAAACCTCTGCCCTTCATCAGGGATTCTAAAATTTGTGCATTAGCTTGAATTAGAAGGTGGAGGTGGGTAGATGTTGAAGGGCAAGGGGGAGGAATGCACATTTTTAGATGATTGGTGGGGTGATTTTAAAATTCAATCTTTTTGGGATTTTCGTTCCCACAGTCTGCACATTGGCAACAACACAGGTCTGAGTGTTGCGTAGGGCTGGCTACACATATTTATTGTGCACATACCCCATTATCCTGCACATAACGGGCTCGCACCTGCATTTCTGGACACATCCTGGATCGAGCCAGGGTGATTGAGCAAGGTGTCACTGCCTCGTTTGATGCAAGTTGGTCACGTGCGTAGAGAGGGAAGGTTCTGTTCATAAAATTGGTGAAAATGTTTTGATAGATGGACATTCATGCTCCCTGCTTTGCTATCCATCAAACATTCTGCTTTTAGAATGTTTTTGAACGTTCCTGAAATTTGAAGATGTTCAAAAACCGTGAACATTGTATTGTAAAAATAAATGAGTGATCAAAAGCCACCTAAATACATTTAAATAATTAAAAATATAATTAATCTAAGTAATAAAAATAATGTGATCAATTTTATTTTTAGTATCTTTCTCATAGCAATAAATATTCCACTCAGAAGAGCCAGTGCAGGATTCATGAGCAAATTTCCTGGCTTGCATGCTGCAGAATCAGGAGCCATTTGACTGACTTACCCAATGTTGTTAAGTCACTTTTCTCTGCAGAAGTGCTGTCAAATCCCTGAAAGTTCATGGTCCCATCATCAGACTTTGCAATGGTGGAGAGTGCTGACAGATTCACTGGCTGAAATCAGAGACAAAATTTGGGACTTCTGTGTTCAGCAGTACCTGTGCATAAACTCTGAAGTTGCTATAATTCACAGAATTAAACCCGAAATGTTCACCACAAAATTGCTGTGATTTCCAAGCATGATTCAGCTCACTGATGCTTGTCTAAATGGCTAGAGGCTCGAGATTAATTTTATATGACAAATCAATTACAAATAATTGAGGTCCAGTAATCTCTAACCCCAATAGTGAACTTAAGATTGAATGCATGTCTTGTCATGAATTATCCATTCTGAATTTGGATGGTAGCTGGAGCATTATAATTCATTCAAATGGACAGTTTTTTGTCACACCCTGATCATTCATCAGTGACTCAGCTGGAGATGTGCATATTGAGGACGCAGCGTGAATGAATGGCTATTTGGGAATGGTCCTAGTGGGTTGGAAATTTAGAAAAGCCATGAAATTTAGGTAATACTGCTAGCAAAGTGAAAGGATTCAGAGTTAAGCTGGCAAGGCTTCTGAAGGCTCACCTTCTAATAGTAGAACAACAATTTCATATTTCTTAAACAATATTGTCCTCTTGCTATGAGACCACCAACGTTGATATTCTTTGCATGAGTTCTATGTGAGCTACATCATCAACATGCATTTAAGTGATTAAAAAAAAGCTTTTGTTCTGGTTATAATATGAAAAATATGAGCTGGAGAATGTCCAATCTATGCCAAGTAAACAAAAACACAACCTCTTCATCGTAAATGGTGTGAAGCAGTCGGATATCCTGGAGCATATCCTAGAAGAAATTCTAATAGTGACCGTGTGCAGTGGAATTTGCTGTGGAAACCTTGCAAATCTGCATGAAAAGTCCCAGAGGCAGAGAAAAGGCCAGGTTCTGGGTGATAACAAATCACTTGTTGCAACAAATCACAGTGCCTGCTATCAGTGGCTGAGTAACAGTGTGACTGATACCTGATTAGCAAAGTGGTAACTCCTCTGCTTTTTGCAAATATTTTTATGTTTCATTTATCACATGCCTTGCCATCTTCCATCATGTTGCCTGCTTTAAGAATGAATTATAACAATGTTAGCATTTCTTATCTTGACATCAGTGGGTGAGGAGTGACTGAGTAAGAGGCCCAATATTAGCTTGATGATTACATTGTGTTTGCTCCTACTTTAGCCGCCAATCGCCAGCTACTAACAACGGCTATAAACAGAGATCTGCAAGTAAGCCTCTAATCTTAAAGTCAACTAAAATAATCTGATTCAGTGATATGAGCATGAATGAAATACCATTTATACTACAATAACAAACCATCCAAAATACTAACAGCTATATGTATGGATGCATTTGGCAAGATTCTGAAAAGTACTAATCCCTTAACAATATTAAAGCCATAGTGATAATCTCTTGCAGGGGTTGTTCTAATTGATCTGTTTATATAAAGTTAGGTCTAGGCGGGAAGGTGTGATTCATTTAGTGCTACGTGAAGGTCGCCATATCAGCTATTAGGAGAATCATTAGCTGTGTGGAGCCAAAGGATTCCAGGCATTCCTCATTTCTACATTAACCAAACAGAAACCACAGTAGAGTGAATTTAATTCTCAAACACATTCTTATTCCTTTCAATTCTCTTGAAAACGACAATCCAGTTGGATACCCAGATTAAAACAACTGCTCTTTTTTTTCAAAAAAAAGTGAAAGCCTTTTCATTTGGGAAATATTTTGATTGAACAATGTTACCAAAGATGACAAACATCGCTGAATGAAGTTAGGCATCGAGCTGTTCGCCTCATCTCCTCCTTTCCTGTTTCTGTTTCTCACGACTGTGTGGCTTTCCACCCCACGTCCTTTCACTGTGTACTTTTGACAATCACAAATTCCACGCAATAAACTGGATTTAGAAAGTGTTTACTGTTATATGCTAATTGAAGCTCATAACTTTATTTTCTTTCTTTTAAAGATATCTTTATTGAGTTTAATTAAAAAAAATACATATTAATCCATGTGTGTATTTGGATATTGAAAGATAAAAAATAAGAAAAATTACAATTAGTACTATTCCAAAAATACTGACATAATACATATGAAAGTTGTGTGCACTCCTCTTGATTAAACCCCTATTACAAAATCTCTCAAAAAATTTAAACAAAAACAGAAAGGAGAAAGAACCCCTCTCCCCCACATTAATCAAACCCCTCCCTCTAAACAAGGGTTGTTTGTCTATCTGAAACACTTAGGAAATGAAAGATGACATTCTGAAACTAGACAATGCTGTTCGGGAGCATCCAAACATCCTAATTTGTTAAATAATGGTAATATCCCATAAACTGGCCCTACACCTGATAGATACAATATTAAACATCTAAAAATGAATTTCTATTTTTTTTCTAATCAGGAAGGCCGTTACCTCGTATAACCATTGAATATGAGTAGGTGGGGTACTGCCTTTCCAGTTCATCAAAATTGCCAGTCTAGCTATCAATAACTTTTATATATCTAATAGAAGATGCATCTTGGACCTCTAGTTGTGTTCTTTGTATGCCTTTTTATAAGCAAACAATGTAAACAAATTTTGTGTACACTAAGAACAGAGGGGGAAAGCCAAGTGATAATTTATATACATCTACAGTCCATTACACAACTCTGATAGCCATTATTCTGGACCAACTATCCTCTGAACCCTAGCTGATTTTATGTGAGTATTGTTTTTTTCTTTCTCAAACTGAATGCTCTTATTGATATTGTTTTTAATTCAATTAGAAAAGAACAGGTACAATGACCAAAATAGTGTTTTGTACTGCATTATCCAATGCTGTGTTGTTTGGCATTAAAATGATGATAACTAGGACATATTTAGAACAATAGAGTTAAAAATTGGGCATTTATGTAATGTCCATCAGCAGTCATTAATTCCATTACAATCTGCATATTTATAGCTTGATATGGACTAAACTCCTAGAAATAAAATCAAGACATGAACATCACTGGGTGTACCAAAATTGAGACGACAACCTGGCAATGTACAACACATTACTACATCCTTGCTAAACAGCCTTGATAGCAGCCACAATTGTCAGAGCTAAAAAGCCCCACAACCACCAGGTCAGATTAAGGCCCAAAACCCTGCCTCATCCATTTAGGAAAAGGCATAGAATTAACATTCAAGTGCTCTCCAAGACCATTCTCATCTTCAAAGGTGAAGAAAACCAAGGAATTACCATGTGGCATTTAGCTCACTTACATTTACTTACCCTAAACAGCAGCCAAACTTGACAAATGCTTGCTGGCATTGAAAGGTTCTTTGAACCCTTCTAAGCAGTGAATCAATATTTGTTCTGGTAGTTAGACACTTATGTTTATACTGCAGCTACTAGTCCTAGCTCATAAGACTTTAGTCCTTGCTGGCTGTAACTGATTAGGGCCAGTTTTGGAACCTGCCTCAATACAAGGACAGTACAGTGCTGTCTCACTGAAGTAAGAGATTTAAATGTTTGATGAGTAGAAGCAATGAAAACTCTCCTTTTTTTTTAAAGAAAAAGAAGTAATTGAGGAAAGATTGGTTGAGAAATTCCATTGAATTCCTCTAATGAGCTTGTGTCCTTCCACTGCTAAGAAATCCTTCTCTGGAATGGTTGTTGCTTCCAAAGGCTTTTTGCCTTTCATGTGGTAGTGCGAAGATGGAAATGATAGAATGAGGCCATTCAGCTGATCAAATATGTTCTTAGAATAATGTAACCCCAACGTAACCCATCCTTCAAAACAAAGTCTGTAGTTCTAAAAGGGCATTATTCTTCAAGAATACATCCAAGCAATGTTTAGATGTAATGACAGTGTCTGCTTTTCATCCACAGCAGGTTTTGGACCCTCTGCTTCCCTCGTCTCCTTTCTAGTTCTTCTTCCACTTGCTCTAAAAGTCTGCCTCTTGGCTTTTGGCTATTATACTAAAGATGATGGCTCCTACTATCCAGGTCATACCATATATAACTCACTTCTAGCTTCCTCTTTGCCTCTTGATTCTTTCTTCGTGGTTACAGTTTTGTGCTCTTTGCAACATCCTTTTAAACTGTCTCTGCATCCTCTCCAGTGAAGTCACACCTTTCCTGTCATGTATTGACCAGAACTGTCAGTGTTCAGCATGACGTAATGGAATTGAAATCCACAAGAAACAACGAAGCATCCTCTGTCTTCATTTGCAACCAAGTGGACATGAATAACCCAATGGTGGTGCCACTGAACTGGGTGAGGAAAATCAAACCAGACATTGATGTAGTGGTTAATTTTTAACTTTAATTTAAAGACACAGCAGAGTAACAGGGACCTTCTAGCCCACAAGACTATGCCACCCAATTTCACCCATGTGGCCAATGAATCAGAGTCAGATTTAGATTTATTGTCAGAGTACATACATGACATCACATACAACCCTGTGATTCTTTTTTTCCCACAGGCACAGCAGAATTACTACTAATTGGTAGTGCAAAAATAAACTGTACACAGCCTAAAACATGTAAACAAATAAAAGGACTGTAAACAGATAATGAATATAAACAAACTGTGCAATACAGAGAGAACAAAGGAAACTCAGTAAAGTGCACAAGTAAAAGTCCTTAAATGAGTCTCTCATTGAGTTTGTCATTGAGGAGTTTGTGATAGAGGAGTAGCAGCTGTTCCTGAACCTCGTGGTGCAAGTCTTGTAGCATCTGTACCTCTTTCCTGATGGTAACAGTGAGAACAGAGTGTGTGCTGAGTGGTGAGGGTCTTTGGTGATTGCTGCTGCCCTCTGACAGCAGCATTCCCCGTAGATGTACTCAATAGGAGGGAGAGTTTTTTTCTGTGAGGTTCTTCACTGCCTTTTTGAGGGCTTTATGCCCAGAGGTATTAGTGTTTCTATACCAGACCATGATGCAGTTGGTCAGCCCACTTTCCACCACATCTGTGTAGAAATTTGGCAGGGTTTCTGATGTCATACGAAATTGCCGCAAACTCCTGAGTAAGTTGAAGCACTGACCTGCTTTCTTCACGATGCCATTGGTTTGTTGAGTCCAGAAAATGACTCACAAGAACCTAAATGTGTTCACCCTTTCCATCTCTGATACCCCAATGATCACTGAATTGTATACCTCTGGCTTTCCATTCCTGAAGTCAACAATCAGCTCTAGTTTTGGTAACATTGAGTGTGAGGTTGTTAGTGCACTATTCAGCCAAGTTTTCAATCTCTATCTTGTATGCTGACAACCCCTGGGTTATTTCCCTTCCTTTAAAAAAAAATTATTGGAGAAATTTTGTAAAAGGGGTTTGATTGAGAGGAGTGCACACAACGTTCATATGTACTATGGTTCAATACAATTTTCTTCATCAATTATACTCCACATAAATTAAATGGGCTTAATTCTGGTTATTCGGATAAGTGTTTTTGATGTACTGAAGAAATAGAGACATTTTTTTTTACATTCGATATGGTCCTGTGAGAAAGTGAAATGATTTTGGAATGAATTGAGTGAATTGCTAGGACACGTTATAAAGATAAAGGTGCAAAAAGATCAAAGAATATTTTAACTTGGGAATATATTGGTCATTAATTTCTGAAGGGTTATGACTAACTATCAAATTCATTTTTACAGCATTAATCTTCCTTGAAGCCTGCTCAGCCTTCAACTGCCAAGCCAACACCTGATGAGCCCTATCCCCTAATTCATAATAATTCTGTTTAGATCTCTGTATTAATCTTTCATATTGATACATTTGTAATGTATTATAATGAGGTTTCAATATATTTCTGAGGGGGTTTGCGAAAATGGTTCTATTGATTATTTTATCTGCTTTAGATTTGCCAGTTTTAAGGGATGAGGATGTGAAGGAATTGGATGTTCCATTTTCAGATTTTGAAATTAAGGTAAATGGGAAATCTCCTGGAGATGATTGATTTACTGCAGAAGTTTAAGGAAATTTATGAAGTTTTATCTCCTCTATTTATGGATGTGCTTATAAACAGACAACAGAAGAGGAATCATTGCCGGATTCTTTTTCAAGAGCGATAATTACAGTAATTCCAAAGAAAGGGAGGGATCCTTTGAAAGTAGCTTATATCAACCAATCTCTTTATTGAATGTAGATTATAAAATAGTAGCTACATTTTTAGCAAATGGACTTGCTAAATATTTGCCGCAATTGGTGATGTTGATCAAGCAGGTTTTATTAAGAATAAATGTGCTTTCGATAATATTCTTAGATTGATTACTTTGATCAATGCCTCGAGACAGCAACCCAACCAACCAATGATAGTCGCACTTGATGCGGAGAAAATGTTTGACCGAGTGGAATGACATTTTTTATTTAAAGTACTAGAAAAATTTAAGTTTGGGCCACTTTTTACTGGTTGGGTTAAGGCACTATATAAAAATCCAGTTGCTAGGGTGGTGACGAATGGTCAAACTTCTTCATCATTTAAACTATTGAGATCAATGCATCAGGGTTGCCCATTGTCACCAGCCTTATTTGCATAGGTCAGAGCCATTAGCTCAAGCTATTAGACAAAATAATAATATTAAAGGAATAAAAATTGCCGAGGATGAGTATAAGATCAATTTATTTGCAGACAATGTGTTGATATATTTAAAACATCCTGAACATTTGCAAGACTGTTTAGAGCAATATGGAGTAATGTCTGGGTACAAAGTTAATTGGGATAAAAGTGAAATATTACCAATTTCAGATGATGATTATATGAATTGTAAGAAGATTATAAGATTGAGATTGTCTAATAAAATTAAATATTTAGGGGTAATCATTGATGTAGATTACCAATCTTTATATAAATTAAATTATGTACCCCTATTAAAGAAAATTAAAACAGATTTGAATAAGTGGAAAGACCTTCCTATAAATATGAATTATAGGTCATATGAATTGTAGTAAGATGAATATTTCTCCATGTATTCAACATCTTTTTCAATCCATTCCATGTGCACTTCCAAAGGTATTCTTTCAAGAATTGAATACTGCTGTGAGAATGTTTTTGTGGAAAAGTAAATTAGCTAGAGTAGCATTGCAGAAATTGACTTGGAAATATGCTTTAGGTGGACTTCAAATGCCTCATTTTCAGAATTATTATGAGGCTGCTCAATTAAAATTTATGAATAGGATGTTTGATGCCATTCAACCTCCAATGTGGGCTAAAGTTGAATTGGCTTGTATACTTGAGTCTCAGGTTCATCAATTTATATTTAAGTGGAGTCCTCATTTGTTGCAGTAATATGTCTGTTTTAAAACATTTACTGGAGATTTGGACTATAAGAAATTACATTATAGGCTCTAGGGGTAAAACTATGGCTCAAACCCCATTATATCCGAATAAAGTTATTTTTTCAATGAACAATCTGTATTAAAGATTTGGGACTCTAAAGGTATTAAAGTGGTAGATGATTGTTTTGAAGATGGACAGTTTCTTTCTTTTAACAGGCTTAGAGAGAATTTGGAATACCAGCTAATTCTTTATTTGTATATTATCAGGTACGAGCTTTAGTGATAGATAATTTTGGAAGAGAAATGATGCTACCTAAACTAACTAAGTTTGAGACTTCAGTTTTGGACATATTAAAAAAGGTATTTATTTCAGAAATGTATGCCTTCTTACAAGATGAGCAAACCAGATTTAAATAAATCTAGAATTAAATGGGAAGAAGATTTATCTTTTGATATATCTCAGGAGGAATGGGAAGTTATATGTCAAGACAATGAAATTAAATTGATTAATGCAAGATACAATTTAGTCGATTATAATTTTTTTACATCAGTTGTATTTGACTCCCGAAAAGTTAAAAAGATATGGCTTTAGTAATTCAGATTTATGTTTTAGATGTGGACTTCATATTGGAATGTTTTGACATACAGTTTGGTCTTGTGATAAAGTTCAAACATTTGGATAAAAATTCAAAAATTTTGGAAGATTTATTAAAGATAAAATTACCATTGGATCCATTACTTTTTTTTGTTGGGCTATACTGTATCCTTGACTACTTGTTTAAAGTTGGATAAGTTTCAGATGGCATTTGTTCGTCTGGCATTAGCGGTAGCATGGAAATGTATTGCGATTACATGGAAGGATAATGTGGAAGTGAATATTGCTCGTTGGCACAATGAGTTGAGATCCTGTATCTATATGGAGAAGATAACATATAATATGTATAATAATTATTTTTTTGCCCAGATGTGGTTGCCTTATTTGAAATTTATAGGTTTGGCAATACCCTTTTTTTAAATATATTGTAAATTTGACACATCACACAGTGTATGTAATTAATTGATATGTTTTTTTGGCACCCCTTGTGGGGTTAGTTGGGGTGAGGGGAGGGAGGGAGTTTGTGTTTTTTTTAATGTATTTTAAATTTATAAATCAAGTTTTCAATAGAAAAAAATTAAACATTAGCAGTGGCGACTGCAAAGAAATGTATAGCGGTAACATGGAAAACTGAATGTGGTATAATTAGGCAGATGGCATATTGAAATGCAAAATTGTATACCTTTACAAAAATTACATATAGCTTAAGAAATCGAAATTAAAACTTTTATAAAATTTGGAAACCATATATTGATTTTATGAATAAAATTCCATCCACCTTCTCCATCTTACCCACCCCTCTCAATTAAAAACTAAAAAAAAATCAATGAGTATTATATATGTTAATAATATTATATACGTAAGTGTTCTTTTTCTTCCTTTTCTATTCATTTGGGAGGGAGGGGGGTTTGGGGAGAAAAAATTAAAAAAAATGTATCATTTTGTATATCATAATAATTACTGTATCATTGAATTTATTTGTATTGATGCAAATGATAAATAAAATTTTCAAAAAAAAAAGATATTACAGAGAATAATATGTTAGATGTGGAAGCTGGTGGGGTGATAGGTAAGGACAAGGATAATCCTGTGTTTGTTACATTTGATGGCAAAGGGTCCAGGACAGATGAGCAGGAAATGGAAGAGATGCAGGTCTGAGCTGAAGTGACTGTAATGGGAGAAGGTGGACTGGAAGATGCGGTGGAGAGGAAGAAATTATGAAAAGGGAATAGAATCCTTGCAGGGACTGAATGTGAAGAAGTGTAGTCGAGGTGTGGGAGTTCTTACTCTTAATAACTTCTCACGATACTATTGATTTCCAAAGTGGGCATTGCTGCCCCCCCCCCCCCCCCCAGTTGGTGGTGGAAAGATCCAAAGGGTTGGTGAGGGAAAAGGGGCATTTTGAATCTTATGTCTTGTTATTATTCAGTTTGCTGCAAAGTTTAAAGAAGAAGCCAGTGCAGTAATTTTCTGGCCAGACTCAGAGCGGCAGTAGTGAGCAAAATAAACAGCGCAAAGGTGTTCTCGTGAGAGCTGGTCTCGGTGGCCGCCATGTTGTATTGGCATTATTATCCACCACTCAGTGCTGCCACCAACCCACCCTCAGCGCCACCACTAACACCCCCCACTCTACTCAATGCTGCCACCAACCCTCCCACCCCACGCAGTGTCGCAACTACACCCCTCGGCGCCACCTCCCAACGCCATTATATGGGGAGGGTGTGCTCAGGATGTGGCCTGGAGGCCAAGGGGGTGGGTGATAGCTTGAAAACATTTGGAAACCACTGCTTTGGACACATCTCACTTCCTTAAAATCAAAGGAATAGCCATGGGTACCCACATGGATCCCAGCTATGCCTGCCTGTTTCTGGGCTTTGTAGGAGTTTGTGGGTTTGTAGAAAATGTCTTTTGAAAGTTTGTCTTCTGAGATGGAGATAGAGAGATCACGAATATGGAGGGTGTCACTGGAGATGGACCAAGTGAATTTGAGATCAGGGTTAAAGTTAGTAGCAAAGTAAATAAAGTTGACAAGCTCATCATAGTTGTGTGACGCAGCCCTAATATAGTGGTCAGTCTAGCAGAGGAAGTGCTAAGGGGTCGTGTCTGCATAGGCTAGCAGCATGGATTGCTCCACAAACACTTGCTTGGACCCAAGGCTACTCCTTTGATTGGAAGGAAGCAAGATGAATCAAAGAAGAAGTTATTAAAAGTGAGAACAAATTCTGCCAGGTGGAGGAGGATGGTGGTAGAGGTTGACTGTTTGGGTCTCTTGTCAGGAAAGAAACAAAATAATTTGAGACCTTCTGTATAGAAGAAGGAGGTGTGAAGGGATTGGACGTCCATAGTTAAAATGAGTCTGTCCACTTCAGGGAACTTTAGGTCTTTGAAGAGATAGAAGGCATGTGAGGTATTGCAGATGTAGGTGGGGAGGGATTACTTTGCCTAGCCTAATCTTATGCTGTCTTAGAGTAGTCTTACATTTTCTTTTCTGGTCCAATCCCTCCTCACCTATGTCCGCGATACCTCGCATGCCCTCCATCTCTTTAATAACTTCAAAATCCCTGAACAGGATAGATAAGAGTTTCTGTGGAAGAGATCCAAGAATCCCGGATGGTATGTTGCCAGGGTCTGAGATATCTCAGCTAGAGTTCACAGCATTCTTATAAGGGAGGGTGAGCAGCCAGATGTGGTGGTCCCTGTAGGGTCCAATGATGTGGGTAGGAAGGGTGAGGAGGTCTTGCAAAGAGAGTTCAGGGAGTTAAAACACTAGGTTAAAGGATTAGAAGGTCCAGGCTTGTGATCTCAGGATTGTTACCCATGCCATGACCTACCTGTTGTTAACACCATCTGCCCCTCTGACCTGGGACATGAAGGCAATCCTTTAATTGTGTCAAGTGCCACTAGACACCACTGACACTTGACACATGCTAATGACGCAGCCAGGGGCGGTGAAGAGTCACTACCATGTGTCAATCTAGATGCTAGTGAGACAGGAGGGAGTGAGGGCAGGTGTGATGACCAGGAATGCCTGCAACCATATGGGAAGGCACAGCACCTCTTTTGGGGGTGCAATGCTCATGGATGCTCCCCTTGTTGCCAACCCTGAAGGTATTTGACAAGGTGCCACATGGGAGGTTAGTCAGAAAGGTTCAGACGCTAGGTATTCATGGTGAGGAGGGATTGCTTAAGGTGGTATGTAGGTGGGAAGAAAAAGTTTGAAAACCACTTTTCATCCTACCTAATTGACTTGTTATGTGCACAGTTTCATAACTCCAAAGGAAATGGGCCAATGACAATTTTCCTCAAGCAAAATATTTCAGTAAAAATTGTGTCTAAGACCAGTGATTCTCAACTTTCCCTTCCCACTCACATATCACCTTAAGCAATCCCTCACTAATCACAGAGGATGGATGGCATAGGGATTACTTAAAGTGGTGTGTGTGTGTGGAAAGGAAAAAGGTTGAGAACCACTGGCCTAGAGGGGTGTGATGAAATAATATCTGGCTTTAAGGGTCATATTGCTTGACATAATTTTAATTTCTCTATTCCAATAAATATGTTTGTAAAATATTAGCTTTACAACATATTTGGAAGCATTTGCCATTCATTGAAGCTATAGAAGCACAGAACATTACAGCACAACACCTCCATCACTGTCCACAACACCTCCATCACTGTCCACACCTCCGTCACTGTCCACAACACCTCCATCACTGTCCACAACACCTCCATCACTGTCCACAACACCTCCATCACTGTCCCCAACACCTCCATCACTGTCCCCAACACCTCCATCTCTGTCCACAACACCTCCATCACTGTCCCCAACACCTCCATCACTGTCCCCAACACCTCCATCACTGTCCACAACACCTCCATCACTGTCCACAACACCTCCATCACTGTCCCCAACACCTCCATCACTGTCCCCAACACCTCCATCACTGTCCACAACACCTCCATCACTGTCCACAACACCTCCATCACTGTCCACAACACCTCCATCACTGTCCACAACACCTCCATCACTGTCCACAACACCTCCATCACTGTCCCGAACACCTCCATCACTGTCCCCAACACCTCCATCACTGTCCACAACACCTCCATCACTGTCCACAACACCTCCATCACTGTCCCCAACACCTCCATCACTGTTCACAACACCTCCATCACTGTCCACAACACCTCCATCACTGTCCACAACACCTCCATCACTGTCCCCAACACCTCCATCACTGTCCACAACACCTCCATCACTGTCCACAACACCTCCATCACTGTCCACAACACCTCCATCACTGTCCACAACACCTCCATCACTGTCCACAACACCTCCATCACTGTCCACAACACCTCCATCACTGTCCCCAACACCTCCATCACTGTCCCCAACACCTCCATCACTGTCCACAACACCTCCATCACTGTCCACAACACCTCCATCACTGTCCACAACACCTCCATCACTGTCCACAACACCTCCATCACTGTCCACAACACCTCCATCACTGTCCACAACACCTCCATCACTGTCCCCAACACCTCCATCACTGTCCACAACACCTCCATCACTGTCCACAACACCTCCATCACTGTCCACAACACCTCCATCACTGTCCACAACACCTCCATCACTGTCCACAACACCTCCATCACTGTCCACAACACCTCCATCACTGTCCCCAACACCTCCATCACTGTCCACAACACCTCCATCACTGTCCCCAACACCTCCATCACTGTCCACAACACCTCCATCACTGTCCACAACACCTCCATCACTGTCCACAACACCTCCATCACTGTCCCCAACACCTCCATCACTGTCCACAACACCTCCATCACTGTCCACAACACCTCCATCACTGTCCACAACACCTCCATCACTGTCCACAACACCTGCAATCTTTGACATCTGCAAACTTGCTCATTCAATTAACCCAGTAATCTGGGTTTAATCCTGACTGCTGTCCACTTGGAACTTGCATTGTCTTCCTCTAACTGTGTGAGTTTCTCATTGGAGACTCTGGTCTCTCCTCTCTCCCCAAAAACTTAAGGCTAGATGACCGTGAAAGTGACTGGAAGAAAATGAGTGGAGTTGTTCAGAATGTAAGGAAAATAAAAATGAGATTAGTCATTGGGTGCTTGCTAGTCAAAATGGATGCAGAGGACTGAAGGGACAGTTTCAATGCTGATGACCCCATTAAAGTAGCTGAAAAACTAGGGCACATTCAATACTCCTAGAAAGGCATGAATGAAGAAAACAATGATAGGAGAAAGGATACAGGTACGGAAAGTGCAGGAGAGGCAGTGGGTATGAGGTAGCGGGTGTTAGGCACTGATGGGGAGCATAAGAAAATGAAAAACATGAAGAGAACAGAGGACAAAAGCCACAGGAGAAACATTACATAAACAATTCAGTCTTAGAGAGGTTCAAAAAGCTGTTGCAAACAGAATGTGTCTAGACATTAAAACAATAAGATAACTAGAGAAGATGCAACCAACAGCGGTCGCATATATTTAAAAAACTTATTAGAAGGGCAATTAGCCCTTAATATTTTAATCACAAAAATAGTCAAATTCAGGGAAGTATAAATCAATCATCTTAACATTCATCAGAAAGCAATGGAAAACCTACAAAAGAAGAAAATATAAAAATATGCTAAAACAAAAATATAATAACAAATAATCAAATTGGATTTCAGAAAGGTATTCTTGCTTGACTAATGTAAAAGCATTATTTAAAAAAGTATCTGGGAGAGTAAGCCAGAAACATGGTAAACAGGATACATTTTGATTCCTAAAAGGACAGTACTTCAATATGGTACTGCATAATAGACTGGTAAACAAGGCCAGATAATATAGAGTCTGATATGCAACAGATGGACAGTGAGCTTTCTGAAAGGATGAAACAAAAGATAAAGGTGTTTAAAGTGGGAGAGGTGGGAAGTGGATCCACTACGATTCAAATGACGTGATCACAGACATTAACAGTGTATATTAACAATTTTGATTTAGAATGTGTAATTGAAAAGTTTGATCAATCCAAATGTAGGGAAATAATAAACTCAGAATATAATTTAAAAACACATTCAGATAAATGTGACATAAAAAGATATTTTTTTGATGAAAACTAAGGGTTGTGAACAACAAGTCCCTTTTCCAAAGCCAAGTGTATGTAACTGTGTGCCCATGATAACTATCACTCATTTTTCCCCAGCTGTTTGCAGCCATTGATAATGTTAGCCATACATACCATGTGAAGTGGCAAAGGGTTACACTTATCTGGTTGCATTTTTATCTATTCAGTGATTGTTATGACATTACCTACATTGACATTTCAATCTTGGCCACTCTCCTGGCTGTCTCCCTCCTATTTCTCAGTCTTGTGTTTCCATTCACTGATGTCATCTGTAAAGAAAATTTAATTCCTCATTAGTCCTTCCCTTTTAGACACCTGCTTATTTGACTTCCAGTCAGCGAAAGAGGATGTTTTCCTCATTTCGTGCCCTCCTCAAGTCCTGGGGTTCAGGTCATCAATACATTCCTAACTTGTATCTCTTGCACCATATTTATTGCTGAGATAAGCTGTAATCCTTACATCTTTACCTTCACTACAAGCACCTATTTATTGCCCTAGTGCCCAACTTCATCTCCAGCTCATGCCCACAATCCCACTTTGTCAGCTGATGAAACCTTCATGCCTGATTTTGTTTTGTTCAGAGTTCTAACCCATCCTCTATCTTCCATTTCCCATTGTCCATAAGGTGAAGCAAAACTGTTTCCCAAATTCTAACTAAGATCAAAATCCTTTCACATATTAAATCCAAAATTAGACATTCAGCATGGCCCTTTTGGCCCACGCCACCCAATTACACCTAATTGACCTGCAGCCCGGTACTTTTTGTAGGTTGGGAGGAAACTGGAGCACCTGGAGGAAACCCATGCAGACACAGGGAGAATGTACATCTCCTTACAGACAGTGCCAGATTTGAACCCCAGTCGCTAGCACTGTAACAGTGTTGCACTAAACGCTACAGTAACCATTAGCTTTATAGTTAATCTGTTCCCACATTAAATTGCTGGTAAAATGATACCTCAGTTTCAAAATACTTGTCCTTGATCCTCAAATCTTTATGTAGCTTCATCCATCCTTAACACTGAAGGTTCCTTTAATTTTCTTATCTATATTCCTCCAGTTCTGGTCTCATACGTTAATAACTCCATCATTGGGCTGTGACAGGCACTGCCAATGCCCAAAATATGGAATTTATTCAAACCCCTCTGTACTGCTACCACTCATTCCTACACAAAATGATCTCTTTGAACCATCCTTTGGACTTGCAATTTCCTTAAATGGGTGGGGATCACATTGCGGTACATTTTTCGAATGCAAAGAGCCTTGGATATTTTCCTGTATGATAAAACTACTGTAATTTATAAATGGAATATATCCTGTAAATCAAATAACACTAAACAAACATATCGATTCATATATCAGGATGCTCTTGGCATTCTGGTTTGGCATTCAACATCATAATTCTCTCAAAACTAATCAACAAACTCCAAGACCTGAACACTATGCTGTGCAATTGGATCCTGGATTTCCTCTCCTCCAGACCCCAATCATTGTGGATTGGCAAGAATATCTCTTCCACAATCTCCATCTGCACTGGACACCAGAGAGATGTGTACCTAGACCTTGCTCTACTCACTTTAACACCTCTGACTGTGTAATATGGTACAGCAAATATACCATATACAAATTGGCCGATGATACTGCCGTAGTACACATTATAAAAAGGATGAAGAGTTGGCAGACAGGAGAGAAATTTAAAACTTGGCTGAATGGTGTACAAAACAACAACCTCACACTCAATGTCTCCAAAACCAAGGAGCTGATTGTACACATTAGGGAAGGAAAAGCACAGGTGAATGATTTGGTGATCATTGTGGGACCAGAAGTGGAAAGAGTGAGCAAATTTAAATTTCTGGCAGACACTATCTCAGAGGTCCTTTCCTGGACCCAACGTAATAATGCCCCCATGGAGAAAACATGTCAGCACCTCTACTTCCTCAGGAGTTTGTGGAGGTTCAGTATGTCAACGGAAATTTTGGAAAACCTACAGATGTGCAGTGGAAAGTGCAGACTGACTGCATCATGGGCTGATATGAGGGCACCAATACCTCTGAGTGGAAAGACTTGCAAAAAGTAATGCACACAACCCAGTACATCACAGGTAAAACTCACTCAAGGATCCACACCACTCCGGACATTCTCTGTTCTCACTGCTACCATCAGGAAAGGGGTACAGTTACCACAAGAATCGTACCCACAGGGTCTGGAACAGCTGCTACCTCCAACCATCAGATTCCTGAACAAAACACACATTGAGACTCATTAAGGACTTTTACTTTGCTCATTATTTATTACTGATTATTTTTTTCTGTATTGCTTATTTTTTTTTTGTTTATATTTCTCCCAGTTCTCATTGAGAGGTCTGCTGTGGAGAGGGTTAGGAACTTTAAATTCCTGGGTGTCAACATAATTGAAGGACCATCCTGCTGCCATCAACTCGATGCAATCATGAAGAAGGCACACTAGTAGCTATATGTCGAGGATTTTGAGTAGATTGGGTATGTCACCAAAGATCTTTGCACATTTCTGCAGGTGAACCGTGGCAAGCATTCTGACTGTTTGCATCACTGTCTGGTTCGGAGGCATCAATGCACAGGAGAGGAAAAGGCTTCACAGGGTTTTAAACTCGACCAGTGGAATTATGGCCATTTGACCACTCAATTAAGGACATTTTAAAGAAACAGTATCTCAAGAAAGCAGCTTCTTATGTCAAGACCTTTGCCAATCAGGCCATGCCCTTTTCTCCCTGCTACCTTCAGGAAGGAGCCATAGGAGCCTGAATGTGTTACAATGTTACACAAACAGTTTCTTCCCCTCCATCACAGATTTTTGAATAGACAATGAACATATAAACACTTCCTGACTTTTTTTTTCTTTTTTTTCACACTATTTATTTAAATATTGTATTTAGGAATTGCAATGTATAGCAATTTTGCACCTCTAATGTACAATTCTGCTGCCGCAGAACAACAAGTTGTGTGACACATGTTTGTGTCAAAGCTGAATGATTCTTTTGCATACTTATATTTTTATTGAATACGTTTTACACTACAAATAAGTAGAAATTCTGCCTGGCCCTCATGAAAAGAATTGTGTGCATGTCATCTATGTATTCTGACAATAAGTTTGAATTCGAGGGTATTGACTTGGCTTGCATTTTGCATTACAACACCTGAGGTATCACTCATGATCCGATGGGATTAATTACACTGGAAAGCCTCCTCCGCCTAGCCCTTCAGTGAGTCAATGGGGTCCTCAAGTGGCAATTGGAATTCAGGCCTGAAGCTGCATCATCAGGACCATCCTGAGATTTCTAACGCTTATATTCCACTCTTTCTGAATGCTTCCGATATTTAGTTTTTTTTAAAAAACAGTGATGTATTCAAGTAGTTAAGAAAATTAATGAAAAACTAAAATAGAACAAATAACATTTGTTGAATGTAACTTAGATTGCAGTATTTTAATTAAACACCAATTTATAATGTGAAACAAAAAAAATAAACAAAAAATCTTAACCTGAATAATAATCAATTGTTACTTTTTGAAGAGTTGCATGTGGCTCTGAAGCAGAAGTCAATTGGGTGCTAAAAATTGCAGTTTCATTGGCCTATTCACTAATTAAAATTAAAAATGATCAATGTTCAATATGTCATTTCATTGCTCCTTCAATCATTCTGTTAGTTACCAACATGTAAATGATCAACATACTTAGTTAAAATTCCTTGCTTTGCTATTTATTACTAAGTGCTTTTAAACATCTTAACAATTCTTCTAAAATGCTGTGGTAAGGAATGCCAGATGTCTGCACTCTGACAGTTAATTAATTATCCCTCATTATCAAAGTCAATCTATTTAATTTGTAAATTTTGCAGTCACATCACCTCTGCATCTAGCTATATTTTATTTTCACAAGTGTTTTTTTTTAATTAGTTTGCATTGGCTTCTCCAATTGTGATGATAAAGTCAAGTCAAATTTATTGTTATCTAATTGCACAAGTACAACTCAATGAAACAGTGTTCTCTGGTCCTCGGTTCACAGCCAGACATAACACAGATACAGACAGACAATACATATGCAGGACAAGAATTCATATATTCAAATAAATAAATATTGTTTAATAAAGATGAGAGTTTCAGATGGTTAGTGTGAGCAGTTTATTTGGATGTTCAGCATTCTCACTGCCCATCATCTATTCCTCAGGCTGGTGGTACTGGCTCTGATATTTCTTTACCTCTTGCCTGACAAGAGCAGCTGAAACATGCTGTGTACAGGGTGGAAGGGGCCTCAATGATTATGTGTGCCTTCTTCAGATGAGGATCCCGGTAGATCACGTCAATGAGGTGGAAGAAGACTCCAGCGATTCTTTTGCCATTCTTATGGTCTTGAGGATTGATCTGTGATCCATTTCTCTGCAGAATCTGTACCATACTGTGATGCAGCCAGCCAGGACACTTTCAATAGAGCTCCTGCAGAAGTTTGACATAATGATGGCCGGTAGCCTTGCCCGTTTGTCTTCTCAGTAAGTGTAGTCACTGACCTGTGAGATGATGTTGAATGGGGAGTTCCCCGTTGGCAGCCCGTGGGGTAACAACTTCTATTAGCTGCTCCTGACCTTTTTAATTCTTCCATCTTCTATACTTTTTTCCCCCAAAGTGATTTTTTACCCCTTTTCTTTTAGTTATTTTCTTAAAATTCTTTTTAAAGTAAGTTTATTATGGCTACATGAGGAGCTAAGACTGGAAAGAAAAAAAACCCCACCTCTGAGGAATTGATCTCTACTATTCTGGAATACATTAAAGACCTGAGGATGGATGTCAAAGAATCTAAAAATGATGGAAAAGTTATTAACGTATCTATTGCTCAGGTTGCCAATAAACTGTATGAGTTATGGACTGTTATTGAAATTCACAATACCAAAATTAAAGATCTGGAAACTTAAGCTGAATTCCTGGAAGCCCAACTTCAGGACTTGCATTGAGATAATACTGTGTTAAACAGATATAATGTTATTTTACTGAAGAAAGTTTCAGATTTGAAAGCTATGAGTAGAAGAAGCAATTTAATAATTATCAAATTAGAAGGAGAAATTGAATCTGGCCACCTGACCTAATTCTTTAAAAAAATACTTATAATTTTAAATCATAAAACATAAATTATAACATATTCATACAGATATTATATAATTAAGTAAACCCCTCCCCCCACCTCCCACATCCACCCCACTAACACTCTCCTTCCTCCCCCTTCCACCAACAAAGAAAGAAGAAAGGAGATCATCACAGGACAAAATAATCAACTTTTTAGCTGTGGAAACTGAGACATCCACTGGAGGGGACTGAGAGATGAAATCTTCATAACAAGAGTTTTTAAATATGGGCTCCATACTTTTACAAAAACATGATATTTATCCCTCAAATTATACGTTATCTATTTTAAAGGAATAAAGGATTTCATTTCAGTATCCCGTCTTTGCATTCTTAAAACTAAATCAGATTTCCAAGTAATAGCCAAACATTTTTTTAGAAACAGCCAAAGCTAAATGTAAACATTCAGTTTGATACATAGTCAATTTCAGTCCTAAAGCAATCGGCTTAATGTCCCCTAATAAAAACAACATTGGATTAAACAGTAAATCACTTTTAATACTTGCTCCAAAAACAATTTAACTTGTATCAAAAAATTCTTAACTTGAGAACAACTCCAAGTCGAATGAAAAAGTACCCATCTCTTGTCCAGATCTAAAAACACAAATCTGAAGAAATATGAAATAAAATTGATTAGGAGATAGGTGGAAAAGGAAAGATTTCAGAAAAAATGCCTTTATATCAAAATAAACATTTTCCTTTTATTGTAACTAATCAGTTTTTTAAAGATATGGAATCACTTGAGGATTTAAAAAAGTTGAATATTGTTTTGAAGCAGGGAAGTTTGTATCTTTTAATCGAATGAAGAAATTTCAAGTTCCCTTAATACTTTTTTTTGTTACTATCAGGTTAAAACATTTTTATTGGGAAAATTAGGTCATAGTTTAAAATTATCTAGACAATCTCCTTTGGAATTATTGCTTACTAAGGAAGAAACAAATTAGTTTATTTCTGAAATGTATCAGTTATTAGAAAATAAAATGCCTAAGTTGAATGTTCATAAATCAAGAATGAAATGGGAACTTGATTTAAACAGAAAGATAGACAAAAAACTTTGGAGAAATTTGTGTAAGGATAACATGACTAAAGTTATAAATGTAAGATATAGATCAGTACAGTATAATTTTTTTACATTAATTGTCTTTATCCCCTCAGAAATTATAGAAATTTGAACCAATTTCTTCAGATGTGGACCTTACCACATTCTTCGCTGAGTTTCTCCATGAGGAGCTGCCTAAAGATCGTTAATTCCTAAACCAGCTCCCAGTGGAAAGCCTCACTCAGTTATTCTCTGCCTACATTGTTTTCAGATTAAAGATGAGTTTATACAGGAATCCCAGCATAGAGAGATGTTGCAGTATTGTGGACAGAACATTCGGATCATGAATGATTACCACGTGGAGGTCATGAAGGAATGTACTCAGTACAAAGAAGTTATGTCTCAACTCTACAAAGGCAGTTTTAAACCATCTCTGATTTTTCACTTTGCCAGATAAGTCTACGAAATGGTTGCTCAGCAATTTCTGGAAGAATGTCCTCTGATTCAGCTGTTCAGTAAAGTGCTGATATTCTGGGTTTGACTGCATCTCATTCTGATTGATATTTCTCAGTTTTTGTGGGCTATTTAATTATGATTCTCTTTGGAATTAAGATTTTTTTTAGATGTTTTTGACCATTTTTATAATTGGCTGTGGGGCAGGGGGGAGTCTATTCTTTTTAATTCATTTTTATTTGTACAGGACTGTTAACATCTTATTTCCTCCTGCTTTTGAATTAACATTTATTAGTTGGTATCTACTGCAAGGTTTTTTAAAAAACTTCAAAGTATTTTAAACTTTGTTTTATAATTTTAATTTTGGTAACATAGTTACAAATATTCAGCTGTCTTCTTTTTTGTCCTTGCATTTTCTTCTTTGTTAAAACATGCTTAATGGTTTTTGTGAGTGAGGAAACAGGTTTGGTAGGCTTCAAAGGCAAGGACTCTGAACACAGTTTTGGTAGGGAAGGATTTTACTTACAGAAGGCAAGTGTTGGAAATAGTAACTGATACAACACACACGCAGATTTTATGACAGCCATGGGAAATAAATAGTGGACACAATAACGAGCATGTGGAAAATAACACGGGAACAAAATACACACACACATAAAATGAACTGCTACATACAATGATCAAGGAAAAATCACTACAATGGCCCACCACCCTTGACTCAGTGCAGACACTGCTCTCTGCTGCAAGGGAGACTAATTAAAAGCTCCCAACCATTTTAACAGTGTACATCTTACCAACTGTTTCTCCAGTGCCCTTCCACGCTTCTAGGCCTATAGTGAAGCAGGGTAGTCCCAAGTTGGCAACGAGAGAAAACAAAGAACACATGGCCCTTTATAGTGCTGGAGGGTCCAGCCCAGGTTGTTAGCAAGGAAAATTGTTCCGTTCCAGGAAGGTTAATCCAATTACAGCAGCTAGTAGCTCAAGGCCAAGTTCAGGCAGGTTGAAGAGTCCAGTCCAATTAATTTACATGGGACCTATAGCAAGATGTGCATTAATGTGTGGGACGGAACCAAACCTTGATTGGCAGCTGGGGTGTCCTCTGACTAGGTAGGGGGACAGTGCTGTCACATGACAGCCACAACTCTTCCCAATACACTGGTTTATGGAAATATGGCTTAGCTTTCAACTTATTAGGAGTGCAGCTAACAGATGGAATGTGGGGGTCATTTGCTTTGTTTAATAGTTTGCTGTTCTCAGGGACAGCCTAGGATGTGGTGGAGGTGGGTGGAGGGGATGATAGTTTTAGATTGGGTTTCGCATATGAAATTTTTTTTGGTTCCTCAAAGATGTGGCCGTTTTGACACTTGCAGAGTGTTTATAATTATATTGATTTCAATTTTGCTTTCTTTGTATTAGTGGATTCTAATTCCTCAGATGGCTAAAGTTATTAAGATAATTAGTTGGAATGTTTCTGGTTTAAAAAAAAATATAAACCAGGGATACATCTTTTACGAGAGACTCAGTTTAATCTAACTGATAGCTCTTGTTTTTTTTGTAATAATTTAAAAAATTAATTTAAATATATTTAACAATCATCCTGCATATAAGTCCAATTAAACAAGGAAAAAAAATGAAGAAAAAGAAACAGAAAAATCCTATCATCATTGTGTATACAGTAAAACACATAGAGACATGATGGTGTCACAATGTTAAAATCTTTACAGGTCAGCTAGCTAGTCAGTAGTGATTGTAATTCCAAGGTGAAGGCCTGGGCATTTGAAGAAGGTGACATCAAAAGGGGCAAGAATCCAGAAAAGATCACAAAGGGAGGGTTTTGTCCCTGGAGGAATTTGTAAGGAAGATGAAAGTTTGAGAGTTTTTTTATTCAAACACCTGGCTACTTTTCACTGATACCTTTGCAAAGGCTCAGGCCCAAAACTTTGGTTTCCCTTTACTTACTACAGATACTACGTGACTTGCTGAGATTCTCCAGCATTTTTGTGTATAGCAGTGCAGGCACAGCACCTGCAGACTTTCCTGTTTAACTGAATATAGATATTCTTCACTCAGCATCATTTCTGGCAACAGGAACCCCCAGTTCTTGGAGAATTCCACAACCCAGGCGATTCAAGATGCATCTAGGGAGCAGAATGAACTTAACAGAGAAACCAGGTCAATCTGTAAGTAGGAGCACTTTTGTAACAGTATGTACCTTTGCTAAGTTATTTGGTAAAGATGGAAAATAGTTTAAATTTAACTTTAACATTAAATTTATTTATTTTGTTCCTCATACAACTTATTGACTGGCTTCTTGCTCATTCAGTGTCAGTAACCAAATTTCTGGATTTTTACTGCATTCTCTCTGAAAGCTTATAATTGCATTAAGGTTGCTTAGAGAATTGAGCTTTATATCTCCAGCATGTGAGAAACACCGAAACAAGTAGAAGAGGATTATTTACAATTTATAGAAATAGGAATTCAGGTAATTTCTCTTCTTTGAGAGACTGCTTAACACCCTTGGTAATCACCTCTATGATAAAAAAAATATGCTTGTATGACCTTTGTACATCTTTCTGCCTATAGGCATTGAGGCATTGATGCATTTAAGAATAAAATAATTGTGCAACAAAGAGCCATCATTATGGATAATTTAAATTTCCATAGACGAGCAGAAATTGTGGGGCCAACTGTGTACCCTTGCTGATGGCCATAAGATCAGCTGATTCACTGCAGAGAAATAATTGACTGGACTGTGCTTGATCTGGCCTGCCACGCCAGATTGCCAGCTGTGTTATTCCTTCATCTTCTCTTTTCTGAGGCCATCAAATAGGAGGCTTCATTGCTGCGTATTTCCTGTGAACTGGAGTAGTCATGAGCATTAACTTGGTTGGTGTAAACGCGTGGGGCTGAAGGACCTGTTTCAGTGATGTAACATTCTGTGTTTCATTTGACGGATCCAGATGTGCCACCCCGGACTTCCATCATTCTCTTTTGACAGGTCTCTGGGAAATGCGGCATGGTTAGCGTAGCGGTTAGTGGAGAGCTGTTATTGATGCCAGCAATCAGGGTTTGAATCCAGCACTGTTTGGAAGGAGTTTCTATTTTCTTCCTGCATTGTGATTAAATCAATGAAGATTTGGTAAAATTAAAAATAGAAACACCCTTCTGGCCAAGGCCAGCAACTCCATTGAGAAGATGGGTGCAAAGTACATCAGGACATACTTTGTAAAACACATGTAAAATGGTGGCACTGCTGGAGCCGCTGTTATAACCATATAACCATTTACAGAGCGGAAACAGGCCATGTTGGCCTTTCGAGTCCGCACCGGTTCACAGATTTTGTGCGCCCTCTTCAGGCATTAGTCCCGGTAGATCTTCATTCAATAACGTTGGGAAAAGCTATGCTCCAGAACTATGAGAAATACAATAAACACGAGGTTATGCATGATATAATATAATTCAATACCAACGTATTATGGCAGCGCTGCTGTTGGTGCGGACCCACGAGGAGCAGAGATACAGTGCTCCCATGGGGTCCAAGCACCCAGTCAACTGGTGGCAGCTCCACAGAGGCTTTGAACGGCCTATTAAAGGAGTCGATGGTACTGCTCAAGATGGTCTGCACCCAAGATAGCGGTGCCTCTGATCGGCAGCAGCCACAAGGGGTTGCTGACTCCAGAGGAGTGGAGGACTGGTGCAGGCACCAGAAAATGGGGAGACCATTCCCCATTTGAGAAGGAGAAACAGAGAGATAACTCATGGAACGGTGACCACTGTGGCGGACCAGTGAAAGGGCTCTGCGGCTGAAAGACTAATACATGTGGCGGGCTGCAGGTGGCTCGAGGCGAGGAACCCACGAAGGCTGTGGGCTGCTGGAGACTGCTGTCGGGTGACTCGCGCCAGGCTGCAAACTGCTGGAGACAGGCTTCAAACTGGCTGAAGGGGTATCAGGTATCAAAAAAAGGATGCGAGGAGGTGTCGAAGGGTCCCTGATTGTATTGGAGCTTAGGATCTGGAACTCGGCTTGCCAATGGTTTGGACTGGAGTCTGAGTGGCTGCAGAGGCTGTGGAAATGCCAGAGGCAAATCCACGGACACTTGGTGATGCTGGGGGGGGGATTCTCTTGTGCTTCAATTTCTCTGACTGTAAGAGGGGCTTCAGTCAAATTCCACCAAGGGTGAATCTGTCTCCCTCACAGCAGGTAAAAGCAATTTCATGTAATATGACACTGTTTTATTACAATGAATCTCGGATGCCTGTGCCTCACCTTGGTGAGGTAGGAAATATGCTGAGCAGCTATCTGACCTTCAGCTCATCCCTAACTCCCATGATGCTACCCGCTAATGCGCTGACCCATTCACTGCAGCTATTTGGTAGGCCCCTGCAAAAGCACTGGGTAAAAATAAATAGGGCTTTATTAATAATAAGGTTTTATATGTTTAATTGCTGTATATGTCATATATTATTTGTTTTTTGAATGAATAAATAAAGTTTAAAAAAAAGAATAAGGTTTTATTATTCTATATGACTTAATAGGAATCCTGTTAGTACATTTACTCACTGAAGAGAGAGGTCATAGTGAGTGATTCAGTGTAAAAGGTTAGTGGTGAGCAGGATGCGGTGAGCAGGTATGGTGAATGGGACTTGGTGATTGTATCATGGTAAACATACTATGTGAATGGGATATAGAGAGGGACCTTTGGTGAGTTGGCCATAGGGAATGATCAGAAGGTGGTGAGCAGGATATGCAGAGGGAGACATGTTGAATGGGTTACAGTGACTGATCCATCGTAAGCGCTGCCATCAGAGAGCAGCAGCAATCATCAAGGATCCGCACCACCTAGCGACATGCTCTGTTCTCAGTGCTGCCATCAGGAAAGTGGTATAAGCACCACATGGAGCAGCAGGTTCAGGAACAGTTGCTCCCCCTCCATCATCTGACTCCTAAATAACAAATTCAATTAGAGTTAAATACAAAAGTCTGCAGACACCGTTGAAATAAAAAAAAACCCACACTGATGGAGAAACTCAGCAGGTCAAACAGAGTATCTTTTATATAGCAAAGATAAAGATACATAACCAACGTTTTGGACTTGAGCCCTTCATCAAGGTGTGAGCAAAATGCAGGCAGGTGATTGAACTCCTTCTTCACTGCTTGTTTGGGCTCCTGCCTAAATTTGCTCATACCTTGATGAAGGGCTCAAGCCTGAAACATTAGTTATTTATCTATACCTTTGCTTTATAAGAATATAAAGTACTGTTTGATCTGTTGAGTTTCTCCAGTATTGCGTTTTTATTTTAAACTTAGAGGCTTATTTCAGGGCCCTTACTTTGTACATTATTTACTACTGATTTTTTTTTCCTCTATATTGCACAGTTTGTTTACATTTATTTCTTTGTTTACATTCTTTTCTTGAGTACAGTTATTTGTACTTCCAATAAGTAGAAATTGTATCTGGCCTGTAGGAAAAATAATCGCAGGGTTATATGTGATCTGACAATAAATGTGAACTTTGAACTTTGTGTAGTGAGTGATTACTGGGCCAGAGTGAGTGAAGAAGGTGGCTTGCAGCACTGGATTAAAAAAGGGAGTAAAACTTTTATAAAATAATGATTGATTACTCTGATACTCTGAGCAACACAAAAGCTATTCAATCAATGTATTGGAACTGTGACAAGAGAGGAGTGGCTACCTCATGTGACAGATTATAGATATGACTTTGGGAAATAAATTGAGGCAGTTTTTTTTTAGTGTAGGTCACATACAAACATTTCAAAACAGATCTCATTCAAGATATTGGAGCTCTGCTGAAACTAGACAGGCCGGTTCTGAGAACCTTTGCAAAAACTTTGAAGAGGGGCCAAGGGACTTCACTAATGGATTGCTGTTTTGAAAAGCAACAGATGAAAGAACTCGGAGGAATAAGTCCGGAGTCACAGGCTGTCTGGGAGTGCTGTTTGCTGTTTGAAGAGGGTTATGTGTTTTTGCAAGCAGAGAGGGAGTCAAATAGGCTTTTCTCTGAGGGAGAGGGAGATCAGTTCTGCAGTTTTACAGTCAGCAGCAGCAGCTGGGACTGGAACAGGACAAGCTGGCAAGCTTGTGGAAAACCCCCATTTGGAAGATGGGTTGTGAGTGCATAGTTCAGCCTGGTCAAAGCTCTTGTGGTTCATACAAGAGGAGAGGACTGGCAAATAGAGATAAAAGAAACAATAAGGAACTCTGTGGTGACCTGAAAGAAAGAGGCTATCATCTGGAAAATCCTGATGGGGCAAGTTTCTTTGGCAACACACTGAAATGGCTGATTAAAAGGAATCAGTTGTGGGTATCTAGCGAACAACAAATCTCTCTCTAAAAATTGACAAGAACCTTCCTGAGCGGTAACCATTTATCTTTCAAGTACCAAGGCCTGGTAAACTGCAACCAGTGAACTTGGAAGAATGAGAAGTGAAATTGGACTGTGAATCAAAGAACTTTTATGAACTTACACACACACACACACACACACACACACACACACACACACACACACACACACACACACATTTCATACACGTGTGCTTAGAATTAGAAGGGGGTTAAGTTAGGTTAGCTAAGTTAATAGTGATAAGTTAAAGTGTAACTCTGTTTTCATGTTTAATGATAATTAAAAGCAACTTTTGTTTAAGTAACCATTTGTCTTCGTGAATATTTATTGCTGCTAGGTTTTGGGGTCCTCTGGGCTCGTAACACTCAATTTTTTGTTACTATGGTCACTCACTTCTCTAAAGCGTTCCATCCAGGAAAATAACTCTTGCTGTTAACCTTTTTGTGGTGAATCTGTGTTGAGCCGTCAGTCCTCACTGTGCTTAATCTGCTTTACTGACACTGGATGTGCATTATCGCTACCACTAAAGACACTCCCTTTGGGTATAACTGTGTATGCACCCATTGTCTTTCATTATTGTACCACTAGTTTCTGCTAATAAAAGCCATGATTACTGGTTAACTACACAGCCTTTGTCTTCTTCATTAACTGGCACTTCAATTTTATTAGCAGAAATGGATGCAGTACTCAAGCCAGAGCAGCTGATAATCGACCAGTCTGCCTCGAGGGCTAGGGAAATCTTCAACCACTGGATTGCTTGTCTTGATTCCTACATGGCTCAGAACAACGTGGTCGGTGAGGCAATACAGTGGGGCCCCCTGAATTCCATACTGAGCGAGACCCCTTTTGCTGTAACACGAGGAGCTACGACTCTGGCCATAGCCGGGAACGGCTGTCTGCTTACTATGTGGTACCACGGAATGTGGTGCTTGCTCGACACCAGTTGCGGACCAGGCGCTAGAAACCTGGGGAAGGTGATGCTGGCTATTCACTGGCCCTCGACTCGCTGGCAAACGAATGCGATGTCGGGGCAGTCAATGTGGAACAACACCACAATGCTTTGAAGCTGGATGCTTTTGTCAATGGAATCAACTCCAGTTACATCCATCAGAGGCTACTAGAGACAGAGCCCCTGACCTATGACTGGGCAGTCACACTAGCCAAAACACTGAGAAGTGCCATACAGTTCAGCGAAATGCTGGAAACTGAAAGGGAAACATCCAGAAGTGCCGGAATCCCGAGGTGGAGAAAGGGGCGAACCCCTGGCAAATGCTACTTCTGTGATAAGAGCTGGCACTCCAGACAGTAGTGTCCAGCTTGATTCGCTACCTGCAGCTACTGTGGGAAACATGGCCACGTGGGGCAAAAAGTACTCCCACTGATAAGAAGAAGAAGAAAAGCACCAAGAAAATTCATCCTGGAGCTGTAGAAATGGAAGACAACTGTGAAAAAGAGGAATCTTCAGACGAGCCGGCTGAATTGACCTCAAGTGACGGCGAGGTGAGATCAACACAAAGTTCCCCTGTGACGGCTCAATTGACTGTAAAGCTTGGGGGTTGTTACGGACTGGAACGGTCGTCTATGAAGGGGGAGGTGAATGGTGAGACTGTCGATTGCTTAATAGACTCTGGAAGCACTGACAGCTACATCCATGAAAAGGTTGCCAGAGCCTTAAATTTGTGGAGATATCCAGCGAACTGATGGATATCGATGGCTTATAGTGAACTTAAAAAAACTATACGGGACAAGTGTAAGGTTACTTTGAACTGGCAGGAACATTGACTTGCTGAAGTTTGGCTCTTTGTAATGCCTGATCTCTGCGCTCCCGTGTAACTGGGGAGGGATATTCAATCTCAGATGAAAAGTGTAGTGTTAAATTTCGATGAGCCACTACCCACACTTACCATCCCCCACACTGGTTACTGAGGTTTGTCCACACTAAAGATCAAAGCTCCCTCCCTGTTCAGTAATCTATCTCCCGACTGTCGATCGATTCCCTCTAAGAGCCGTTCTTACAGCAAAGAGGACCGTGAGTTTATTAAGGCTGAGACTCAGAGACTACTTAAAGAGGGTGTGATTGAACCCAGCAGAAGTCCGTGGCAAGCCCAGGAGGTAGTTGTGAAAAATCACACAAGAATTGACTGGCCATTGACTACAGCCAGACAATTAACCATTATACTAACTTGAATGCCTACCCTGTGCCACGCATCAATGAAATGGTTAACCAGATAGCTCAATATAGAATGTACTCGACTATTGAGGCAGCTTACCACAAAATCCCCATTAGAGAAAGCGAATGACCCTATTCGGCATTTGAAGCTGATGGGGGAGGGCTATACCAGTTTAAAAGGGTACCTTTTGAAGTCACTAATGGTGTGTCAGTGTTTCAGAGGGAGATGGATAAAATTGTTAGAACGCATGAGTTACATGGTACGTTTCCCTATCTGGATTATGTCACTATCTGTGGGAAGACCCAGACTGAACACGATAACAACTTAATGTTCACGAGGATGAAATCCACCCCGATCCTGAAAGAATGGCTCCCCTTAAGAAGTTGCAACCCCCAGACTCTGCAAAAGCCCTTAAGATGTGTATGGGATTCTTTTCCTACTATTGCAAATGTGTATGTAACTACGCTATGAAAGCACGCCCCCCCCCCCCCACCCTGTTTGACACAAAATCTTTCCCTCTCTCTCCGGCAGCTCTGAAAGCTTTTGAGAGAATTAAAATTGATATTGCCAAAGCTGCACTCTCGTCCATCGATGAGGATGTCTCATTCCAAGTGGAAACACTTAACCAGAAAGGCAGACCAGTAGCATTTTCCTCCCGCACGCTATGCAGGCCTGAACTTACACATCCGGCCATTGAAAAAGCGCAGGCTATCATTGAAGCTGTTCAGACTGGAGACACTTTCTAGCTGGCAGAAAATTCACCCTGATCACTGATCAGAAATCTGTAGCCTACATGTTTGTACTAAACACAAAAGTAAAATTAAAAATGATAAGATGGCACGCTGGCAAATAGAACTCTCAACTTATGAGATCCTGTACAGACCTGGCAAATTAAATGATCCCTCTGACACATTGTCACGAGCTGCTGCTGGTGCTCAGCTTGAAGGACTAAAGGAGATCCATAGCAGGCTATGCCACCCAGGGGTCACAAGATTCTTCCACTACATAAGGGCTAACAACCTTCCTTACTCCCTTGAAGAAGTCAGAAAACTAACTAAAAGCTGTCCTGTTTGCGTGGAATGCAAACTGCAGTATTTTAAAGCTCCGGAGGCCACTCTCATCAAAGCAACCCGAACTTTTGAGAGGATCAGTTTAGAGTTTAAAGGGCCGTTACCTTCTAACAACAAAAATGTATTTTTCCTTACTGTAATCAATGAATATTCAAGGTTTCCCTTCGCGATACCCTGCCCTGACGTCTCAACGACATCTGTCATTAAGCCACAACAGAATTTTCAGAATTTTTGGTTTTCCCTGTTACATTCAGACAGAGGCTCAGCATTCACGAGCGCAGAGCTGTGCCAAGCTCTGTTACGCAAGGGGATTACCACCAGCTGCACCATGAGCTACAACCTCCAGGGCAATGGGCAGGTCGAAAGCGCTAATGCCACAGTCTGGAAGACTCTTAAACTCACGTTAAAGACACATGGTTACCCTGTTACTCAGTGGCAGGAGGTGCTGCCTGAGGCGCTACATTCTATTTGGTCCCTACTATGTACAGCAACAAATCAAACACCTCATGAATGTATGTTTACTTTTCCTAGGAAATCAGCAACTGTGATGGACTGGCCAGACTGTCTATCTGAGCTTGGAACTGTACTGCTCAAGAGACATGCTCTGACATGCAAAATGGACCCTCTAGTCCAGCCAGTTCAACTACTGCACATTAATCCCAATTATTCCCACATTAAATTTCCAGACAGGAGCACAGACACTGTACCCTTAAGAGATCTGCCTCCACCTGGTTCATCCCTTCTGCACGCCCTTACCTGGAGTGATCCTGAGACGTTGGACACACTACCTAAACCTGTGACCCCTAGTAATCATTCAGATGGCCATGCTGAGGCCCCACAGCCTCACGGTGGTGATTCTGGAGCGGGTCCAGAAGTCCTGCCATCTCACATTACAGACCAGGGAACTGTATCAACATCGCCAGTTCCCAAGGTTGCCACTCCTGCAAAACCACCACCTGTCCTGATAAGAAGGTCTACTCATGTTCGTAAACAGCCTGAGAGGCTCCAGTATTCATAAACATCTCATTATATTCTGATTGCACTGCTAGTTACTAGCCTTGTTTTGGCTATGTCAGTGAATTCTCAATGCCATTTATTTTATTATTCTATTGTGCTCACAGTAGATTGCTTGCCTGCTTGAATATTACTCTTGCATCTGTCCTTTTTAATTTTTACCCTACTTCTGACGGGGGGAGACTATGGTGAATCTGTGTTGAGCTGTCATTCCCCGTTGTGCGTAGTCTGTTTTACTGACATTGGACGTGTTTTATCTCTACCAGTAAAGACACTCCCCTTAGGCATAACTGTGTATTCACCCATTGTCTTTCATTATTGTACTACGAGTTTCTGCTAATAAAAGCCATGATTACCGGTTAACTACCCAGCCTTCGTCTTCTTCATTAATTGACACTTCAATTTTATTATCAGTTTCCCATATGACAGTTTTGAAAGGGATGCCATCAAGTTTAGCTATTTTGCCATTAAATTAGTTACACAAGTTAAACCAAATATTTCTGGTACATTAGCAATCTTATTCTCAGTTCCCTTCTCCTTGGCATTTGTTTCCATCATTTGACTGTTGTGGACTACTTGAACAACTTTCTCATAAAAGTTTCGGAACAATCTTTTTTTTTAAACTGATCTCTTACATTCTTTCTCAAAGCATTTTTAACTAATGATTTTTCATTTACATAAATGTATTGATGTATAACAGCTAAACATTACACAAATTAAATGAGAGCTAATATAAGAGTTTATTATATCTGTAGACACCGTGGTCAAAATAGAAAAACACAAAGCTGGAGAAACTCAGCAGGTCAAACAGTGGAAAAAATAAAGATACATAACTTTGAGCTTGAGCCCTTCTTCAAGGTATGAGCAAAATGTAGGCAGGGACCCAAACAAAATGGTTGGGGTTGGGGAGTAGGAGGAGCACAGACTCACAAGTAGGAGGTAAGAGATGGATAAGGAAGGGAGGGCACACCAGCAAGAAGAGGGAAGGGGGAATGGCTCTGTGAATGGAGAAGGAAAGGTGTGGAGAGATAGAGGGAACACAAAGAGGGATGACGAAAAGAGGGAAAATGGGGAGAGCTAATAAAACCTTACTTCTGGCTGCTTTCCATTACTAACCTAATTTTAAACACATCTCACCTAAAATGCAGCTAACTCCACCCAGAGCACCAACAGTAGCAATCCAATTCTTCATGTTTGAAAGTAAAAAAAAAATGTTCTCATTAAATGAAACCAATTGCTGCAGTCTTTAAGAGAATATTGCATTCCATTTTATTTGTGGGATCTGTAACCTGTAATCATATCTGTAGCTTAATGGTGTTTATTAGTTGTATCATGGAATTGAACTTCTATTCACACTACAGGGTTCAGTTTACTCTTTTGGTAAAGTGATAGTTTAACACCACTCTAAACTGGTAAATGTGTGTGGACCTAAACAGTAATACAAGTACACAATCCTTTATCTGGACATCTAAAATCCAGAATGCTCCAAAACCCTGCAAGTGGGGAGAGAGACAGATGGCAGCGCGAGTCAGGTGGGTGAGAGACTGGCAATGTGAGTCAGGTGGGCAAGGGGGATTGGGAGGAAGATGGCAGCATGACTGGAAGGGGGTGGTGGTGGATACGGCAGCACAATTCAGGTGGGCTTAAATCTGGCTTTCTGAAATCTGGAAAAATCCGAGATTCAGAACATACTGTCTGCCATGGGTTCTGGATAGAGGATTGTGTACCTGTATCATATCCAACCCCATGAGTAGAACACATCGGTGCCTCTACTCCTTCAGGGGTTGTAGAGATTTGTATGACATCAGACATCCTGGCAAATGTCTATAGATAGATGGTGGAAAGTGTGCTGAGTGGATGAATCACAGTTTGGTATGGGGTCACCAATACCCCTGAGTGGAAAGCACTACAAAAGGTAGAGAACACGGCCTAGGACATCATAGGCAAAACCCTCCCCACCTTCAAGAACATCTACAGGGAGAGCAGCATCAATCATCAAGGATTCACATCACCCTGCACACGCTCTTTTCTCGCTGCTACCATCAGGAAAGAGGTATAGATGCCACAAGACTCACACCACCAGGTTCAGGAACACCTGTTACCCCTCGACCATCAAACTCCCAAACAACCAACAGAAGCCAATTTAAGGACTCTTACTTTTGCACTTTATTGATATTTTTTTCTTTGTTTTGCAGTCAGTTTCTTTACATCTCTATTTATTTACATGTGTATATATCTTCTTGAGAACAGTTTTTTTTTTGCACTATCAATAAGTGGAAATTCTGCTCTGCACATAGGAATAAAAATCTCAGTGTTGTATGTGATGTCACGCATGTACTTTGACAATAACTTCAATAAATCTGAACTTTGATAACTAATATAAATGTTCAGCTTCATTACAGGTTATGTGCTCGATGAAGAAACATTGCAAGATCTGACTTAAAGATTTCCAATGGTGACCTCTGGTTTTTATGCATACCATCTGGTTGATGTAATCTCTCAGCATTTTGAGTTGGAAGCAGCTTACAAAGTACTAAGCTTTCGATACTGAAATTAAAGTGAGATCATTTTCAATGGCTTCCATGTGCAATGTAAATATTTCCAGTGGTACTTTTCTTAGAACTAAAATAATCCTTTCAGCCTATCTACAGCATTCACAATTGGGGGCTATATTCATTAAGTACGATGACTGGAGAGAGAGAAAAAACAATCAGTGTTCTCCCAATCAACACTGAAGCCGCTATCTCTATGTTGCTGATTGCACACTGTTCTGATCTCTGAGGATCGGATCTTTCATGAAACCATTTACAGAAGCCAATGCCATTGCTTTCTTTGGCCACAAAGCAGAGCCTTTGACAAACCTTGGGAAACATTGCTCCATATTGTTGACAATCTTGAAAAACAAGTTTAGTGCCCCACAAATCCAATATTTCTCTGTTTATTAGCAGCATTATGTGCCTCAGGGTCTTTTATTGGATTCATGACTCAGTGTTTCTCAGACAGTGGTAACCTCTTGTCAGGTTAGCTTTCCTGCTGTTTGTCCCTGTGGGTGTCTGCTGCAGCATTAATCCAATCATGACAGCATCCCACAGAGGTACAACTTGATATATTAATAGCCTGTATTTTACCAAGGTTTCCAGCAGAGATACAGCAGTTGGCTCCTACAGCAGCTTACATCGTCATTCATTCACCTTACATGGGAATTAGCAATTCCCAGGGCTCTTTCTTCTTCTGCTTGCCATAGATATAGTCCAGCCCTTCCTATGATCTCTGCATTAGTTTGAATTTATTAGATGTAAACCCATTTATTTATAGGCATAGCTAAACTAATTTCCACACAGGTCCTTAATTCTAGTTTAGTCTGGTATTATTGCATCTGCAAATTCTGGATTAATTTAAATCTCTCATGCATTGATATGCACATATTTAAACTTCCTTGACTTACACAGAATCTTTATGAAATAATGAATAACAGACCGAGAATTACATTCTCCAATATGAGGAAAGAGAAAACGATCTATACCCAGCTAAATATTGGGGAAAAATAACCCGTTGTCTGGGGGACCAATTTAGCGGTATGATTTCCTCTATCTTGGGTCAGCAATGGCACAGGGCAAAAGTTCTTCATCCAGTGAGTAGGCATTAAGTTGCTTCACTGTGTTAATGAAAGTTATAGATCCAGGTTAAGCAACCCTCAACGTATTTGGCAAAACCAGGACAATGCATGCAATAGACTGTGATGTTTCTTTTGTTACAATAAAGGAACTGGGGTTCTTTTTAAACAACTAGATTTATTAACTAAGCAAACAGCACTATGACAGAACACACACAGGTAGGTCCTCCTGTGGAGGTATCCATCTTGAATCTGCCTAAGATGCAACAGCATTCCTAAGATGCAACATTTCCCAGATGCCACACACTCCATCTCTGATTCCTCCTGGTGATAGCACTCTATCACTACATCCACTTGAAGATGTTTAATCAATAACCAGCAAGTAATTCTTTCAATCCATGTGGAACAGAACTATCCCAACTTCTGCCATGGTTCTTCTGGTATGTCAGTTATTATCAGGGGTTCCTTTGCCTGATTTGCATGGTTTCAAACAGAAATCACAACTTAAAACTATCCTGTCAATGTCAGCATTTATCCCTGGCCAATAAACAGCATTTCTGGCCCTCCTCTTGCATTTTTCCATTCCAAGGTGCCCCTCATGCACCCTTTTCTGCATCTCTTGTCACAGTGATTGAGGAATGACAATTCTGCTCTGTCTGAGTAGAAACCCATTGACAACACTCAGCTCAGCTCTGATGTTGTAGTATTACTAACATTCACCTCTAGGCCATCCTTCATTCAAATTCTTGATGTCCTTCTGTAGAACTGTGTCCTTTTCAGTTTCAGCTGCGACCTGCTTGGATTCCAAGTCAGATGTGGGAATAGATTCAGAGATCAGGATCACGTGGAGATTCACATCTTCTCTGTGGAACTCTCATTGTGTCCTTTACTGTGCATCATTGCCCTGGATAACGCATCAGCTAACACAATAAGTTTCCCTGGTGTGGACACCAATTCAAAGTCATAACATTGTAGCTTCATCATCAGTCTTTGGATTCTCAATGACATTTCACTGAGATTTCTCTTGATTATTGATATTAATGGCTTGAGGCCTGCCTCTGCCATGAAAGTTAGTAGACCATACACATAAATGTGGAATTTCTCAAATGTTTTAGAGGAATTAGGGGATATGGGGAGAAGGCAGGAGGGTGGAGTTAGGTCATAAATTAGTTCAGCCATGATCGTATTGAATGGCGGAGCAGGCTCAATGGGCCATTTTTGGCCTACTCCTGTTCCTACTTCCTATGTACCTATGTATTCTTTGGCTTGGCTTCGCGGACGAAGATTTATGGAGGGGGTAAAAAGTCCACGTCAGCTGCAGACTCGTTTGTGGCTGACAAGTCCGATGCGGGACAGGCAGACACGATTGCAGCGGTTGCAGGGGAAAATTGGTTGGTTGGGGATGGGTGTTGGGTTTTTCCTCCTTTGCCTTTTGTCAGTGAGGTAGGCTCTGCGGTCTTCTTCAAAGGAGGTTGCTGCCCGCCAAACTGTGAGGCGCCAAGATGCACGGTTTGAGGCGATATCAGCCCACTGGCGGTGGTCAATGTGGCAGGCACCAAGAGATTTCTTTAGGCAGTCCTTGTACCTTTTCTTTGGTGCACCTCTGTCACGGTGGCCAGTGGAGAGCTCGCCATATAACACGATCTTGGGAAGGCGATGGTCCTCCATTCTGGAGACGTGACCCATCCAGCGCAGCTGGATCTTCAGCAGCGTGGACTCGATGCTGTCGACCTCTGCCATCTCGAGTACTTCGACGTTAGGGATGACCTAAACACCCTTTCTCAGTCTGTGCATATCATCATTCACATATTGTCATCATCCTTGATGCACATGCTACTGGCCTCCAATCTTCTCCCACAGCCTGAAGTAGCACAGCACCTATTTCATCATTTGAAGCGCCCAAAGATATTTTTGTATTTTCTGGATGCATCAAAGAATGGCAAAAGCACTGGTTCTGTAGTTAGACTGGTCCTCAGTCATCCCCATTCTTCCTCCTGATTGTCTGTCCACTTGAATTCACATTTGTCCTGCAACAACTTTCTTTGGTACATTATTTTTGGAAGAAAGCTTTAGTATGAATTTAGCAATAAAATTGATAATTCCCAGCACTCTCAATATGTCTTTTTGTCATTGGGTCTGGGCATCTCTAAAATTGCTTTTATTTGCTCTTGTCTGGCTCTGCACCTGCCTCTGACAGTTTATCTTCCAAAAATGTGATTTCTTTAACACCAAACTGACATTTTTCTCTGTTTAACTTTAATCCATACTTCTAGATGTGTTGTAGCACTTTGATGAGTCTCTCGCTGTGTTAATTTTGTGTGGATTCCAGAGGATCATGTACACACGTACCCCATTTATGCCTTCTGTGATGTGCTGCATTGTCCTGTGGAATATTTCCAGAGCTGAGGAAATTCCAAAAGGCATCCTCAGACAGGAGTACCAGCCAAACGATGTATTAAATGTACAGTATTTTGTGCATTCATCATGCAGTTTTATTTGCCAGAAGCTCTGGGATGCATCCAATTTAGTGAAAAACTTTCCACCAGCCATCTCACTTTTCATTTCATCCCTGGATGGAATCTGACATGTTCTCTCTTTATATTGGCATTCAAGTCTTTTGTGTCCATGCACCCATGCAGGTCACCATTCTTCTTTTTGACCCACACCATTGTATTCACCCATTCTGTGGGCTCCTCCACTTTGTTTATGACCCCTAGTGCCATCATTTGATCAAGTTTCTGCTTGAGCTTTTCTTTTAGTGGCATTGGAACCTGCCTCAGGGCATGCATTACTGGCTGTGCATCCTCTTTTAACTGTACCTAGTAGGTGAATCCTAGAACTCTAAACCCCTTGAAGATGTCTCGAAATGCCCAGATGTCCAATATTTCCTCTATGCTGTTCTAGCCCCTTTTCCACTGGCATCCCAGTTAATTGGCTGTGCAGTGCCCCAGGAATGGAAGTCCTTTGGGCAGTTTCCACTGGGCCACCCTTAACCGAGACACTAATTTCTTTCCTACTGAACACAACACATCCCTGGGGATCAGTGTTCTACCTTCAAATGGAAACAGGTGACTTTCTGCTGTCCCTTTTCCACTGGTTTTACCAGCATGCTCGCATCAGAAAATGGTAGGGATATGAGTAGGGGTAGAGTGGTTAATTCCTGGTGTGAATTGATGTCATTTGATGCCAGCATTGGACAGTGTCCCAGTAAATTCCCAGTTAATTTCTGGGTCAGGGTGCTAGTGGAAAAGGAACATGCTGGAGTCAAATGACATTATTTCATACCAGGAATTAACCACCTCTACCCCTATCCATATCCCCAGTGTTGGTACATCCTCTTGACTAAGGCTCAAATTTTCACATGCTTTGTCACCAAGCAGTGATTCCTGTCCATCTGGGACTACTGTAAACCTGAGGTGGTGCTCTTTATCTTTAACTTTCACCTTGAGTTTACATGTACCTTTCATGCTAATTCTCTGTCCATTGTTAGCTTTGAGCAATACAGGATTTGTATGGATTTATGGCTTTATCTTCATTGCCCTGATGTTGCACTCACAGGTCAAATTGACCTTTGCCACTATGTCTAGCTTGAAAGGAATATTTATTACATTTGTATGCAACAACACAGTGCACTTATCCTGTTTGACACTGTTCACTTCGTGCACCCCCATGGCCACGAAAAGCGTATCAATGAGAGCAGTGCCTTCTATAGTGTGTACACTTCTACTTCTGTCTTGTTTCCCTTTGAAAAACGATTGCTCTGCATAGAGATGCTTCCGTTTGTATTTATTACAGACTTTCCCAATTGCTGGGCATTGCTTTGGCACATGTTTAGTACCACATCGTTTACAGTTGAATGCCTCAACATCTTTTTGTTGTTTCCTGTATATCAATATTTGTGTGTGTGTGTGTGTGTGTGTGTGTGTGTGTGTGTGTGCGTGTTTGTGTGTGTGTGTGTGTGCAGACACTGTGGCTTTGACTATGCCTTAATTTTCACTGACTTTTACACTATCACCAAACTGTTTTGTGTACTACAGAGCTGTTTCACTGGCGTGGGATATCTTCACATCGCTAGCTAAGGTGAGATTTGCCTCTCACAGCAACCTCTCTCTCACTTTCATAACATTAATTCTGAACACAATTTTATCATGGATCATTAAATCTTGGAGTGATCCAAAATTGCATGTTCTTGCTTTAATTTTAAGTCTGTTAAAAAAAAGTCTGTTCAAAGCTTTCTCCCTGCAGCTGTGCGTGTAAGCAAAACACATATCTCTTGAAAGTTCCATTTTTCTTTGGTGAGCAGTGTTAATCAATCATCTCGATAACCTTGTTGAATTTGCTCTGGTCTTCTGCTTCAGTAAAAACAAATATGTGGTTCTCAAACTTATTCTTTCCACTCGCATACCATTTTAAATAATCCCTATGCCATCGGTGCTCTGTGATTCGTAAGGGATTGCTTAAAGTGGTATGTGAATGGAAAGGGAAGGTTGAGAATCACTGCTCTAGACCCAATTGTTTCTGAAATATTTTGCTTGAGAAAAATTGTCATTGGCCCATTTCCTTTGGAGTTATGAAACCATGCATAGGTACAATTAAAACAGTGCTTTCAACCTTTTTATTTCCACCCCATACCACCTTTGGCAATCCCTTACTAATCACAGAAAACCTTTGGCATAGGGAATACTTAAAGTGGTAAGTGAGTGGAAAGAAAACCACTGCTCGAGAGCTTTAGGTCCTGTCACAGTAAGTAGCAGTGAATTCTTCTGTGTATCTGATTCATTATCAATTCCATTGGCTTGCAGGTACAGCATAAAGCTTTATTTAAACAGCCTCCACTTGTGGTTGACATTTCCAGTCCATTTTACAGTGTCAGGAGTTTTTAAACTCTCCTTATTTTCTCTGCAGTTATCAACTGTTACTCACTATGCACACTGTGTTGCTTCATTCACTCCTGTGCACGCTTCTGGTGTTTCTTCTACTCCTGGTACCATGTGATGTTTCTTTTGTTTCAATAAAGAAACTTGGGTTCTTTTTTAAACAACCTGAATTATTAACTAAGCAAACAGCACTAAGGCAGAACACACACAGGCAGGTCCTCATATGGAGGCATCCATTTTGAATCTGCCTAAAATGCAACAGCATTCCCAAGATGCAACATTCTCCAGATGCCACACACTCCATCTCTGACTCCTCCTAGTGGTAACACTCTATCAGGATAACATGCTATGTTTATTTTTTTGTCATTTGGTTTGACCCATCCACTTGATCTTAAAAGGTAAGACTAACAACCTATGGGTTATTTTCACATGGGGATGGGAATTTCCCCTGGGCTAGAAAAATTCTTTATCTGCAGCTAATTTCATTATCTCCAGAAATAATCCAAGGCACAAAATTTCAGTTACCTTTTGGCTGAGAGTAGCCCAGATATGCCTGGCTCTAGTGTTACATGATTATTCCCCCCCCCCCCCCCCAACACACACACACACACACAACTCAAATGAGTGAAGTTTGAATGATTTGAACATTTTTAAAAAACTTTTCAGATTATGGACATGGTCCTCCATGTAATGGGCATAATTACTCACCTTCGGGCAACTATAATTAAGGATGCAATAAACATTGATTAGCCTCTTTTTTAAGAAAATTACTGTCTTATATTATTCTGCAGGTACAATATTAATGATATCATACCTTATTGATTGGATGTTTGGTTATATCAGTCTAAAATTTCCAAAACATAATAAACTCTAAATATGTTTGCAATCCTTGTGATTTCTTTTCTTTTAATTTTAAAGTAGCAAACTTGTTGAAAAATGATAAGAAATATAGTGGCAAAACCACTGACTCTGGTAATGAGCTAATATGCTCAGATGGCTTTGTGCATGGGATTTCGTGTCTCATGAACTTTTTCTTTTGTTTGTTTATTTAATATTTCACTGTGAACTACATTCATCATTAAAATATACAAAGTGACGTTTTTCCCCTTTTTTTCTCCCACCCACCCCACCACCTAAATAAACAGTAGAAGAATACAAAAGAAAAAGAAGTAACGTCGTCTTAAATTTTATATTTAAGTATTTTTATATTTGTCATTTATTATTTTAAGAGGTGGAGGTTTGAAATTGGTGGCTTCTAGTATACTCCATGTATAGTTTTCAAATTTGTTCAAATAAAATATATTTGTCTTTTAGATTGTAGATATTTTTTTTTCTAATGGAATACATTTGTTCATTTCCATGTACCATTGTTGTATTTTTAAGGTTGCTTTCTAAGTTGTCATGATGCATTTATTTTGCTGCTGTGAGTGCAATTGTAATAAATCTTTTTTGAGTTTTGTCGAATTTTAGGCCTAATTCTTTGTCTTTTATGTTGTTTAACAGGAAGATTTCTTTTTTTTTTGTAATTTTATTTAATATTAAGTTTAAATCTTCCCAAAAATATTTTTACTTTTGTACATGTCCAAATTGTGTATAATATTGTTCCAATTTCTTGTTTACAACAGAAACATCTGTCTGACATTGTTGGATTCCATTCGTTTAACTTTTGGGGTGTCACGTATAATCTATGTAGCCAATTATATTGTATCATATGAAATCGGGTATTTATTGTGTTCTTCGTGGTTTCTGTGCATAGTTTCTCCCATGTTTCATTCTTTATTCATATTTTTAAATCTTTTTCCCAACCTTGTTTAGGTTTGTACACTGTTTTGTCATTATCCTTGTATTGCAATTTTCTGTACATATTTGTAATAAATTTTTTCACTATCACTTTGTCTGTAATTAAGTATTCACAGGTGCTATTTTCAGGTAATCTTTTGTTCCCAGTTTTTCTTTTAAACAAGTTTTTAACTGATATTATGAAAATATTGTGCTATATGTCTTTTAACTGTTCAAATGTGAAAAAATTATTTCCCAAAAAGCAGTCTTTTATTCTTTTAATTCCTTTTTCACCCATTCTCTAAAAAAATAAATTGTCTATTGTAAAAGGAATTAATGGGTTTTGCGTTAGTAGCATTTTTGGTATTCGATAATAATCATCTTTTGTTCCAGATGTATTTTCTTCCATATTTTTAGTGTATGATGTAATATTGGTAAGTTGTTGCGTTGTACCAGTTTTTCCATCCCATTTGTGAAGAACATGTTCCAGGATATGAACTTGACTGAGTTTGTTGAAGCAATGACCAAAGAAGATTGATGAGGGCAGAGCAGGAGATGTTGTCTATATGGACTTTAGGAAGGCCTTTGAAAAGGTCTTGCATAGCACGGGATCAAGTGTGAGCTGGCCAACTGGATACAAAACTGGTTTGATGGTTGTTAATCATCAATTTTGTGCCTTAATGGCCAGTTCTAGATCCATTGTTATATGTTGTCTGTATTAACAACTTGAATTACATGGTAGTAAGTTTGAAGATGACACCAAAATTGGTGGTATAATGGACAGGGAAGGATATCTAAGATTACTCCAGGATCTAGACAAACAAAACAGGGGCTGAGGAATTAAATTCAGACAAGTTCAAGGTCTTGCACTTTGATAGATTAAACCAGGGCAGGACTTACTCAATGAATGATAGGGCCTTTGGTGTGTTGTAGAACAGAGAGAATTGAGAGTACAAGTACATAGTTCCATGAAAGTGGAAACACAGGTGAACAGGGTGGTGAAGATTTTTGGCACACTTGCCTTCATCAGACAGGGGATTGAGTATAGAAGCAGGGGCATCATGATACAATTGTACAGGGAGTTGGCGAGACCACATTTGGAGGAATCTGTGCAGTTTTAGAAACTAATTTATTAGAAGAATATTAAGCTGGAAAGGGTGCAGAAAAATTCATGAGAATGATGCCAGGACTGGGAAGCTTAAATTATCATGGAAAAAAGCCTTGAAACCTCAATACTTTTATCTAAATAAAATATATATATTTTTATAATTTGAATTAAAAAAAAACTTAATTATTTTGTGAAGTTCAAAACTTTTAATTCAGAATATTTACTGTAAAAGATTCAAAAATACTTTATATTGCAGGCAATTTCAATGAATCTGAAATGCAGAAACAGTGTTCAATCCACATTCTACATTTAGTAGATAGATAGAAAATGATTTTTTTGCCTCAAATATTTCCTGGTAATGGCTTCAAAGTGAAATTAGTAAATAAGCATAAAAAATATGCCAGTCTGATGAGAGTCCAATTAATTTGCTTTCAGCATTAATTTTAGCAGGAAACTTATTTTGAATGCCATTTGAAATCTCCAAAGAACTGAATTCATTGAGTTTTACATTAGTTAATCTTAACATTGTTGCATTTCACTTTCAAAGAAACAAAATTTAGTTTGTGTCACATAAATTAATCAAATTCCATTCTTTATTTATCTCTTGGTGTTGATACCGTATTTATTCAAGATGACAGGAATGGTTATATATTGGTGGTACTTACAGTGCTCCAGGATTTACAACATAAGGTGTACCTGGAAACTTACTGAAGGATACTGAATTCTAAACCAGGTGGCCAAAACCATGGCAGAAATTTAAACCGATAATCTGCAGGCAATTGAGAAGACACATTGGAGAAATGTTGATATCAGAGAGTGTAGTAGGTGTGAAGGAGATAACAGAGATGGATGCAAAGCCATGGATCAATGAGAAGGAAGGCTGGACATTTGAAATTGAGCCTTTGTTAATTGAACAACAAAATGGGTCAGCAAGTCATGTTGAATGACAGATGGAAACTAAAGCTTAGGTCGCAGAGTTTTGTATGACCTCAGATTTACAGGAGGCTGGTGAGCCAAAAGTTGGAATTGTCCAATCTAGGTCATGCTCATTCCTCCATGGAATGATGTGATGAAAACAATAAGTGTAGGACCACACTAAAGAATTATGATGAATGGAAACCTACCAATGTATGGTCATTGTTCAATTATTGAGTTTAACTGACTGAAAGTAGATATTGATATTACCATTTAAAATCAAACTCCATTCACCTTGCACAGACATTGAACAAATAACAAGTGTTTGGCACTTTGACATGCACATGGATCATTTGCATTGGCCGGTTTTAAGTATGTGTTTTCCTGAATCGGTTATGGATAAACTTCTCACTCAGGTTGTTCAAGGGGAATAAAATAATTTTATCTGCACAATATGTGAATCAGTGCCTGATATCAACCTGCACAACTTCTTGAATAGCAAGCAAAATGATTTTAACCATTCCTGCAAACCTGAGATACTCAAAAGCAGCTACAAAGCTGGTTAGAAGTTTCACAAATCAGATGTGTTTTTAAAAAATAATGTCTGTTGTCACTGAGCAGTTTGCTGCTGGAGACATAAAGAGTCAGAGTCTCAGTCAAATCACCCATATACACCCATAACTATGGTCAGGCACAATTCCAATGCTTTCTATGCATTTGCCAATGACACCACAGTTGTCAGGAGAATCACAAGTGGCAATGAGGAAGTGTACAGGAGGGAGACAGATCAGCTCATTGAGTGGTGTCATGCCAATAATCTTGTACTCAAAGTTAGCAAAACCAAGGAGATGATTTTGGACTTCAGGAAGAAGTCAGGAGAACACAGCCCAGTCCTCATCTAGGGCTCAATAGAGGAGAAGGGCTCAAATCCCTGGGTGTTAACATCTCCAAAGATCTGTCCTGGAGCTTCGATGTTGATGCAATCACAAAGAAGGGTATACTTTGTGAGGTGCTTGGGGAGATTGGGTATATCTCTGCAGACTCTCAAAAACTTCCACAAGTGTACCGTGGAGAACAGTCTGGCTGGTTGCATCACTGCCTGTTATGGAGGCACTGAATCACAGGACAAGAAAGAACTCCAGAGGTTTGCTAACATGGCCTGTGACATCACAAGCACCAGACTTCACTCCATCAAGTACATTTACATGAAGCAGTGTCTTGCAAAAGCAGCCTCTATCCTCTAAATCCCCCACCATCCTGGTCATGCCCTCTTCACTCTACTTCCACTCAGTGGCACAAGGACAGCTTCTTCCCCACTGCCATCAGATTCCTGAATAATTAATCAACCAAAGACACTGCCTTACCTTTTGTGCACTGATTAAAAAAAATATTGTAAAAGTGGCTTATATAAATGTTTGCACCATGATATGCCGCAAAGCACCAAATTTTGTGACTCGTTCATGACAATAAATTCTGATTCTGAAATCCTCTCTTCTCTGTTTCATGGTCATACTTGATTTCTGTAAAAATAATACAAAACTTCATTTGAAAATGAAATATTAGTGATTTTTTTATCCTATTCTACATCTCTAAAGACTGAAAATCAGAATACTTTCACAATCATTGAATTGTTTGTGATCTTGACTACACAGAGATTTACTGGGATTAGCGCTATCTTCAGAATCCACTTTAAATCCACACTGATAATGGAGAAGAAACCCATTTATTTAATGAAAAAAGAGGAGTCCATTGGCTATTATTTCATCTTAGACATCCATAAATAAAATCTATTGATATTTCTTGATTTAAAATTTGGCACAAAAATATTTGGCACTTGTTCAGATCGCTTTGATTTGCATGCCATTTTGTCACATTGCCAGGCTAAACTGAAATCATTGTGTGGATATATTGCAGACTATGGCTCATTAGAAAGTGGGAAGTTTTGACTTTACTCAGCATTAGGATGTATGGATAAAGAATCAATAGACAAGCTTCAAAGCAACTTAACCGAGTGACCTAACAAAAATCTAACAGCCACATGGAAGTGGCTTCTTGCACTGACCTTGCCAATGTTCATGATTGATAGACGAGGATCACCCGCTATAAATGGATTTGGTAAATGCCCACATCATGATGGACGTATCCCATAGACACCAACTGTCTTTCTAATCAATAAATCTGAGTTACAAGGAGGGTAATCTAATTGTTATTTTGAAATAAGTTGACCTTCCTTCAAGGATTCAATTATTTCCCTCAGCCAAGGAACTATTTACTCCATTTTCCCAGTGATACTCAATCCAAGTCACTATGCTCATTGGAGTATAGGAGGATGAGAGGGGATATTATAAGAAAAAAATTATAAAATTTTGTAGGGAATAGATAAGGAGGAAGGTTGTTACCACTGGAAGATGAGACAAGAATTAAAGGTTATAGCTTCAAGACTGGGGTGGGGGTGGGGGGGATATATTTAAGACAAGGTTGAGGTGGAACTGTTTCTCCCTTATATTAGTGAATCTGTGTAATTTTCTGCCCTTGGAAGCATTTAAGACAACAAATAAATAGATTGCTATTAACAAAAAAGGGAAAGAAAGATTCTGAGGGACAGGAAAGGAAGCAGAGCTGAATCCAGGAGCAGGACCACCATATTCTTCTCAAATGTGGAACAGGCTCAATGGACCAAATGGTCTGCTCTTGTTTCTATTTCTTCAGTTTGTATATTCAAGTTGAAGCTGATGACTCAAGAAATGGGAGCAGGAGTGGACCATCTATCCCATCAACCCTTCTCTGCGATTCAATAAGATCTTGGCTGATGTGGCTATGGACTAACCTCAACAACCATTTCAGCCCTCCAATGCAAAGACAACCTGGAAACTCAACCTTCGACACCAGTTGGATCCTCAAGGAATTTTATGTCTAACAATTTTGTGAGTCCAGCTCTGCTTTCTTCCCATACAGCTGAAGGTCTTGCCCAATGGGATTGATCCCATTTAAGTGATCAGGCTGTGAGTTCTTGGTGTACTTGTAGGGTTCCAGCCTATTCTGCCATAAGTAAAGTTCAACTGGTGCTGTGGTGCACCATGTACAGAGGTGAATCTGTTCTTCTTTTTTGCTGCCTTCACATCTCCAAGACTTCCAGTCACACAACAAGCTCATGGCATTGGCCAAAGGGGTATCATCAGTCTTAGAAGGGAAATTGGCTGTCCCTTTGGACATTGGTATGAAATGCCAATTTTTTTGTAAGACTATCAGATACTTTGGGTGTGGTTCAGAATCTTTAGGGCTTCCCACTCCTTTCATGGAGCATTCTTGATGTCTTCTGGCAGAAGCAGATTTCCACTCCCTCTCCTGCCCATCCCATCCCAGAAGTTCAATCAATGTCAAACCAACAACCTCTGAGCCCAGTTGGTACCGCCCTAACAATCCAATCTGGCACTGCTAATCTTCCTGGTCTCCGTTCAAATCCAGGACTCTTTGGAGCTCTACCTAGGATTATCAAACTAGGGGCACAGGCTTGTCACCATATCACACTGGAAGACAGTTCCAGTTCCCACTAATATGTTACTCTAACACAAGTCGAGTACTGATGAGCAGGTGCCTGAAAAAAATGGTTGGGGGGAGGGGCAGGGGGAAGAGGGAGGGATTGAGCATGAGTAATAGGTGAATAAGGGAGGGAGGGCCTACCAGCAAGCAGGGGTATTGGGGATAGCTCTGTGTGGTGATATGTATATACTGTTCTGTGCTGTCTGCATATAAGTGGCTGGCCTGCCCATTGATGACTCGATCCCCTGTAACCCTACCCCCTGTGACCTGGCCATAAAGGTCAACCTCCCTACCTACTTCCATTCATTCGAGCACATGGAATTGGGCCATCTGAAATGTAATTTGTATTAAAGCCTATCATTCCTCACTCAGTCTTTGGAGTCATTGGTAGTGCGTATCACTCTGTGTATGGCGAGGGAAGGGGTGGAGAGCTGGAGGACAGAAGGAGCAGGAGTCATTACGAATGGTATCTAGTTGAAGAGTGTCCAGATGGAAAATTAAGTGTTGCTCCTCTAATTTATGGGTGATTTGGTTTGACTGTGCATGAGGTCATGGACAGACATGTCAGAATGGAAGTGGGGTGCAGAATTGAAATACTTTGTCACTGGGAGATCCTTGTCACTGAATTAAGGTGTTCAGCGAAGCAATCTCTCAGTCTGCATCCTGTCTCTCTGTGGTGCGCTGTTAGACAGAACCAGATATACACAAGGTAAAGACTGTACAACAAAGACTTAATCAACAAAGACTTCCAGAGCCAGGCTGGCTGTTGCTGCAGTAACTCTGAGTGAGACTTCGGAGGTCGGCGCAGGCTTATATCCAGGAGGGTGATTGACACCTGACTGGGTGTGGCTTGATCCATTCAGGTCAACTGATTGACAGCCAGCCAGGTATTGTCCTGTCCCCCTTACACTCCTGCAGGTACAGAGGTTTCCGCCTGCAATAGGCCGGCGGTACACTCCTGCAGGTAAAGAGGTTTCCCCCTGCAGTAGGCCAGTGGTGTACCACCAAACTGCATGAGTTTTTCAAGCTTTGCTGGGACCAAGGAAAACTGCCTCAGGACCTTCGTGATGCCATCATCATCACCCTGTACAAAAACAAAAGCGAGAAATCAGACTGCTCAAACTACAGGGGAATCACGCTGCTCTCCATTGCAGGCAAAATCTTCGCTAGGATTCTCCTAAATAGAATAATACCTAGTGTCGCTGAGAATGTTCTCCCAGAATCACAGTGCGGCTTTCGCGCAAACAGAGGAACTACTGACATGGTCTTTGCCCTCAGACAGCTCCAAGAAAAGTGCAGAGAACAAAACAAAGGACTCTACATCACCTTTGTTGACCTCACCAAAGCCTTCGACACCGTGAGCAGGAAAGGGCTTTGGCAAATACTAGAGCGCATCGGATGCCCTCCAAAGTTCCTCAACATGGTTAGCCAACTGCATGAAAACCAACAAGGTCGGGTCAGATACAGCAATGAGCTCTCTGAACCCTTCTCCATTAACAATGGCGTGAAGCAAGGCTGTGTTCTTGCACCAACCCTCTTTTCAATCTTCTTCAGCATGATGCTGAACCAAGCCATGAAAGACCTCAACAATGAAGACGCTGTTTACATCCGATACCGCACGGATGGCAGTCTCTTCAATCTGAGGCGCCTGCAAGCTCACACCAAGACACAAGAGCAACTTGTCCGTGAACTACTCTTTGCAGACGATGCCGCTTTAGTTGCCCATTCAGAGCCAGCTCTTTAGTGCTTGACGTCCTGTTTTGCAGAAACTGCCAAAATGGTTGGCCTGAAGAAAACTGAGGTCCTCCATCAGCCAACTCCCCACCATGACTACCAGCCCCCCCACATCTCCATCGGGCACACAAAACTCAAAACGGTCAACCAGTTTACCTATCTCAGCTGCACCATTTCATCAGATGCAAGGATCGACAACGAGATAGACAACAGACTCGCCAAGGCAAATAGCACCTTTGGAAGACTACACAAAACCAACTGAAAAACCTCATCAAGATAAGCGTATACAGAGCTGATGTCATACCCACACTTCTGTCCGGCTCCGAATCATGGGTCCTCTACTGGCATCACCTACGGCTCCTAGAACGCTTCCACCAGCGTTGTCTCCGCTCCATCCTCAACATTCATTGGAGCGAATTCATCCCTAACATCGAAGTACTCGAGATGGCAGAGGCTGACAGCATCAAATCCACGCTGTTGAAGATCCAACTGTGCTGGGTAGGTCACGTCTTCAGAATGGAGGAACATTGCCTTCCCAAGATCATGTTATATGGCGAGCTCTCCACTGGCCATCATGTCAGAGGTGCACCAAAGAAGAGGTTCAAGGACTGCCTAAAGAAATCTCTTGGTGCCTGCCACATTGACCACCTCCAGTGGGCTGATATCGCCTCAAACCGTGCATCTTGGTGCCTCACAGTTCGGCGGGCAGCAACCTCCTTTGAAGAAGACCGCAGAGCCCACCTCACTGACAAAAGACAAAGGAGGAAAATCCAACACCCAACCCCAACCAACCAATTTTCCCCTGCCACCACTGCAACCGTGTCTGCCTGTCCCGCATCGGACTTGTCAGGCACAAACGAGCCTGCAGCTGACGTGGACATTTACCCCTCCATAAATCTTCGTCCGCGAAGCCAAGCCAAAGAAAGAAGAAAACAAAATTGCAAATTCTGGTATTAGTCAGTCAGCATCTGTGTCCTTTCATTAGTTCTGAATATTTCTCTTTGCCAATACTGCCTAACCTTCTGAGTTTATCCAGTATTTTCTGTTTTTATAACTAATTGTTTCTGTATTTAACTTGTTTAGTCAATATGTACCTTCAGTAAGCAAGAATTTCAATGCAACTGACCATAGTACCCATGTATATAGTAGTAAACTATCCCATCTCAACTTGGGCTGGAGTTCATTTGATGATGTTAGTTAAACTCATGTCAGTTGTCCTTCATAACATTAGAGATCAGTTAGTGAAATGCATAATTCCCAGATCTTCTCCTATTATACACTATCTTATTGTTCTCCTGGAGCTGAGAGTGTATGCAAAGATAATGTATAAAGAAACAACTAATTTCCCACTGACTAGTCTAATGCCATTAACAGTTAAATAACAAAATTTGCAGATGCTTGGGTCAGGTGCAATACACAAATATTTGGCCTGGGTCCTTCATCACGTACGAAGGGTCCAGATCCGAAACATTGGTTTCCCTTTACTTCCTATGGATGCTGTGTGACCTGCTGAGTTTCGCCAGCACGTTTATGCATACCATTAAGAGTACAGTTCATGCACTTCAGGAAGGAGCACAGCATTGAAGATTGCTGCATCAAAATTTTCATCACCATTTAAACAGCTACATAAACATCTGTTAATGCTCCTGGTGTGAATTGGATTGACTTTGATCATTTTGGCATTGAAGTCATTGTCGAGATTACTAGTAAATAGTTTATTGGTGAGAAGCCCTCAGAACCTGAGATTTAGAATCTGAGATCAAAATGGTATAATGTCAACAACCTTGCATTCAGTGTCAGCAAACCAAGGAGATGAATATTGACTTCAGGAGGAAGTCAGGGGAACACGTACTAGTCTTCATCGAGGGCTCAGTAGTGGAGAGGATCAAGAACTTCAAATTCATGGGTGTCAACATCTCCGAGGATCTGTCCTGCACAAAGAAGGTTTGCCAGTGGCTATACATTGTGAGGGGTCTGAGGAGATTTGGTCTGTCACCTAAGGCTCTTGTAAACTTTTACAGCTGTACCAGGAAGAGCATTCTGGCTGGTTGCATCACTGCCTGTTATAGAGGCGCTGAATCGCAGGACAAGAAAGAACTCCAGAGGGTTGTTAACTCAGCCTGTGACATCACAGGCACCAGATTCACTCCATCAAGGACATCTACATGAGGAAGTGTCTTAAAAAAGCAGCCTCTATCCTCAAGGACCCCCACCATCCAGGCCATGCCCTCTTCACTCTGCTACCATAGGGAAAAGGTACAGGAGCCTAAAGACGAGCACTCAGCGGCAAAAGGTCAGCTTCTTCCTCACTGCCATCAGATTCCTGAATGATCAATGAACCAAAGACACTGCCTTACTTTATGTACACTTTTTTTATAGGAATGTCATAAGATGGTTGTAATATGAATGTTTACACTGTGATGCTGCCGCAAAAACATCAAATTTAGTGACTTGTTCATGACAATAAATTCTGATTCTAATTCTGAAAATAGCGAGACAAGAGCTGTCAGATGTAGTCAAAGTCAGAGTCGGAGTCTCACTTTATTGTCATTTCCATACTGAAAGCATAAAAACAAAGCAGTATTTCTCTGAAACAGTGCCTATAAACACGAAACAAGGCCCAACCAAAAACAATCCAACAAGACCAAATAAAACTAACCAAGACAGCACAATCACGCCACTCAGCCAACCACGGAAGCCACTGCAAATCTCAGCGCTGCCATCACGAGCAAGTGTGAACACCAGACAAAACATACAACCAAGTCCAAACCACTTTACCCACCCACGAAGCTGTCATCTTGAGCACACTTGCAGCAAGGAGACGCCAAATAGATAGAAACCTTTGACAAAGTTCAGTCAGATGAATTTGCAGGTGAGGATGTGCGGCTTGATATCTTAAAATGCATGAATTTTGCGAGCAGCATGGTGGATAAATATTTTATTTCCATCTGTCAGTTCACATCATCACTGGTAACATACAAATTATCCAGTGTACATTGTGGAACATCATCATGTCATAACACCACAAAGACCAAGCGATAGAAATTAGTCTGAGTCTGTTTACAGAACCACAGTTAGAGTTGCAGATGGAGCATTTCCAAAAAAAGGGAACAGATGAGGAATGCAAATTAAACCTTAGGACTCATTTGCATTCCCAGGGCAAGGCTGTTACCTTGGTTGGTAACTTGGTTTCAGGCTGGATCCCTCACCAGGAAATGTTTGCTGCCAGTGGATAGTGCCTGGAGGTACAGAGCCTGACCCTGGGGAAATTGTGACTGCTGCAGAACTGGAATACGCTCCCCTTCCTCCTGATTCCAGAAAGGATGCTTAAAAAATCAATAACTTACCTTTCAGATTGCTGTTGAATTCTTGGTTATGAGATCAGCAATTTATCAAAGGTACTCTTCAGTGGGTGCTCAGCTCCATGTTCAGATAGCCTAAGATTAACTTTAGATACCCACACACATCTAACAGTTACCACAATTTTTATAATCCTATGATTAGCTGCAATCTTTCCCACTGTCAATCCAGTGCCTATTCTCCACCCGATGAATAGATACAGGAAAATTCAATTTTTATTCCATAAGCTTTGAAATTTAATACAACCTTTAATATTGACAAAAATGAAATCAATAATCAAGGGCAGAACAATGTAGTGATATAATTGGTGCTGAGCCTGGAGTTCATCAAGATCCCATTATTTATATAGTGCTTCGTGCCATTTTGATGTGAAGGTGTGCAGTGAACTGGAATTCACTGTTAGGGAGTTGTGCTGATGGCTGGCCCTGGCTCCTGGCTCTGCCCCCATCTGCCCACATATAACACTGGTTTCCCACCTAAACTCAGAACCCTTCTGAAGACTACTGTGAGACCCTACCCTTAGCTATAAGCTAATAAAAGCGTTTGCTCTCCCTCTATTCGTGAGAGCTTTTATTCATGCCACAAGGTAACTGACAGAGAGGAAGATGATATGCAAAATAAGCAGAAATAAATATAACTAAGATTTGTGGCACTTTGTACACTATGTACAATGAAATTGTAACAAGAACAAGATGTCTACCATAGCACTGTTGAAATGATCATTAATGTTGTAGCCTTTGACAGGCTCTCTCTGTCTTGTTGATAATATTGTTTAATTTTAGCATACTGTAATGGTGTTGTCAAGTTGTATACACACTTATGTGAACCTGTGACATCTCCCAGTTATACCAGAGGTTCTGTCCTCCTGAGCTCTTTCTGTACCCTCCAGCATGCATTTTAATGGTAATCCTATATATTGGACAATTGCCAGATACAGAAAATGGGAACATTCAGATATCTTGTTTTTTACATTGTTGAAGAAGGGTGGAGACAGAGGGGCGGGAGCGGGGACTTGGAAAATAGTGCTGAGTGGGATGTTTTGATTCAAATTCCAACACTGCTTTGAAACGTTAGTGATAGCTGGGAAATGTCTGTCAGAGGAAGTGCTTGTGCCATAAAAATCTTCTGTTTCTGCCATCAGTTAAAGGGCCTCCTGTCTGTCTAAGTAATAAGCCATGGAGAAGATGGAGCAGAGCAAGGAGAGGCAGAATATTATGAGTAATATTTTTCAGTGAAAACATTTCACATGCAACGTCTGTGCTTGATTTCAAAGAGAAAGCAAGGTTAAAGATATAATGAGTTTCTTGAGATGCCCAAGATAATATCTGTAAGTTTAGATAATATGTGTCATTAGCCTAGAAGAAAAAAAAAGCCAATGACGTTTATTTTTCCTGATACGATTCAGTGAGCAGTTCAAACCACAATATTACCAAAAGTAATTGACTAATGGAAAATTGAGTTTATGATCACTGACAAAATTTAAGATATTTTTGAGAGGCCGGCAGGATTGTTTTCGGTTCTATTCCATTTTGTTTTAATCATTTATTTAAAATTTTTAATCATACATGTATTCAAATATATTTCAAAATACAGATGTAATAATATATTGAGTATCCAACACCTCCCTCCCCCCACCCCCTACAGTCCCAAGAAAAGATAAAGAAAAGAAAGAAAAGATAGTTAAGTTTTAGAGTAGAAGAAAAGAAAGGAATAAAAATAAGGTTCTATTCCATCTTAATCTCATCCACTGTCATGCTTGCCGTTAAATAATCAGGACAACATTTATATGAAATTCAGGAAAACAGTATCTGCAGCTTTTTGCTGACCGCAAACACCAAATCCCTGTTTTCTCAGATTTAACAACTATTTCACCTCTCATCCAGTGATCATTCTGCACAATTGCCTGATGCCCAGCACAGAGAAGCACCGAAGTTTATATGAGAAGGAACATCTCACATTTTGAAGTCACCTTTCATAACCTTAATGTATCTTAGGATGCTTTATTGGGGTTGATGCACTTTGAAACATTGTGATGTGGCGAGAGAGTCGCAAACAAATGAATGAACATTCAAGAGCCATAGGGAGCAAAACTGAAGGGAAGTGCACTTAAACATCTCATTCTGAGGACTGCTTAAAACTGAGCCACGCAATGTATTTACATCAAATTGGAGAGCTGTAAATGCTAATCGAGACCTTTGCATTGATGCTGGCTTGGAATCTGACCCAGCTCACTCTTCAGGGTAAGTCAGGCCAATGGAACATTAGAGTGTCTTTGTGCAGCCTAGAAGGGTTCCCCCTTCCTCAGGATTGAAATGTAACAGAGGAAAAGCTTTTTCTAAAAAATGTACGTATAGAATTCAGGATCGGGAACACCCAGGCACTGTTTAGGCGATCAAAAGTCAACCATTTTCTGATCAGTATTGATTGAAATTTCAATGATATCTTTATTAATTAGAACACTGCATCTAGAATCCCTAAATTCCAATGTAACAAATATTGAGCGGAAATATAAAATTATCTCTGAATGTTGTTTTGATGGCAAAAACAACACCAATGCAAATTAAGAAATGGAAAATTATTATAAAGTTGTCATCAGAAACTCTCTACTAGCAAAATAAAGTTGCAAGCTTTTGGAGGATTTTATAGCAATTAAAATTGAAGTGTGCAATAGTCAAGTTTACTTGCAAAAACTGATATATATATATATATATATTACTAAAAAAATATCTGGAAGGCAGGCAGAAATGCAAAAAAAAACTGTTAGCCCAGAGGGAAAAAGCAGACAAACATTTTGTGTTGAATTTATAGGAACAGATTTAAAGCCAGAAACCAACATGACTTAAAGCAAGAAATCACCGACAGTAATAGAACTGCAGAAGCTTGCAGGGCCAAAGGTCAAGCCATCGCATCTGTGTCAATTCTTTGCTAGAACAATCCAAACCTATTCTCTCCCCTGTAGCTCTGATTGTCTTCCCCTGTTTCAAATGTTTATCTCTCTACCCCTTAAAAAATGTAATGATCTCTTCTGCAATTACTCCCAATAGTAAACAATTCTATGGTCTACTAACTATCTGATTATTTAGGATTCTCATCCTTGTTTTTAAATCCTTCTGCAACTCACCTCTTCTTATCTCTTTAACCTCCTCCAGGCTTCTTGCTCTCTGAGATCTCAATGCTCTTCCAATCTGGTTTCTGTGTATCCTTGATATCCATCACTCCAGTATTAGTGGGTGTGCCTGCAGACTTAAGCTCTGAAATTGTCTCAGCCACTGTGCTTTCTTCTTCTTCTTCTTCTAAGCACTCTGTTAAACTTATCTTTTATTTCTTCAAGTGCTTCAGTTTAATCATGCACCCATAAAACTTTTTTTTATATGGTTTGTTACTTTAAAGGAACTAAATAAATACCAGCCATCTCTATTGCTTTGTTGTTGAAAACCTTCTTATCCTATCACCACCGACTCTGAGGGCCAATTTTATTTTCATGACAGAAAAGTCTTTTTTTCTAATTTTCATCCTATTATATTTGAAATCTCTATTAAATCAGTTAGACTTATTCCTTTGGTGGAATGGAGTGTTTCCAAAGTCTCTTTATATTTCAATCATTTCTGTTCACATCTTTCATTCTGGTGAATCAGTGCTGTGGACTCTTATCTTGGACAGGTGCTTTTTTACACCCATATAAGTATCAAGCACATGAACAGGCTGCTTCATTCACTGTAGTTGTAGTGACTCTTTAAATGAACTATTTAATTTGCCCCATCTACCCCTGTCCTTTTTCTTATATTTTCAAATTTACATTTGTTTTATATTAGAGCATTCCATGAGAAGTCCTTATTGTTCTTAAGATATTATTTTAAATATGTTCTTGACATCACAAAGTAAAAGTATATTCATCTCTGTTAATATCACCAACATGTATTTTCGATGGGAGAAAATGAATGATGTTTGCATCATCCTTTTGAGTTTGTACGGATATTCTGCTGACATTATGGAACAACGTCATGGGCTGAGGGGCCTGTATAGTACCCAATGTTCAATGTTCTCATGTTTTATGTTCTTTGATCAAATAAAACTTAGTGACAATTGTTCTGGTGGTTAGATGTAAATGTAGTTATCATATTCATAATAGACAGTAAACCATGTTTCCCATTTACCTGATCATGTGAAACTATTGAAATTGCTGATACATTCACACAGAATCATACAGTCATGGAGCTATATGGCAAGGGAAGAGGTCCTTAGGCCCAACTTTTTTTTTTTTTTTCGAAATTTATTTATAGTATCTCCATACATTCATTTCAAATTGACTTAGTATAATATTACATAATCTTAGGCCCAACTTGACCATGCCAACCAAGATAACATTCTGGGCTAGGCCCATTTGACCCATATCTTTCCAATCCATTAATCTTCCCAAATGTCTATAGACTGTCAAAATGGGGACGTGGCAAGATGGCGTAGAGGGAAGAAGTGTGGACTTAATCTTCCCCAGCCAGTTTTTTAAACACCTGTTTTTAAACTTTAATTTAAGTACATAAACATTTTATTTTTACTTCTAAGAACACCATTTGTTAATAATGGCGGTTAATATTAAAAAAACCTAAGACTCAATTACAGAAAAAATTACTTTTTAGAAGTGCTGAAGAACTGAGGCCTACCTGTCTAGTTGGAACCATGGAGTTGTCATCTGGAACCTCCAAGCCACAGAGAACTCCAGCTAGGTTAAGTATTATGCCGGCGCTGGTCTTGTCTCAGCAAGATGGCGCTGGCTTGTTGATGAGATCGGCTGACGTTGACCCGCGCATTCGCGATGTCGAGTGCGTGGGCGACCTGACTGAGAAGAGAGCCCTCGAGCCCGCACTGCCGTCGGGGGAGCCAGGGATGCACAGGATGGCATTGGAGACCGCCCCTGTGTGGCCCCTGGTTTTGCTGGGTGTGCGCGGTGCCTCTAGGGTCCATGATCTGCTGAAGTGTGTGTGGTCTGTGGGGGGGCTGAACGGCAGTGTCCCGATGTGGTCGGGGTGCCGCCGCCGGGTGTGCAGACCCGCAGCGCACAGGAAAAGGCCCTACAATAGTGGAACAAGAAGAACTTACCTACAATGGCCAGTTCACAGAAACAATTGGAGGAGGAGTTTGCAGAATGTAGACCTCAAGATGTGGCACTGGAATCTGGATTGGACTCTATTTTTACTGTCCTGGAAGGGATTGCCTATCATATGGATAACATATCTCAACAAATGACTCAAGTGACAACTAAAATTTCTAATATATCTGAAGATATGTCTACACTTAAGAGAAATGTTAAGAAATGCCTTACATCAGTGGATGGAGTACAACAATTAAAAAAAAAAATTGAGACAGATTTTTCTGAATGTAAAGAACAAGTTGTGCATAATAAGTATAAAATAGAGAAAGTGGCAGATTCGTTCGTGGATTGGGGAACCCAGAAGAGAGATTTATTGAAAATGATTGATTCATTGGAAAAGCAAAGTTGGAGAAATAATGTAAAAATTGTGGGTCTTCTAGAAGAAATTGAATGAGCTGATCCAATAAATTTTTTTAAGCACTGGATCCCCGAGATGCTGGGTAAAGAGTTCTTTTTGGGAGGTTTAGTATTGGAGAGGGCACATAGAGCATTAAGGAGGAAACTGTTACCGGGACAACCATCACGAGCAATTTTAATTCGGTGCCTGAATTATCAAGATAGAGAAATGATTTTGCGGTTGGCGGGACAGAAGGCCGGACAAAGTCAAGCTCCAATGATGAGTCAGAATAATAGAGTTATTTTTGAATGCAGATTTGAGTCAAGAAATTATTAGGAACCGATGGGAGTTTAATTCAGCTAAAGAAGTGTTGTGGCGGAAAGGATATAAATTTGCTTTTTGATACCCTGCTGCATTGAAGGTTTTCTACATCAATTATCAATCTCAATTCTTTGAGAATGATCACGATGCATTGGTTTTTGCTAATTCATTACCAGACTTGCGTGGTCAGGGAAGAGTCTCACCGCCATCGCCTAAAAGGAGGGCTAATGGAAATGGAAATGGACAGAATGGAAAGAATGGGAAAAATGGGAAAGATGGAAAGAAGGAGGTTTTGACACACAGTCTTATTACTACCTTTGGGTGTTTTTTTTCTCTTATGTTGGAGGAATTAATTATATTCCTTTTTATATAATTTTTTTATAATATTAGGGGAGGGAGAGTGGATTTCGTTTATTAGTAGGAGAGTGATTTTTTTGAGTTAATTGATTATATTGTTAGTTTTTTAAGATGTCAAGTTTGAAATTTGCAACTTTTAATGTTCAGGGATTAAATAATCCAATTAAGCGAAAGCGAGTTTATCTTATATTAATAAAATGAAAATTGATATTGCTTTTTTGCAAGAAACACATTTGACTGAAAAAGAGCATTTGAAATTGAAAAGAGATTGGGTTGGTCATGTGTTTTTTTCTGAAGAGGTACTGGGCTTCTCCTCCAGGAAAAACGAGAACTGGTTCGACGAAAACAGCCAGGAAATCCAGGAGCTGCTGGTAAAGAAGCGAGCTGCCCACCAGGCTCACCTTACAAAGCCGTCTTGTCCAGAGAAGAAACAAGCCTTCCGTCGTGCACGCAGCCATCTTCAGCGCAAACTCCGGGAGATCCAAAATGAGTGGTGGACTAGCCTTGCCAAGCGAACCCAGCTCAGCGCGGACATTGGCGACTTCAGGGGTTTCTACGAGGCTCTAAAGGCTGTGTACGGCCCCTCACCCCGTCCAAAGCCTGCTGCGCAGCTCAGACGGCAAAGTCCTCCTCAGCGACAAGATCTCCATCCTCAACCGATGGTCAGAACACTTCCAATCTCTTTTCAGTGCCAACCGCTCAGTCCAAGATTCCGCCCTGCTCTAGCTCCCTCAACTGTCCCTAAGGCTAGAGCTGGATGAGGTCCTCACCCAGGATGAGACATATAAGGCAATCGAACAACTGAAAAGTGGCAAAGCAGCAGGTATGGATGGAATCCCCCCAGAGGTCTGGAAGGCTGGTGGCAAAACTCTGCATGTCAAACTGCATGAGTTTTTCAAGCTTTGTTGGGACCAAGGAAAACTGCCTCAGGACCTTCGTGATGCCACCATCATCACCCTGTTCAAAAACAAAGGCGAGAAATCAGACTGCTCAAACTACAGGGGAATCACGCTGCTCTCCATTGCAGGCAAAACCTTTGCTAGGATTCTCCTAAATAGAATAATACCTAGTGTCACCGAGAATATTCTCCCAGAATCACAGTGCGACTTTCGCGCAAACAGAGGAACTACTGACATGGTCTTTGCCCTCAGACAACTCCAAGAAAAGTGCAGAGAACAAAACAAAGGACTCTACATCACCTTTGTTGACCTCACCAAAGCCTTCGACACCGTGAGCAGGAAAGGGCTTTGGCAAATACTAGAGCGCATCGGATGCCCCCCAAAGTTCCTCAACATGGTTATCCAACTGCACGAAAACCAACAAGGTCGGGTCAGATACAGCAATGAGCTCTCTGAACCCTTCTCCATTAACAATGGCGTGAAGCAAGGCTGTGTTCTTGCACCAACCCTCTTTTCAATCTTCTTCAGCATGATGCTGATCCAGGCCATGAAAGACCTCAACAATGAAGACGCTGTTTACATCCGGTACCGCACGGATGGCAGTCTCTTCAATCTGACGCGCCTGCAAGCTCACACCAAGACACAAGAGAAACTTGTCCGTGAACTACTCTTTGCAGACGATGCCGCTTTAGTTGCCCATTCAGAGCCAGCTCTTCAGCGCTTGACGTCCTGTTTTTTGGAAACTGCCAAAATGTTTGGCCTTGAAGTCAGCCTGAAGAAAACTGAGGTCCTCCATCAACCAGCTCCCCACCATGACTACCAGCCTCCCCACATCTCCATCGGGCACACAAAACTCAAAACGGTCAACCAGTTTACCTATCTCGGCTGCACCATTTCATCAGATGCAAGGATCGACAACGAGATAGACAACAGACTCGCCAAGGCAAATAGCACCTTTGGAAGACTACACAAAAGAGTCTGGAAAAACAACCAACTGAAAAATCTCACAAAGATAAGCGTATACAGAGCCGTTGTCATACCCACACTCCTGTTTGGCTCCGAATCATGGGTCCTCTACCGGCATCACCTACGGCTCAAAGAACGCTTCCACCAGCGTTGTCTCCGCTCCATCCTCAACATTCATTGGAGCGCTTTCATCCCTAACGTCGAAGTACTCGAGATGGCAGAGGTCGACAGGATTGTCCACGCTGCTGAAGATCCAGCTGCGCTGGGTTGGTCACATCTCCAGAATGGCGGACCATCGCCTTCCCAAGTTCGTGTTATATGGCGAGCTCTCCACTGGCCACTGTGACAGAGGTGCACCAAAGAAAAGGTACAAGGACTGCCTAAAGAAATCTCTTGGTGCCTGCCACATTGACCACCTCCAGTGGGCTGATATCGTCTCAAACCGTGCATCTTGGCGCCTCACAGTACGGCGGGCAGCAACCTCCTTTGAAGAAGACCGCAGAGCCCACCTCACTGACAAAAGGCAAAGGAGGAAAAACCCAACACCCAACCCCAACCAACCAATTTTCCCTTGCAACCGCTGCAACTGTGTCTGCCTGTCCCGCATCGGACTTGTCAGCCACAAACGAGCCTGCAGCTGAAGTGGACATTTACCCCCTCCATAAATCTTAGTCCGAGAAGCCAAGCCAAAGAAAAGAAGAAGAACACTAAGGCAAAATGTGTAGTGATTTTAGTTCATAAGAATTTATCTTTTGAGTTGCATCCTATGGAGGGGAATGCTGGGAGGGTTTTAAAAGTGGACTGTAAAATCTTTAATGAATTTTGGACCTTACTTAATATCTATGCACCTAATGTGGACGATGAATGTTTTATTTCAGATGTTTTTTTGTTATTACGTTAAGCTAATGAAAAATACTTTATTTGGGGGGAATGTGGATTTCAACTGTGTTTTGGATCCTTTGATGGATAAATACCCAAAATGTATTAGGAAATCAAAGATGGTGATGCAAATTGGGGCTTTAATTAAAGATTTAAATTTAGTAGATATTTGGAGAAGGGTTAATCCTACAGATAAAAAAAAATTCTTTTCATTCTTCTCGACATTATTCATTTTCTAGAATAGATTTTTAAAAAATATCAGCACATTTACAAGGAAAGGTATTGCAGGCAGAATATAAGAGTAGACTTATATCAGGTCATTCTTTATTATTTTTTCTTGATGAAAGTTTAGAGGTAGTACATTCATCCTATAGATGGAGATTTAATACAATGTTGTTGAAAAACCTGAATTTGTTACTTTTGTTAAGGAACAGATTGGTTTTTTCTTAACCGAAAATGTTAATCCAGATAAAAGTTGTTTTGTGTTATGGGATGCATTAAAAGCTTACTTAAGAGGGCAAATAATTACTTATACTTCAAAAGTTAAGAAAGGGTATATGGCTGAAAGTCTTAAATTAGAGAAGCAAATTGATGAACTGGAGAAGGAATTTCAGAGGAGAGTGACAGAAGATCAGAAAATAGCTTTAATTAAATTGAAACTGCTACATAATATGTTACAGACTTATCAATTTGAATGTTTAATTAATCGATCTAAGCACACATATTATGAGTTGGGTGAGAAGGCACATAAAGTACTTGCATGGCAGTTAAAGAAGGAACAGACTCAGGAAATTAATGACCAGTTTTATTCATTTTATAAAAAAATATGTACTTCTGAGGGGAGACAGGACAGGACAATGGATCTATTGATTCCTTTTTTATCTATATTAACATTATCAGCATGAGAAGAAGAGGATATTATAGATTTGGAAGCTCCGTTTACAGATTTAGAAATTAAGACTGCTATGTTGGAAATGTCTAATGGCAAGTCACCAGGTGATGATGGGTTTTCAGTGGAATTTTATAAAGTTTTCAATGAAGATTTATCTTCGGTGTTTGGGGAGGTATTACAACAAGTGACTGAACATTATGAGTTACCAGAATCTTGTTCCAGTGGTCTAATTACTGTAATTCCAAAGAAAGATAGAGATCCATTAAAGGTATCTTCGTATAGACCTATTTCTTTATTGAATGTGGATTATAAAATAACGGCAAAAATGTTAGCGAATTGACTTGCTAAATATTTGCCTAAATTGATACATGTAGACCAAACAGGTTTTATTAAAAATAGACATGCTTCAGAAAATATTCTTCAATTAATTAACTTGGTCAATGCATATCAGCAGCAACCCAACCATCCAATGGTGGTTGCACTTGATGCGGAAAAAGCTTTTGATAGGGTTGAATGGGATTTTTTATTTAAGGTTTTGGATAAGTTTAAATTTGGCCTTTTTTATTGGTTGGGTTAAAGCTTTATATACAAACCTGACTGCTAGGGTGGTGACAAATGGACAAGTTTCATCATCATTTAAATTGACATGTTCTACCCGACAAGGTTGTCCATTGTCACCAGACCTGTTTGCATTGGCTATTGAACCATTAGCTAATTAATAAGGCAAAATGAACAGATACAAGGGATAAGAGTTATGGATGAAGAGTACAAGATTAATTTATTTGCAGACGACGTTTTGATATATTTAACAAACTCAGAACAATCTTTGCCACATTTACGGGAATGTTTATTACAGTACGGATCATTTTCTGGATATAAAATTAATTGGGATAAAAGTGAAATTCTACTGGTTGATGAAGATTATTCAGTATATAAAAGTGTTATTAATTTGAAATGGTTGGATAAAATTAAATATTTAGGAAAAATTGTGAATACTGAGTATCAATCATTATATAAATTAAATTATGTTCCTTTATTGAAAAAGATTAAAGCAGATTTAATTAAGTGGAAGGACCTTCCGTTAACTCTAATTGGTTGGGTTAACTGCATTAAAATGAATATCTTTCCACGTATTCAATATTTGTTTCAACCAATACCATGTTTTCTTACAAATAACTTTTTTCAGGACTTAAATAAAGTCACTAGGGAATTTTTATGGAAAGGTAAATTATCAAGGGTAGCATTAAGTAAACTTACTTGGAAGTATGCATTAGGTGGATTACAATTAGCTCATTTTTAGAACTAGTATGAAGCAGCCCAGTTCAAATTTATTAGTGGTTTGATGGATTTGGATCGGCCTCCAAGTTGGGCATGTATTTCTGAAATTGCAATGCATCAGTTTATATTTCGGTGGAATATAAATTTGTCACAGGAGTATACTATTCCGATATTAAAGCATTTACTGATGTTATGGACAAAAAAATGATTATAGGATCAAAAGGTAAATTGTCTATTTTAATGCCATTATACAATAATCACCTTATTCCTTTTTCAATATTTAATAGTCATTTAAAGAGCTGGGTTTCTAAGGGTATAAAAACATTACAGGATTGCTTTGTAGAAAGAGTTTCTTTCTTTTAATCAATTGAAAGAATGTTTTGATATTGCAGAAAATTCTTTATTTGCTTATTATCAAATTCAATCTTTGGTGAAAAATATGTATGGTCGAGAGATGATTTTACCTGCATTGTCGGAATTTGAGTCTTTAATTTCCTCTATATCAAAAAAGGGCGATATTTCTGTTATGTATCAAGCATTACAAGTTAATATGGATAAGCCAGAATGGGAGAAATCTAAACTTAAATGGGAAAATGATTTAACTTTTTTTTTCCTGAAGAATATTGGACGGATATGTGTTATGATAGTGTTACTAGATTGACGAATGCATGATATGGAATGGTTAATTATAATTTTTTACATCAATTATATTTAACTCCTGAAAAATTGAAAAAAAGATGGTTTCAGTAATTCGGATTCCTGTTTTAGATGTGGTACATGTGTTGGTACTTTTTTACATGCTATTTGGTCCTGTGTGTATGTACAACCATCCTGGGAAGAAATTAACCTAATTTTGGAAAAATTGTATAAGTTTAAGTTACCATTAGATCCATCCATTTTTTTTTATTGGGTTATGTGATTCCTTTAAAGGGATTGAGGTTGGATAAATTTCAAATTGCATTTGTATATTTAGCATTGTCCATAGCTCGAAAATGTGTAGCAAGTACATGGAAAGACAATACAGTGATTAACATAATGCGATGGCATAATGAATTGAAAGCTTTAGTATTATGGAAAAAATTACATATGTTTTGCATGATAATTATTCTTTCTTTGTTAATAAGTGATTATCATATTTGGAGTATATGCACTTAGATGTAGTTTGATTTATTATATTTTTAGTTTCTGTTTATATATTTTTGGCTCTCCTCAAGAGAACTAACTGAAGGGGTGGGAGGGTGGGTGGGGATTTAATTTTGATTTTTTTTCTCTTTTCCTTTATTATTAATTTTTTTTCATATAAAAATGTTCATATTGTTTATATTTTGTATTATTTACTAACAATTTTTCAAATAAATAAAGTTTAAAAAAAAAGACTGTCAAAATTGTACCTGATCCATGGTTTCCTCTGGCATGCCTATTAAATATTAATGGTTTTTGACAGTGGAAGCGGTTTCAAATATCAGCACAGTTAAACATTAAACTTTCCTTTTAAGGGGCATATTTTGATTTCCTTTCCTCTGTAAATTTAGGTATGATCATTGCTTACTCCTTTTATTTAATGCAGCCTATCATTCTTTCCTCAGGAATTTTATTTGAAGGAAGAGGAAGAGCAAGTGGAGGAATGCCTGGAAAACCAGTCTGCATCAGGGGCAGTCTATGCCTTCACCTAGAATCTGTTGACAGGAGTTGATATTTATTAGAGGACTAGATTTAACTGAGGAGGTGACTCGTGATAACGCTTGTGCTGCACAGCCCAAGTGACATTCAACCAAACCCTTCAGACAAACACAACATGGCCACCAGGTGACAAAATTATACACTCCCTTAACTATATATAAAATGACCTATCTACACAATTTCATTCACTAAACCTCTATTCCTTGCACTAACTGTAACTGTGAATAGTTATAATTCATCTAACTTTTCTATTTATTATCTCTTTCCATATTGGGTTAATTTAATGTACATTACTGTAGTTGTATTTTTACACAGAAGTACCAGTTTGGTAGCACATGTACATTACACTTGTTTATATGCTATTAAACTCAGAATCATTATGTTTACTTTATGCTCCCATTGGGAATATCAATTTTCGGAGACCAATAATCTTTATGCAGATAATGAAGTGAGTGACAAATGCAATATTCTCTTGAGCAAACAATTACATCTCTTCTGCAATGGAAACATTTCAGCAGTAAGAGAGCTGTGTGCAGTTTTGGCATTTGACAGAATTCCCCAAAGATATGGGCCACATGCAACTGTCCATTTGCCCTCATCTTGCAGAATGGTAAGATTTACACAGATAAGAAAGGATTCAACTCTTTTAATGTTTAGCTCATTTGCTACCATTACTACCAGATATATAGATCGCTTCCTCAGCAACTATCATGATCACTTTGAGACTCCCCAATATGCAAGTTCTATTTGATCACAAACCAAGCTTTTGGTTAATTTTTGGACCACAGGACTATCTTCTGTAGCCATGGTGTGCACTGCACCAAGAGCATCAGTGATCGTAAGGTGAATTAATCTACGATAGGAAATCACAAGAGAATGACAGATGTAATAAGTTACTCATCAATACTACCAACAATGATTTAAAGATAAACTATAGATCAAGCTCCATTGATGAGGTGAGAGTTACCATCTTTGACACCTCGATAACATTTGCCTGAGTCTGGCTCAAGGAGCCTTGATAAAACTGATTCATTCAGTATCAACTTTACTGGTTGGAGACATACCTTGCATGAAAGAAAGCAGTGGTTTGTTCCACAAGACAAATAATTCCCGAGAGATCACTGTAGGAGATTGGCATGTTAGAGAAGACAACAAGATTGACAACCACTCAATGTCACTGTAGGGATTCTCTTTCTTGTTTTAATAATGATGCTGAATTACTAGGTGATTCTTTGTTTATCTTTACAGAATGTTAGGCCCACTGTGCTGCGCTGACCATATAAACCTACTCCACAATCAATCTAACCCTTCCCTCCCTCGAAGTCCACAACCACCTATTTTTCTTACATCCATGTGGCTAAGTCTTTGAAATGTCGCTATTATATACAAGATTCAATCATTGACCCCTGGTGGTTCATTCCAGGTACCCACCCATCTCTGTGTAAAATCCCTACCTCTGATGTCTTCCCTAAACATTCCTCCATTCATCTTAAACAGATGTCCTTTGGTATTGATCATTGCTGCCCTGGGGGAAAAAAAAGTTGGTGGCTGTCCACTCTATGTATTCCTCTCATAATCTTAAACACTTTAATTGCTCCAGCATTATCTATAACATCTATTACCAAGAAAGACATAGGGTTTAAATCCATGGGAATGCCATCACTTGCAAACACCCCTCTTGGTGAGACAGAATCCTGACCTGACTTTATCTTGATATTCCTTCATGATCATAGATCTTCATTCTGTAATTCCACTTCCAACATTTGTGGGAATACCTTCAACGGAAAGTCAGTGGCAAGACAGAGACTCCCACCACCATCTAAAAGGGAAGTTGGTCTTGCCTATGATGCCAATACCTTGTAAAGTGAATAGGAAGTCATGGTGAGTTTATTTAATCTATCTTAATGGAGAGATCATTGGGCAGAATTGGACCTTTCCACTACTTGTCAGTGAGCTCAGAACTGCTGCCAGGTTAGGTCAAATTTCTTTCAGCGACACGGGCTTTTATAGCATCATTATTGGATTTAAATTTTCCTGAGCAAAACTTCTCCTTCTGTTGTTGATTCTCTGTATTCAGATCCAATTATATGATTACGATGAGTAATACATGAGAGTCTAGAGATGCTGTGAAATAGAAACACAATGCTGGAAAAACTCAGCAGGTCAAACAGTGTATTTTACAAAGCAAAGATACACAACCAACAATTCGGGCCTGAACACCTCATCAAGCCATGAGTAAAATGCAGCCTGGCACCTGAATAAATAGACTGCCCTGAGAATAGACTCTACGGTAAAGCTTTTTGTGGTCCTACACTGATAGCAGCACATTCGGCAGAAAGTTCATGTCTCAGGAGCAATGCAGGAGACAATTGTTCCTGTGTAATCCAGCTTCTGGTTTGCCAGTCCTTTTACACTTTTCCATACTTAACACAATCATTTTGAGTTCATCTGTTCTAGAAGCAGATGCAACTTATTTTATTATCATTCTCTTCCTTGCAATAGCTCAGTATTAAGCATCATGCATCACCTCACCAGATAATACAGAACAGCTAGGTTGGAGGCTTGACACTTACTTTGTGCTGAGCTCAATTGCAGCCATATAGGCAGCCAGCTGTTATGCTTGGCTTCATTAACTAGCTTGGAGATTAGTTCTGTGTGGTAAAATTCTTCTAGATATTGAAGAGGGCAGGATTGAGCTTTAGTCTGATGCCTACAGATTTTATCAGTCAGCTAATACTCACTTATAAAACCCAATTATCAGGGTAGATCCATTGTTTTCCGCATGCTCCTGCCCCACTGAACTTACATCAGCTAACTTCAACCCCAATGTCTCCTCCATGGTCCAGTCCCTCGCAACCTATATTCACGATACCTCACATGCCCTCCATTACTTTGACATCTTCCAATTCCCTGAACTTGACTGCCTCATGTTCACTGTGGACATCCAATCACTCTGCACCTCCATCCCCTACACAGGTCTCAAATTATTTCTTAACAACGGATGGAACCAATCCCCCTCCACCCCTACCCTCCTCCATCTGGCAGAACTTGTTCTCACCTTCAATAACTTCTCTGACTCAACCCACTTTCTCCAAGTCAAAAGATTAGCCATGGGTACGTGCATGGGTCCCAGCTAAGCCTGCCTTTCTCTTTGTTAGCTTAGTAGAGCAATCCATGCTGTAAGCCTACACAGGCAAGGTTCCTCAACTCTTCTTCCACTATATTGATGACAAAATTGGTGCTGCCTCATACACCCACAATGAGCTCATCATTTTTTTTGTTTTACTTTGGTGTCAACTTTAACCCTGACCTCAAATTCACTTGGTCCACTCTCCCCTTTCTTGATTTCTCTGTTTCCAACTCTGGTGGAAAACTTTCTACAGACATTTTCTGCAAACCTACCAGTTCCTCAACTTCACCTCTTCACACCCAGTCCCCTATAAGGATTCTATTCCTTTCTCACAATTCTTCCATCTGCTCCCAACCTGAGGTCTTCAGTTCCAGACCATCCAAAATGTTACCTTCAAGGAACATGGATTTCCCTTTACCACCATCAACTCAGCCCTTACCAGCATTTCCTCCATTTTCTGCACATCTGGCCTGGCCCCCCTCATAGCAACAAGAACAGGATTCCCATTGCCTTCTCCTACCAACCCACCAGCCTCTGTATCCATCATATTATCCTCTGCAATTTTCTTCCCCTGTTTGGCTTCTGTTGGGATTACTCCCTCTATGACTCCCTTGAGCACATATCCCTCCCCATTAATTGCCTCCTTGGCACCTTCCCCTGGGACCACAGGAAGTGCTACACTTACAGCAACACCTCCTCTCTCACTACCATTCACCAAACAGTTATTCCAAGTGAAGCAACAATTCATTTGTGAATCCATGGAAGTCATCTACTGTATCCAGTGTTCCTGTTGTGGCCTTCTCTACACTAGAGATACTGGAAGCAAATTGTGATATCGCTTTGCTAAGCACCTTTCACTCCGCCCACATCACTGATAGGGATGTCCCAGAGGCCAACCATTTCAATTCTGCATCCCATTCCTGATCTGACATATCTGTCCATGGCCTCATGCACTGCCAAACAAAGGTCCAGTAAATTGAAGGGCACAACATCTAGGTACTCTAAACCAAATGACATTAACATTGACTTCTCTGTTTTTTTTTTCTAGACAACTCTCCATTCTCCCTCTCTTCCCCATCCCTCTGTATCCTTTTCTCCAGCTCTCCACCCCTTTTCCTTTCCATTTACAGCTATCCGCCCCTCCCTGTTTTCTCTTGTCCCCTCCCTCCCACATCTACCTCTTGCCTGGTTGGCCTGCGCTTATCCCACTGCCCCTCTCCCCCACCATTTTATTCAGGCACCTTCCTACATTTTGCTCATATCTTGATGAAGTTGAGAAATTTAGATTTGAGCCATTGTTGAACTGAGAGCCAATACAGGCAAGCAAGTGCTACTGGATGGCTAGGAGTTGGTGTAAATGAGGGCATCGGAGGTTTAGATGACTTTGTCCAGATCAGTAACATTTTAAAACTGCAAGATAAACATCATAAACAGTGGTCAACAGGAGCCATGTACTTGGAATGGAATATTTTACCTCCTTCGTAAACAAAGGAAGTGTCCTTCGATGGCATATGAATTCAGAATTCAGAATGAATTCTGCATTTTAGTCGCAGCTTCCACGTGAATATTAAATGCTTGAAAGTCCAGCCAAATGAAAACAAGGACTACTGCCAATTATTGGAGGGTACAGAAGTTGCTTCAGTCTCTCCAAAGCTTTCGGCTGGTACAAGGTATTCATTTGTTCTGAATAGCTTTAATTAATTGCCAGAAAACCACACAAAGAGATGGTTGCACAAGAATAATAAATAGGTAGTGATACTGTCATTCATATGTACACAAACTTAGTGCTTCACATAAAAATGTTACAGTTCGAAATGCATCCTTTTATGTTTGAAATTTATAAAATTACCTTTTCAAAATGATGAGACATTAAGCAAAAATACTATAGAATTAGGTAACAATACACTTAATTCACAGAGTCAACTGATCTGAATAGTGAATTGTTTACAGTACTGCACAGCCTGATGCAGTATTTTAGTTCAGTCATTATAGGAGCTGCCAGAGTATTGTTACAGGAATCTGGACTAAATTTATCATCAAAAAAGTGACCAGAGCAGGTGTGTTGATACTGAAGAAGGTAATGATTATAAATTTTGTTTCACTATTTGCTTTCCATAAATATTCCTTTAAGTAAGCCATATCCATTTGTTCCTGGGGACCCAGCAGTGCTTTTTTGACACAAAGACCATACAAGTATTTTGTTCTCCACTTTATCTTCGACATAGGTTTACATAAAGGTCACAAATGAAGCATATTTATCTACTCCTGTGGCCTTCAGTCTGGTAAACATTTATACAGTGAAGAGGTCCTGATGGCTGTTTGTAAGGCTTTAAAATGGGTAAAATGCAGAAAGGAAACTCACTTGAAACTTTACATCTATTACTGCAATGATCATTTTTTGTCTCCACAGGCATATAATACCCAAATGACAGCCTGAGCTATCTTAGGTTTCTACAGATCTTTTTAGCTAATGCTTTTTGATGTCATGTGATGGTTATTTTACGCCAGGCTCAAATATCAACAAGATCTGGATAAGCACAATTTTCTGCACTCTTCCTCCTCTATTTGGATACACTGAATGCTAAGCAACAAAACAAGTGTTATTGTGATCAGTATTTACACACAAAATGTTACCCAAAACACTTCCAGCTCACATTCCAAACTCGTATCAATTGGCAAAAATCTTTTGAGAGGACAGCTTTTTTGCCGAGGATAAATGTAAGGGATGGGGCGGGGGGGGGGTGGTGGGGGGGGGTGGGGGGGTGGTTTAAACACACACACAGAGACTTCAGCAACTTAGTCACATAATTGAGCAGCAAAGAACTTTTGACAAGCAGTAAATCTGGGCTGTCTTCACAGCATGCCATGATGATACACGATACAAGTACTTGGTCAGTATTATTGCAATTATTTTGCAGTCTGATTGGATCAGAATGAACTTTCTTGGTGGTTTCTATGCTCACTTTCAGGATTAATACAGATATTGAAAACACATCTGGAAAGTCCCTCTATTTCTCATTGAGAAAGCAAGTGAATTTGCCACAATGTTTCTGTATGCTTCGCAATTATTTTACATTTTGAAGCCCCTCTGCTAAACTTTAATTGAATGTTTAAAGATGAAAACTGCCCTTTGTTTGAAAGCTGCACTGTCTTGTAGAGACAGTCTTATGACAAAGAAAGTTTCAAAATGATTGAGGATTTTATTTTCTGAGCCCGGGCAACTGTTTCAGAAGACCTGATGGCTCAGGTGTTAGTTGACTAATAATTTGGAATGTAATGCTCAAATATATTTATCTATCCAGAACCAAAAGACAACAGCAAAAGAAGAATTCCATGTTAAAATTTCCATGCACATGTTAAATATTGTTATGAGGACATAGGCTTGTTTTTCTTTAACATTTAAGACCTGCGCATCTCCAGAAACTCGGCGGTTCTCTGATTTCACATGGTTATTTTTGTCTAATTACAGTTTTTTTGAAACAACATAGGCTGTTTTTCCCCTCTATTACATAGTAAAGTATACAAATGCCTTCATGTTACATTTTTTTTACTGTTTGCCTACTAAGAGACACATCAGCAAATAAATGGGGGGCATGGTAGCAAAGTTTATTAATGCCACTACACTATTACTGTGCCAGCGACCCCTTTCAAATCTGGCTCAGTAAGGAGCTTATATGTTCTCCCCATGACTGCATGGGTTTCCTCAGTGCTCTGATTCCCTCTTACATTCCAAAGACGTACAAGGTTAATTGGTCACTTGAATACATTTGGACAACGTGGGCTCATGGGCTGGAATAGTTCATTACCATGCTGTGTCTTGAAGTTCAGCTTTGTCAGATGACAATCCTACTTTAAAAAGACAGTAAATATCACCATATGGTAGTCAATATTGGTCTTGATATTCAAAAGAAACTTGTTTTCATTTGTATTGATTGCTTGTAACTCATCTCCTATCGAGACATAGTAGTTTGATCATTTCCTCAGTTAACGGATATGAGCACATCTTCAGGAGAACAGGCCGGATTGTCTGATCTCCCAAATAATCTGGTGAGGCCCTGGTGTAATGTTAGCAGGGGTGCAATCTATTGTGACAGCAGCACATTCTCGCTTTATTTGTCGCTTTAAGAAAGAGCATGACAATGTTTCCCTGAACCCACAGTGCTTCATAAGAACATCATAACAACTACAAACAGCATAGGAGCAGAAGCACCAGGTACCGAAGAGACTGCTGTGAGCGACTGCTGCGCCATCATCTTGGGCCCTTAGCTGCCACTTCTCCCTGCAGGACAGTGAAATATCACAAAATTAAACTATCTCTTTTACACACACATTTCCAATTACACACAACTACTTAACTTGTACATAAAAAATGGGATTTCCATTCATAAAAATTAAATCCACTGTTCATTGATGGAATGGGATGGTAAAAGGCCAAAGAACTTGAAATGGTTTTCTTCCAGCCTGATGCCAATCTGTCAGTTAGGTCAGATGTGAAGCCCCATAGGTCTGTGCCTCAGATTGTTGCATCACAGAGAGAATGTGCTGCTGTCACAATAGATTGCACCCCTGCTAACATTACACCAGGGCCTCACCAGATTATTTGGGAGATCAGACAATCCGGCCTGTTCTCCTGAAGACGTGCTCATATCCGTTAACTGAGGAAATGATCAAATTACTATGTCTCGATAGGAGATGAGTTACAGCCAATCAATACAAATGAAAACAAGTTTCTTTTGAATATCAAGACCAATATTGACTACCATATGGTGATATTTACTGTCTTTTTAAAGTCGGATTGTCATCTGACAAAGCTGAAACCATAATTTTTATTTAAAAAAAAAATTGGGTTAGTCAATCAACATTTTATAAAAATTCATTGATTGGATGAGAACTTTGAGCAACTACATGGTGGACTCGATATTATTTGAGTATTTTACAGCCTCATAAATTGTAAAGTTCTGGGAGGAAAGAGTGTGTGGGTTACAGTTGGGACCACCTACTATCTTGTGTGACAGTGCAATGGATCTACCCACCACTATGTGTGACAGTGCCATGGATCTACCCACCACTGTGTATGACAGTGCCATGGATCTACCCACCACCATGTGTGACAGTGCCATGGAGCTACCCATCAATGTGTGTGACAGTGCGATGGAGCTACCCACCAATATCTGTGACAGTTCAATGGAGCTACCCACCAACATGTGTGACAGTGCAATGGAGTTACCCAACAATGTCTGTGACAGTTCAATGGAGCTGCCCACCAACATGTGTGACAGTACAATGGAGTTACCCACCACTGTGTGTGAAAATGTGATGGAGATATCCACTAAAATGTGTGACTACGATGGAGCTACCCACCAGCGTGTGTGACAATGTAGCACTGTGTATGAGTCAGCTTGACAGGACTGCCCATCTATGATATTGATGCAGAAAATATAATGATGACTGAATAGTGATTCCTGAACCAAATAACAACATTTATAGAAATATAAATTGTCCTTTAGAAGTATAATCAAAACATCAGCAATATTGGAAAAGATTGGTAATTATTTTGGTTATCATTTAGAACTCCCTCGCTCTTCTTTAACGCTCTTCTTTAACATATATCTTTTTGGCTCCTGATGGTTTTTTGTTTGCAACAACTTGAGAAAGCAGATAAGAGTTTCATGTCACATTGGGATGTTGGTATCTCTGTCAGTGTAGGGCTGTTCTGGGACTTCACCCTTGACTTTGAGCTCACACACCAGTGGTGCGATTCAGCTGCTGATATGAGACTACTCGCGCCTCTAAATGTCTTTTCCAAGTTCATACCCTGACAGATCTGGGACCCAGAAGCACTGACCTTGAAGGTGACTTGCAAGAAAAGTTATTTGTCTTTTGATTATTGTCCCTGCAATAATTCATCTCGCCCTGAACTTGTTGATACTTGACCTCCAGACTCCTGCATTCTCATTAGGCTGCAGACCTGCCCAGCTTCAAATTCCATAGGGAATTAACCCTTTTTCATCCCTCTCCACCCTACCCATTCTACCAGTTGGTTACCATGGCTGATCTGACTGTAACCTCATTCCCATCGACCCACCCTAACCTTCATCCCTTTCATAGCAAGAATCTAACTGTTCCACTCTTAAAACTACTCAGAGATCTACTTCCACTTCCTATGTAGAAGAAAACACCAAAGATTTGTGACTCTCTAACAGAAAATATGTCCTAAACAGGTGTTCCCGTTATAATTCTCCCAGAAGAAAGAAATACCTTTCTCATGTTGTAAGAGCGCTCAGGATCCCAAACATTTTTATTGAATTCTCTCACTTTTCTAAACTGCAGGCTAAACTGTCCAGCCGACCCATAACAAATCCTAGTCTTGGAAGCCTTTTCTGAAGTGTTTCCAATGCTTTAACATTCTTACTTAAATAAGGCCAAATTGCACACACTAATCATTCCAATATTATATGTAACTAAATAATTATTTTAAATTTAGACATACATACAGCATGGTAACAGACTCTTTTGGCCCTCGAGTATGTGCTGCCAATTACACCGATCTAACCTACACACCACTGGTGCGTTTTGATGGTGGGAAGAAACTAGAGCACCCAGGGGAAACCCACATGGGCACAAGAAGAATGTACTAATTCCTTACAGACAGAGCAGGATTAGAACCCTGGACCTGATTGCAAGCACCGTAACAGCATTGTGCTAACCACTTACACTAACTGTGCCACCCATATCTGCCCATATTTATATGCAATTCCCCTTGTTGAAAACAAAAAAACGTTCTGGTAGATTTGCTACTTATTTATTATATCTTTGTACAATAAATAAGTTGAAAATCATGCTTTGAGGTACTATGGTTAGTAAGGGATTACTTAAGGTGGTAAGTGAGTGGGAAAAAAAAAGGTTGAGAACCACTGGTCGAGATAACCAGACCCTCTGCATTTCACAGCTCTGCAAACTTGCATTATTCCTGCCAAAACAGACAATGTAATATTTTCACACCATTTCTCAGATTTTTGTCCTATCACTAACCTATCCCTATCCCTTTGTTCCTTCTCTATCTTCACAACTTCCTTTCATGCCTATATGTGTGTCCTCAGCAACTTTAGCAACCATGCGTTTGGTGCCTTCTCAGCAGGTCTCACAGCAACCATAGGAGATAGATATATAGTATAACCAACATCTCAGACATAAGCCCTTTTTTCAAGGTATGAGCAGAAAGCAGACAGGAACCTGAATGAGTAAAGGGCTCGGAGAAAAGGGAAGAAAGATCAGGGGAGGAGCACAGACTAACGACCAAAAGTGATAAATGGACAGGAGAGGAAAGATGAGAATAGATCAGTGGAGGGAGGTGGCTCTGTGAATCCAGAACTGGAAGAAAGGAGGCAGAAATGAAAGTGAGAGAGAGAGAGAGAGAGAGAGAGAGAGGGGGGGGGGGGTGGAAGGTGAAATAGGGATTGTGGAAGAGGAAAGGTGGTGGGACAGAAGGTTTTGGTGCATTTCAAATGACTTCAATGTTGCAGAGATGGGGTGACGTGAGGAGGCCAGAAGGCTCTGTTGGTTTGGGCTTTGCAGCACAGCTCCTTCAAAATGGAGCAGACAAGCCTGAGGTTAAGGACAAATGGTTCAACATGATGACTCCAAAGCTCCCCTGGCCAAGTGAAATTTCACAGGTAATATAAATGACAAGTCATATCTAGTGATCAGAACATTAAAACTGGGTGCAGTCTGGAACCATCCTGCAATGTGATCAAGTGGCTGAGTGTGCTTGTAGTTCAAACAAACTTCATCACTTCGCCAAACTCAGGACGATGGAAGCTTATTAGATTTTGGACTCTTACGTTTCAGACCATTCCAGCATTGACGTGGTCAATGAATTTATTAAGACTGATAGGGTCATCATTTCTGGGATCATCAGCTGGGAACTATAGCCATTGCATTAGATTGGTATCAGGGATCAACATGTAGCAAAAATAAAATTTTCTTTGACCCTGTAAAGGCAGCAGTCGCCCTCCCCTTTCTCTTTTCTATCACAGAGATGAATGAATTCTCTCCCAAAGAGCTAGTTCCTCCACATCAGAAGAGAAAAGTCTTGATCTCATATGAGTGCTTTAGTTTCTGATGGACTTTAAATTACAAAAACTTCAGGGGCGTACTGCTGTGCTGAGCATTGAAAAAAAGATGATGTTGCCAGGGGTTGTGCTGACTCAAGTCCCCAGAGGAATAATCCACTTATTGTCACCTAGTAATTGTGTTTATCCAGGAATCCGCTCCAAGAATGGAAAATGTGCAACAGTTTCCAAGATCTTGTGCAGTAGCAGCCTGAAACCCCGTGAATGTATCGCTTTTAGTTTTGTGCTGAGCCCAGTGCAAACTGTTTTTCAACCAAAACTCTCTGTGCCTCTCATAGCAAATTAAATATGAGTGTTGCATCTCACCAGGCATTCTCGACTCCTTTCACTCATCTCCAACTGCACCTCCCCCACTGCCCCAACTCCTTCTCCAGTTCATCTCCTGACAATTAATGTCCAGGCTGTTTAATTTCCTCACTCAGCAGATGCTTATATTATCCAGGCAGATTATCAATTTCGGCTTTGTTTACTTTTTGTGCAGTCTCTGGGGTAAACGTGCAATCATTGCGGGCTTCAAAGCCTTCAAATACGCTGAGAACCCTCTTGCATGAGGGCTGAGGTGATCGACAACAGTTCTTCAGCTACAGTTTACTGGAAAGGTTTCTAATGACTTGCATTGGAAATAGCAGTGTTTAAAATATAGAGAAGCAGATCTGAAAAATCCTTGGAGATGCAGTAGAGAGGTCAGAAAAATTCATCTTGTTGCTGAATCACCAAATTGAAAAAAAGTTTTCTTTTAACTAAAAAGATATAAAAATTGTGATTCAACCTGAAACCTGAGAATGAAGTGGGACAGAAACCAAACCTGGAGTCCAGTCCATGAGTCAGATAGTTGGAACTCCACTTAGTGATTTATCCTTGACTACCTCTTTAAAAGGAGACTATCCTTGTAAGGGTTGAATGAGATCTTTAGGAGTGCAGGGGGGAATTAAATTAACATTGGGGACCCTCTTCTCAATCCTTCACATTTCCTGGTCATTTGCTGGGTCAGAGAGTCTTCAACTGGTTCAGGACCCCTGCAGTGGATAGTTTGTGATCAGAAGTCCTATTTCCTTATTATAGTACAGTCTACAGAGATATTAAGCCAAGGCCTTACCTGACCTTCAGAGGATGTGAAAGACTCCTGCCACTAATTAGGTGAAGAGCTGGGCAGTTTATTATCTTGAACAATATTTTTTAGTCTGCCATTCTCTGGTGACGAACTTTGGAGGAAAGTCAGGCCTGGGCAGATTCACCAGCATCTCCCTGAATCATTGTGGGGTGCTTGAGTTTGTCTTCCTTTCCACCCTTCAAGGAGTGTTTTAGCCTTAAACTAATCTGAGATCTGCAGAAATGTTCCCCAGTCAGTGAATAAATCCATCCTCATATAAAACCATCTCTATTGAAACATGTATGGGACTAATTGGAGCATACACCTGATTGGGCTATAATACCAATGAAGATTCCAAAAGGAGATATAGTACATGTACAAGCTCTAAAATAGTTTATATTGTGGGTACGTCTCCTTTTTTTACTCCAGTCAGGATCGTCCCCAGAGTCCACATAGTGAAGGGTTCAGTGACATCCATTCACAAGTAGGCAGTTTACAGGAGGTACAATTAATGTACTCAGACAGTCTACTTCCAATGCTGGCGGGGTGATGGGGTTACCAACACTTCACTTTGGTGTTGGGACTTTGGTATCTTTGAAGTCTGAAGACCTGTAGGTACCTTATGTCCCAGTGCAACTAGTCATTGCTGCGTTGGATTTTTCCCCTTGTTTTTAAACCATTTCATTGTCATACAGCTCCAGAGGTTCTCAGCGAAAACTAGCTCCTTCCGCCCAATTTGTCCCTGCCAACCAAGCTGTCTACAAGCCAATTCCATTTGCCTGTATTTGGTCCAATTGCCGTTGTCCTCCAATCTCCGAAATGCTGTTTTGCTGTTAGACCCTTTCTTGCACGTTTGCTTCTCAATCTGAAGACCCCCAAATTAATTCAGGTATCAATGGCAGAAAAGCTTCAACTACCAAGGCTCTAAATTCTTCTAGTCTTTCCTCAAATATCTTTTGGCTTTGTATCCCTAGTCTCCTTTGATAGATAGCCTGAACCCAATCACTCTAATTGGCCTTAAAACTAGCTCCTACGAATAAATGCCAATTTTTGTACATGTTAGATCCAACCAAAATATTTTGACATTTTTGATGTTAAAATTGCTTTGTAAATGGAAACTGCTGCTGTCAATAGCTTCAATCTTTCTGCAAGCATGTAAAAGTTACTTTTTATATTAATAGCACTAAACTTTTCCTCCAAGTGTACCTACATCTAGAGCTGTGATATTGCACCTCTTACATCAATAACTGCTATGACATTATTATCAACATCAAATCTTTAACCATACAAAATGTTATCTTCTCCAGACGGCTGTCACATCATCAGAAACCTCCTGCTTAGACTTCAACCATCAAAACATTAAAACAAATAGCTGTAATATAAAACACCAACACCAAGCTTGAAATATAACAATTCTTATGGCAACTTAACCAACATCAAGACCTGTAATATCACATCAAAGGCAACAGTGTTTGTTATACATTCTCCTCAGTGACTTGTAACCACAATATAAACTATTTTAGAACTTGTACGTATACTATAACTCATTTTGCAATTGATATTGGTGTTATAACCTAATCAGGTGTATGCAACTCTAATTGAATCCACTCCATCATATGCATTCATGATGTAATAAAGAATCAGAATCAGAATTTATTGTCATGAACGAGTCACAAAATTTGGTGTTGTTGCAGCGTCACAGTGGAAATATTCATATTATAACCATCTTATGACATTATTATTAAAATAATTAAAATAGTGCACGAGAAATAAGGCAGTGTCTGTGCTTCATTGATTATTCAAGAATCTGATGGCAGCGGGGAAGAAGCTGTCCTTGTGCCATTGAGTGCTCATCTTTAGGCTCCTGTACCTTTTACCCAATGGTAGCAGAGTGAAGAGGGCATGGCCTGGGTGGTGGGGGTCTTTGAGGATAGAGGCTGCTTTTTTAATACACTGCCTCATGTAGATGTCCTCTATGGAGTGAAGTCTGGTGCCTGTGATGTTGCAGGCCAATTTAACAACCCTCTGGAGTTTATTCTTGTCCTGAGAGTTGGTGCCTCCATACAAGGCAGTGATACAACTAGCCAGAATGCTCTTCACAGTACACCTGTAGAAGTTTATGAGCATCTTTGGTGACATACCGAATCTCCTCAGACACCTCACAAAGTATAGCCACTGGCGAGCATTCAAGAGTATGCATCTTTAATATAACCCACAATAGAATTTATACCTATAATCTATCCCAGAAGTCACCCACATGCTCCTGGAACATTTACCTATAATAATCTCCCTTCATAACTTACATCTGTAATATAATACACTCCAGAACTTGCCCCTGTAATATAATCTACTTTGAAATCTCCACCTGTATATAACTGAATCTGGAACCTACACTTAACATATGAACACATTTGCATCAATAAAATTATTGAAGCTGCACTTTGTCTATTTGACTGATCTCATTAATAATTTGACCAAACTAATTTTTTAAAAAAAATTCTCATTTTAGTTTCTATTTTGTGAGTGTTTTCGGTTTGTGAACAGTGTAAAGCAGCACCCTCTACTGGCAGAGATTGTCAGGTCTCACTGGACTATCAGTTCATCCATTGATCCCATTATTTTAAAAGTACTTTTATTTGCCACCTAACATTTACAGAGATCACTTGTGTCATACAAATTATGTAAGGAATCTTAATGTGTGCAAATAAATATTTCACAACTACAGAATGAAACAGTTGATTTGGTTTTGTAACTTTTATGGGGAGCTATTTCTAAAAAAAACATACAGCATGGTAACAGGCCCTTTCGACACACAAGCCCGCGTTGCCCAATTACACCCAAATGACTGACAGCCCTGGCATATTTTGAAGGGCTGGAGGAAACCGGAGCACCTAGAGGAAACCCACACAGACATGAAGAGACTGTACAAGCTCCTTACAGACAGGGCCGATTCGAACATTGGTCTTTGGCGCTGTGACAATGTTGTACCAACTGCTACATTAACCGTGATGCCCTTACACTAACCATGCCACTATGAGTGTTTGAATTTTGGGTAGGTACAGGAACAGCTACACATTGATTTGAACAGAACAATCTTGACAACTGATCCAGCTGCATCTTGTCTTCTCCAGGGGAGCAGTGTTACCCTCCTGAAGTGACTGTCTGGCTCACTGAGCTGTGAGTGCAGCTCAGAGGCACAACTGTCTGACCAAAATTGTTGAGAGAACCAGGGCTGAGCTCAGCCAATTCTCTGCCTACAATAACTAAGCAATATAGATGCTGGAAATCTGGTATAAGACAGAAAAAAAAGCTATTAATATTCTGCAGGTCAGGCAGAGAGAGACAACAGAGAAAGGGATTCAGGTCTATTATCTTTCATCAGCTTGGCCTGCCATTGTATGTGGAGGCCCACGTCTTTGAAGGGAATACTTTATCATAGTCACTGAGTCCAGCATCTGCTGAGAGCAATATGGATGTGCTCACATTCCAACTCTGACTTTATTCTACTTTGGCCAGTAAAAATTCAGCTACTTTGCTCAGAAGTCATAGGACGTCATTCAAAATTTAACATATGCATAATTTCTCCAGCACTGCTCTATCAAAATGATCATAAATTACAACTAATACGTTTTCATATGGCTCAGTTGACTGTCTGCCCATTTTGGATTCAAGTGACTGGGCCTCTAAAGGTGAAGGTGAAAAAAAGACAAAACCCTTGCTCATTAATGGAGAATTTTCCAGTTATGCGTTCGCTTTTCAAGTGTCTAACCTTTAAATGAGACGTCTCGGCTGTGCTGTTGCCGTGGTGCCGGTATAGAATCAGCGTTGTACCTGAATTCTAAAGTGTGGGCATAGAGAGTTATAGAACATGGAAGGTTACCGGGAATTGTAGATTAATTGGGTGTAAGTTGGGCAGCACAGACTCATGGGCCAAAATGTTACCGGGCCGTATGTCTAAAAATAAATTACAGCACAGTACAGGTCCTTTGGCCCATGATGTTGTGCTGACCTAGAAATACCTAAAAAAAAACACTCAACCTTCCCTAGCTCATAACCTTCTATTTTTCTTTCATCCATGTGCCTGTCTAAGAGTTTCTTAAATGCTCCTATTGTTCCATCTTCCACCACCACCCTTGGCAATGCATTCCAGCCACCCACAACTTTCTGTGCCTTAACTACTGACAAAGAACGTACAGACTAAACAAAATATTTAATTTTTAAAAATATATAATTTAGACATACAACACAACAACATAATCTTTCAGCCCATGAAACTGTGGTGTTCAATTACATCCAATTGACTTAAAACCTCAGTATGTTTTGAAGGGTGGGAAGATATCCATGCAGACACGGGGAGAACATACAAACTCCTTACAGACTGTGCTAGAGTTGAACCCTGGTTGCTGGCGCTGTAACAGCGTTGCACTTACTGATACACTGCCCAAATGCTAAATATGCCACCCCCTTCCCCCCCACCCCCCCCCCCACGCTAATGTTTTTCATAGAAACTTGGAATTTTTTTGAACACAAGAAACAACAAAAGTACTTGTTTCTATTCAAACCAAAACATGACGTATCAGCAGTTTTCATACTTCACTACCTCTTGATTAAAGCTGCAGAGCTTCACACAATGTTTGAGAAATGTGCATGTATGAAAAACAAAGATGATTCAGAGGCCTTTCAGTGACTGCCTATATTCTACACACTCCTGCAGCTAAGAGAGTGGTTAGTCACATGGCACAATCATTAATGAGGGACATGACTGTCTTCTTTGGCTTGGCTTCGCGGACGAAGATTTATGGAGGGGTAAATGTCCATGTCAGCTGCAGGCTCGTTTGTGGCTGACAAGTCCGATGCGGGACAGGCAGACACGGTTGCAGAAGTTGCAGGGGAAGATTTGTTGGTTGGGGTTCGGTGTTGGGTTTTTCCTCCTTTGTCTTTTGTCAGTGAGGTGGGCTCTGCATTCTTCTTCAAAGGAGGTTGCTGCCCGCCGAACTGTGAGGCGCCAAGATGCACGGTTTGAGGCAATATCAGCCCACTGGAGGAGGCCAATGTGGCAGGCACCAAGAGATTTCTTTAGGCAGTCCTTGTACCTCTTCTTTGGTGCACCTTTGACACGATGGCCAGTGGAGAGCTCGCCATATAACACGATCTTGGGAAGGTGATGGTCCTCCATTCTGCAGACGTGACCTACCCAGCACAGTTGGATCTTCAACAGCGTGGATTCGATGCTGTCGGCCTCTGCCATCTCGAGTACTTCGATGTTAGGGATGAAGTTGCTCCAATGAATGTTGAGGATGGAGCGGAGACAACGCTGGTGGAAGCGTTCTAGGAGCCGTAGGTGATGCCGGTAGAGGACCCATGATTCGGAGCCGAACAGGAGTGTGGGTATGACAATGGCTCTGTACACGCTGATCTTTGTGAGGTTTTTCAGTTGGTTGTTTTTCCAGACTCTTTTGTGTAGTCTTCCAAAGGCGCTATTTGCCTTGACGAATCTGTTGTCTATCTCGTTGTCGATCCTTGCATCTGATGAAATGGTGCAGCCGAGATAGGTAAACTGGTTGACCGTTTTGAGTTTTGTGTGCCCGATGGAGATGTGGGGGGGCTGGTAGTCATGGTGGGGAGCTGGTTGATGGAGGACCTCAGTTTTCTTCAGGCTGACTTCAAGGCCAAACATTTTGGCAGTTTCCAAAAAACAGGACGTCAAGCGCTGAAGAGCTGGCTCTGAATGGGCAACTAAAGCGGCATCGTCTGCAGAGAGCAGTTCACGGACAAGTTGCTCCTGTGTCTTGGTGTGAGCTTGCAGGCGCCTCAGATTGAAGAGACTGCCATCCGTGCGGTACCGGATGTAAACAGCGTCTTCATTGTTGAGGTCTTTCATGGCTTGGTTCAGCATCATGCTGAAGAAGATTGAAAAGAGGGTTAGTGCGAGAACGCAGCCTTACTTCACGCCATTGTTAATGGAGAAGGGTTCAGAGAGCTCATTGCTGTATCTGACCCGATCTTGTTGGTTTTCGTACAGTTGGATAACCATGTTGAGGAACTTTGGGGGGCATCCGAGGCGCTCTAGTATTTGCCAAAGCCCTTTCCTGCTCATGGTGTCGAAGGCTTTGGTGAGGTCAACAAAGGTGATGTAGAGTCCTTTGTTTTGTTCTCTTTACTTTTCTTGAAGCTGTCTGAGGGCAAAGACCATGTCAGTAGTTCCTCTGTTTGCGCGAAAGCCGCACTGTGATTCTGGGAGAACATGTTCGCTGACAATAGGTATTATTCTATTTCGGAGAATCCTAGCGAAGATTTTGCCTGCAATGGAGAGCAGCGTGATTCCCCTGTAGTTTGAGTAGTCTGATTTCTCCAGCCTTAGGGGCTGTTGAGGGAGCTGGAGCAGGGCGGAATCTTGGACTGAGTGGTTGGCACTGAAAAGAGATTGGAAGTGTTCTGACCATCGGTTGAGGATGGAGATCTTGTTGCTGAGGAGGACTTTGCCGTTTGAGCTGCGCAGCGGGCTTTGGACTTGGGGTGAGGGGCCGTACACAGCCTTTAGAGCCTCATAAAAACCCCTGAAGTCGCCAATGTCTGCGCTGAGCTGGGTTCGTTTGGCAAGGCTAGTCCACCACTCATTTTGGATCTCCCGGAGTTTGCACTGAAGATGGCTGCATGCGCGACGGAAGGCTTGTTTCTTTTCTGGCCAGGACGGCTTTGTAAGGTGAACCTGGTGGGCAGCTCGCTTCTTTACCAGCAGCTCCTGGATTTCCTGACTGTTTTCGTCGAACCAGTCCTTGTTTTTCCTGGAGGAGAAGCCCAGTACCTCTTCAGTGGATTGCAGTATGGTAGTCTTCAGCTGATCCCAGAGGGTTTCAGGGGACGAGTCCGTGAGGCGGATTGCATCCTCGAGCTTTTCTTTGAGGTTTGCCTGGAAGTTTCCTCTCACTTCGTCTGACTGCAGGTTTCCAACATTGAACCTCTTTCTGGGGGCTTTACTGTTCCTGGGCTTTGGCTTGAAGTGAAGGTTGAGCTTGCAGCGAACCAGCCAGTGATCAGTGTGGCATTGCGCACTGGGCATGACCCTGGTGTGGAGCACATCCCGTTTGTCTCTTTCTCGCACCAGGACGTAGTCCAGGAGGTACCAGTGTTTGAATTGGGGATGCATCCAGGTAGTCTTCAGGCTGTCCATCTGCTGAAAAAGGGTGTTTGTAATGACAAGCTGCTGTTCTGCGCAGAGCTCCAACAGGAGGCACCCATTGTCGTTGCACTTGCCGACGCCATGCTTGCCCAGGATTCCTGGCCAGGTTTCTGAGTCTTTGCCGACTTGAGCGTTGAAGTCGCCAAGGATGACAACCTTGTCGGCTGTAGGGGTGCGTTGAATGAGGTTGCGCAGGTCAGTTTAGAACATGTCCTTTTCTGCTGGTTCCGCCTGGAGGGTTGAAGCATAGACACTGATGAGGGTGATGCGACGCTTGTTTTGAAGGGTGAGTCGCATGGACATGATCCGGTCCGAGTGGCCTGTTGGGAGGTTTTCGAGTTTGGAGGCAATGGAGTTCTTGACCATGAAGCCTACACCAGATAGGCGTCGTTCATCCATAGGCTTGCCAGACCAGTAGAGTGTGTACCCCGCGCCGCGTTCTTGGAGGCTGCCTACATCTGCAAGGCAGCCTTCACTGAGAGCGGCTATGTCGATGTCAAGTCTAAGGAGTTCATGTGCGATGAGCGCAGACCGACGTTCAGGTCTGTCGGCCTTGTCTAGCATGGTTCTGATGTTCCAGCATGCTAGCTTGAGTTTGTGAGCATCTTTTGAGGCGGAGGACGTGGAGGGGGAGGATGTGGAGGGGGAGGACGTGGAGAGGGAGGACGTGCACCTGTCCTCGGGCCTGCGCAAAAGAGCTTTTAGGTGGAGTGCAGTGCGCGCAGTACTGGCCCCACCCTTTACACCCATGGTTCATGTGCTGAGGCCAAGCATGGTGGGACGTGGCAGCGAGGTCCTTGGGTCGTAGGTTTTATATCGGAGTGGCCTTCTCCTATGCAGGTTTCTTACCTGGGCTGGAGGGGCCTGCCTCCCCTCCTAGGTCAGACCATACTGCCTGGACCGGGGCCGAGGCCACCGCTGCTTTCTCTGTGCCTGGACCGGGGCCGCCGCCTCCTACTTTCTGCCCGGACCGGGGCCTCCGCCTGCCTCACTCGACCGAGGCCAGGGCCGCCGGCTCCCCTTCGCTCTTGCCCGGATCGGGGCCGCCGCCGCCTACCCTCTGCCCGGACCGGGGCCGCCGCTGCTTTCCCTGTGCCCGGACCGGGGCTGCCGCCTCCTTCTTTCTGCCCAGACCGGGACCTCCGCCTGCCTCACTCGACCAAGGCCGTTATTCACATTGGTCATGACTGTCTTAAGGTCATAATTATTGCTCATCAATCAGTATTACAGCTGCCAGCCTATCTTATTAGGGTAGATAAGATCATTTTTTAATCCTCTCCCACCTAATATGTTGGCCCTAAACACAGGTAGCACAGTCTCTTCTGTACAAGATAAACAGTTTCTTAATTAACCAGTATTGAAGAGTTAAAAGGACAACCAGAATCCATCGTAGAAAAGGGCTGAAAATAAACACCACCCCGACTGTGGATAAATATCCTCCTTGAACCACATTCAATCTAAACTCTCTGGTAGACCATGCTGGCAATTCTTCTTTCTGGCAACATAAATCATCCTCCAGTTCAATGATCCAGCTTGGGCTGTTAGATGCAATGCTATTGCAAACTCAAATCAGAAATAACCAGGTGGAGATCTGCTGGTCCTCCTTAAGTGTTGAAGTCTGATGTTGGCCTTGGGGTATCTGTTTTAGTGCAGGCATCCACCCATGCCTCACTTCAAATTGAGTTTCTGGTCAATTTCCATCAAAAAAGCAGAAAAAGCTGGAATCACTCAGCAGCTCCCTCTGTGTCAGTGGAATGGAAATAGAGTTAATATCATGTCGAACTGAGAAAGAGAGAAAACTGGTGATTTAAGTTGCAGAGAAGGTGGCAGAGATGTGGATAGGACAAAAGAACGAACAAATGTATGAAGTCTGTAAGAGGAGGTTAAATAACCAAATCTGCAGATGCTGGGGTCAGGTGCAGAAACAAATGGGGTGGAGAAACTCAACAGGCCATGCAGCATCCATAGAAAGTGAAAGGTAACCAACATTTCGGGCTTGAGGTTCTCCAGTGCATTTGTACAATGTACTCCATGAGATGAGGGCACTTGGAAATGGAGAATACAAAGATTGAAATTGCAGGACTGCAGGGCCTGCCCAAGAGATCATAATAAATAATGGAGAGAGGAAAATCTGAGCTACCGTCAAAGATGGATGACTCTCAGTGTGTCTGATACAGACAGAGAAAGTGAGCTACCTGAAGCTGTCCAATTTAACACTGAGTCTGGAAGACGGCAATGTGCCTTAGCCAAAGATGAGGTAGAATTCCATAAGCTTATGTTGAGCCTCTTTAATGCAGGAGGCCACAGACAGAAAGGTCATGTGAGAGTGGGGTGAGAATTAAAGTAACATCCTGCAGGGAGCGCTCTGAGCTGCCTAATGATTTGCTCAAAGGTTTGTTTTATTATCCGTAATAACGCATAAAAATATAATACACATGATATGCTTCTACTTTTATCTGCTGCAAGGCAAACAATGAGTTGCCTTGAGCATTGCCCAGCACCCCTAACAATAGGAGAAAGAGAAGAAAAACAAGTTCCTTCAGAATCACTGAGTATTGATGGATTTGCCTCAAGGGCTCCCACAGCCTCTGCAGCTGCACAGACTCCCGTTCAAACCATCGGCGAATCCAAACTCCAGATCCGAACCTTCAATTTATGTTTGATCTCTCAGTACAGAAGTCTAAAAAAAAAATTGCTGGTACAGCTGTCGTCTGGTGGCTCCAATGGCCCCATGTTCAATCCTGACCTCTGGTGCTGTCCATGTGGAGTTTGCATGTACTCCCTGTGACCACATGGGTTCGATCTGGCTGCTCCGGGTTCTGTCAGAATGCCACAGGTGTGCCTACTGATTGGTTGATGGATCACCAAAAATCTGCCTCTGGGGCACAAGTGAGTTGTAGAAACTGGGAGCTGTTGATGGGAATGTGGGGAGGATAAATTGAGATTTGCATAAGATTAATGTAATTGGGTGCTGACTGGTCGATATTTTGACGTGGTGGGCCAAAGGACCTGTTTCTGTGCTGTGTGACTCTACCATACACCATGATCCAAGACACAACATTGTGAACATTTAGTGTATTACACTAAAATGGAAGAAATGCAAGTGAACTACAATGTCACTCAGAGTATGTGGCACCGGATGCATTTATATATGAGACTTCTGGTAAAGATGTCTGTATTTGTACACTTCAACTTTACAAGCACTCAGTAATGTTGTTTTGACAATGATCAGTGGTACTCTA